>NC_064615.1:1150564094-1151206003 GCF_023898315.1 Schistocerca nitens
GGAATAATGTATCGGAAAAGAGATACTTGGAACCCCAAAGAAAATCCTATCGTTTCCGTAGAAACGTATCTCGATTTAGAAGGACAATGCAGGGAATCCTGAGTATATCATATGGACGCAAATTGTGTGTTAATTCGTCAATGTGTGGGAGCGAGGGATGCAGTGAAGGAGGAATAATGCATCGGAAAAGAGATACTCGGAACCCCAAAGAAAATGCTATCGTTTCCGTAGAAACGTATCTCGATTTAGAAGGACAATGCAGGGAAACCAGAGTATTTCATATGAACGCAAATTGTGTGTTAATTCGTCAATGTGAGGGAGCGAGGGATGCAGTAAAGGAGGAATAATGCATCGGAAAAGAGATACTCGGAACCCCAAAGAAAATCCTATCGTTTCCGTAGAAACGTATCTCGATTTAGATGGACAATGCAGGGAATCCTGAGTATTTCATATGGACGCAAATTGTGTGTTAATTCGTCAATGTGATGGAGCGAGGGATGCATTAAAGGAGGAATAATGCATCGGAAAAGAGATACTCGGAACCCCAAAGAAAATCCTATCGTTTCCGTAGAAACGTATCTCGATTTAGAAGGACAATGCAGGGAATCCAGAGTATTTCATATGGACGCAAATTGTGTGTTAATTCGTCAATGTGAGGGAGCGAGGGATGCAGTAAAGGGGGAATAATGCATCGGAAAAGAGATACTCGGAACCCCAAAGAAAATCCTATCGTTTCCGTAGAAACGTATCTCGATTTAGAAGGACAATGCAGGGAATCCAGAGTATTCCATATGGACGCAAATTGTGTGTTAATTCGTCAATGTGAGCGAGCGAGGGATGCAATAAAGGAGGAATAATGCATCGGATAAGCGATACACGGAACCCCAAAGAAAATCCTATCGTGTCCGTAATAACGTATCTCGATTTAGAAGGACAATGCAGGGAATCCAGAGTATGTCATATGGACGCAAATGGTGTGTTAATTCGTCAATGTGAGGGAGCGAGAAATGCAGTAAAGGAGGAATAATGCATCGGAAAAGAGATACTCGGACCCCAAAGAAAATCCTATCGTTTCCGTAGAAACGTATCTCGATTTAGAAGGACAATGCAGAGAATCCAGAGTATATCATATGGACGCAAATTGTGTGTTAATTCGTCAATTTGAGGGAGCGAGGGATGCAGTAAAGGAGGAATAATGCATCGGAAAAGAGATACTCGACTCCCAAAAGAAAATCCTATCGTTTCCGTAGAAACGTATCTCGATTTAGAAGGACAATGCAGGGGATCCAGAGTATTTCATATGGACGCAAATTGTGTGTTAATTCGTCAATGTGAGGGAGCGAGGGATGCAGTAAAGGAGGAATAATGCATCGGAAAAGAGATACTCGGAACCCCAAAGAAAATCCTATCGTTTCCGTAGAAACGAATCCCGATTTAGAAGGACAATGCAGGGAACCCAGCGTATTTCATATGGACGCAATTTGTGTGTTAATTCGTCAATGTGAGGGAGCGAGGGATGCAGTAAAGGAGGAATAATGCATCGGAAAAGAGATACTCGGAACCCCAAAGAAAATCCTATCGTTTCCATAGAAACGTATCTCGATTTAGAAGGACAATGCAGGGAATCCAGAGTATTTCATATGGACGCAAATTGTGTGTTAATTCGTCAATGTGAGGGACCGAGGCATGCAGTAAAGGAGGAATAATGCATCGGAAAAGAGATACTCGGAACCCCAAAGAAAATCCTATCGTTTCCGTAGAAACGTATCTCGATTTAGAAGGACAATGCCGGGAATCCAGAGTATTCCATATGGACGCAAATTGTGTGTTAATTCGTCAATGTGAGGGTGCGAGGGATGCAATAAAGGAGGAATAATGCATCGGATAAGCGATACACGGAACCCCAAAGAAAATCTTATCGTTTCCGTGGAAACGTATCTCGATGTAGAAGGACAATGCAGGGATCTCAGAGGATTTCATATGGACGCAAATTGTTTGTTAATTCGTTAATGGGAGGGAGCGAGAAATGCAGTAAAGGTGGAATAATGCATTGGAAAAGAGATACTCGGAGCCCCAAAGAAAATCCTATCGTTTCCGTAGAAACGTATCTCGATTTAGAAGGACAATGCAGGGAATCCAGAGTATATCATATGGACGCAAATTGTGTGTTAATTCGTCAATGTGTGGGAGAGAGGGATGCAGTGAAGGAGGAATAATGCATCGGAAAAGAGATACTCGGAACCCCAAAGAAAATCCTATCGTTTCCGTAGAAACGTATCTCGATTTAGAAGGACAATGCTGGGAAACCAGAGTATTTCATATGGACGCAAATTGTGTGTTAATTCGTCAATGTGAGGGAGCGAGGGATGCAGTAAAGGGGGAATAATGCATCGGAAAAGAGATACACGGAACCCCAAAGAAAATCCTATCGTTTCCGTAGAAACGTATCTCGAATTAGATGGGCAATGCAGGGAATCCTGAGTATTTCATATGGACGCAAATTGTGTGTTAATTCGTCAATGTGAGGGAGCGAGGGATGCATTAAAGGAGGAATAATGCATCGGAAAAGAGATACTCGGAACCCCAAAGAAAATCCTATCGTTTCCGTAGAAACGTATCTCGATTTAGAAGGACAATGCAGGGAATCCAGAGTTTTTCATATGGACGCAAATTGTGTGTTAATTCGTCAATGTGAGGGAGCGAGGGATGCAGTAAAGAGGGAATAATGCATCGGAAAAGAGATACTCTGAACCCCAAAGAAAATCCTATCGTTTCCGTAGAAACGTATCTCGATTTAGAAGGACAATGCAGGGAATCCAGAGTATTCCATATGGACGCAAATTGTGTGTTAATTCGTCAATGTGAGCGAGCGAGGGATGCAATAAAGGAGGAATAATGCATCGGATAAGCGATACACGGAACCCCAAAGAAAATCCTATCGTGTCCGTAGAAACGTATCTCGATTTAGAAGGACAATGCAGAGAATCCAGAGTATTTCATATGGACGCAAATTGTGTGTTCATTCGTCAATGTGAGGGAGCGAGAAATGCAGTAAAGGAGGAATAATGCATCGGAAAAGAGATACTCGACTCCCAAAGGAAAATCCTATCGTTTCCGTAGAAACGTATCTCGATTTAGAAGGACAATGCAGGGGATCCAGAGTATTTCATATGGACGCAAATTGTGTGTTAATTCGTCAATGTGAGGGAGCGAGGGATGCAGTAAAGGAGGAATAATGCATCGGAAAATAGATACTCGGAACCCCAAAGAAAATCCTATCGTTTCCGTGGAAACGAATCCCGATTTAGAAGGACAATGCAGGGAACCCAGAGTATTTCATATGGACGCAATATGTGTGTTAATTCGTCAATGTGAGGGAGCGAGGGATGCAGTAAAGGAGGAATAATGCATCGGAAAAGAGATACTCGGAACCCCAAAGAAAATCCTATCGTTTCCATAGAAACGTATCTCGATTTAGAAGGACAATGCAGGGAATCCAGAGTATTTCATATGGACGCAAATTGTGTGTTAATTCGTCAATGTGAGGGACCGAGGGATGCAGTAAAGGAGGAATAATGCATCGGAAAAGAGATACTCGGAACCCCAAAGAAAATCCTATCGTTTCCGTAGAAACGTATCTAAATTTAGAAGGACAATGCCGGGAATCCAGAGTATTCCATATGGACGCAAATTGTGTGTTAATTCGTCAATGTGAGGGAGCGAGGGATGCAATAAAGGAGGAATAATGCATCGGATAAGCGATCCACGGAACCCCAAAGAAAATCCTATCGTTTCCGTAGAAACGTATCTCGATTTAATAGGACAATGCAAGGAATCCAGAGTATTTCATATGGACGCAAATTGTTTGTTAATTCGTTAATGTGAGGGAGCGAGAAATGCAGTAAAGGTGGAATAATGCATTGGAAAAGAGATACTCGGAGCCCCAAAGAAAATCCTATCGTTTCCGTAGCAACGTATCTCGATTTAGAAGGACAATGCAAGGAATCCAGAGTATTTCATATGGACGCAAATTGTGTGTTAATTCGTCAATGTGTGGGAGCGAGGGATGCAGTGAAGGAGGAATAATGCATCGGAAAAGAGGTACTCGGAACCCCAAAGAAAATCCTATCGTTTCCGTAGAAACGTATCTCGATTTAGAAGGACAATGCAGGGAAACCAGAGTATTTCATATGGACGCAAATTGTGTGTTAATTCGTCAATGTGAGGGAGCGAGGGATGCAGTAAAGGAGGAATAATGCATCGGAAAAGAGATACTCGGAACCCCAAAGAAAATCCTATCGTTTCCGTAGAAACGTATCTCGATTTAGATGGACAATGCAGGGAATCCTGAGTATTTCATATGGACGCAAATTGTGTGTTAATTCGTCAATGTGAGGGAGCGAGGGATGCATTAAAGGAGGAATAATGCATCGGAAAAGAGATACTCGGAACCCCAAAGAAAATCCTATCGTTTCCGTAGAAACGTATCTCGATTTAGAAGGACAATGCAGGGAATCCAGAGCATTTCATATGGACGCAAATTGTGTGTTAATTCGTCAATGTGAGGGAGCGAGGGATGCAGTAAAGGGGGAATAATGCATCGGAAAAGAGATACTCGGAACCCCAAAGAAAATCCTATCGTTTCCGTAGAAACGTATCTCGATTTAGAAGGACAATGCAGGGAATCCAGAGTATTCCATATGGACGCAAATTGTGTGTTAATTCGTCAATGTGAGCGAGCGAGGGATGCAATAAAGGAGGAATAATGGATCGGATAAGCGATACACGGAACCCCAAAGAAAATCCTATCGTGTCCGTAGAAACGTATCTCGATTTAGAAGGACAATGCAGGGAATCCAGAGTATTTCATATGGACGCAAATTGTGTGTTAATTCGTCAATGTGAGGGAGCGAGGAATGCAGTAAAGGAGGAATAATGCATCGGAAAAGAGATACTCGGAACCCCAAAGAAAATCTTATCGTTTCGTTATAAACGTATCTCGATTTAGAAGGACAATGCAGAGAATCCAGAGTATATCATATGGACGCAAATTGTGTGTTAATTCGTCAATGTGAGGGAGCGAGGGATGCAGTAAAGGAGGAATAATGCATCGGAAAAGAGATACTCGACTTCCAAAAGAAAATCCTATCGTTTCCGTAGAAACGTATCTCGATTTAGAAGGACAATGCAGGGGATCCAGAGTAATTCATATGGACGCAAATTGTGTGTTAATTCGTCAATGTGAGGGAGCGAGGGATGCAGTAAAGGAGGAATAATGCATCGGAAAAGAGATACTCGGAACCCCAAAGAAAATCCTATCGTTTCCGTAGAAACGTATCTCGATTTAGAAGGACAATGCAGGGAATCCAGAGTATATCATATGGACGCAAATTGTGTGTTAATTCGTCAATGTGAGGGAGCGAGGGATGCAGAAAAAGGAGGAATAATGCATCGGAAAAGAGATACTCGGAGCCCCAAAGAAAATCCTATCGTTTCCGTAGAAACGTATCTCGATTTAGAAGGACAATGCAGGGAATCCAGAGTATATCATATGGACGCAAATTGTGTGTTAATTCGTCAATGTGTGGGAGCGAGGGATGCAGTGAAGGAGGAATAATGCATCGGAAAAGAGATACTCGGAACCCCAAAGAAAATCATATCGTTTCCGTAGAAACGTATCTCGATTTAGAAGGACAATGCAGGGAAACCAGAGTATTTCATATGGACGCAAATTGTGTGTTAATTCGTCAATGTGAGGGAGCGAGGGATGCAGTAAAGGAGGAATAATGCATCGGAAAAGAGATACTCGGAACCCCAAAGAAAATCCTATCGTTTCCGTAGAAACGTATCTCGATTTAGATGGACAATGCAGGGAATCCTGAGTATTTCATATGGACGCAAATTGTGTGTTAATTCGTCAATGTGAGGGAGCGAGGGATGCATTAAAGGAGGATAAATGCATCGGAAAAGAGATACTCGGAACCCCAAAGAAAATCCTATCGTTTCCGTAGAAACGTATCTCGATTTAGAAGGACAATGCAGGGAATCCAGAGTATTTCATATGGACGCAAATTGTGTGTTAATTCGTCAATGTGAGGGAGCGAGGGATGCAGTAAAGGGGGAATAATGCATCGGAAAAGAGATACTCGGAACCCCAAAGAAAATCCTATCGTTTCCGTAGAAACGTATCTCGATTTAGAAGGACAATGCAGGGAATCCAGAGTATTCCATATGGACGCAAATTGTGTGTTAATTCGTCAATGTGAGCGAGCGAGGGATGCAATAAAGGAGGAATAATGCATCGGATAAGCGATACACGGAACCCCAAAGAAAATCCTATCGTGTCCGTAGAAACGTATCTCGATTTAGAAGGACAATGCAGGGAATCCAGAGTATTTCATATGGACGCAAATTGTGTGTTAATTCGTCAATGTGAGGGAGCGAGAAATGCAGTAAAGGAGGAATAATGCATCGGAAAAGAGATACTCGGAACCCCAAAGAAAATCCTATCGTTTCCGTAGAAACGTATCTCGATTTAGAAGGAGAATGCAGAGAATCCAGAGTATATCATATGGACGCAAATTATGTGTTAATTCGTCAATTTGAGGGAGCGAGCGATGCAGTAAAGGTGGAATAATGCATCGGAAAAGAGATACTCGACTCCCAAAAGAAAATCCTATCGTTTCCGTGGAAACGTATCTCGATTTAGAAGGACAATGCAGGGGATCCAGAGTATTTCATATGGACGCAAATTGTGTGTTAATTCGTCAATGTGAGGGAGCGAGGGATGCAGTAAAGGAGGAATAATGCATCGGGAAAGAGATACTCGGAACCCCAAAGAAAATCCTATCGTTTCCGTAGAAACGAATCCCGATTTAGAAGGACAATGCAGGGAACCCAGAGTATTTCATATGGACGCAATTTGTGTGTTAATTCGTCAATGTGAGGGAGCGAGGGATGCAGTAAAGGAGGAATAATGCATCGCAAAAGAGATACTCGGAACCCCAAAGAAAATCCTATCGTTTCCATAGAAACGTATCTCGATTAGAAGGACAATGCAGGGGATCCAGAGTATTTCATATGGACGCAAATTGTGTGTTAATTCGTCAATGTGAGGGAGCGAGGGATGCAGTAAAGGAGGAATAATGCATCGGGAAAGAGATACTCGGAACCCCAAAGAAAATCCTATCGTTTCCGTAGAAACGAATCCCGATTTTGAAGGACAATGCCGGGAATCCAGAGTATTCCATATGGACGCAAATTGTGTGTTAATTCGTCAATGTGAGGGAGCGAGGGATGTAATAAAGGACGAATAATGCATCGGATAAGCGATACACGGAACCCCAAAGAAAATCCTATCGTTTCTGTAGAAACGTATCTCGATTTAGAAGGACAATGCAAGGAATCCTGAGTATTTCATATGGACGCAAATTGTTTGTTAATTCGTTAATGTGAGGGAGCGAGAAATGCAGTAAAGATGGAATAATGCATTGGAAAAGAGATACTCGGAGCCCCAAAGAAAATCCTATCGTTTCCGTAGCAACGTATCTCGATTTAGAAAGACAATGCAGGGAATCCATAGTATATCATATGGACGCAAATTGTGTGTTAATTCGTCAATGTGTGGGAGCGAGGGATGCAGTGAAGGAGGAATAATGCATCGGGAAAGAGATACTCGGAACCCCAAAGAAAATCCTATCGTTTCCGTAGAAACGTATCTCGATTTAGAAGGAAAATGCAGGGAAACCTGAGTATTTCATATGGACGCAAATTGTGTGTTAATTCGTCAATGTGAGGGAGCGAGGGATGCAGTAAAGGAGGAATAATGCATCGGAAAAGAGATACTCGGAACCCCAAAGAAAATCCTATCGTTTCCGTAGAAACGTATCTCGATTTAGAAGGACAATGCAAGGAATCCAGAATATTCCATATGGACGCAAATTGTGTGTTAATTCGTCAATGTGAGCGAGCGAGGGATGCAATAAAGGAGGAATAATGCATCGGATAAGCGATACACGGAACCCCAAAGAAAATCCTATCGTGTCCGTAGAAACGTATATCGATTTAGAAGGACAATGCAGGGAATCCAGAGTATTTCATATGGACGCAAATTGTGTGTTAATTCGTCAATGTGAGGGAGCGAGAAATGCAGTAAAGGAGGAATAATGCATCGGAAAAGAGATACTCGGAACCCCAAAGAAAATCTTTTCGTTTCCGTAGAAACGTATCTCGATTTAGAAGGACAATGCAGAGAATCCAGAGTATATCATATGGACGCAAATTGTGTGTTAATTCGTCAATGTGAGGGAGCGAGGGATGCAGTAAAGGAGGAATAATGCATCGGAAAAGAGATACTCGACTCCCAAAAGAAAATCCTATCGTTTCCGTAGAAACGTATCTCGATTTAGAATGACAATGCAGGGGATCCAGGGTATTTCATATGGACGCAAATTGTGTGCTAATTCGTCAATGTGAGGGAGCGAGGGATGCAGTAAAGGAGGAATAATGCATCGGAAAAGAGATACTCGGAACCCCAAAGAAAATCCTATCGTTTCCATAGAAACGTATCTCGATTTAGAAGGACAATGCAGGGAATCCAGAGTATTTCATATGGACGCAAATTGTGTGTTAATTCGTCAATGTGAGGAAGCGAGGGATGCAGTAAAGGAGGAATAATGCATCGGAAAAGAGATACTCGGAACCCCAAAGAAAATCCTATCGTTTCCGTAAAAACGAATCCCGATTCAGAAAGACAATGCAGGGAATCCAGAGAATTTCATATGGACGCAAATTGTGTGTTAATTTGTCAATGTGAGGGAGCGAGGTATGCAGTAAAGGAGGAATAATGCATCAGAAAAGAGATACTCGGAACCCCATAGAAAATCCTATCGTTTCCGTAGAAACATATCTCGATTTAGAAGGACAATGCAGGGAATCCAGAGTATTTCATATGGACGTTAATTGGGTGTTAATTGGTCAATGTGAGGGAGCGAGGGATGCAGTAAAGGAGGAATAATGTATCGGAAAAGAGATACTTGGAACCCCAAAGAAAATCCTATCGTTTCCGTAGAAACGTATCTCGATTTAGAAGGACAATGCAGGGAATCCAGAGTATTTCATATGGACGCAAATTGTGTGTTAATTCGTCAATGTGAGGGAGCGAGGGATGCAGTAAAGGAGGAATAATGCATCGGAAAAGAGATACTCGGAACCCCAAAGAAAATCCTATCGTTTCCGTAGAAACGTATCTCGATTTAGAAGGACAATGCAGGGAATCCAGAGTATATCATATGGACGCAAATTGTGTGTTAATTCGTCAATGTGAGGGAGCGAGGGATGCAGTAAAGGACGAACAATGCATCGGAAAAGAGATACTCGGAACCCCAAAGAAAATCCTATCGTTTCCGTAGAAACGTATCTCGATTTACCATGACAATGCAGGGAATACAGAGTATTTCATATGGACGCAAATTGAGTGTTAATTCGTCAATGTGAGGGAGCGAGGGATGCATTAAAGGAGGAATAATGCATCGGAAAACAGATACTCGGAACCCCAAGGGAAATCCTACCGTTTCCGTAGAAACGTATCTCGATTTAGAAGGACAATGCAGGGAATCCAGAGTATTTCATATAGACGCAAATTGTGTGTTAATTCTTCAATGTTAGGGAGCGATGGATGCAGTAAAGGAGGAATAATGCATCGGAAAAGAGATACTCGGAACCCCAAAGAAAATCCTATCGTTTCCGTAGAAACGTATCTAGATGTAGAAGGACAATGCAGGGAATCCAGAGTATTTCATATGGACACAAATTGTGTGTTAATTCGTCAATGTGAGGGAGCGAGGAATGCAGTAAAGGAGGAATAATGCATCGGAAAAGAGATACTCGACTCCCAAAAGAAAATCCTATCGTTTCCGTAGAAACGTATCTCGATTTAGAAGGACAATGCAGGGGATCCAGAGTATTTCATATGGACGCAAATTGTGTGCCAATTCGTCAATGTGAGGGAGCGAGGGATGCAGTAAAGGAGGAATAATGCATCGGAAAAGAGATACTCGGAACCCCAAAGAAAATCCTATCGTTTCCATAGAAACGTATCTCGATTTAGAAGGACAATGCAGGGAATCCAGAGTATTTCATATGGACGCAAATTGTGTGTTAATTCGTCAATGTGAGGGAGCGAGGGATGCAGTAAAGGAGGAATAATGCATCGGAAAAGAGATACTCGGAACCCCAAAGAAAATCCTATCGTTTCCGTAGAAACGAATCCCGATTCAGAAGGACAATGCAGGGAATCCAGAGAATTTCATATGGACGCAAATTGTGTGTTAATTTGTCAATGTGAGGGAGCGAGGTATGCAGTAAAGGAGGAATAATGCATCAGAAAAGAGAGACTCGGAACCCCATAGAAAATCCTATCGTTTCCGTAGAAACACATCTCGATTTAGAAGGACAATGCAGGGAATACAGAGTATTTCATATGGACGCAAATTGAGTGTTAATTCGTCAATGTGAGGGAGCGAGGGATGCATTAAAGGAGGAATAATGCATCGGAAAACAGATACTCGGAACCCCAAGGGAAATCCTACCGTTTCCGTAGAAACGTATCTCGATTTAGAAGGACAATGCAGTTAATCCAGAGTATTTCATATAGACGCAAATTGTGTGTTAATTCTTCAATGTTAGGGAGCGATGGATGCAGTAAAGGAGGAATAATGCATCGGAAAAGAGATACTCGGAACCCCAAAGAAAATCCTATCGTTTCCGTAGAAACGTATCTCGATGTAGAAGGACAATGCAGGGAATCCAGAGTATTTCATATGGACACAAATTGTGTGTTAATTCGTCAATGTGAGGGAGCGAGGAATGCAGTAAAGGAGGAATAATGCATCGGAAAAGAGATACTCGGAACCCCAAAGAAAATCCTATCTTATCCGTTGATACGTATCACGATTTAGAAGGACAATGCAGGGAATCCAGAGAATTTCATATGGACGCAAATTGTGTGTTAATTTGTCAATGTGAGGGAGCGAGGTATGCAGTAAAGGAGGAATAATGCATCAGAAAAGAGATACCCGGATCCCCATAGAAAATCCTATCGTTTCCGTAGAAACATATCTCGATTTAGAAGGACAATGCAGGGAATCCAGAGTATATCATATGGACGCAATTTGTGTGTTAATTCGTCAATATGAGGAAGCGAGGGATGCAGTAAAGGAGGAATAATGCATCGGAAAAGAGATACTCGGAACCCCAAGGGAAATCCTACCGTTTCCGTAGAAACGTATCTCGATTTAGAAGGACAATGCAGGGAATCCAGAGTATTTCATATAGACGCAAATTGTGTGTTAATTCTTCAATGTTAGGGAGCGATGGATGCAGTAAAGGAGGAATAATGCATCGGAAAAGAGATACTCGGAACCCCAAAGAAAATCCTATCGTTTCCGTAGAAACGTATCTCGATTTAGAAGGACAATGCAGAGAATCCAGAGTATATCTTATGGACGCAAATAGTGTGTTAATTCGTCAATGTGCGGGAGCGAGGGATGCAGTAAAGGAGGAATAATGCATCGGAAAAGAGATACTCGACTCCCAAAAGAAAATCCTATCGTTTCCGTAGAAACGTATCTGGTTTCAGAAAGATAATGCAGGGAACCCAGAGTATTTCATATGGACGCAAATTGTGTGTTAATTCGGCAATGTGAGGGAGCGAGGGATGCAGTAAAGGAGGAGTAATGCATCGGAAAAGAGATACTCGACTCCCAAAAGAAAATCCTACCGATTCCGTAGAAACGTATCTCGTTTTAGAAAGATAATGCAGGGAATCCAGAGCATTTCATATGGACGCAAATTGTGTGTTAATTCGTCAATGTGAGGGAGCGAGGGATGCAGTAAAGGAGGAATAATGCATCGGAAAAGAGATACTCGGAACCCCAAGGGAAATCATACCGTTTCCGTAGAAACGTATCTCGATTTAGAAAGACAATGCAGGGAACCCAGCGTATTTCATATGGACGCAAATTGTGTGTTAATTCTTCAATGTGAGGGAGCGATGGATGCAGTAAAGGAGGAATAATGCATCGGAAAAGAGATACTCGGAACCCCAAAGAAAATCCTTTCGTTTCCGTAGAAACGTATCTCGATGTAGAAGGTAAATCCAGGGAATCCAGAGTATTTCATATGGACACAAATTGTGTGTTAATTCGTCAATGTGAGGGAGCGAGGAATGCAGTAAAGGAGGAATAATGCATTGGAAAAGAGATACTCGGAACCCCAAAGAAAATCCTATCTTATCCGTTGATACGTATCTCGATTTAGAAGGACAATGCAGGGAATCCAGAGTATTTCATATGGACGCAAATTGTGTGTTAATTCGTCAATATGAGGGAGCGAGGGATGCAGTAAAGGAGGAATAATGCATCGGAAAAGAGATACTCGGAACCCCAAAGAAAATCCTATCGTTTCCGTAGAAACGAATCCCGATTCAGAAGGACAATGCAGGGAATCCAGAGAATTTCATATGGACGCAAATTGTGTGTTAATTTGTCAATGTGAGGGAGCGAGGTATGCAGTAAAGGAGGAATAATGCATCAGAAAAGAGATACCCGGAACCCCATAGAAAATCCTATCGTTTCCGTAGAAACATATCTCGATTTAGAAGGACAATGCAGGAAATCCAGAGTATTTCATATGGACGCTAATTGGGTGTTAATAGGTCAATGTGAGGGAGCGAGGGATGCAGTAAAGGAGGAATAATGTATCGGAAAAGAGATCCTTGGAACCCCAAAGAAAATCCTATCGTTTCCGTAGAAACGTATCTCGATTTAGAAGGACAATGCAGGGAATCCAGAGTATTTCATATGGACGCAAATTGTGTGTTAATTCGTCAATGTGAGGGAGCGAGGGATGCAGCAAAGGAGGAATAATGCATCGGAAAAGAGATACATGGAACCCCAAAGAAAATCCTATCGTTTCCGTAGAAACGTATCTCGATTTAGAAGGACAATGCAGGGAATCCAGAGTATTTCATATGGACGCAAATTGTGTGTTAATTCGTCAATGTGAGGGAGCGAGGGATGCAGTAAAGGAGGAATAATGCATCGGAAAAGAGATACTCGGAACCCCAAAGAAAATCCTATCGTTTCCGTAGAAACGAATCCCGATTTAGAAGGACAATGCAGGGAACGCAGAGTATTTTATATGGACGCAATTTGTGTGTTAATTCGTCAATGTGAGGGATTGAGGGATGCAGTAAAGGAGGAATAATGCATCGGAAAAGAGATACCTGGAACCCCAAAGAAAATCCTATCGTTTCCATATAAACGTATCTCGATTTAGAAGGACAATGCAGGGGATCCAGAGTATTTCATATGGACGCAATTTGTGTGTTAATTCGTCTATGTGAGGGAGCGAGGGATGCAGTAAAGGAGGAATAATGCATCGGAAAAGAGATACTCGGAACCCCAAAGAAAATCCTATCGTTTCCGTAGAAACGTATCTCGATTTAGAAGGACAATGCAGGGAATCCAGACTATATCATATGGACGCAAATTGTGTGTTAATTCGTCAACGTGAGGGAGCGAGGGATGCAGTAAACTAGGAACAATGCATCGGAAAAGAGATACTCGGAACCCCAAAGAAAATCCTATCGTTTCCGTAGAAACGAATCCCGATTTAGAAGGACAATGCAGGGAACGCAGAGTATTTTATATGGACGCAATTTGTGTGTTAATTCGTCAATGTGAGGGAGCGAGGGATGCAGTAAAGGAGGAATAATGCATCGGAAAAGAGATACTCGGAACCCCAAAGAAAATCCTATCGTTTCCATAGAAACGTATCTCGATTTAGAAGGACAATGCAGGGAATCCAGAGTATTTCATATGGACGCAATTTGTGTGTTAATTCGTCAATGTGAGGGATCGAGGGATGCAGTAAAGGAGGAATAATGCATCGGAAAAGAGATACTCGGAACCCCAAAGAAAATCCTATCGTTTCCGTAGAAACGTATCTCGATTTAGAAGGACAATGCAGGGAATCCAGAGTATTCCATATGGACGCAAATTGTGTGTTAATTCGTCAATTTGAGCGAGCGAGGGATGCAATAAAGGAGGAATAATGCATCGGATAAGCGATACACGGAACCCCAAAGAAAATCCTATCGTGTCCGTAGAAACGTATCTCGATTTAGAAGGACAATGCAGGGAATCCAGAGTATTTCATATGGACGCAAATTGTGTGTTAATTCGTCAATGTGAGGGAGCGAGAAATGCAGTAAAGGAGGAATAATGCATCGGAAAAGAGATACTCAGAACCCCAAAGAAAATCCTATCGTTTCCGTAGAAACGTATCTCGATTTAGAAGGACAATGCAGAGAATCCAGAGTATATCATATGGACGCAAATAGTGTGTTAATTCGTCAATGTGCGGGAGCGAGGGATGCAGTAAAGGAGGAATAATGCATCGGAAAAGAGATACTCGGAACCTCAAAGAAAATACTATCGTTTCCGTAGAAACGTATCTCGATTTAGAAGGACAATGCAGGGAATCCAGAGTATTCCATATGGACGCAAATTGTGTGTTAATTCGTCAATGTGAGCGAGCGAGGGTCGCAATAAAGGAGAAATAATGCATCGGATAAGCGATACACGGAACCCCAAAGAAAATCCTATCGTGTCCGTAGAAACGTATCTCGATTTAGAAGGACAATGCAGGGAATCCAGAGTATTTCATATGGACGCAAATTGTGTGTTAATTCGTCAACGTGAGTTAGCGAGAAATGCAGTAAAGGAGGAATAATGCATCGGAAAAGAGATACTCGGAACCCCAAAGAAAATCCTATCGTTTCCGTAGAAACGTATCTCGATTTAGAAGGACAATGCAGAGAATCCAGAGTATATCATATGGACGCAAATAGTGTGTTAATTCGTCAATGTGCGGGAGCGAGGGATGCAGTAAAGGAGGAATAATGCATCGGAAAAGAGATACTCGACTCCCAAAAGAAAATCCTATCGTTTCCGTAGAAACGTATCTCGTTTCAGAATGATAATGCAGGGAACCCAGAGTATTTCATGTAGACGCAAATTGTGTGTTAATTCTTCAATGTGAGGGAGCGATGGATGCAGTAAAGGAGGAATAATGCATCGGAAAAGAGATACTCGGAACCCCAAAGAAAATCCTATCGTTTCCGTAGAAACGTATCTCGATGTAGAAGGACAATGCAGGGAATCCAGAGTATTTCATATGGACACAAATTGTGTGTTAATTCGTCAATGTGAGGGAGCGAGGAATGCAGTAAAGGAGGAATAATGCATCGGAAAAGAGATACTCGGAACCCCAAAGAAAATCCTATCTTATCCGTTGATACGTATCTCGATTTACAAGGACAATTTAGGGAACGCAGAGTATTTTATATGGACGCAAATTGTGTGTTAATTCGTCAATGTGAGGGAGCGAGGGATGCAGTAAAGGAGGAATAATGCATCGGAAAAGAGATACTCGGAACCCCAAAGAAAATCCTATCGTTTCCGTAGAAACGAATCCCGATTCAGAAGGACAATGCAGGGAATCCAGAGTATTTCATATGGACGCTAATTGTGTGTTAATTTGTCAATGTGAGGGAGCGAGGTATGCAGTAAAGGAGGAATAATGCATCAGAAAAGAGATACCCGGAACCCCATAGAAAATCCTATCGTTTCCGTAGAAACATATCTCGATTTAGAAGGACAATGCAGGAAATCCTGAGTATTTCATATGGACGCAAATTGGGTGTTAATTGGTCAATGTGAGGGAGCGAGGGATGCAGTAAAGGAGGAATAATGTATCGGAAAAGAGATACTTGGAACCCCAAAGAAAATCCTGTCGTTTCCGTAGAAACGTATCTCGATTTAGAAGGACAATGCAGGGAATCCAGAGTATTTCATATGGACGCAAATTGTGTGTTAATTCGTCAATGTGAGGGAGCGAGGGATGCAGTAAAGGAGGAATAATGCATCGGAAAAGAGATACTTGGAACCCCAAAGAAAATCCTATCGTTTCCGTAGAAACGTATCTCGATTTAGAAGGACAATGCAGGGAATCCAGAGTATTTCATATGGACGCAAATTGTGTGTTATTTCGTCAATGTGAGGGAGCGAGGGATGCAGTAAAGGAGGAATAATGCATCGGAAAAGAGATACTCGGAACCCCAAAGAAAATCCTATCGTTTCCGTAGAAACGAATCCCGATTTAGAAGGACAATGCAGGGAACGCAGAGTATTTTATATGGACGCAATTTGTGTGTTAATTCGTCAATGTGAGGGAGCGAGGGATGCAGTAAAGGAGGAATAATGCATCGGAAAAGAGATACCTGGAACCCCAAAGAAAATCCTATCGTTTCCATAGAAACGTATCTCGATTTAGAAGGACAATGCAGGGGATCCAGAGTATTTCATATGGACGCAATTTGTGTGTTAATTCGTCTATGTGAGGGAGCGAGGGATGCAGTAAGGGAGGAATAATGCATCGGAAAAGAGATACTCGGAACCCCAAAGAAAATCCTATCGTTTCCGTAGAAACGTATCTCGATTTAGAAGGACAATGCAGGGAATACAGAGTATATCATATGGACGCAAATTGTGTGTTAATTCGTCAATGTGAGGGAGCGAGGGATGCAGTAAACTAGGAACAATGCATCGGAAAAGAGATACTCGGAACCCCAAAGAAAATCCTATCGTTTCCGTAGAAACGTACCTCGATTTACAATGACAATGCAGGGAATCCAGAGTATTTCATATGGACGCAAATTGTGTGTTATTTCGTCAATGTGAGGGAGCGAGGGATGCAGTAAAGGAGGAATAATGCATCGGAAAAGAGATACTCGGAACCCCAAAGGAAATCCTACCGTTTCCGTAGAAACGTATCTCGATTTAGAAGGACAATGCAGGGAATCCAGAGTATTTCATATAGACGCAAATTGTGTGTTAATTTGTCAATGTGAGGGAGCGAGGTATGCAGTAAGGGAGGAATAATGCATCAGAAAAGAGATACCCGGAACCCCATAGAAAATCCTATCGTTTCCGTAGAAACATATCTCGATTTAGAAGGACAATGCAGGGGATCCAGAGTATTTCATGTGGACGCAATTTGTGTGTTAATTCGTCTATGTGAGGGAGCGAGGGATGCAGTAAAGGAGGAATAATGCATCGGAAAAGAGATACTCGGAACCCCAAAGAAAATCCTATCGTTTCCGTAGAAACGTATCTCGATTTAGAAGGACAATGCAGGGAATCCAGAGTATTTCATATGGACGCTAATTGTGTGTTAATTCGTCAATGTGAGGGAGCGAGGGATGCAGTAAAGTAGGAATAATGCATCGGAAAAGAGATACTCGGAACCCCAAAGAAAATCCTATCGTTTCCGTAGGATCGAATCCCGATTTAGTAGGACAATGCAGGGAACGCAGAGTATTTTATATGGACGCAATTTGTGTGTTAATTCGTCAATGTGAGGGAGCGAGGGATGCAGTAAAGGAGGAATAATGCATCGGAAAAGAGATACTCGGAACCCCAAAGAAAATCCTATCGTTTCCATAGAAACGTATCTCGATTTAGAAGGACAATGCAGGGAATCCAGAGTATTTCATATGGACGCAATTTGTGTGTTAATTCGTCAATGTGAGGGATCGAGGGATGCAGTAAAGGAGGAATAATGCATCGGAAAAGAGATACTCGGAACCCCAAAGAAAATCCTATCGTTTCCGTAGAAACGTATCTCGATTTAGAAGGACAATGCAGGGAATCCAGAGTATTCCATATGGACGCAAATTGTGTGTTAATTCGTCAATGTGAGCGAGCGAGGGATGCAATAAAGGAGGAATAATGCATCGGATAAGCGATACACGGAACCCCAAAGAAAATCCTATCGTGTCCGTAGAAACGTATCTCGATTTAGAAGGACAATGCAGGGAATCCAGAGTATTTCATATGGACGCAAATTGTGTGTTAATTCGTCAATGTGAGGGAGCGAGAAATGCAGTAAAGGAGGAATAATGCATCGGAAAAGAGATACTCGGAACCCCAAAGAAAATCCTATCGTTTCCGTAGAAACGTATCTCCATTTAGAAGGACAATGCAGAGAATCCAGAGTATATCATATGGACGCAAATAGTGTGTTAATTCGTCAATGTGCGGGAGCGAGGGATGCAGTAAAGGAGGAATAATGCATCGGAAAAGAGATACTCGGAACCCCAAAGAAAATCCTATCGTTTCCGTGGAAAGGTATCTCGATTTAGAAGGACAATGCAGGGAATCCAGAGTATTCCATATGGACGCAAATTGTGTGTTTATTCGTCAATGTGAGCGAGCGAGGGTTGCAATAAAGGAGGAATAATGCATCGGATAAGCGATACACGGAACCCCAAAGAAATTCCTATCGTGTCCGTAGAAACGTATCTCGATTTAGAAGGACAATGCAGGGAATCCAGAGTATTTCATATGGACGCAAATTGTGTGTTAATTCGTCAACGTGAGTTAGCGAGAAATGCAGTAAAGGAGGAATAATGCATCGGAAAAGAGATACTCGGAACCCCAAAGAAAATCCTATCGTTTCCGTAGAAACGTATCTCGATTTAGAAGGACAATGCAGAGAATCCAGAGTATATCATATCTACGCAAATAGTGTGTTAATTCGTCAATGTGCGGGAGCGAGGGATGCAGTAAAGGAGGAATAATGCATCGGAAAAGAGATACTCGACTCCCAAAAGAAAATCCTTTCGTTTCCGTAGAAACGTATCTCGTTTCAGAAAGATAATGCAGGGAACCCAGAGTATTTCATATGGACGCAAATTGTGTGTTAAATCGGCAATGTGAGGGAGCGAGGGATGCAGTAAAGGAGGAATAATGCATCGGAAAAGAGATACTCGACTCCCAAAAGAAAATCCTACCGATTCCGTAGAAACGTATCTCGTTTTAGAAAGATAATGCAGGGAATCCAGAGTATTTCATATGGACGCAAATTGTGTGTTAATTCGTCAATGTGATGGAGCGAGGGATGCAGTAAAGGAGGAATAATGCATCGGAAAAGAGATACTCGGAACCCCAAGGGAAATCCTACCGTTTCCGTAGAAACGTATCTCGATTTAGAAGGACAATGCAGGGAATCCAGAGTATTTTATGTAGACGCAAATTGTGTGTTAATTCTTCAATGTGAGGGAGCGATGGATGCAGTAAAGGAGGAATAATGCATCGGAAAAGAGATACTCGGAACCCCAAAGAAAATCCTATCGTTTCCGTAGAAACGTATCTCGATGTAGAAGGACAATGCAGGGAATCCAGAGTATTTCATATGGACACAAATTGTGTGTTAATTCGTCAATGTGAGGGAGCGAGGAATGCAGTAAAGGAGGAATAATGCATCGGAAAAGAGATACTCGGAACCCCAAAGAAAATCCTATCTTATCCGTTGATACGTATCTCGATTTAGAAGGACAATGTAGGGAATCCAGAGGATTTCATATGGACGAAAATTGTGTGTTAATTCGTCAATGTGAGGGAGCGAGGGATGCAGTAAAGGAGGAATAATGCATCGGAAAAGAGATACTCGGAACCCCAAAAAAAATCCTATCGTTTCCATAGAAACGTATCTCGATTTAGAAGGACAATGCAGGGAATCCAGAGTATTTCATATGGACGCAAATTGTGTGTTAATTCGTCAATGTGAGGGAGCGAGGGATGCAGTAAAGGAGGAATAATGCATCGGAAAAGAGATACTCGGAACCCCAAAGAAAATCCTATCGTTTCCGTAGAAACGAATCCCGATTCAGAAGGACAATGCAGGGAATCCAGAGAATTTCATATGGACGCAAATTGTGTGTTAATTTGTCAATGTGAGGGAGCGAGGTATGCAGTAAAGGAGGAATAATGCATCAGAAAAGAGATACCCGGAACCCCATAGAAAATCCTATCGTTTCCGTAGAAACATATCTCGATTTAGAAGGACAATGCAGGAAATCCAGAGTATTTCATATGGACGCAAATTGTGTGTTAATTTGTCAATGTGAGGGAGCGAGGTATGCAGTAAAGGAGGAATAATGCATCAGAAAAGAGATACCCGGAACCCCATAGAAAATCCTATCGTTTCCGTAGAAACATATCTCCATTTAGAAGGACAATGCAGGGAATCCAGAGTATTCCATATGGACGCAAATTGTGTGTTAATTCGTCAATGTGAGCGAGCGAGGGATGCAATAAAGGAGGAATAATGCATCGGATAAGCGATACACGGAACCCCAAAGAAAATCCTATCGTGTCCGTAGAAACGTATCTCGATTTAGAAGGACAATGCAGGGAATCCAGAGTATTTCATATGGACGAAAATTGTGTGTTAATTCGTCAATGTGAGGGAGCGAGAAATGCAGTAAAGGAGGAATAATGCATCGGAAAAGAGATACTCGGAACCCCAAAGAAAATCCTATCGTTTCCGTAGAAACGTATCTCCATTTAGAAGGACAATGCAGAGAATCCAGAGTATATCATATGGACGCAAATAGTGTGTTAATTCGTCAATGTGCGGGAGCGAGGGATGCAGTAAAGGAGGAATAATGCATCGGAAAAGAGATACTCGGAACCCCAAAGAAAATCCTATCGTTTCCGTGGAAAGGTATCTCGATTTAGAAGGACAATGCAGGGAATCCAGAGTATTCCATATGGACGCAAATTGTGTGTTTATTCGTCAATGTGAGCGAGCGAGGGTTGCAATAAAGGAGGAATAATGCATCGGATAAGCGATACACGGAACCCCAAAGAAAATCCTATCGTGTCCGTAGAAACGTATCTCGATTTAGAAGGACAATGCAGGGAATCCAGAGTATTTCATATGGACGCAAATTGTGTGTTAATTCGTCAACGTGAGTTAGCGAGAAATGCAGTAAAGGAGGAATAATGCATCGGAAAAGAGATACTCGGAACCCCAAAGAAAATCCTATCGTTTCCGTAGAAACGTATCTCGATTTAGAAGGACAATGCAGAGAATCCAGAGTATATCATATCTACGCAAATAGTGTGTTAATTCGTCAATGTGCGGGAGCGAGGGATGCAGTAAAGGAGGAATAATGCATCGGAAAAGAGATACTCGACTCCCAAAAGAAAATCCTTTCGTTTCCGTAGAAACGTATCTCGTTTCAGAAAGATAATGCAGGGAACCCAGAGTATTTCATATGGACGCAAATTGTGTGTTAAATCGGCAATGTGAGGGAGCGAGGGATGCAGTAAAGGAGGAATAATGCATCGGAAAAGAGATACTCGACTCCCAAAAGAAAATCCTACCGATTCCGTAGAAACGTATCTCGTTTTAGAAAGATAATGCAGGGAATCCAGAGTATTTCATATGGACGCAAATTGTGTGTTAATTCGTCAATGTGATGGAGCGAGGGATGCAGTAAAGGAGGAATAATGCATCGGAAAAGAGATACTCGGAACCCCAAGGGAAATCCTACCGTTTCCGTAGAAACGTATCTCGATTTAGAAGGACAATGCAGGGAATCCAGAGTATTTTATGTAGACGCAAATTGTGTGTTAATTCTTCAATGTGAGGGAGCGATGGATGCAGTAAAGGAGGAATAATGCATCGGAAAAGAGATACTCGGAACCCCAAAGAAAATCCTATCGTTTCCGTAGAAACGTATCTCGATGTAGAAGGACAATGCAGGGAATCCAGAGTATTTCATATGGACACAAATTGTGTGTTAATTCGTCAATGTGAGGGAGCGAGGAATGCAGTAAAGGAGGAATAATGCATCGGAAAAGAGATACTCGGAACCCCAAAGAAAATCCTATCTTATCCGTTGATACGTATCTCGATTTAGAAGGACAATGTAGGGAATCCAGAGGATTTCATATGGACGAAAATTGTGTGTTAATTCGTCAATGTGAGGGAGCGAGGGATGCAGTAAAGGAGGAATAATGCATCGGAAAAGAGATACTCGGAACCCCAAAAAAAATCCTATCGTTTCCATAGAAACGTATCTCGATTTAGAAGGACAATGCAGGGAATCCAGAGTATTTCATATGGACGCAAATTGTGTGTTAATTCGTCAATGTGAGGGAGCGAGGGATGCAGTAAAGGAGGAATAATGCATCGGAAAAGAGATACTCGGAACCCCAAAGAAAATCCTATCGTTTCCGTAGAAACGAATCCCGATTCAGAAGGACAATGCAGGGAATCCAGAGAATTTCATATGGACGCAAATTGTGTGTTAATTTGTCAATGTGAGGGAGCGAGGTATGCAGTAAAGGAGGAATAATGCATCAGAAAAGAGATACCCGGAACCCCATAGAAAATCCTATCGTTTCCGTAGAAACATATCTCGATTTAGAAGGACAATGCAGGAAATCCAGAGTATTTCATATGGACGCAAATTGTGTGTTAATTTGTCAATGTGAGGGAGCGAGGTATGCAGTAAAGGAGGAATAACGCATCAGAAAAGAGATACCCGGAACCCCATAGAAAATCCTATCGTTTCCGTAGAAACATATCTCCATTTAGAAGGACAATGCAGGGAATCCAGAGTATTTCATATGGACGCAAATTGTGTGTTAATTCGTCAATGTGAGGGAGCGAGGGATGCAGTAAAGGAGGAATAATGCATCGGAAAAGAGATACTTGGAACCCCTAAGAAAATCCTATCGTTTCCGTAGAAACGTATCTCGATTTAGAAGGACAATGCAGGGAATCCAGAGTATTTCATATGGACGCAAATTGTGTGTTAATTCGTCAATGTGAGGGAGCGAGGGATGCAGTAAAGGAGGAATAATGCATCGGAAAAGAGATACTCGGAACCCCAAAGAAAATCCTATCGTTTCCGTAGAAACGAATCCCGATTTAGAAGGACAATGCAGGGATCGCAGAGTATTTTATATGGACGCAATTTGTGTGTTAATTCGTCAATGTGAGGGAGCGAGGGATGCAGTAAAGGAGGAATAATGCATCGGAAAAGAGATACCTGGAACCCCAAAGAAAATCCTATCGTTTCCATAGAAACGTATCTCGATTTAGAAGGACAATGCAGGGGATCCAGAGTATTTCATATGGACGCAATTTGTGTGTTAATTCGTCTATGTGAGGGAGCGAGGGATGCAGTAAAGGAGGAATAATGCATCGGAAAAGAGATACTCGGAACCAAAAAGAAAATCCTATCGTTTCCGTAGAAACGTATCTCGATTTAGAAGGACAATGCAGGGAATCCAGAGTATATCATATGGACGCAAATTGTGTTTTAATTCGTCAATGTGAGGGAGCGAGGGATGCAGTAAAGGAGGAATAATGCATCGGAAAAGAGATACTTGGAACCCCAAAGAAAATCCTATCGTTTCCGTAGAAACGAATCCCGATTTAGAAGGACAATGCAGGGATCGCAGAGTATTTTAAATGGACGCAATTTGTGTGTTAATTCGTCAATGTGAGGGAGCGAGGGATGCAGTAAAGGAGGAATAATGCATCGGAAAAGAGATACCTGGAACCCCAAAGAAAATCCTATCGTTTCCATAGAAACGTATCTCGATTTAGAAGGACAATGCAGGGGATCCAGAGTATTTCATATGGACGCAATTTGTGTGTTAGTTCGTCTATGTGAGGGAGCGAGGGATGCAGTAAAGGAGGAATAATGCATCGGAAAAGAGATACTCGGAACCAAAAAGAAAATCCTATCGTTTCCGTAGAAACGTATCTCGATTTAGAAGGACAATGCAGGGAATCCAGAGTATATCATATGGACGCAAATTGTGTTTTAATTCGTCAATGGGAGGGAGCGAGGGATGCAGTAAACTAGGAACAATGCATCGGAAAAGAGATACTCGGAACCCCAAAGAAAATCCTATCGTTTCCGTAGAAACGTATCTCGATTTACAATGACAATGCAGGGAATCCAGAGTATTTCATATGGACGCAAATTGTGTGTTAATTCGTCAATGTGAGGGAGCGAGGGATGCAGTAAAGGAGGAATAATGCATCGGAAAAGAGATACTCGGAACCCCAAAGGAAATCCTACCGTTTCCATAGAAACGTATCTCGATTTAGAAGGACAATGCAGGGAATCCAGAGTATTTCATATAGACGCAAATTGTGTGTTAATGTGTCAATGTGAGGGAGCGAGGTATGCAGTAAAGGAGGAATAATGCATCAGAAAAGAGATACCCGGAACCCCATAGAAAATCCTATCGGTTCCGTAGAAACATATCTCGATTTAGAAGGACAATGCAGGGAATCCAGAGTATTTCATATGGACGCAAATTGGGTGTTAATTGGTCAATGTGAGGGAGCGAGGGATGCAGTAAAGGAGGAATAATGTATCGGAAAAGAGATACTTGGAACCCCAAAGAAAATCCTATCGTTTCCGTAGAAACGTATCTCGATTTAGAAGGACAATGCAGGGAATCCAGAGTATTTCATATGGACGCTAATTGTGTGTTAAATCGTCAATGTGAGGGAGCGAGGGATGCAGTAAAGGAGGAATAATGCATCGGAAAAGAGATACCCGGAACCCCAAAGAAAATCCTATCGTTTCCGTAGAAACGAATCCCGATTTAGAAGGACAATGCAGGGAACGCAGAGTATTTTATATGGACGCAATTTGTGTGTTAATTCGTCAATGTGAGGGAGCGAGGGATGCAGTAAAGGAGGAATAATGCATCGGAAAAGAGATACTCGGAACCCCAAAGAAAATCCTATCGTTTCCATAGAAACGTATCTCGATTTAGAAGTACAATGCAGGGAATCCAGAGTATTTCATATGGACGCAATTTGTGTGTTAATTCGTCAATGTGAGGGATCGAGGGATGCAGTAAAGGAGGAATAATGCATCGGAAAACAGATACTCGGAACCCCAAAGAAAATCCTATCGTTTCCGTAGAAACGTATCTCGATTTAGAAGGACAATGCAGGGAATCCAGAGTATTCCATATGGACGCAAATTGTGTGTTAATTCGTCAATGTGAGCGAGCGAGGGATGCAATAAAGGAGGAATAATGCATCGGATAAGCGTTACACGGAACCCCAAAGAAAATCCTATCGTGTCCGTAGAAACGTATCTCGATTAAGAAGGACAATGCAGGGAATCCAGAGTATTTCATATGGACGCAAATTGTGTGTTAATTCGTCAATGTGAGGGAGCGAGAAATGAAGTAAAGGAGGAATAATGCATCGGAAAAGAGATACTCGGAACCCCAAAGAAAATCCTATCGTTTCCGTAGAAACGTATCTCGATTTAGAAGGACAATGCAGAGAATCCAGAGTATATCATATGGACGCAAATAGTGTGTTAATTCGTCAATGTGCGGGAGCGAGGGATGCAGTAAAGGAGGAATAATGCATCGGAAAAGAGATACTCGGAACCCCAAAGAAAATCCTATCTTATCCGTTGATACGTATCTCGATTTAGAAGGACAATGTAGGGAATCCAGAGTATTTCATATGGACGAAAATTGTGTGTTAATTCGTCAATGTGAGGGAGCGAGGGATGCAGTAAAGGAGGAATAATGCATCGGAAAAGAGATACTCGGAACCCCAAAGAAAATCCTATCGTTTCCATAGAAACGTATCTCGATTTAGAAGGACAATGCAGGGAATCCAGAGTATTTCATATGGACGCAAATTGGGTGTTAATTGGTCAATGTGAGGGAGCGAGGGATGCAGTAAAGGAGGAATAATGCATCGGAAAAGAGATACTCGGAACCCCAAAGAAAATCCTATCGTTTCCATAGAAACGTATCTCGATTTAGAAGGACAATGCAGGGAATCCAGAGTATTTCATATGGACGCAATTTGTGTGTTAATTCGTCAATGTGAGGGATCGAGGGATGCAGTAAAGGAGGAATAATGCATCGGAAAAGAGATACTCGGAACCCCAAAGAAAATCCTATCGTTTCCGTAGAAACGTATCTCGATTTAGAAGGACAATGCGGGGAATCCAGAGTATTCCATATGGACGCAAATTGTGTGTTAATTCGTCAATGTGAGCGAGCGAGGGATGCAATAAAGGAGGAATAATGCATCGGATAAGCGATACACGAAACCCCAAAGAAAATCCTATCGTGTCCGTAGAAACGTATCTAGATTTAGAAGGACAATGCAGGGAATCCAGAGTATTTCATATGGACGCAAATTGTGTGTTAATTCGTCAATGTGAGGGAGCGAGAAATGCAGTAAAGGAGGAATAATGCATCGGAAAAGAGATACTCGGAACCCCAAAGAAAATCCTATCGTTTCCGTAGAAACGTATCTCGATTTAGAAGGACAATGCAGAGAATCCAGAGTATATCATATGGACGCAAATAGTGTGTTAATTCGTCAATGTGCGGGAGCGAGGGATGCAGTAAAGGAGGAATAATGCATCGGAAAAGAGATACTCGGAACCCCAAAGAAAATCCTATCTTATCCGTTGATACGTATCTCGATTTAGAAGGACAATGTAGGGAATCCAGAGTATTTCATATGGACGAAAATTGTGTGTTAATTCGTCAATGTGAGGGAGCGAGGGATGCAGTAAAGGAGGAATAATGCATCGGAAAAGAGATACTCGGAACCCCAAAGAAAATCCTATCGTTTCCATAGAAACGTATCTCGATTTAGAAGGACAATGCAGGGAATCCAGAGTATTTCATGTGGACGCAAATTGTGTGTTAATTCGTCAATGTGAGGGAGCGAGGGATGCAGTAATGGAGGAATAATGCATCGGAAAAGAGATACTCGGAACCAAAAAGAAAATCCTATCGTTTCCGTAGAAACGTATCTCGATTTAGAAGGACAATGCAGGGAATCCAGAGTATATCATATGGACGCAAATTGTGTTTTAATTCGTCAATGCGAGGGAGCGAGGGATGCAGTAAACTAGGAACAATGCATCGGAAAAGAGATACTCGGAACCCCAAAGAAAATCCTATCGTTTCCGTAGAAACGTATCTCGATTTACAATGACAATGCAGGGAATCCAGAGTATTTCATATGGACGCAAATTGTGTGTTAATTCGTCAATGAGAGGGAGCGAGGGATGCAGTAAAGGAGGAATAATGCATCGGAAAAGAGATACTCGGAACCCCAAAGGAAATCCTACCGTTTCCGTAGAAACGTATCTCGATTTAGAAGGACAATGCAGGGAATCCAAAGTATTTCATATAGACGCAAATTGTGTGTTAATTTGTCAATGTGAGGGAGCGAGGTATGCAGTAAAGGAGGAATAATGCATCAGAAAAGAGATACCCGGAACCCCATAGAAAATCCCATCGTTTCCGTAGAAACATATCTCGATTTAGAAGGACAATGCAGGGAATCCAGAGTATTTCATATGGACGCAAATTGGGTGTTAATTGGTCAATGTGAGGGAGCGAGGGATGCAGTAAAAGAGGAATAATGTATCGGAAAAGAGATACTTGGAACCCCAAAGAAAATCCTATCGTTTCCGTAGAAACGTATCTCGATTTAGAAGGACAATGCAGGGAATCCAGAGTATTTCATATGGACGCTAATTGTGTGTTAATTCGTCAATGTGAGGGAGCGAGGGATGCAGTAAAGGAGGAATAATGCATCGGAAAAGAGATACTCGGAACCCCAAAGAAAATCCTATCGTTTCCGTAGAAACGAATCCCGATTTAGAAGGACAATGCAGGGAACGCAGAGTATTTTATATGGACGCAATTTGTGTGTTAATTCGTCAATGTGAGGGAGCGAGGGATGCAGTAAAGGAGGAATAATGCATCGGAAAAGAGATACTCGGAACCCCAAAGAAAATCCTATCGTTTCCATAGAAACGTATCTCGATTTAGAAGGACAATGCAGGGAATCCAGAGTATTTCATATGGACGCAATTTGTGTGTTAATTCGTCAATGTGAGGGATCGAGGGATGCAGTAAAGGATGAATAATGCATCGGAAAAGAGATACTCGGAACCCCAAAGAAAATCCTATCGTTTCCGTAGAAACGTATCTCGATTTAGAAGGACAATGCAGGGAATCCAGAGTATTCCATATGGACGCAAATTGTGTGTTAATTCGTCAATGTGAGCGAGCGAGGGATGCAATAAAGGAGGAATAATGCATCGGATAAGCGATACACGGAACCCCAAAGAAAATCCTATCGTGTCCGTAGAAACGTATCTCGATTTAGAAGGACAATGCAGGGAATCCAGAGTATTTCATATGGACGCAAATTGTGTGTTAATTCGTCAATGTGAGGGAGCGAGAAATGCAGTAAAGGAGGAATAATGCATCGGAAAAGAGATACTCGGAACCCCAAAGAAAATCCTATCGTTTCCGTAGAAACGTATCTCGATTTAGAAGGACAATGCAGAGAATCCAGAGTATATCATATGGACGCAAATAGTGTGTTAATTCGTCAATGTGCGGGAGCGAGGGATGCAGTAAAGGAGGAATAATGCATCGGAAAAGAGATACTCGGAACCCCAAAGAAAATCCTATCTTATCCGTTGATACGTATCTCGATTTAGAAGGACAATGTAGGGAATCCAGAGTATTTCATATGGACGAAAATTGTGTGTTAATTCGTCAATATGAGGGAGCGAGGGATGCAGTAAAGGAGGAATAATGCATCGGAAAAGAGATACTCGGAACCCCAAAGAAAATCCTATCGTTTCCATAGAAACGTATCTCGATTTAGAAGGACAATGCAGGGAATCCAGAGTGTTTCATATGGACGCAAATTGTGTGTTAATTCGTCAATGTGAGGGAGCGAGGGATGCAGTAAAGGAGGAATAATGCATCGGAAAAGAGATACTCGGAACCCCAAAGGAAATCCTACCGTTTCCGTAGAAACGTATCTCGATTTAGAAGGACAATGCAGGGAATCCAGAGTATTTCATATAGACGCAAATTGTGTGTTAATTTGTCAATGTGAGGGTGCGAGGTATGCAGTAAAGGAGGAATAATGCATCAGAAAAGAGATACCCGGAACCCCATAGAAAATCCTATCGTTTCCGTAGAAACATATCTCGATTTAGAAGGACAATGCAGGGAATCCAGAGTATTTCATATGGACGCAAATTGGGTGTTAATTGGTCAATGTGAGGGAGCGAGGGATGCAGTAAAGGAGGAATAATGTATCGGAAAAGAGATACTTGGAACCCCAAAGAAAATCCTATCGTTTCCGTAGAAACGTATCTCGATTTAGAAGGACAATGCAGGGAATCCAGAGTATTTCATATGGACGCTAATTGTGTGTTAATTCGTCAATGTGAGGGAGCGAGGGATGCAGTAAAGGAGGAATAATGCATCGGAAAAGAGATACTCGGAACCCCAAAGAAAATCCTATCGTTTCCGTAGAAACGAATCCCGATTTAGAAGGACAATGCAGGGAACGCAGAGTATTTTATATGGACGCAATTTGTGTGTTAATTCGTCAATGTGAGGGAGCGAGGGTTGCAGTAAAGGAGGAATAATGCATCGGAAAAGAGATACTCGGAACCCCAAAGAAAATCCTATCGTTTCCATAGAAACGTATCTCGATTTAGAAGGACAATGCAGGGAATCCAGAGTAATTCATATGGACGCAATTTGTGTGTTAATTCGTCAATGTGAGGGATCGAGGGATGCAGTAAAGGAGGAATAATGCATCGGAAAAGAGATACTCGGAACCCCAAAGAAAATCCTATCGTTTCCGTAGAAACGTATCTCGATTTAGAAGGACAATGCAGGGAATCCAGAGTATTCCATATGGACGCAAATTGTGTGTTAATTCGTCAATGTGAGCGAGCGAGGGATGCAATAAAGGAGGAATAATGCATCGGATAAGCGATACACGGAACCCCAAAGAAAATCCTATCGTGTCCGTAGAAACGTATCTCGATTTAGAAGGACAATGCAGGGAATCCAGAGTATTTCATATGGACGCAAATTGTGTGTTAATTCGTCAATGTAAGGGAGCGAGAAATGCAGTAAAGGAGGAATAATGCATCGGAAAAGAGATACTCGGAACCCCAAAGAAAATCCTATCGTTTCCGTAGAAACGTATCTCGATTTAGAAGGACAATGCAGAGAATCCAGAGTATATCATATGGACGCAAATAGTGTGTTAATTCGTCAATGTGCGGGAGCGAGGGATGCAGTAAAGGAGGAATAATGCATCGGAAAAGAGATACTCGGAACCCCAAAGAAAATCCTATCTTATCCGTTGATACGTATCTCGATTTAGAAGGACAATGTAGGGAATCCAGAGTATTTCATATGGACGAAAATTGTGTGTTAATTCCTCAATGTGAGGGAGCGAGGGATGCAGTAAAGGAGGAATAATGCATCGGAAAAGAGATACTCGGAACCCCAAAGAAAATCCTATCGTTTCCATAGAAACGTATCTCGATTTAGAAGGACAATGCAGGGAATCCAGAGTATTTCATATGGACGCAAATTGTGTGTTAATTCGTCAATGTGAGGGAGCGAGGGATGCAGTAAAGGAGGAATAATGCATCGGAAAAGAGATACTCGGAACCCCAAAGAAAATCCAATCGTTTCCGTAGAAACGAATCCCGATTCAGAAGGACAATGCAGGGAATCCAGAGAATTTCATATGGACGCAAATTGTGTGTTAATTTGTCAATGTGAGGGAGCGAGGTATGCAGTAAAGGAGGAATAATGCATCAGAAAAGAGATACCCGGAACCCCATAGAAAATCCTATCGTTTCCGTAGAAACATATCTCGATTTAGAAGGACAATGCAGGGAATCCAGAGTATTTCATATGGACGCAAATTGGGAGTTAATTCGTCAATGTGAGGGAGCGAGGGATGCAGTAAAGGAGGAATAATGCATCGGAAAAGAGATACTCGGAACCCCAAAGAAAATCCTATCGTTTCCATAGAAACGTATCTCGATTTAGAAGGACAATGCAGGGAATCCAGAGTATTTCATATGGACGCAATTTGTGTGTTAATTCGTCAATGTGAGGGAGCGAGGGATGCAGTAAAGGAGGAATAATGCATCGGAAAAGAGATACTCGGAACCCCAAAGAAAATCCTATCGTTTCCGTAGAAACGTATCTCGATTTAGAAGGACAATGCAGGGAATCCAGAGTATTCCCTATGGACGCAAATTGTGTGTTAATTCGTCAATGTGAGGGAGCGAGGGATGCAGTAAAGGAGGAATAATGCATCGGAAAAAGATACTCGACTCCCAAAAGAAAATCCTATCGTTTCCGTAGAAACGTATCTCGATTTAGAAGGACAATGCAGGGGATCCAGAGTATTTCATATGGACGCAAATTGTGTGTTAATTCGTCAATGTGAGGGAGCGAGGGATGCAGTAAAGGATGAATAATGCATCGGAAAAGAGATACTCGGAACCCCAAAGAAAATCCTATCGTTTCCGTAGAAACGTATCTCAATATAGAAGGACAATGCAGGGAAACCGGAGTATATCATATGGAGCAAATTGTGTGTTAATTCGTCAATGTGAGGGAGCGAGGGATGCAGTAAAGGAGGCATAGATGCAGAAAAGGAGGAATAATGCATCGGAAAAGAGATACTCGACTCCCAAAAGAAAATCCTATCGGTTCCGTAGAAACTTATTTCGTTTTAGAAAGATAATGCAGGGAACCCAGAGTATTTCATATGGACGCAAATTGTGTGTTAATTCGTCAATGTGAGGGAGCGAGGGATGCAGTAAAGGAGGAATAATGCATCGGAAAAGAGATACTCGGACCCCAAGGGAAATCCTACCGTTTCCGTAGAAACGTATCTCGATTTAGAAGGACAATGCAGGGAATCCAGAGTATTTCATATAGACGCAAATTGTGTGTTAATTCTTCAATGTGAGGGAGCGATGGATGCAGTAAAGGAGGAATAATGCATCGGAAAAGAGATATTCGGAACCCCAAAGAAAATCCTATCGTTTCCGTAGAAACGTATCTCAATGTAGAAGGACAATGCAGGGAATCCAGAGTATTTCATATGGACACAAATTGTGTGTTAATTCGTCAATGTGAGGGAGCGAGGAATGCAGTAAAGGAGGAATAATGCATCGGAAAAGAGATACTCGGAACCCCAAAGAAAATCCTATCTTATCCGTTGATACGTATCTCGATTTAGAAGGACAATGTAGGGAATCCAGAGTATTTCATATGGACGAAAATTGTGTGTTAATTCGTCAATGTGAGGGAGCGAGGGATGCAGTAAAGGAGGAATAATGCATCGGAAAAGAGATACTCGGAACCCCAAAGAAAATCCTATCGTTTCCATAGAAACGTATCTTGATTTAGAAGGACAATGCAGGGAATCCAGAGTATTTCATATGGACGCAAATTGTGTGTCAATTCGTCAATGTGAGGGAGCGAGGGATGCAGTAAAGGAGGAATAATGCATCGGAAAAGAGATACTCGGAACCCCAAAGAAAATCCTATCGTTTCCGTAGAAACGAATCCCGATTCAGAAGGACAATGCAGGGAATCCAGAGAATTTCATATGGACGCAAATTGTGTGTTAATTTGTCAATGTGAGGGAGCGAGGTATGCAGTAAAGGAGGAATAATGCATCAGAAAAGAGATACCCGAACCCCATAGAAAATCCTATCGTTTCCGTAGAAACATATCTCGATTTAGAAGGACAATGCAGGAAATCCAGAGTATTTCATATGGACGCAAATTGGGTGTTAATTGGTCAATGTGAGGGAGCGAGGGATGCAGTAAAGGAGGAATAATGTATCGGAAAAGAGATACTTGGAACCCCAAAGAAAATCCTATCGTTTCCGTAGAAACGTATCTCGATTTAGAAGGACAATGCAGGGAATCCAGAGTATTTCATATGGACGCAAATTGTGTGTTAATTCGTCAATGTGAGGGAGCGAGGGATGCAGTAAAGGAGGAATAATGCATCGGAAAAGAGATACTCGGAACCCCAAAGAAAATCCTGTCGTTTCCGTAGAAACGTATCTCGATTTAGAAGGACAATGCAGGGAATCCAGAGTATTTCATATGGACGCAAATTGTGTGTTAATTCGTCAATGTGAGGGAGCGAGGGATGCAGTAAAGGAGGAATAATGCATCGGAAAAGAGATACTCGGAACCCCAAAGAAAATCCTATCGTTTCCGTAGAAACGAGTCCCGATTCAGAAGGACAATGCAGGGAATCCAGAGAATTTCATATGGACGCAAATTGTGTGTTAATTTGTCAGTGTGAGGGAGCGAGGTATGCAGTAAAGGAGGAATAATGCATCAGGAAAGAGATACCCGGAACCCCATAGAAAATCCTATCGTGTCCGTAGAAACATATCTCGAATTAGAAGGACAATGCAGGAAATCCAGAGTATTTCATTTGGACGCAAATTGGGTGTTAATTGGTCAATGTGAGGGAGCGAGGGATGCAGTAAAGGAGGAATAATGTATCGGAAAAGAGATACTTGGAACCCCAAAGAAAATCCTATCGTTTCCGTAGAAACGTATCTCGATTTAGAAGGACAATGCAGGGAATCCAGAGTATTTCATATGGACGCAAATTGTGTGTTAATTCGCCAATGTGAGGGAGCGAGGGATGCAGTAAAGGAGGGATGCGGTAAAGAGATACTCGGAACCCCAAAGAAAATCCTGTCGTTTCCGTAGAAACGTATCTCGATTTAGAAGGACAATGCAGGGAATCCAGAGTATTTCATATGGACGCAAATTGTGTGTTAATTCGTCAATGTGAGGGAGCGAGGGATGCAGTAAAGGAGGAATAATGCATCGGAAAAGAGATACTCGGAACCCCAAAGAAAATCCTATCGTTTCCGTAGAAACGAATCCCGATTTAGAAGGACAATGCAGGGAACGCAGAGTATTTTATATGGACGCAATTTGTGTGTTAATTCGTCAATGTGAGGGAGCGAGGGATGCAGTAAAGGAGGAATAATGCATCGGAAAAGAGATACTCGGAACCCCAAAGAAAATCCTATCGTTTCCATAGAAACGTATCTCGATTTAGAAGGACAATGCAGGGAATCCAGAGTATTTCATATGGACGCAATTTGTGTGTTAATTCGTCAATGTGAGGGAGCGAGGGATGCAGTAAAGGAGGAATAATGCATCGGAAAAGTATACTCGGAACCCCAAAGAAAATCCTATCGTTTCCGTAGAAACGTATCTTGATTTAGAAGGACAATGCAGGGAATCCAGAGTATTTCATATGGACGCAAATTGTGTGTTAATTCGTCAATGTGAGGGAGCGAGGGATGCAGTAAAGGAGGAATAATGCATCGGAAAAGAGATACTCGGAACCCCAAAGAAAATCCTATCGTTTCCGTAGAAACGAGTCCCGATTCAGAAGGACAATGCAGGGAATCCAGAGAATTTCATATGGACGCAAATTGTGTGTTAATTTGTCAATGTGAGGGAGCGAGGTATGCAGTAAAGGAGGAATAATGCATCAGGAAAGAGATACCCGGAACCCCATAGAAAATCCTATCGTTTCCGTAGAAACATATCTCGATTTAGAAGGACAATGCAGGAAATCCAGAGTATTTCATTTGGACGCAAATTGGGTGTTAATTGGTCAATGTGAGGGAGCGAGGGATGCAGTAAAGGAGGAATAATGTATCGGAAAAGAGATACTTGGAACCCCAAAGAAAATCCTATCGTTTCCGTAGAAACGTATCTCGATTTAGAAGGACAATGCAGGGAATCCAAAGTATTTCATATGGACGCAAATTGTGTGTTAATTCGCCAATGTGAGGGAGCGAGGGATGCAGTAAAGGAGGAATAATGAATCGGTAAAGAGATACTCGGAACCCCAAAGAAAATCCTGTCGTTTCCGTAGAAACGTATCTCGATTTAGACGGACAATGCAGGGAATCCAGAGTATTTCATATGGACGCAAATTGTGTGTTAATTCGTCAATGTGAGGGAGCGAGGGATGCAGTAAAGGAGGAATAATGCATCGGAAAAGAGATACTCGGAACCCCAAAGAAAATCCTATCGTTTCCGTAGAAACGAATCCCGATTTAGAAGGACAATGCAGGGAACGCAGAGTATTTTATATGGACGCAATTTGTGTGTTAATTCGTCAATGTGAGGGAGCGAGGGATGCAGTAAAGGAGGAATAATGCATCGGAAAAGAGATACTCGGAACCCCAAAGAAAATCCTATCGTTTCCATAGAAACGTATCTCGATTTAGAAGGACAATGCAGGGAATCCAGAGTATTTCATATGGACGCAATTTGTGTGTTAATTCGTCAATGTGAGGGAGCGAGGGATGCAGTAAAGGAGGAATAATGCATCGGAAAAGGATACACGGAACCCCAAAGAAAATCCTATCGTTTCCGTAGAAACGTATCTTGATTTAGAAGGACAATGCAGGGAATCCAGAGTATTCCATATGGCCGCAAATTGTGTGTTAATTCGTCATGTGAGCGAGCGAGGGATGCAATAAAGGAGGAATAATGCATCGGATAAGCGATACACGGAACCCCAAAGAAAATCCTAGCGTGTCCGTAGAAACGTATCTCGATTTAGAAGGACAATGCAGAGAATCCAGAGTATTTCATATGGACGCAAATTGTGTGTTAATTCGTCAATGTGAGGGAGCGAGAAATGCAGTAAAGGAGGAATAATGCATCGGAAAAGAGATACTCGGAACCCCAAAGAAAATCCTATCGTTTCCGTAGAAACGTATCTCGATTTAGAAGGACAATGCAGAGAATCCAGAGTATATCATATGGACGCAAATAGTGTGTTAATTCGTCAATGTGCGGGAGCGAGGGATGCAGTAAAGGAGGAATAATGCATCGGAAAAGAGATACTCGACTCCCAAAAGAAAATCCAATCGTTTCCGTAGAAACGTATCTCGATTTAGAAGGACAATGCAGGGGATCCAGAGTATTTCATATGGACGCAAATTGTGTGTTAATTCTTCAATGTGAGGGAGCGAGGGATGCAGTAAAGGATGAATAATGCATCGGAAAAGAGATACTCGGAACCCCAAAGAAAATCCTATCGTTTCCGTAGAAACGTATCTCGATATAGAAGGACAATGCAGGGAATCCGGAGTATATCATATGGACGCAAATTGTGTGTTAATTCGTCAATGTGAGGGAGCGAGGGATGCAGTAAAGGACGAATAATGCATCGGAAAAGAGATACTCGGAACCCCAAAGAAAATCCTATCGTTTCCGTAGAAACGTATCTCGATTTAGAAGGACAATGCAGGGAATCTAGAGGATTTCATATGGACGCAAATTGTGTGTTAATTCGTCAATGTGAATTAGCGAGGGATGCAGAAAAGGAGGAATAATGCATCGGAAAAGAGATACTCGGAACCCCAAAGAAAATCCTATCGTTTCCGTAGAAACGTAACTCGATTTAGAAGGACAATGCAGGGAATCCAGAGTATTTCAGATGGACGCAAATTGTGTGTTAATTCGTCAATGTGAGGGAGCGAGGGATGCAGTAAAGGGGGAATAATGCATCGGAAAAGAGATACTCGGAACCCCAAAGAAAATCCTATCGTTTCCGTAGAAACGTATCTCGATTTAGAAGGACAATGCAGGGAATCCAGAGTATTCCATTTGGACGCAAATTGTGTGTTATTTCGTCAATGTGAGGGAGCGAGGGATGCAATAAAGGAGGAATAATGCATCGGATAAGCGATACACGGAACCCCAAAGAAAATCCTACCGTGTCCGTAGAAACGTATCTCGATTTAGAAGCACAATGCCGGGAATCCAGAGTATTTCATATGGACGCAAATTGTGTGTTAATTCGTCAATGTGAGGGAGCGAGAAATACAGTAAAGGAGGAATAATGCATTGTAAAAGAGATACTCGGAACCCCAAAGAAAATCGTATCGTTTCCGTAGAAACGTATCTCGATTTAGAAGGACAATGCAGGGAATCCAGAGTATTTCATATGGTCGCAAATTGTGTGTTAATTCGTCAATGTGAGACTGCGAGGGATGCAGTAAAGGAGGAATAATGCATCGGAAAAGAGATACACGACTCCTAAAAGAAAATCCTATCGTTTCCGTAGAAATGTATCTCGTTTTAGAAAGATAATGCAGGGAACCCAGAGTATTTCATATGGACGCTATTTGTGTGTTAATTCGGCAATGTGAGGGAGCGAGGGATGCAGTAAAGGAGGAATAATGCATCGGAAAAGAGATACTCGGAACCCCAAAGAAAATCCTGTCGTTTCCGTAGAAACGAATCCCGATTTAGAAGGACAATGCAGGGAATCCAGAGTATTTCATATGGACGCAAATTGTGTGTTATTCCGTCAATGTTAGGGAGCGAGGGATGCAGTAAAGGACGAATAATGCATCGGAAAAGAGATACTCGGAACCCCAAAGAAAATCCTATCGTATCCGTAGAAACGTATCTCGATTTAGAAGGACAATGCAGGGAATCTAGAGTATTTCATATGGACGCAAATTGTGTGTTAATTCGTCAATGTGAGTTAGCGAGGGATGCAGAAAAGGAGGAATAATGCATCGGAAAAGAGATACTCGGAACCCCAAAGAAAATCCTATCGTTTCCGTAGAAACGTAACTCGATTTAGAAGGACAATGCAGGGAATCCAGAGTATTTCAGATGGACGCAAATTGTGTGTTAATTCGTCAATGTGAGGGAGCGAGGGATGCAGTAAAGGGGGAATAATGCATCGGAAAAGAGATACTCGGAACCCCAAAGAAAATCCTATCGTTTCCGTAGAAACGTATCTCGATTTAGAAGGACAATGCAGGGAAACCAGAGTATTCCATTTGGACGCAAATTGTGTGTTAATTCGTCAATGTGAGGGAGCGAGGGATGCAATAAAGGAGGAATAATGCATCGGATAAGCGATACACGGAACCCCAAAGAAAATCCTATCGTGTCCGTAGAAACGTATCTCGATTTAGAAGGACAATGCAGGGAATCCAGAGTATTTCATATGGACGTTAATTGTGTGTTAATTCGTCAATGTGAGGGAGCGAGAAATACAGTAAAGGAGGAATAATGCATTGGAAAAGAGATACTCGGAACCCCAAAGAAAATCGTATCGTTTCCGTAGAAACGTATCTCGATTTAGAAGGACAATGCAGGGAATCCAGAGTATTTCATATGGACGCAAATTGTGTGTTAATTCGTCAATGTGAGAGAGCGAGGGATGCAGTAAAGGAGGAATAATGCATCGGAAAAAAGATACACGACTCCCAAAAGAAAATCCTATCGTTTCCGTAGAAACGTATCTCGATTTAGAAAGATAATGCAGGGAACCCAGAGTATTTCATATGGACGCAATTTGTGTGTTAATTCGGCAATGTGAGGGAGCGAGGGATGCAATAAAGGAGGAATAATGCATCGGATAAGCGATACACGGAACCCCAAAGAAAATCCTATCGTGTCCGTAGAAACGTATCTCGATTTAGAAGGACAATGCCGGGAATCCAGAGTATTTCATATGGACGCAAATTGTGTGTTAATTCGTCAATGTGTGGGAGCGAGAAATACAGTAAAGGAGGAATAATGCATTGTAAAAGAGATACTCGGAACCCCAAAGAAAATCGTATCGTTTCCGTAGAAACGTATCTCGATTTAGAAGGACAATGCAGGGAATCCAGAGTATTTCATATGGTCGCAAATTGTGTGTTAATTCGTCAATGTGAGACTGCGAGGGATGCAGTAAAGGAGGAATAATGCATCGGAAAAGAGATACACGACTCCTAAAAGAAAATCCTATCGTTTCCGTAGAAATGTATCTCGTTTTAGAAAGATAATGCAGGGAACCCAGAGTATTTCATATGGACGCTATTTGTGTGTTAATTCGGCAATGTGAGGGAGCGAGGGATGCAGTAAAGGAGGAATAATGCATCGGAAAAGAGATACTCGGAACCCCAAAGAAAATCCTGTCGTTTCCGTAGAAACGAATCCCGATTTAGAAGGACAATGCAGGGAATCCAGAGTATTTCATATGGACGCAAATTGTGTGTTATTCCGTCAATGTTAGGGAGCGAGGGATGCAGTAAAGGACGAATAATGCATGGAAAAGAGATACTCGGAACCCCAAAGAAAATCCTATCGTTTCCGTAGAAACGTATCTCGATTTAGAAGGACAATGCAGGGAATCTAGAGTATTTCATATGGACGCAAATTGTGTGTTAATTCGTCAATGTGAGTTAGCGAGGGATGCAGAAAAGGAGGAATAATGCATCGGAAAAGAGATACTCGGAACCCCAAAGAAAATCCTATCGTTTCCGTAGAAACGTAACTCGATTTAGAAGGACAATGCAGGGAATCCAGAGTATTTCAGATGGACGCAAATTGTGTGTTAATTTGTCAATGTGAGGGAGCGAGGGATGCAGTAAAGGGGGAATAATGCATCGGAAAAGAGATACTCGGCACCCCAAAGAAAATCCTATCGTTTCCGTAGAAACGTATCTCGATTTAGAAGGACAATGCAGGGAAACCAGAGTATTCCATTTGGACGCAAATTGTGTGTTAATTCATCAATGTGAGGGAGCGAGGGATGCAATAAAGGAGGAATAATGCATCGGATAAGCGATACACGGAACCCCAAAGAAAATCCTATCGTGTCCGTAGAAACGTATCTCGATTTAGAAGGACAATGCAGGGAATCCAGAGTATTTCATATGGACGTTAATTGTGTGTTAATTCGTCAATGTGAGGGAGCGAGAAATACAGTAAAGGAGGAATAATGCATTGGAAAAGAGATACTCGGAACCCCAAAGAAAATCGTATCGTTTCCGTAGAAACGTATCTCGATTTAGAAGGACAATGCAGGGAATCCAGAGTATTTCATATGGACGCAAATTGTGTGTTAATTCGTCAATGTGAGAGAGCGAGGGATGCAGTAAAGGAGGAATAATGCATCGGAAAAAAGATACACGACTCCCAAAAGAAAATCCTATCGTTTCCGTAGAAACGTATCTCGATTTAGAAAGATAATGCAGGGAACCCAGAGTATTTCATATGGACGCAATTTGTGTGTTAATTCGGCAATGTGAGGGAGCGAGGGATGCAGTAAAGGAGGAATAATGCATCGGAAAAGAGATACTCGGAACCCCAAAGAAAATCCTATCGTTTCCGTAGAAACGAATCCCGATTTAGAAGGACAATGCAGGGAACGCAGAGTATTTTATATTGACGCAATTTGTGTGTTAATTCGTCAATGTGAGGGAGCGAGGGATGCAGTAAAGGAGGAATAATGCATCGGAAAAGAGATACTCGGAACCCCAAAGAAAATCCTATCGTTTCCATAGAAACGTATCTCGATTTAGAAGGACAATGCAGGGAATCCAGAGTATTTCATATGGACGCAATTTGTGTGTTAATTCGTCAATGTGAGGGAGCGAGGGATGCAGTAAAGGAGGAATAATACATCGGAAAAGAGATACTCGGAACCCCAAAGAAAATCCTATCGTTTCCGTAAAAACGTATCTCGATTTAGAAGGACAATGCAGGGAATCCAGAGTATTCCATATGGACGCAAATTGTGTGTTAATTCGTCAATGTGAGGGAGCGAGGGATGCAATAAAGGAGGAATAATGCATCGGATAAGCGATACACGGAACCCCAAAGAAAATCCTATCGTGTTCGTAGAAACGTTTCTCGATTTAGAAGGACAATGCAGGGAATCCAGAGTATTTCATATGGACGCAAAGTGTGTGTTAATTCGTCAATGTGAGGGACCGAGAAATGCAGTAAAGGAGGAATAATGCATCGGAAAAGAGATACTCGGAACCCCAAAGAAAATCCTATCGTTTCTGTAGAAACGTATCTCGATTTAGAAGGACAATGCAGAGAATCCAGAGTATATCATATGGACGCAAATAGTGTGTTAATTCGTCAATGTGCGGGAGCGAGGGATGCAGTAAAGGAGGAATAATGCATCGGAAAAGAGATACTCGACTCCCAAAAGAAAATCCTATCGTTTCCGTAGAAACGTATCTCGATTTAGGAGGACAATGCAGGGGATCCAGAGTATTTCATATGGACGCAAATTGTGTGTTAATTCGTCAGTGTGAGGGAGCGAGGGATGCAGTAAACGATGAATAATGCATCGGAAAAGAGATACTCGGAACCCCAAAGAAAATCCTATCGTTTCCGTAGAAACGTATCTCGATATAGAAGGACAATGCAGGGAATCCGGAGTATATCATATGGACGCAAATTGTGTGTTAATTCGTCAATGTGAGGGAGCGAGGGATGCAGTAAAGGAGGAGTAGATGCAGAAAAGGAGGAATAATGCATCGGAATAGAGATACCCGACTCCCAAAAGAAAATCCTATCGTTTCCGTAGAAACGTATCTCGTATTAGAAAGATAATGCAGGGAACCCAGAGTATTACATATGGACGCAAATTGTGTGTTAATTCGGCAATGTGAGGGAGCGAGGGATGCAGTAAAGGAGGAATAATGCATCGGAAAAGAGATACTCGACTCCCAAAAGAAAATCCTACCGTTTCCATAGAAACGTATCTCGTTTTAGAAAGATAATGCAGGGAACCTAGAGTATTTCATATGAACGCAAATTCTGTGTTAATTCGGCAATGTGAGGGAGCGAGGGATGCAGTAAAGGAGGAATAATGCATCGGAAAAGAGATACTCGGAACCCCAAAGAAAATCCAATCGTTTCCGTAGAAACGTATCTCGATTTAGAACGACAATGCAGGGATCCAGAGTATTTCATATGGACGCAAATTGTGTGTTAATTCGTCAATGTGAGTTAGCGAGGGATGCAGTAAAGGCGGAATAATGCATCGGAAAAGAGATACTAGGAACCTCAAAGAAAATCTCGTCGTTTCCATAGAAACGTATCTCGATTTAGAAGGACAATGCAGGGAATCCAGAGTATTTCATATGGACGCAAATTGTGTGTTAATTCGTCAATGTGAGGGGGCGAGGGATGCAGTAAAGGAGGAATAATGCATCGGAAAAGAGATACTCGGAACCCCAAAGAAAATCCTATCGTTTCCGTAGAAACGTATCTCGATTTAGAAGGACAATGCAGGGAATCCAGAGTATTTCATATGGACGCAAATTGTGTGTTAATTCGTCAATGTGAGGGAGCGAGGGATGCAGTAAAGGAGGAATAATGCATCGGAAAAGAGATACTCGGAACCCCAATGAAAATCCTATCGTTTCCGTAGAAACGAATCCCGATTTAGAAGTACAATGCAGGGAACCCAGAGTAATTCATATGGACGCAATTTGTGTGTTAATTCGTCAATGTGAGGGAGCGAGGGATGCAGTAAAGGAGGAATAATGCATCGGAAAAGAGATACTCGGAACCCCAAAGAAAATCCTATCGTTTCCATAGAAACGTATCTCGATTTAGAAGGACAATGCAGGGAATCCACAGTATTTCATATGGACGCAAATTGTGTGTTAATTCGTCAATGTGAGGGAGCGAGAATTGCAGTAAAGGAGGAATAATGCACCGGAAAAGAGATACTCGGAGCCCCAAAGAAAATCCTATCGTTTCCGTAGAAACGTATCTCGATTTAGAAGGACAATGCAGGGAATCCAGAGTATATCATATGGACGCAAATTGTGTGTTAATTCGTCAATGTGTGGGAGCGAGGGATGCAGTGAAGGAGGAATGATGCATCGGAAAAGAGATACTCGGAACCCCAAAGAAAATCCTATCGTTTCCGAAGAAACGTATCTCGATTTAGAAGGACAATGCAGGGAAACCAGAGTATTTCATATGGACGCAAATTGTGTGTTAATTCGTCAATGTGAGGGAGCGAGGGATGCAGTAAAGGAGGAATAATGCATCGGAAAAGAGATACTCGGAACCCCAAAGAAAATCCTATCGTTTCCGTAGAAACGTATCTCGATTTAGATGGACAATGCAGGGAATCCTGAGTATTTCATATGGACGCAAAATCTGTGTTAATTCGTCAATGTGAGGGAGCGAGGGATGCAGTGAAGGAGGAATAATGCATCGGAAAAGAGATACTGGGAACCCCAAAGAAAATCCTATCGTTTCCGTAGAAACGTATCTCGATTTAGAAGGACAATGCAGGGAATCCAGAGTATTTCATATGGACGCAAATTGTGTGTTAATTCGTCAATGTGAGGGAGCGAGGGATGCAATAAAGGAGGAATAATGCATCGGATAAGCGATACACGGAACCCCAAAGAAAATCCTATCGTGTCCGTAGAAACGTATCTCGATTTAGAAGGACAATGCATGGAATCCAGAGTATTTCATATGGACGCAAATTGTGTGTTAATTCGTCAATGTGAGGGAGCGAGAAATGCAGTAAAGGAGGAATAATGCATTGGAAAAGAGATACTCGGAACCCCAAAGAAAATCCTATCGTTTCCGTAGAAACGTATATCGATTTAGAAGGACAATGCAGGGAATCCAGAGTATTTCATATGGTCGCAAATTGTGTGTTAATTCGTCAATGTGAGACTGCGAGGGATGCAGTAAAGGAGGAATAATGCATCGGAAAAGAGATACACGACTCCTAAAAGAAAATCCTATCGTTTCCGTAGAAATGTATCTCGATTTAGAAAGATAATGCAGGGAACCCAGAGTATTTCATATGGACGGAATTTGTGTGTTAATTCGGCAATGTGAGGGAGCGAGGGATGCAGTAAAGGAGGAATAATGCATCGGAAAAGAGATACTCGGAACCCCAAAGAAAATCCTGTCGTTTCCGTAGAAACGAATCCCGATTTAGAAGGACAATGCAGGGAATCCAATTTCATATGGACGCAAATTGTGTGTTATTCCGTCAATGTTAGGGAGCGAGGGATGCAGTAAAGGACGAATAATGCATCGGAAAAGAGATACTCGGAGCCCCAAAGAAAATCCTATCGTTTCCGTAGAAACGTACCTCGATTTAGAAGGACAATGCAGGGAATCCAGAGTATTCCATTTGGACGCAAATTGTGTGTTAATTCGTCAATGTGAAGGAGCGAGAAATGCAGTAAAGGAGGAATAATGCTATGGAAAAGAGATACTCGGAACCCCAAAGAAAATCGTATCGTTTCCGTAGAAACGTATCTCGATTTAGAAGGACAATGCAGGGAATCCAGAGTATTTCATATGGACGCAAATTGTGTGTTAATTCGTCAATGTGAGAGAGCGAGGGATGCAGTAAAGGAGGAATAATGCATCGGAAAAGAGATACACGACTCCCAAAAGAAAATCCTATCGTTTCCGTAGAAACGTATCTCGATTTAGAAAGATAATGCAGGGAACCCAGAGTATTTCATATGGACGCAATTTGTGTGTTAATTCGGCAATGTGAGGGAGCGAGGGATGCAGTAAAGGAGGAATAATGCATCGGAAAAGAGATACTCGGAACCCCAAAGAAAATCCTACCGTTTCCGTAGAAACGAATCCCGATTTAGAAGGACAATGCAGGGAACGCAGAGTATTTCATATTGACGCAATTTGTGTGTTAATTCGTCAATGTGAGGGAGCGAGGGATGCAGTAAAGGAGGAATAATGCATCGGAAAAGAGATACTCGGAACCCCAAAGAAAATCCTATCGTTTCCATAGAAACGTATCTCGATTTAGAAGGACAATGCAGGGAATCCAGAGTATTTCATATGGACGCAATTTGTGTGTTAATTCGTCAATGTGAGGGAGCGAGGGATGCAGTAAAGGAGGAATAATGCATCGGAAAAGATATACTCGGAACCCCAAAGAAAATCCTATCGTTTCCGTAAAAACGTATCTCGATTTAGAAGGACAATGCAGGGAATCGAGAGTATTCCATATGGACGCAAATTGTGTGTTAATTCGTCAATGTGAGCGAGCGAGGGATGCAATAAAGGAGGAATAATGCATCGGATAAGCTATACACGGAACCCCAAAGAAAATCCTATCGTGTCCGTAGAAACGTATCTCGATTTAGAAGGACAATGCAGGGAATCCAGAGTATTTCATATGGACGCAAATTGTGTGTTAATTCGTCAATGTGAGGGAGCGAGAAATGCAGTAAAGGAGGAATAATGCATCGGAAAAGAGATACTCGGAACCCCAAAGAAAATCCTATCGTTTCCGTAGAAACGTATCTCGATTTAGAAGGACAATGCAGGGAATCCAGAGTATTTCATATGGTCGCAAATTGTGTGTTAATTCGTCAATGTGAGACTGCGAGGGATGCAGTAAAGGAGGAATAATGCATCGGAAAAGAGATACACGACTCCTAAAAGAAAATCCTATCGTTTCCGTAGAAATGTATCTCGATTTAGAAAGATAATGCAGGGAACCCAGAGTATTTCATATGGACGGAATTTGTGTGTTAATTCGGCAATGTGAGGGAGCGAGGGATGCAGTAAAGGAGGAATAATGCATCGGAAAAGAGATACTCGGAACCCCAAAGAAAATCCTGTCGTTTCCGTAGAAACGAATCCCGATTTAGAAGGACAATGCAGGGAATCTAGAGTATTTCATATGGACGCAAATTGTGTGTTAATTCGTCAATGTGAGTTAGCGAGGGATGCAGTAAAGGAGGAATAATGCATCGGAAAAGAGATACTCGGAACCCCAAAGAAAATCCTATCGTTTCCGTAGAAACGTATCTCGATTTAGAAGGACAATGCAGGGAATCCAGAGTATTTCAGATGGACGCAAATTGTGTGTTAATTCGTCAATGTGAGGGAGCGAGGGATGCAGTAAAGGGGGAATATTGCATCGGAAAAGAGATACTCGGAACCCCAAAGAAAATCCTATCGTTTCCGTAGAAACGTATCTCGATTTAGAAGGACAATGCAGGGAATCCAGAGTATTCCATTTGGACGCAAATTGTGTGTTAATTCGTATATGTGAGGGAGCGAGGGATGCAATAAAGGAGGAATAATGCATCGGATAAGCGATACACGGAACCCCAAAGAAAATCCTATCGTGTCCGTAGAAACGTATCTCGATTTAGAAGGACAATGCAGGGAATCCAGAGTATTTCATATGGACGCAAATTGTGTGTTAATTCGTCAATGTGAAGGAGCGAGAAATGCAGTAAAGGAGGAATAATGCATTGGAAAAGAGATACTCGGAACCCCAAAGAAAATCGTATCGTTTCCGTAGAAACGTATCTCGATTTAGAAGGACAATGCAGGGAATCCAGAGTATTTCATATGGACGCAAATTGTGTGTTAATTCGTCAATGTGAGAGAGCGAGGGATGCAGTAAAGGAGGAATAATGCATCGGAAAAGAGATACACGACTCCCAAAAGAAAATCCTATCGTTTCCGTAGAAACGTATCTCGATTTAGAAAGATAATGCAGGGAACCCAGAGTATTTCATATGGACGCAATTTGTGTGTTAATTCGGCAATGTGAGGGAGCGAGGGATGCAGTAAAGGAGGAATAATGCATCTGAAAAGAGATACTCGGAACCCCAAAGAAAATCCTATCGTTTCCGTAGAAACGAATCCCGATTTAGAAGGACAATGCAGGGAACGCAGAGTATTTTATATTGACGCAATTTGTGTGTTAATTCGTCAATGTGAGGGAGCAAGGGATGCAGTAAAGGAGGAATAATGCATCGGAAAAGAGATAATCGGAACCCCAAAGAAAATCCTATCGTTTCCATAGAAACGAATCTCGATTTAGAAGGACAATGCAGGGAATCCAGAGTATTTCATATGGACGCAATTTGTGTGTTAATTCGTCAATGTGAGGGAGCGAGGGATGCAGTAAAGGAGGAATAATGCATCGGAAAAGAGATACTCGGAACCCCAAAGAAAATCCTATCGTTTCCGTAAAAACGTATCTCGATTTAGAAGGACAATGCAGGAAATCGAGAGTATTCCATATGGACGCAAATTGTGTGTTAATTCGTCAATGTGAGCGAGCGAGGGATGCAATAAAGGAGGAATAATGCATCGGATAAGCTATACACGGAACCCCAAAGAAAATCCTATCGTGTCCGTAGAAACGTATCTCGATTTAGAAGGACAATGCAGGGAATCCAGAGTATTTCATATGGACGCAAATTGTGTGTTAATTCGTCAATGTGAGGGAGCGAGAAATGCAGTAAAGGAGGAATAATGCATCGGAAAAGAGATACTCGGAACCCAAAAGAAAATCCTATCGTTTCCGTAGAAACGTATCTCGATTTAGAAGGACAATGCAGAGAATCCAGAGTATATCATATGGACGCAAATAGTGTGTTAATTCGTCAATGTGCGGGAGCGAGGGATGCAGTAAAGGAGGAATAATGCATCGGAAAAGAGATACTCGACTCCCAAAAGAAAATCCTATCGTTTCCGTAGAAATGTATCTCGATTTAGAAAGATAATGCAGGGAACCCAGAGTATTTCATATGGACGGAATTTGTGTGTTAATTCGGCAATGTGAGGGAGCGAGGGATGCAGTAAAGGAGGAATAATGCATCGGAAAAGAGATACTCGGAACCCCAAAGAAAATCCTGTCGTTTCCGTAGAAACGAATCCCGATTTAGAAGGACAATGCTGGGAATCCAGAGTATTTCATATGGACGCAAATTGTGTGTTATTCCGTCAATGTTAGGGAGCGAGGGATGCAGTAAAGGACGTATAAAGCATCGGAAAAGAGATACTCGGAGCCCCAAAGAAAATCCTATCGTTTCCGTAGAAACGTATCTCGATTTAGAATGACAATGCCGGGAATGTAGAGTATTTCATATGGACGCAAATTGTGTGTTAATTCGTCAATGTGAGTTAGCGAGGGATGCAGTAAAGGAGGAATAATGCATCGGAAAAGAGATACTCGGAACCCCAAAGAAAATCCTATCGTTTCCGTAGAAACGTATCTCGATTTAGAAGGACAATGCAGGGAATCCAGAGTATTTCAGATGGACGCAAATTGTGTGTTAATTCGTCAATGTGAGGGAGCGAGGGATGCAGTAAAGGGGGAATATTGCATCGGAAAAGAGATACTCGGAACCCCAAAGAAAATCCTATCGTTTCTGTAGAAACGTATCTCGATTTAGAAGGACAATGCAGGGAATCCAGAGTATTTCATATGGACGCAAATTGTGTGTTAATTCGTCAATGTGAGAGAGCGAGGGATGCAGTAAAGGAGGAATAATGCATCGGAAAAGAGATACACGACTCCCAAAAGAAAATCCTATCGTTTCCGTAGAAACGTATCTCGATTTAGAAAGATAATGCAGGGAACCCAGAGTATTTCATATGGACGCAATTTGTGTGTTAATTCGGCAATGTGAGGGAGCGAGGGATGCAGTAAAGGAGGAATAATGCATCGGAAAAGAGATACTCGGAACCCCAAAGAAAATCCTATCGTTTCCGTAGAAACGAATCCCGATTTAGAAGGACAATGCAGGGAACGCAGAGTATTTTATATTGACGCAATTTGTGTGTTAATTCGTCAATGTGAGGGAGCAAGGGATGCAGTAAAGGAGGAATAATGCATCGGAAAAGAGATAATCGGAACCCCAAAGAAAATCCTATCGTTTCCATAGAAACGAATCTCGATTTAGAAGGACAATGCAGGGAATCCAGAGTATTTCATATGGACGCAATTTGTGTGTTAATTCGTCAATGTGAGGGAGCGAGGGATGCAGTAAAGGAGGAATAATGCATCGGAAAAGAGATACTCGGAACCCCAAAGAAAATCCTATCGTTTCCGTAAAAACGTATCTCGATTTAGAAGGACAATGCAGGGAATCGAGAGTATTCCATATGGACGCAAATTGTGTGTTAATTCGTCAATGTGAGCGAGCGAGGGATGCAATAAAGGAGGAATAATGCATCGGATAAGCTATACACGGAACCCCAAAGAAAATCCTATCGTGTCCGTAGAAACGTATCTCGATTTAGAAGGACAATGCAGGGAATCCAGAGTATTTCATATGGACGCAAATTGTGTGTTAATTCGTCAGTGTGAGGGAGCGAGGGATGCAGTAAACGATGAATAATGCATCGGAAAAGAGATACTCGGAACCCCAAAGAAAATCCTATCGTTTCCGTAGAAACGTATCTCGATATAGAAGGACAATGCAGGGAATCCGGAGTATATCATATGGACGCAAATTGTGTGTTAATTCGTCAATGTGAGGGAGCGAGGGATGCAGTAAAGGAGGAGTAGATGCAGAAAAGGAGGAATAATGCATCGGAATAGAGATACTCGACTCCCAAAAGAAAATCCTATCGTTTCCGTAGAAACGTATCTCGTTTTAGAAAGATAATGCAGGGAACCCAGAGTATTTCATATGGACGCAAATTGTGTGTTAATTCTGCAATGTGAGGGAGCGAGGGATGCAGTAAAGGAGGAATAATGCATCGGAAAAGAGATACTCGACTCCCAAAAGAAAATCCTACCGTTTCCGTAGAAACGTATCTCGTTTTAGAAAGATAATGCAGGGAACCTAGAGTATTTCATATGAACGCAAATTCTGTGTTAATTCGGCAATGTGAGGGAGCGAGGGATGCAGTAAACTAGGAATAATCCATCGGAAAAGAGATACTCGGAACCCCAAAGAAAATCCTATCGTTTCCGTAGAAATGTATCTCGATTTAGAAAGATAATGCAGGGAACCCAGAGTATTTCATATGGACGGAATTTGTGTGTTAATTCGGCAATGTGAGGGAGCGAGGGATGCAGTAAAGGAGGAATAATACATCGGAAAAGAGATACTCGGAACCCCAAAGAAATTCCTGTCGTTTCCGTAGAAACGAATCCCGATTTAGAAGGACAATGCAGGGAATCCAGAGTATTTCATATGGACGCAAATTGTGTGTTATTCCGTCAATGTTAGGGAGCGAGGGATGCAGTAAAGGACGAATAATGCATCGGAAAAGAGATACTCGGAGCCACAAAGAAAATCCTATCGTTTCCGTAGAAACGTATCTCGATTTAGAAGCACAATGCAGGGAATCTAGAGTATTTCATATGGACGCAAATTGTGTGTTAATTCGTCAATGTGAGTTAGCGAGGGATGCAGTAAAGGAGGAATAATGCATCGGAAAAGAGATACTCGGAACCCCAAAGAAAATCCTATCGTTTCCGTAGAAACGTATCTCGATTTAGAAGGACAATGCAGGGAATCCAGAGTATTCCATTTGGACGCAAATTGTGTGTTAATTCGTCTATGTGAGGGAGCGAGGGATGCAATAAAGGAGGAATAATGCATCGCATAAGCGATACACGGAACCCCAAAGAAATTCCTATCGTGTCCGTAGAAACGTATCTCGATTTAGAAGGACAATGCAGGGAATCCAGAGTATTTCATATGGACGCAAATTGTGTGTTAATTCGTCAATATGAAGGAGCGAGGGATGCAGTAAAGGAGGAATAATGCATCGGAAAAGAGATACTCGGAACCCCAAAGAAAATCCTATCGTTTCCGTAGAAACGTATCTCGATTTAGAAGGACAATGCAGGGAATCCAGAGTATTCCATTTGGACGCAAATTGTGTGTTAATTCGTCTATGTGAGGGAGCGAGGGATGCAATAAAGGAGGAATATGGCATCGCATAAGCGATACACGGAACCCCAAAGAAAATCGTATCGTTTCCGTAGAAACGTATCTCGATTTAGAAGGACAATGCAGGGAATCCAGAGTATTTCATATGGACGCAAATTGTGTGTTAATTCGTCAATGTGAGAGAGCGAGGGATGCAGTAAAGGAGGAATAATGCATCGGAAAAGAGATACACGACTCCCAAAAGAAAATCCTATCGTTTCCGTAGAAACGTATCTCGATTTAGAAAGATAATGCAGGGAACCCAGAGTATTTCATATGGACGCATTTTGTGTGTTAATTCGGCAATGTGAGGGAGCGAGGGATGCAGTAAAGGAGGAATAATGCATCGGAAAAGAGATACTCGGAACCCCAAAGAAAATCCTATCGTTTCCGTAGAAACGAATCCCGATTTAGAAGGACAATGCAGGGAACGCAGAGTATTTTATATTGACGCAATTTGTGTGTTAATTCGTCAATGTGAGGGAGCGAGGGATGCAGTAAAGGAGGAATAATGCATCGGAAAAGAGATACTCGGAACCCCAAAGAAAATCCTATCGTTTCCATAGAAACGTATCTCGATTTAGAAGGACAATGCAGGGAATCCAGAGTATTTCATATGGACGCAATTTGTGTGTTAATTCGTCAATGTGAGGGAGCGGGGGATGCAGTAAAGGAGGAATAATGCATCGGAAAAGAGATACTCGGAACCCCAAAGAAAATCCTATCGTTTCCGTAAAAACGTATCTCGATTTAGAAGGACAATGCAGGGAATCGAGAGTATTCCATATGGACGCAAATTGTGTGTTAATTCGTCAATGTGAGCGAGCGAGGGATGCAATAAAGGAGGAATAATGCATCGGATAAGCTATACACGGAACCCCAAAGAAAATCCTATCGTGTCCGTAGAAACGTATCTCGATTTAGAAGGACAATGCAGGGAATCCAGAGTATTTCATATGGACGCAAATTGTGTGTTAATTCGTCAATGTGAGGGAGCGAGAAATGCAGTAAAGGAGGAATAATGCATCGGAAAAGAGATACTCGGAACCCCAAAGAAAATCCTATCGTTTCCGTAGAAACGTATCTCGATTTAGAAGGACAATGCAGAGAATCCAGAGTATATCATATGGACGCAAATAGTGTGTTAATTCGTCAATGTGCGGGAGCGAGGGATGCAGTAAAGGAGGAATAATGCATCGGAAAAGAGATACTCGACTCCCAAAAGAAAATCCTATCGTTTCCGTAGAAACGTATCTCGATTTGGAAGGACAATGCAGGGGATCCAGAGTATTCCAAAAGGACGCAAATTGTGTGTTAATTCGTCAGTGTGAGGGAGCGAGGGATGCAGTAAACGATGAATAATGCATCGGAAAAGAGATACTCGGAACCCCAAAGAAAATCCTATCGTTTCCGTAGAAACGTATCTCGATATAGAAGGACAATGCAGGGAATCCGGAGTATATCATATGGACGCAAATTGTGTGTTAATTCGTCAATGTGAGGGAGCGAGGGATGCAGTAAAGGAGGAGTGGATGCAGAAAAGGAGGAATAATGCATCGGAATAGAGATACTCGACTCCCAAACGAAAATCCTATCGTTTCCGTAGAAACGTATCTCGTTTTAGAAAGATAATGCAGGGAACACAGAGTATTTCATATGGACGCAAATTGTGTGTTAATTCGTCAATGTGAGGGAGCGAGGGATGCAGTAAAGGAGGAATAATGCATCGGAAAAGAGATACTCGGAACCCCAAAGAAAATCCTATCGTTTCCGTAGAAACGAATCCCGATTTAGAAGGACAATGCAGGGAACCCAGAGTATTTCATATGGACGCAATTTGTGTGTCAATTCGTCAATGTGAGGGAGCGAGGGATGCAGTAAAGGAGGAATAATGCATCGGAAAAGAGATACTCGGAACCCCAAAGAAAATCCTATCGTTTCCATAGAAACGTATCTCGATTTAGAAGGACAATGCAGGGAATCCACAGTATTTCATATGGACGCAAATTGTGTGTTACTTCGCCAATGTGAGGGAGCGAGAATTGCAGTAAAGGAGGAATAATGCACCGGAAAAGAGATACTCGGAGCCCCAAAGAAAATCCTATCGTTTCCGTAGAAACGTATCTCGATTTAGAAGGACAACGCAGGGAATCCAGAGTATATCATATGGACGCAAATTGTGTGTTAATTCGTCAATGTGTGGGAGCGAGGGAAGCAGTGAAGGAGGAATAATGCATCTGAAAAGAGATACTCGGAACCCCAAAGAAAATCCTATCGTTTCCGAAGAAACGTATCTCGATTTAGACGGACAATGCAGGGAAACCAGAGTATTTCATATGGACGCAAATTGTGTGTTAATTCGTCAATGTGAGGGAGCGAGGGATGCAGTAAAGGAGGAATAATGCATCGGAAAAGAGATACTCGGAACCCCAAAGAAAATCCTATCGTTTCCGTAGAAACGTATCTCGATTTAGATGGACAATGCAGGGAATCCTGAGTATTTCATATGGACGCAAATTCTGTGTTAATTCGTCAATGTGAGGGAGCGAGGGATGCAGTAAAGGAGGAATAATGCATCGGAAAAGAGATACTCGGAACCCCAAAGAAAATCCTATCGTTTCCGTAGAAACGTATCTCGATTTAGAAGGACAATGCAGGGAATCCAGAGTATTTCATATGGACGCAAATTGTGTGTTAATTCGTCAATGTGAGGGAGCGAGGGATGCAATAAAGGAGGAATAATGCATCGGATAAGCGATACACGGAACCCCAAAGAAAATCCTATCGTGTCCGTAGAAACGTATCTCGATTTAGAAGGACAATGCAGGGAATCCAGAGTATTTCATATGGACGCAAATTGTGTGTTAATTCGTCAATGTGAGGGAGCGAGAAATGCAGTAAAGGAGAAATAATGCATTGGAAAAGAGATACTCGGAACCCCAAAGAAAATCGTATCGTTTCCGTAGAAACGTATCTTGATTTAGAAGGACAATGCAAGGAATCCAGAGTATTTCATATGGTCGCAAATTGTGTGTTAATTCGTCAATGTGAGAGGGCGAGGGATGCAGTAAAGGAGGAATAATGCATCGGAAAAGAGATACACGACTCCTAAAAGAAAATCCTATCGTTTCCGTAGAAATGTATCTCGATTTAGAAAGATAATGCAGGGAACCCAGAGTATTTCATATGGACGCAATTTGTGTGTTAATTCGGCAATGTGAGGGAGCGAGTGATGCAGTAAAGAAGGAATAATGCATCGGAAAAGAGATACTCGGAACCCCAAAGAAAATCCTGTCGTTCCGTAGAAACGAATCCCGATTTAGAAGGACAATGCAGGGAATCCAGAGTATTTCATATGGACGCAAATTTTGTGTTATTCCGTCAATGTTAGGGAGCGAGGGATGCAGTAAAGGACGAATAATGCATCGGAAAAGAGATACTCGGAGCCCCAAAGAAAATCCTATGGTTTCCGTAGAAACGTATCTCGATTTAGAAGGACAATGCAGGGAATCTAGAGTATTTCATATGGACGCAAATTGTGTGTTAATTCGTCAATGTGAGTTAGCGAGGGATGCAGTAAAGGAGGAATAATACATCGGAAAAGAGAGACTCGGAACCCCAAAGAAAATTCTATGGTTTCCGTAGAAACGTATCTCGATTTAGAAGGATAATGCAGGGAATCCAGAGTATTTCAGATGGACGCAAATTGTGTGTTAATTCGTCAATGTGAGTGTGCGAGGGATGCACTAAAGGGGGAATAATGCATCGGAAAAGAGATACTCGGAACCCCAAAGAAAATCCTATCGTTTCCGTAGAAACGTATCTCGATTTAGAAGGACAATGCAGGGAATCCAGAGTATTCCATTTGGACGCAAATTGTGTGTTAATTCGTAAATGTGAGGGAGCGAGGGATGCAATAAAGGAGGAATAATGCATCGGATAAGCGATACGCGGAACCCCAAAGAAAATCCTATCGTGTCCGTAGAAACGTATCTCGATTTAGAAGGACAATGCAGGGAATCCAGAGTATTTCATATGGACGCAAATTGTGTGTTAATTCGTCAATGTGAGGGAGCGAGAAATGCAGTAAAGGAGGAATAATGCATTGGAAAAGAGATACTCGGAACCCCAAAGAAAATCGTATCGTTTCCGTAGAAACGTATCTCGATTTAGAAGGACAATGCCGGGAATCCAGAGTTTTTCATATGGACGCAAATTGTGTGTTAATTCGTCAATGTGAGAGAGCGAGGGATGCAGTAAAGGAGGAATAATGCATCGGAAAAGAGATACACGACTCCCAAAAGAAAATCCTATCGTTTCCGTAGAAACGTATCTCGATTTAGAAAGATAATGCAGGGAACCCAGAGTATTTCATATGGACGCAATTTGTGTGTTAATTTGGCAATGTGAGGGGACGAGGGATGCAGTAAAGGAGGAATAATGCATCGGAAAAGAGATACTCGGAACCCCAAAGAAAATCCTGTCGTTTCCGTAGAAACGAATCCCGATTTAGAAGGACAATGCAGGGAATCCAGAGTATTTCATATGGACGCAAATTGTGTGTTATTCCGTCAATGTTAGGGAGCGAGGGATGCAGTAAAGGACGAATAATGCATCGGAAAAGAGATACTCGGAACCCCAAAGAAAATCCAATCGTTTCCGTAGAAACGTATCTCGATTTAGAAGGACAATGCAGGGAATCCAGAGTATTTCATATGGACGCAAATTGTGTGTTAATTCGTCAATGTGTGTTAGCGAGGGATGCAGTAAAGGAGGAATAATGCATCCGAAAAGAGATACTCGGAACCCCAAAGAAAAGCCTATCGTTTCCGTAGAATCGTATCTTGATTCATAAGGACAATGCAGGGAATCCTGTGTATTTCATATGGACGCAAATTGTGTGTTATTTCGTCAATGTGAGGGAGCGAGGGATGCAGTAAAGGAGGAATAATGCATCGGAAAAGAGATACTCGGAACCCCAAAGAAAATCCTATCGTTTCCGTAGAAACGTATCTTGATTTAGGAGGACAATGCTGGGAATCCAGAGCATTTCATATGACGCAAATTGTGTGTTAATTCGTCAATGTGAGGGAGCGAGGGATGCAGTGAAGGAGGAATAATGCATCGGAAAAGAGATACTCGGAACCCCAAAGAAAATCCTATCGTTTCCGTAGAAACGTATCTCGATTTAGAAGGACAATGCAGGGAATCCAGAGTATATCATATGGACGCAAATTGTGTGTTAATTCGTCAATGTGAGGGAGCGAGGGATGCAGTAAAGGATGAATAATGCATCGGAAAAGAGATACTCGGAACCCCAAAGAAAATCCTATCGTTTCCGTAGAAACGTATCTCGATTTAGAAGGACAATGCAGGGAACTCAGAGTATTTCATATGGACGCAAATTGTGTGTTAATTCGTCAATGTGAGGGAGCGAGGAATGCAATAAAGGAGGAATAATGCATCGGATAAGCGATACACGGAACCCCAAAGAAAATCCTATCGTGTCCGTAGAAAAGTATCTCGATTTAGAAGGACAATGCAGGGAATCCAGAGTAGTTCATATGGACGCAAATTGTGTGTTAATTCGTCAATGTGAGGGAGCGAGGGATGCAGTAAAGGGGGAATAATGCATCGGAAAAGAGATACTCGGAACCCCAAAGAAAATCCTATCGTTTCCGTAGAAACGTATCTCGATTTAGAAGGACAATGCAGAGAATCCAGAGTATTCCATTTGGACGCTAATTGTGTGTTAATTCGTCAATGTGAGGGAGCGAGGGATGCAATAAAGGAGGAATAATGCATCGGATAAGCGATACACGGAACCCCAAAGAAAATCCTATCGTGTCCGTAGAAACGTATCTCGATTTAGAAGGACAATGCAGGGAATCCAGAGTATTTCATATGGACGCAAATTGTGTGTTAATTCGTCAATGTGAGGGAGCGAGAAATGCAGTAAAGGAGGAATAATGCATTGGAAAAGAGATACTCGGAACCCCAAAGAAAATCGTATCGTTTCCGTAGAAATGTATCTCGATTTAGAAGGACAATGCAGGGAATCCAGAGTATTTCATATGGACGCAAATTGTGTGTTAATTCGTCAATGTGAGTTAGCGAGGAATGCAGTAAAGGAGGAATAATGCATCGGAAAAGAGATACTCGGAACCCCAAAGAAAATCCTATCGTTTCCGTAGAAACGTATCTCGATTTAGAAGGACAATGCAGGGAATCCTGAGTATTTCATATGGACGCAAATTGTGTGTTAATTCGTCAATGTGAGGGAGCGAGGGATGCAGTAAAGGGGGAATAATGCATCGGAAAAGAGATACTCGGAACCCCAAAGAAAATCCTATCGTTTCCGTAGAAACGTATCTCGATTTAGAAGGACAATGCAGGGAATCCAGAGTATTCCATATGGACGCAAATTGTGTGTTAATTCGTCAATGTGAGGGAGCGAGGGATGCAATAAAGGAGGAATAATGCATCGGATAAGCGATACACGGAACCCCAAAGAAAATCCTATCTTATCCGTAGAAACGTATCTCGATTTAGAAGGACAATGCAGGGAATCCAGAGTATTTCATATGGACGCAAATTGTGTGTTAATCAGTCAATGTGAGGGAGCGAGAAATGCAGTAAAGGAGGAATAATGCATCGGAAAAGAGATACTCGGAACCCCAAAGAAAATCGTATCGTTTCCGTAGAAACGTATCTCGATTTAGAAAGATAATGCAGGGAACCCAGAGTATTTCATATGGACGCAATTTGTGTGTTAATTCGGCAATGTGAGGGAGCGAGGGATGCAATAAAGGAGGAATAATGCATCGGAAAAGAGATACTCGGAACCCCAAAGAAAATCCTGTCGTTTCCGTAGAAACGTATCTCGATTTAGAAGGACAATGCAGGGAATCCAGAGTATTTCATATGGACGCAAATTGTGTGTTAATTCGTCAATGTGAGGGAGCGAGGGATGCAAAAAAGGAGGAATAATGCATCGGATAAGCGATACACGGAACCCCAAAGAAAATCCTTTCGTTTCCGTAGAAACGTATCTCGATTTAGAAGGACAATGCAGGGAATCCAGAGTATTTCATGTGGACGCAAATTGTGTGTTAATTCGTCACTGTGAGGGAGCGAGAAATGCAGTAAAGGAGGAATAATGCATTGGAAAAGAGATACTCGGAACCCCAAAGAAAATCGTATCGTTTCCGGAGAAACGTATCTCGATTTAGAAGGACAATGCAGGGAATCCAGAGTATTCCATATGGACGCAAATTGTGTGTTAATTCGTCAATGTGAGGGAGCGAGGGATGCAATAAAGGAGGAGTAATGCATCGGAAAAGCGATACACGGAACCGCAAAGAAAATCCTATCGTGTCCGTAGAAACGTATCTCGATTTAGAAGGACAATGCAGGGAATCCAGAGTATTTCATATGGACGCAAATTGTGTGTTTATTCGTCAATGTGAGGGAGCGAGAAATACAGTAAAGGAGGAATAATGCATTGGAAAAGAGATACTCGGAACCCCAAAGAAAATCGTATCGTTTCCGCAGAATCGTATCTCGATTTAGAAGGACAATGCAGGGAATCCAGAGTATTTCATATGGTCGCAAATTGTGTGTTAATTCGTCAATGTGAGAGAGCGAGGGATGCAGTAAAGGAGGAATAATGCATCGGAAAAGAGATACACGACTCCCAAAAGAAAATCCTATCGTTTCCGTAGAAACGTATCTTGATTTAGAAAGATAATGGAGGGAACCCAGAGTATTTCATATGGACGCAATTTGTGTGTTAATTCGGCAATGTGATTGAGCGAGGGATGCAGTAAAGGAGGAATAATGCATCGGAAAAGAGATACTCGGAACCCCAAAAGAAATCCTGTTCATTCCGTAGAAACGAATCCCGATTTAGAAGGACAATGCAAGGAATCCAGAGTATTTCATATGGACGCAAATTGTGTGTTATTCCGTCAATGTTAGGGAGCGAGGGATGCAGTAAAGGACGAATAATGCATCGGAAAAGAGATACTCGGAACCCCAAAGAAAATCCTATCGTTTCCGTAGAAACGTATCTCGATTTAGAACGACAATGCAGGGAATCCAGAGTATTTCATATGGACGCAAATTGTGTGTTAATTCGTCAATGTGAGTTAGCGAGGGATGCAGTAAAGGAGGAATAATGCATCGGAAAAGAGATACTCGGAACCCCAAAGAAAATCCTATCGTTTCCGTAGAAACGTATCTCGATTTAGAAGGGAAATGCAGGGAATCCAGAGTATTTCATATGGACGCAAATTGTGTGTTAATTCGTCAATGTGAGGGAGCGAGGGATGCAGTAAAGGGGGAATAATGCATCGGAAAAGAGATACTCGGAACCCCAAAGAAAATCCTATCGTTTCCGTAGAAACGTATCTCGATTTAGAAAGACAATGCAGGGAATCCAGAGTAATCCATTTGGACGCAAATTGTGTGTTAATTCGTCAATGTGAGGGAGCGAGGGATGCAATAAAGGAGGAATAATGCATCGGATAAGCGATACACAGAACCCCAAAGAAAATCCTATCGTGTCCGTAGAAACGTATCTCGATTTAGATGGACAATGCAGGGAATCCAGAGTATTTCATATGGACGCAAATTGTGTGTTAATTCGTCAATGTGGGGCAGCGAGAAATGCAGTAAAGGAGGAATAATGCATCGGAAAAGAGATACACGACTCCCAAAAGAAAATCCTATCGTTTCCGTAGAAACGTATCTCGATTTAGAAAGATAATGCAGGGAACCCAGATTATTTCATATGGACGCAAATTGTGTGTTAATTCGGTAATGTGAGGGAGCGAGGGATGCAGTAAAGGAGGAATAATGCATCGGAAAAGAGATACTCGGAACCCCAAAGAAAATCCTGTCGTTTCCGTAGAAACGAATCCCTATTTAGAAGGACAATGCAGGGAATCCAGAGTATTTCATATGGACGCAAATTGTGTGTTATTCCGTCAATGTTAGGGAGCGAGGGATGCTGTAAAGGACGAATAATGCATCGGAAAAGAGATACTCGGAACCCCAAAGAAAATCCTATCGTTTCCGTAGAAACGTATCTCGATTTAGAAGGACAATGCAGGGAATCCAGAGTATTTCATATGGACGCAAATTGTGTGTTAATTCGTCAATGTGAGTTACCGAGGGATGCAGTAAAGGAGGAATAATGCATCGGAAAAGAGATACTCGGAACCCCAAAGAAAATCCTATCGTTTCCGTAGAAACGTATCTCGATTTAGAAGGACAATGCAGGGAATCCAGAGTATTTCATATGGACGCAAATTGTGTGTTAATTCGTCACTGTGAGGGAGCGAGAAATGCAGTAAAGGAGGAATAATGCATTGGAAAAGAGATACTCGGAACCCCAAAGAAAATCGTATCGTTTCCGTAGAAACGTATCTCGATTTAGAAGGACAATGCAGGGAATCCAGAGTATTCCATATGGACGCAAATTGTGTGTTAATTCGTCAATGTGAGGGAGCGAGGGATGCAATAAAGGAGGAATAATGCATCGGAAAAGCGATACACGGAACCGCAAAGAAAATCCTATCGTGTCCGTAGAAACGTATCTCGATTTAGAAGGACAATGCAGGGAATCCAGAGTATTTCATATGGACGCAAATTGTGTGTTTATTCGTCAATGTGAGGGAGCGAGAAATGCAGTAAAGGAGGAATAATGCATTGGAATAGTGATACTCGGAACCCCAAAGAAAATCGTATCGTTTCCGCAGAATCGTATCTCGATTTAGAAGGACAATGCAGGGAATCCAGAGTATTTTATATGGTCGCAAATTGTGTGTTAATTCGTCAATGTTAGGGAGCGAGGGATGCAGTAAAGGACGAATAATGCATCGGAAAAGAGATACTCGGAACCCCAAAGAAAATCCTATCGTTTCCGTAGAAACGTATCTCGATTTAGAAGGACAATGCAGGGAATCCAGAGTATTTCATATGGACGCAAATTGTGTGTTAATTCGTCAATGTGAGTTAGCGAGGGATGCAGTAAAGGAGGAATAATGCATCGGAAAAGAGATACTCGGAACCCCAAAGAAAATCCTATCGTTTCCGTAGAAACGTATCTCGATTTAGAAGGACAATGCAGGGAATCCAGAGTATTTCATATGGACGCAAATTGTGTGTTAATTCGTCAATGTGAGGGAGCGAGGGATGCAGTAAAGGGGGAATAATGCATCGGAAAAGAGATACTCGGAACCCCAAAGAAAATCCTATCGTTTCCGTAGAAACGTATCTCGATTTAGAAGGACAATGCAGGGAATCCAGAGTATTCCATTTGGACGCAAATTGTGTGTTAATTCGTCAATGTGAGGGAGCGAGGGATGCAATAAAGGAGGAATAATGCATCGGATAAGCGATACACAGAACCCCAAAGAAAATCCTATCGTGTCCGTAGAAACGTATCTCGATTTAGATGGACAATGCAGGGAATCCAGAGTATTTCATATGGACGCAAATTGTGTGTTAATTCGTCAATGTGAGTTAGCGAGGGATGCAGTAAAGGAGGAATAATGCATCGGAAAAGAGATACTCGGAACCCCAAAGAAAATCCTATCGTTTCCGTAGAAACGTATCTCGATTTAGAAGGACAATGCAGGGAATCCAGAGTATTTCATATGGACGCAAATTGTGTGTTAATTCGTCACTGTGAGGGAGCGAGAAATGCAGTAAAGGAGGAATAATGCATTGGAAAAGAGATACTCGGAACCCCAAAGAAAATCGTATCGTTTCCGTAGAAACGTATCTCGATTTAGAAGGACAATGCAGGGAATCCAGAGTATTCCATATGGACGCAAATTGTGTGTTAATTCGTCAATGTGAGGGAGCGAGGGATGCAATAAAGGAGGAATAATGCATCGGAAAAGCGATACACGGAACCGCAAAGAAAATCCTATCGTGTCCGTAGAAACGTATCTCGATTTAGAAGGACAATGCAGGGAATCCAGAGTATTTCATATGGACGCAAATTGTGTGTTTATTCGTCAATGTGAGCGAGCGAGAAATGCAGTAAAGGAGGAATAATGCATTGGAAAAGAGATACTCGGAACCCCAAAGAAAATCGTATCGTTTCCGCAGAATCGTATCTTGATTTAGAAGGACAATGCAGGGAATCCAGAGTATTTCATATGGTCGCAAATTGTGTGTTAATTCGTCAATGTGAGAGAGCGAGGGATGCAGTAAAGGAGGAATAATGCATCGGAAAAGGGATACACGACTCCCAAAAGAAAATCCTATCGTTTCCGTAGAAACGTATCTTGATTTAGAAAGATAATGGAGGGAACCCAGAGTATTTCATATGGACGCAATTTGTGTGTTAATTCGGCAATGTGATTGAGCGAGGGATGCAGTAAAGGAGGAATAATGCATCGGAAAAGAGATACTCGGAACCCCAAAAGAAATCCTATCCTTTCCGTAGAAGCGAATCCCGATTTAGAAGGACAATGCAGGGAATCCAGAGTATTTCATATGGACGCAAATTGTGTGTTATTCCGTCAATGTTAGGGAGCGAGGGATGCAGTAAAGGACGAATAATGCATCGGAAAAGAGATACTCGGAACCCCAATGAAAATCCTATCGTTTCCGTAGAAACGTATCTCGATTTAGAAGGACAATGCAGGGAATCCAGAGTATTTCATATGGACGCAAATTGTGTGTTAATTCGTCAATGTGAGTTAGCGAGGGATGCAGTAAAGGAGGAATAATGCATCGGAAAAGAGATACTCGGAACCCCAAAGAAAATCCTATCGTTTCCGTAGAAACGTATCTCGATTTAGAAGGACAATGCAGGGAATCCAGAGTATTTCATATGGACGCAAATTGTGTGTTAATTCGTCAATGTGAGGGAGCGAGGGATGCAGTAAAGGGGGAATAATGCATCGGAAAAGAGATACTCGGAACCCCAAAGAAAATCCTATCGTTTCCGTAGAAACGTATCTCGATTTAGAAGGACAATGCAGGGAATCCAGAGTATTCCATTTGGACGCAAATTGTGTGTTAATTCGTCAATGTGAGGGAGCGAGGGATGCAATAAAGGAGGAATAATGCATCGGATAAGCGATACACAGAACCCCAAAGAAAATCCTATCGTGTCCGTAGAAACGTATCTCGATTTAGATGGACAATGCAGGGAATCCAGAGTATTTCATATGGACGCAAATTGTGTGTTAATTCGTCAATGTGAGTTAGCGAGGGATGCAGTAAAGGAGGAATAATGCATCGGAAAAGAGATACTCGGAACCCCAAAGAAAATCCTATCGTTTCCGTAGAAACGTATCTCGATTTAGAAGGACAATGCAGGGAATCCAGAGTATTTCATATGGACGCAAATTGTGTGTTAATTCGTCACTGTGAGGGAGCGAGAAATGCAGTAAAGGAGGAATAATGCATTGGAAAAGAGATACTCGGAGCCCCAAAGAAAATCGTATCGTTTCCGTAGAAACGTATCTCGATTTAGAAGGACAATGCAGGGAATCCAGAGTATTCCATATGGACGCAAATTGTGTGTTAATTCGTCAATGTGAGGGAGCGAGGGATGCAATAAAGGAGGAATAATGCATCGGAAAAGCGATACACGGAACCGCAAAGAAAATCCTATCGTGTCCGTAGAAACGTATCTCGATTTAGAAGGACAATGCAGGGAATCCAGAGTATTTCATATGGACGCAAATTGTGTGTTTATTCGTCAATGTGAGCGAGCGAGAAATGCAGTAAAGGAGGAATAATGCATTGGAAAAGAGATACTCGGAACCCCAAAGAAAATCGTATCGTTTCCGCAGAATCGTATCTTGATTTAGAAGGACAATGCAGGGAATCCAGAGTATTTCATATGGTCGCAAATTGTGTGTTAATTCGTCAATGTGAGAGAGCGAGGGATGCAGTAAAGGAGGAATAATGCATCGGAAAAGGGATACACGACTCCCAAAAGAAAATCCTATCGTTTCCGTAGAAACGTATCTTGATTTAGAAAGATAATGGAGGGAACCCAGAGTATTTCATATGGACGCAATTTGTGTGTTAATTCGGCAATGTGATTGAGCGAGGGATGCAGTAAAGGAGGAATAATGCATCGGAAAAGAGATACTCGGAACCCCAAAAGAAATCCTATCCTTTCCGTAGAAGCGAATCCCGATTTAGAAGGACAATGCAGGGAATCCAGAGTATTTCATATGGACGCAAATTGTGTGTTATTCCGTCAATGTTAGGGAGCGAGGGATGCAGTAAAGGACGAATAATGCATCGGAAAAGAGATACTCGGAACCCCAATGAAAATCCTATCGTTTCCGTAGAAACGTATCTCGATTTAGAAGGACAATGCAGGGAATCCAGAGTATTTCATATGGACGCAAATTGTGTGTTAATTCGTCAATGTGAGTTAGCGAGGGATGCAGTAAAGGAGGAATAATGCATCGGAAAAGAGATACTCGGAACCCCAAAGAAAATCCTATCGTTTCCGTAGAAACGTATCTCGATTTAGAAGGACAATGCAGGGAATCCAGAGTATTTCATATGGACGCAAATTGTGTGTTAATTCGTCAATGTGAGGGAGCGAGGGATGCAGTAAAGGGGGAATAATGCATCGGAAAAGAGATACTCGGAACCCCAAAGAAAATCCTATCGTTTCCGTAGAAACGTATCTCGATTTAGAAGGACAATGCAGGGAATCCAGAGTATTCCATTTGGACGCAAATTGTGTGTTAATTCGTCAATGTGAGGGAGCGAGGGATGCAATAAAGGAGGAATAATGCATCGGATAAGCGATACACAGAACCCCAAAGAAAATCCTATCGTGTCCGTAGAAACGTATCTCGATTTAGATGGACAATGCAGGGAATCCAGAGTATTTCATATGGACGCAAATTGTGTGTTAATTCGTCAATGTGGGGCAGCGAGAAATGCAGTAAAGGAGGAATAATGCATCGGAAAAGAGATACACGACTCCCAAAAGAAAATCCTATCGTTTCCGTAGAAACGTATCTCGATTTAGAAAGATAATGCAGGGAACCCAGAGTATTTCATATGGACGCAAATTGTGTGTTAACTCGGCAATGTGAGGGAGCGAGGGATGCAGTAAAGGAGGAATAATGCATCGGAAAAGAGATACTCGGAACCCCAAAGAAAATCCTGTCGTTTCCGTAGAAACGAATCCCTATTTAGATGGACAATGCAGGGAATCCAGAGTATTTCATATGGACGCAAATTGTGTGTTATTCCGTCAATGTTAGGGAGCGAGGGATGCTGTAAAGGACGAATAATGCATCGGAAAAGAGATACTCGGAACCCCAAAGAAAATCCTATCGTTTCCGTAGAAACGTATCTCGATTTAGAAGGACAATGCAGGGAATCCAGAGTATTTCATATGGACGCAAATTGTGTGTTAATTCGTCAATGTGAGTTAGCGAGGGATGCAGTAAAGGAGGAATAATGCATCGGAAAAGAGATACTCGGAACCCCAAAGAAAATCCTATCGTTTCCGTAGAAACGTATCTCGATTTAGAAGGACAATGCAAGGAATCCTGAGTATTTCATATGCACGCAAATTGTGTGTTAATTCGTCAATGTGAGGTAGCGAGGGATGCAGTAAAGGAGGAATAATGCATCGGAAAAGAGATACACGGAACCCCAAAGAAAATCCTATCGTTTCCGTAGAAACGTATCTTGATTTAGGAGGACAATGCAGGGAATCCAGAGCATTTCATATGGACGCAAATTGTGTGTTAATTCGTCAATTTGAGGGAGCGAGGGATGCAGTAAAGGTGGAATAATGCATCGGAAAAGAGATACTCGGAACCCCAAAGAAAATCCTATCGTTTCCGTAGAAACGTATCTCGATTTAGAAAGACAATGCAGGGAATCCAGAGTATATCATATGGACGCAAATTGTGTGTTAATTCGTCAAAGTGAGGGAGCGAGGGATGCAGTAAAGGAGGAATAATGCACCGGAAAAGAGATACTCGTAACCCCAAAGAAAATCCTATCGTTTCAGTAGAAACGTATCTCGATTTACAATGACAATGCAGGGAATCCAGAGTATTTCATATGGACGCAAATTGTGTGTTAATTCGTCAATGTGAGGGAGCGAGGGATGCAGTAAAGGAGGAATAATGCATCGGAAAAGAGATACTCGGAACCCCAAGGAAAATCCTACCGCTTCCGTAGAAACGTATCTCGATTTAGAAGGACAATGCAGGGAATCCAGAGTATTTCATATAGACGCAAATTGTGTGTTAATTCTTCAATGTGAGGGAGCGATGGATGCAGTAAAGGAGGAATAATGCATCGGAAAAGAGATACTCGGAACCCCAAAGAAAATCCTATCGTTTCCGTAGAAACGTATCTCGATTTAGGACAATGCAGGGAATCCAGAGTATTTCATATGGACACAAATTGTGTGTTAATTCGTCAATGTGAGGGAGCGAGTAATGCAGTAAAGGAGGAATAATGCATCGGAAAAGAGATACTCGAAACCCCAAAGAAAATCCTATCTTATCCGTAGAAACGTATCTCGATTTAGAAGGACAATGTAGGGAATCCAGAGCATTTCATATGGAAACAAATTGTGTGTTAATTCGTCAATGTGAGGGAGCGAGGGATGCAGTAAAGGAGGAATAATGCATCGGAAAAGAGATACTCGGAGCCCCAAAGAAAATCCTATCGTTTCCATAGAAACGTATCTCGATTTAGAAGGACAATGCTGGGAATCCAGAGTATTTCATATGGACGCAAATTGTGTGTTAATTCGTCAATGTGAGGGAGCGAGGGATGCAGTAAAGGAGGAATAATGCATCGGAAAAGAGATACTCGGAACCCCAAAGAAAATCCTATCGTTTCCGTAGAAACGAATCCCGATTCAGAAGGACAATGCAGGGAATCCAGAGAATTTCATATGGACGCAAATTGTGTGTTAATTTGTCAATGTGACGGAGCGAGGTATGCAGTAAAGGAGGAATAATGCATCAGAAAAGAGATACTCGGAACCCCAAAGAAAATCCTATCGTTTCCGTAGAAACATATCTCGATTTAGAAGGACAGTGCAGGGAATCCAGAGTATTTCATATGGACGAAAATTGTGTGTTAATTGTTCAATGTGAGGGAGCGAGGGATGCAGTAAAGGAGGAATAATGTATCGGAAAAGAGATACTTGGAACCCCAAAGAAAATCCTATCGTTTCCGTAGAAACGTATCTCGATTTAGAAGGACAATGCAGGGAATCCAGAGTATTTCATATGGACGCAAATTGTGTGTTAATTCGTCAATGTGAGGGGGCGAGGGATGCTGTAAAGGGGGAATAATGCATCGGAAAAAAGATACTCGGAACCCCAAAGAAAAACCTATCGTTTCCGTAGAAACGTATCTCGATTTAGAAGGACAATGCAGGGAATCCAGAGTATTCCATATGGACGCAAATTGTGTGTTAATTCGTCAATGTGAGAGAGCGAGGGATGCAGTAAAGGAGGAATAATGCATCGGAAAAGAGATACACGACTCCCAGAAGAAAATCCTATCGTTTCCATAGAAACGTATCTCGATTTAGAAAGATAATGCAGGGCACCCAGAGTATTTCATATGGACGCAATTTGTGTGTTAATTCGGCAATATGAGGGAGCGAGGGATGCAGTAAAGGAGGAATAATGCATCGGAAAAGAGATACTCGGAACCCCAAAGAAAATCCTGTCGTTTCCGTAGAAACGAATCCCGATTTAGAAGGACAATGCAGGGAATCCAGAGTATTTCATATGGACGCAAATTGTGTGTTATTCCGTCAATGTTAGGGAGCGAGGGATGCAGTAAAGGACCAATAATGCATCGGAAAAGAGATACTCTTAACCCCAAAGAAAATCCAATCGTTTCCGTAGAAACGTATCTCGATTTAGAAGGACAATGCAGGGAATCCAGAGTATTTCATATGGACGCAAATTGTGTGTTAATTCGTCAATGTGAGTTAGCGAGGGATGCAGTAAAGGAGGAATAATGCATCGGAAAAGAGATACTCGGAACCCCAAAGAAAATGCTATCGTTTCCGTAGAAACGTATCTCGATTTAGAAGGACAATGCAGGGAATCCTGAGTATTTCATATGGACGCAAATTGTGTGTTAATTCCTCAATGTGAGGGAGCGAGGGATGCAGTAAAGGAGGAATAATGCATCGGAAAAGAGATACTCGGAACCCCAAAGAAAATCCTATCGTTTCCGTAGAAACGTATCTTGATTTAGGAGGACAATGCAGGGAATCCAGAGCATTTCATATGGACGCAAATTGTGTGTTAATTCGTCAATGTGAGGGAGCGAGGGATGCAGTAAAGGAGGAATAATGCATCGGAAAAGAGATACTCGGAACCCCAAAGAAAATCCTATCGTTTCCGTAGAGACGTATCTCGATTTAGAAGGACAATGCAGGGAATACAGAGTATATCACATGGACGCAAATTGTGTGTTAATTCGTCAATGTGAGGGAGCGAGGGATGCAGTAAAGGAGGAATAATGCATCGGAAAAGAGATACTCGGAACCCCAAAGAAAATCCAATCGTTTCCGTAGAAACGTATCTCGATTTACAATGACAATGCAGGGAATCCAGAGTATTTAATATGGACGCAAATTGTGTGTTAATTCGTCAAAGTGAGGGAGCGAGGGATGCAGTAAAGGAGGAATAATGCATCGGAATAGAGATACTCGGAACCCCAAAGAAAATCCTATCGTTTCCGTAGAAACGTATCTCGATTTAGAAGGACAATGCAGGGAATCCAGAGTATATCATATGGACGCAAATTGTGTGTTAATTCGTCAATGTGAGGGAGCGAGGGATGCAGTAAAGGAGGAATAATGCATCGGAAAAGAGATACTCGGAACCCCAAAGAAAATCCTATCGTTTCCGTAGAAACGTATCTCGATTTACAATGACAATGCAGGGAATCCAGAGTATTTCGTATGGACGCAAATTGTGTGTTAATTCGTCAATGTGAGGTAGCGAGGGATGCAGTAAAGGGGGAATAATGCATCGGAAAAGAGATAATCGGAACCCCAAAGAAAATCCTATCGTTTCCGTAGAAACGTATCTCGATTTAGAAGGACAATGCAGGGAATCCAGAGTATTCCATATGGACGCTAATTGTGTGTTAATTCGTCAATGTGAGGGAGCGAGGGATGCAATAAAGGAGGAATAATGCATCGGATAAGCGATACACGGAACCCCAAAGAAAATCCTATCGTGTCCGTAGAAACGTATCTCGATTTAGAAGGACAATGCAGGGAATCCAGAGTATTTCATATGGACGCAAATTGTGTGTTAATTCGTCAATGTGAGGGAGCGGGAAATGCAGTAAAGGAGGAATAATGCATCGGAAAAGAGATACGCGGAACCCCAAAGAAAATCGTATCGTTTCCGTAGAAACGTATCTCGATTTAGAAAGATAATGCAGGGAACCCAGAGTATTACATATGGACTCAATTTGTGTGTTAATTCGGCAATGTGAGGGAGCGAGGGATGCAATAAAGGAGGAATAATGCATCGGAAAAGAGATACACGGAACCCCAAAGAAAATCCTGTCGTTTCCGTAGAAACGAATCCCGATTTAGAATGACAATGCAGGGAATCCAGAGTATTTCATATGGAGGCAAATTGTGTGTTAATTCGTCAATGTGAGGGAGCGAGGGATGCAGTAAAGGGGGAATAATGCATCGGAAAAGAGATACTCGGAACCCCAAAGAAAATCCTATCGTTTCCGTAGAAACGTATCTCGATTTAGAAGGACAATGCAGGGAATCCAGAGTATTTCATATGGACGCAAATTGTGTGTTATTCCGTCAATGTTAGGGAGCGAGGGATGCAGTAAAGGACGAATAATGCATCGGAAAAGAGATACTAGGAACCCCGAAGAAAATCCTATCGTTTCCGTAGAAACGTATCTCGATTTAGAAGGACAATGTAGGGAATCCACAGTATTTCATATGGACGCAAATTGTGTGTTAATTCGTCAATGTGAGTTAGCGAGGGATGCAGTAAAGGAGGAATAATGCATCGCAAAAGAGATACTCGGAACCCCAAAGAAAATCGTATCGTTTCCGTAGAAACGTATCTCGATTTAGAAGGACAATGCAGGGAATCCAGAGTATTTCATATGGACGCAAATTGTGTGTTAATTCGTCAATGTGAGGGAGCGAGGGATGCAGTAAAGGGGGAATAATGCATCGGAAAAGAGATACTCGGAACCCCAACGAAAATCCTATCGTTTCCGTAGAAACGTATCTCGATTTAGAAGGACAATGCAGGGAATCCAGAGTATTCCATTTGGACGCAAATTGTGTGTTAATTTGTCAATGTGAGGGAGCGAGGGATGCAATAAAGGAGGAATAATGCATCGGATAAGCGATACACGGAACCCCAAAGAAAATCCTATCGTGTCCGTAGAAGCGTATCTCGATTTAGAAGTACAATGCAGGGAATCCAGAGTATTTCATATGGACGCAAATTGTGTGTTAATTCGTCAATGTGAGGGAGCGAGAAATGCAGTAAAGGAGGAATAATGCATTGGAAAAGAGATACTCGGAACCCCAAAGAAAATCGTATCGTTTCCGTAGAAACATATCTCGATTTAGAAGGACAATGCAGGGAATCCAGAGTATTCCATATGGACGCAAATTGTGTGTTAATTCGTCAATGTGAGGGAGCGAGGGATGCAATAAAGGAGGAATAATGCATCAGATAAGCGATACACGGAACCCCAAAGAAAATCCTATCGTGTCCGTAGAAACGTATCTCGATTTAGAAGGACAATGCAGGGAATCCAGAGTATTTCATATGGACGCAAATTGTGTGTTAATTCGTCAATGTGAGGGAGCGAGAAATGCAGTAAAGGAGGAATAATGCATTGGAAAAGAGATACTCGGAACCCCAAAGAAAATCGTATCGTTTCCATAGAAACGTATCTCGATTTAGAAGGACAATGCAGGGAATCCAGAGTATTTCACATGGTCGCAAATTGTGTGTTAATTCGTCAATGTGAGAGAGCGAGGGATGCAGTAAAGGAGGAATAATGCATCGGAAAAGAGATACACGACTCCCAAAAGAAAATCCTATCGTTTCCGTAGAAACGTATCTCGATTTAGAAAGATAATGGAGGGAACCCAGAGTATTTCATATGGACGCAATTTGTGTGTTAATTCGGCAATGTGAGGGAGGGAGGGATGCAATAAAGGAGGGATAATGCATCGGAAAAGAGATACTCGGAACCCCAAAGAAAATCCTGTCGTTTCCGTAGAAACGAATCCCGATTTAGAAGGTCAATGCAGGGAATCCAGAGTATTTCATATGGACGCAAATTGTGTGTTATTCCGTCAATGTTAGGGAGCGAGGGATGCAGTAAAGGACGAATAATGCATCGGAAAAGAGATGCTCGGAACCCCAAAGAAAATCCTATCGTTTCCGTAGAAACGTATCTCGATTTAGAAGGACAATGCAGGGAATCCAGAGTATTTCATATGGACGCAAATAGTGTGTTAATTCGTCAATGTGAGTTAGCGAGGGATGCAGTAAAGGAGGAATAATGCATCGGAAAAGAGATACTCGGAACCCCAAAGAAAATCCTATCGTTTCCGTAGAAACGTATCTCGATTCAGAAGGACAATGCAGGGAATCCAGAGTATTTCATATGGACGCTAATTGTGTGTTAATTCGTCAATGTGAGGGAGCGAGGGATGCAGTAAAGGGGGAATAATGCATCGGAAAAGAGATACTCGGAACCCCAAAGAAAATCCTATCGTTTCCGTAGAAACGTATCTCGATTTAGAAGGACAATGCAGGGAATCCAGAGTATTCCATTTGGACGCAAATTGTGTGTTAATTCGTCAATGTGAGGGAGCGAGGGATGCAATAAAGGAGGAATAATGCATCGGATAAGCGATACACGGAACCCCAAAGAAAATCCTGTCGTTTCCGTAGAAACGAATCCCGATTTAGAAGGACAATGCAGGGAATCCAGAGTATTTCATATGGACGCAAATTGTGTGTTATTCCGTCAATGTTAGGGAGCGAGGGATGCAGTAAAGGACGAATAATGCATCGGAAAAGAGATACTCGGAACCGCAAAGAAAATCCTATCGTTTCTGTAGAAACGTATCTCGATTTAGAAGGACAATGCAGGGAATCCAGAGTATTTCATATGGACGCAAATTGTGTGTTAATTCGTCAATGTGAGTTAGCGAGGGATGCAGTAGAGGAGGAATAATGCATCGGAAAAGAGATACTCGGAACCCCAAAGAAAATCCTATCGTTTCCGTAGAAACGTATCTCGATATAGAAGGACAATGCAGGGAATCCTGAGTATTTCATATGGACGCAAATTGTGTGTTAATTCGTCAATGTCAGGGAGCGAGGGATGCAGTAAAGGAGGAATAATGCATCGGAAAAGAGATACTCGGAACCCCAAAGAAAATCCTATCGTTTCCGTAGAAACGTATCTTGATTTAGGAGGACAATGCAGGGAATCCAGAGCATTTCATATGGACGCAAATTGTGTGTTAATTCGTCAATGTGAGGGAGCGAGGGATGCAGTAAAGGAGGAATAATGCATCGGAAAAGAGATACTCGGAACCCCAAAGAAAATCCTATCGTTTCCGTAGAAACGTATCTCGATTTAGAAGGACAATGCAGGGAATCCAGAGTATTTCATATGGACGCAAATTGTGTGTTAATTCGTCAATGTGAGAGAGCGAGGGATGCAGTAAAGGAGGAATAATGCATCGGAAAAGAGATCCACGACTCCCATAAGAAAATCCTATCGTTTCCGTAGAAACGTATCTCGATTTAGAAAGATAATGCAGGGAACCCAGAGTATTTCATATGGACGCAAATTGTGTGTTAATTCGGCAATGTGAGGGAGCGAGGGATGCAGTAAAGGAGGAATAATGCATCGGAAAAGAGATACTCGGAACCCCAAAGAAAATCCTGTCGTTTCCGTAGAAAAGAATCCCGATTTAGAAGGACAATGCAGGGAATCCAGAGTATTTCATATGGACGCAAATTGTGTGTTATTCCGTCAATGTTAGGGAGCGAGGGATGCAGTAAAGGACGAATAATGCATCGGAAAAGAGATACTCGGAACCCCAAAGAAAATCCAATCGTTTCCGTAGAAACGTATCTCGATTTAGAAGGACAATGCAGGGAATCCAGAGTATTTCATATGGACGCAAATTGTGTGTTAATTCGACAAAGTGAGTTAGCGATGGATGCAGTAAAGGAGGAATAATGCATCGGAAAAGAGATACTCGGAACCCCAAGGAAAATCCTATCGTTTCCGTAGAAAAATATCTCGATTTAGAAGAACAATGCAGGGAATCCTGAGCATTTCATATGGACGCAAATTGTGTGTTAATTCGTCAATGTGAGGGAGCGAGGGATGCAGTAAAGGAGGAATAATGCATCGGAAAAGAGATACTCGGAACCCCAAAGAAAATCCTATCGTTTCCGTAGAAACGTATCTTGATTTAGGAGGACAATGCAGGGAATCCAGAGCATTCCATATGGACGCAAATTGTGTGTTAATTCGTCAATGTGAGGGAGCGAGGGATGCAGTAAAGGAGGAATAATGCATCGGAAAAGAGATACTCGGAACCCCAAAGAAAATCCAATCGTTTCCGTAGAAACGTATCTCGATTTAGAAGGACAATGCAGGGAATCCAGAGTATTTCATATGGAGACAAATTGTGTGTTAATTCGTCAATGTGAGAGAGCGAGGGATGCAGTAAAGGAGGAATAATGCATCGGAAAAGAGATACACGACTCCCAAAAGAAAATACTATCGTTTCCGTAGAAACGTATCTCGATTTAGAAAGATAATGCAGGGAACCCAGAGTATTTCACATGGACGCAAATTGTGTGTTAATTCGGCAATGTGAGGGAGCGAGGGATGCAGTAAAGGAGGAATAATGCATCGGAAAAGAGATACTCGGAACCCCAAAGAAAATCCTATCGTTTCCGTAGAAACGTATCTCGATTTAGAAAGACAGTGCAGGGAATCCAGAGTATTTCATATGGACAAAAATTGTGTGTTAATTCGTCAATGTGAGAGAGCGAGGGATGCAGTAAAGGAGGAATAATGCGTCGGAAAAGAGATACACGACTCCCAAAAGAAAATCCTATGGTTTCCGTAGAAACGTATCTCGATTTAGAAAGATAATGCAGGGAACCCAGAGTATTTCATATGGACGCAAATTGTGTGTTAATTCGTCAATGTGAGAGAGCGAGAAATGCAGTAAAGGAGGAATAATGCATTGGAAAAGAGATACTCGGAACCCCAAAGAAAATCGTATCATTTCCGTAGAAACGTATCTCGATTTAGAAGGACAATGCAGGGAATCCAGAGTATTTCATATGGACGCAAATTGTGTGTTAATTCGTCAATGTGAGAGAGCGAGGGATGCAGTAAAGGAGGAATAATGCATCGGAAAAGAGATACACGACTCCCAAAAGAAAATCCTATCGTTTCCGTAGAAACGTATCTCGATTTAGAAAGATAATGCAGGGAACCCAGAGTATTTCATATGGACGCAAATTGTGTGTTAATTCGGCAATGTGAGGGAGCGAGGGATGCAGTAAAGGAGGAATAATGCATCGGAAAAGAGATACTCGGAACCCCAAAGAAAATCCTGTCGTTTCCGTAGAAACGAATCCCGATTTAGAAGGACAATGCAGGGAATCCAGAGTATTTCATATGGACGCAAAGTGTGTGTTATTCCGTCAATGTTAGGGAGCGAGGGATGCAGTAAAGTACGAATAATGCATCGGAAAAGAGATACTCGGAACCCCAAAGAAAATCCTATCGTTTCTGTAGAAACGTATCTCGATTTAGAAGGACAATGCAGGGAATCCAGAGTATTTCATATGGACGCAAATTGTGTGTTAATTCGTCAATGTGATTGAGCGAGGGATGCAGTAAAGGAGGAATAATGCATCGGAAAAGAGATACTCGGAACCCCAAAGAAAATCCTATCGTTTCCGTAGAAACGTATCTCGATTTAGAAAGACAATGCAGGGAATCCAGAGTATTTCATATGGACGCAAATTGTGTGTTAATTCGTCAATGTGAGAGAGCGAGAAATGCAGTAAAGGAGGAATAATGCATTGGAAAAGAGATACTCGGAACCCCAAAGAAAATCGTATCATTTCCGTAGAAACGTATCTCGATTTAGAAGGACAATGCAGGGAATCCAGAGTATTTCATATGGACGCAAATTGTGTGTTAATTCGTCAATGTGAGAGAGCGAGGGATGCAGTAAAGGAGGAATAATGCATCGGAAAAGAGATACACGACTCCCAAAAGAAAATCCTATCGTTTCCGTAGAAACGTATCTCGATTTAGAAAGATAATGCAGGGAACCCAGAGTATTTCATATGGACGCAAATTGTGTGTTAATTCGGCAATGTGAGGGAGCGAGGGATGCAGTAAAGGAGGAATAATGCATCGGAAAAGAGATACTCGGAACCCCAAAGAAAATCCTGTCGTTTCCGTAGAAACGAATCCCGATTTAGAAGGACAATGCAGGGAATCCAGAGTATTTCATATGGACGCAAAGTGTGTGTTATTCCGTCAATGATAGGGAGCGAGGGATGCAGTAAAGTACGAATAATGCATCGGAAAAGAGATACTCGGAACCCCAAAGAAAATCCTATCGTTTCCGTAGAAACGTATCTCGATTTAGAAGGACAATGCAGGGAATCCAGAGTATTTCATATGGACGCAAATTGTGTGTTATTTTGTCAATGTGAGTTAGCGAGGGATGCAGTAAAGGAGGAATAATGCATCGGAAAAGAGATACTCGGAACCCCAAAGAAAATCCTATCGTTTCCGTAGAAACGTATCTCGATTTAGAAGGACAATGCAGGGAATCCTGAGTATTTCATATGGACGCAAATTGTGTGTTAATTCGTCAATGTGAGGGAGCGTGGGATGCAGTAAAGGAGGAATAATGCATCGGAAAAGAGATACTCGGAACCCCAAAGAAAATCCTATCGTTTCCGTAGAAACGTATCTTGATTTAGGAGGGCAATGCAGGGAATCCAGAGCATTTCATATGGACGCAAATTGTGTGTTAATTCGTCAATGTGAGGGAGCGAGGGATGCAGTAAAGGAGGAATAATGCATCGGAAAAGAGATACTCGGAACCCCAAAGAAAATCCTATCGTTTCCGTAGAAACGTATCTCGATTTAGAAGGACAATGCAGGGAATCCTGAGTATTTCATGTGGACGCAAATTGTGTGTTAATTCGACAATGTGAGGGAGCGAGGGATGCAGTAAAGGAGGAATAATGCATCGGAAAAGAGATACTCGGGACCCCAAAGAAAATCCTATCGTTTCCGTAGAAACGTATCTTGATTTAGGAGGACAATGCGGGGAATCCAGAGCATTTCATATGGACGCAAATTGTGTGCTAATTCGTCAATGTGAGGGAGCGAGGGATGCAGTAAAGGAGGAATAATGCATCGGAAAAGAGATACTCGGAACCCCAAAGAAAATCCTATCGTTTCCGTAGAAACGTATCTCGATTTAGAAAGACAATGCAGGGAATCCAGAGTATATCATATGGACGCAAATTGTGTGTTAATTCGTCAATGTGAGAGAGCGAGGGATGCAGTAAAGGAGGAATAATGCATCGGAAAAGAGATACACGACTCCCAAAAGAAAATCCTATCGTTTCCGTAGAAACGTATCTCGATTTAGGACAATGCAGGGAATCCAGAGTATTTCATATGGACACAAATTGTGTGTTAATTCGTCAATGTGAGGGAGCGAGGAATGCAGTAAAGGAGGAATAATGCATCGGAAAAGAGATACTCGGAACCCCAAAGAAAATCCTATCTTATCCGTAGAAACGTATCTCGATTTAGAAGGACAATGTAGGGAATCCAGAGCATTTCATATGGACGCAAATTGTGTGTTAATTCGTCAATGTGAGGGAGCGAGGGATGCAGTAAAGGAGGAATACTGCATCGGAAAAGAGATACTCGGAACCCCAAAGAAAATCCTATCGTTTCCATAGAAACGTATCTCGATTTAGAAGGACAATGCAGGGAATCCAGAGTATTTCATATAGACGCAAATTGTGTGTTAATTCGTCAATGTGAGGGAGCGAGGGATGCAGTAAAGGAGGAATAATGCATCGGAAAAGAGATACTCGGAACCCCAAAGAAAATCCTATCGTTTCCATAGAAACGTATCTCGATTTAGAATGACATTGCAGGGAATCCAGAGTATTTCATATGGACGCAAATTGTGTGTTAATTCGTCAATGTGAGTTAGCGAGGGATGCAGTAAAGGAGGAATAATGCATCGGAAAAGAGATACTCGGAACCCCAAAGAAAATCCTATCGTTTCCGTAGAAACGTATCTCGATTTAGAAGGACAATTCAGGGAATCCAGAGTATTTCATATGGACGCAAATTGTGTGTTAATTCGTCAATGTGAGGGAGCGAGGGATGCAGTAAAGGGGGAATAATGCATCGGAAAAGAGATACTCGGAACCCCAAAGAAAATCCTATCGTTTCCGTAGAAACGTATCTCGATTTAGAAGGACAATGCAGGGAATCCAGAGTATTCCATTTGGACGCAAATTGTGTGTTTATTCGTCAATGTGAGGGAGCGAGGGATGCAATAAAGGAGGAATAATGCATCGGATAAGCGATACACGGAACCCCAAAGAAAATCCTATCGTGTCCGTAGAAACGTATCTCGATTTAGAAGGACAATGCAGGGAATCCAGAGTATTTCATGTGGACGCAAATTGTGTGTTAATTCGTCAATGTGAGGGAGCGAGAAATGCAGTAAAGGAGGAATAATGCATTGGAAAAGAGATACTCGGAACCCCAAAGAAAATCGTATCGTTTCCGTAGAAACGTATCTCGATTTAGGAGGACAATGCAGGGAATCCAGAGTATTTCATATGGACGCAAATTGTGTGTTAATTCGTCAATGTGAGAGAGCGAGGGATGCAGTAAAGGAGGAATAATGCATCGGAAAAGAGATACACGACTCCCAAAAGAAAATCCTATCGTTTCCGTAGAAACGTATTTCAATTTAGAAAGATAATGCAGGGACCCCAGAGTACTTCATATGGACGCAAATTGTGTGTTAATTCGGCAATGTGACGGAGCGAGTAATGCAGTAAAGGAGGAATAATGCATCGGAAAAGAGATACTCGGAACCCCAAAGAAAATCCTGTCGTTTCCGTAGAAACGAATCCCGATTTAGAAGGACAATGCAGGGAATCCAGAGTATTTCATATGGACGCAAATTGTGTGTTATTCCGTCAATGTTAGGGAGCGAGGGATGCAGTAAAGGACGAATAATGCATCGGAAAAGAGATACTCGGAACCCCAAAGAAAATCCTATCGTTTCCGTAGAAACGTATCTCGATTTAGAAGGACAATGCAGGGAATCCAGAGTATTTCATATGGACGCAAATTGTGTGTTAATTCGACAATGTGAGTTAGCGAGGGATGCAGTAAAGGAGGAATAATGCATCGGAAAAGAGATACTCGGAACCCCAAAGAAAATCCTATCGTTTCCGTAGAAACGTATCTCGATTTAGAAGGACAATGCAGGGAATCCTGAGTATTTCATATGGACGCAAATTGTGTGTTAATTCGTCAATGTGAGAGAGCGAGGGATGCAGTAAACGAGGAATAATGCATCGGAAAAGAGATACACGACTCCCAAAAGAAAATCCTATCGTTTCCGTAGAAACGTATCTCGATTTAGAAAGATAATGCAGGGAACCCAGAGTATTTCATATGGACGCAAATTGTGTGTTAATTCGGCAATGTGAGGGAGCGAGGGATGCAGTAAAGGAGGAATAATGCATTGGAAAAGAGATACTCGGAACCCCAAAGAAAATCGTATCATTTCCGTAGAAACGTATCTCGATTTAGAAGGACAATGCAGGGAATCCAGAGTATTTCATATGGACGCAAATTGTGTGTTAATTCGGCAATGTGAGAGAGCGAGGGATGCAGTAAAGGAGGAATAATGCATCGGAAAAGAGATACACGACTCCCAAAAGAAAATCCTATCATTTCCGTAGAATCGTATCTCGATTTAGAAAGATAATGCAGGGAACCCAGAGTATTTCATATGGACGCAAATTGTGTGTTAATTCGGCAATGTGAGGGAGCGAGGGATGCAGTAAAGGAGGAATAATGCATCGGAAAAGAGATACTCGGAACCCCAAAGAAAATCCTGTCGTTTCCGTAGAAACGAATCCCGATTTAGAAGGACAATGCAGGGAATCCAGAGTATTTCATATGGACGCAAATTGTGTGTTATTCCGTCAATGTTAGGGAGCGAGGGATGCAGTAAAGTACGAATAATGCATCGGAAAAGAGATACTCGGTACCCCAAAGAAAATCCTATCGTTTCCGTAGAAACGTAACTCGATTTAGAAGGACAATGCAGGGAATCCAGAGTATTTCATATGGACGCAAATTGTGTGTTAATTCGTCAATGTGGGTTAACGAGGGATGCAGTAAAGGAGGAATAATGCATCGGAAAAGAGATACTCGGAACCCCAAAGAAAATCCTATCGTTTCCGTAGAAACGTATCTCGATTTAGAAGGACAATGCAGGGAATCCTGAGTATTTCATATGGACGCAAATTGTGTGTTAATTCGTCAATGTGAGGGAGCGTGGGATGCAGTAAAGGAGGAATAATGCATCGGAAAAGAGATACTCGGAACCCCAAAGAAAATCCTATCGTTTCCGTAGAAACGTATCTTGATTTAGGAGGGCAATGCAGGGAATCCAGAGCATTTCATATGGACGCAAATTGTGTGTTAATTCGTCAATGTGAGGGAGCGAGGGATGCAGTAAAGGAGGAATAATGCATCGGAAAAGAGATACTCGGAACCCCAAAGAAAATCCTATCGTTTCCGTAGAAACGTATCTCGATTTAGAAGGACAATGCAGGGAATCCTGAGTATTTCATGTGGACGCAAATTGTGTGTTAATTCGACAATGTGAGGGAGCGAGGGATGCAGTAAAGGAGGAATAATGCATCGGAAAAGAGATACTCGGGACCCCAAAGAAAATCCTATCGTTTCCGTAGAAACGTATCTTGATTTAGGAGGACAATGCAGGGAATCCAGAGCATTTCATATGGACGCAAATTGTGTGCTATTTCGTCAATGTGAGGGAGCGAGGGATGCAGTAAAGGAGGAATAATGCATCGGAAAAGAGATACTCGGAACCCCAAAGAAAATCCTATCGTTTCCGTAGAAACGTATCTCGATTTAGAAAGACAATGCAGGGAATCCAGAGTATATCATATGGACGCCAATTGTGTGTTAATTCGTCAATGTGAGAGAGCGAGGGATGCAGTAAAGGAGGAATAATGCATCGGAAAAGAGATACACGACTCCCAAAAGAAAATCCTATCGTTTCCGTAGAAACGTATCTCGATTTAGAAGGACATTGCAGGGAATCCAGAGTATTTCATATGGACGCAAATTGTGTGTTAATTCGTCAATGTGAGTTAGCGAGGGATGCAGTAAAGGAGGAATAATGCATCGGAAAAGAGATACTCGGAACCCCAAAGAAAATCCTATCGTTTCCGTAGAAACGTATCTCGATTTAGAAGGACAATTCAGGGAATCCAGAGTATTTCATATGGACGCAAATTGTGTGTTAATTCGTCAATGTGAGGGAGCGAGGGATGCAGTAAAGGGGGAATAATGCATCGGAAAAGAGATACTCGGAACCCCAAAGAAAATCCTATCGTTTCCGTAGAAACGTATCTCGATTTAGAAGGACAATGCAGGGAATCCAGAGTATTCCATTTGGACGCAAATTGTGTGTTAATTCGTCAATGTGAGGGAGCGAGGGATGCAATAAAGGAGGAATAATGCATCGGATAAGCGATACACGGAACCCCAAAGAAAATCCTATCGTGTCCGTAGAAACGAATCACGATTTAGAAGGACAATGCAGGGAATCCAGAGTATTTCATGTGGACGCAAATTGTGTGTTAATTCGTCAATGTGAGGGAGCGAGAAATGCAGTAAAGGAGGAATAATGCATTGGAAAAGAGATACTCGGAACCCCAAAGAAAATCGTATCGTTTCCGTAGAAACGTATCTCGATTTAGAAGGACAATTCAGGGAATCCAGAGTATTTCATATGGACACAAATTGTGTGTTAATTCGTCAATGTGAGGGAGCGAGGAATGCAGTAAAGGAGGAATAATGCATCGGAAAAGAGATACTCGGAACCCCAAAGAAAATCCTATCTTATCCGTAGAAACGTATCTCGATTTAGAAGGACAATGTAGGGAATCCAGAGCATTTCATATGGACGCAAATTGTGTGTTAATTCGTCAATGTGAGGGAGCGAGGGATGCAGTAAAGGAGGAATACTGCATCGGAAAAGAGATACTCGGAACCCCAAAGAAAATCCTATCGTTTCCGTAGAAACGTATCTCGATTTAGAAGGACATTGCAGGGAATCCAGAGTATTTCATATGGACGCAATTTGTGTGTTAATTCGTCAATGTGAGTTAGCGAGGGATGCAGTAAAGGAGGAATAATGCATCGGAAAAGAGATACTCGGAACCCCAAAGAAAATCCTATCGTTTCCGTAGAAACGTATCTCGATTTAGAAGGACAATTCAGGGAATCCAGAGTATTTCATATGGACGCAAATTGTGTGTTAATTCGTCAATGTGAGGGAGCGAGGGATGCAGTAAAGGGGGAATAATGCATCGGAAAAGAGATACTCGGAACCCCAAAGAAAATCCTATCGTTTCTGTAGAAACGTATCTCGATTTAGAAGGACAATGCAGGGAATCCAGAGTATTCCATTTGGACGCAAATTGTGTGTTAATTCGTCAATGTGAGGGAGCGAGGGATGCAATAAAGGAGGAATAATGCATCGGATAAGCGATACACGGAACCCCAAAGAAAATCCTATCGTGTCCGTGGAAACGTATCTCGATTTAGAAGGACAATGCAGGGAATCCAGAGTATTTCATGTGGACGCAAATTGTGTGTTAATTCGTCAATGTGAGGGAGCGAGAAATGCAGTAAAGGAGGAATAATGCATTGGAAAAGAGATACTCGGAACCCCAAAGAAAATCGTATCGTTTCCGTAGAAACGTATCTCGATTTAGAAGGTCAATGCAGGGAATCCAGAGTATTTCATATGGACGCAAATTGTGTGTTAATTCGTCAATGTGAGAGAGCGAGGGATGCAGTAAAGGAGGAATAATGCATCGGAAAAGAGATACACGACTCCCAAAAGAAAATCCTATCGTTTCCGTAGAAACGTATTTCAATTTAGAAAGATAATGCAGGGACCCCAGAGTATTTCATATGGACGCAAATTGTGTGTTAATTCGGCAATGTGAGGGAGCGAGGGATGTAGTAAAGGAGGAATAATGCATCGGAATAGAGATACTCGGAACCCCAAAGAAAATCCTGTCGTTTCCGTAGAAACGAATCCCGATTTAGAAGGACAATGCAGGGAATCCAGAGTATTTCATATGGACGCAAATTGTGTGTTAATTCGACAATGTGAGTTAGCGAGGGATGCAGTAAAGGAGGAATAATGCATCGGAAAAGAGATACTCGGAACCCCAAAGAAAATCCTATCGTTTCCGTAGAAACGTATCTCGATTTAGAAGGACAATGCAGGGAATCCTGAGTATTTCATATGGACGCAAATTGTGTGTTAATTCGGCAATGTGAGGGAGCGAGGGATGCAGTAAAGGAGGAATAATGCATCGGAAAAGAGATACTCGGAACCCGAAAGAAAATCCTATCGTTTCCGTAGAAACGTATCTCGATTTAGAAAGGCAATGCAGGGAATCCAGAGTATTTCATATGGACGCAAATTGTGAGTTAATTCGTCATTGTGAGGGAGCGAGAAATGCAGTAAAGGAGGAATAATGCATTGGAAAAGAGATACTCGGAACCCCAAAGAAAATCCTATCGTTTCCGTAGAAACGTATCTCGATTTAGAAGGACAATGCAGGGAATCCAGAGTATTTCATATGGACGCAAATTGTGTGTTAATTCGTCAATGTGAGAGAGCGAGGGATGCAGTAAAGGAGGAATAATGCATCGGAAAAGAGATACACGACTCCCAAAAGAAAATCCTATCGATTCCGTAGAAACGTATCTCTATGTAGAAAGATAATGCAGGGAACCCAGAGTATTTCATATGGACGCAAATTGTGTGTTAATTCGTCAATGTGAGGGAGCGAGGGATGCAGTAAAGGAGGAATAATGCATCGGAAAAGAGATACTCGGAACCCCAAAGAAAATCCTGTCGTTTCCGTAGAAACGAATCCCGATTTAGAAGGACAATGCAGGGAATCCAGAGTATTTCATATGGACGCAAATTGTGTGTTATTCCGTCAATGTTAGGGAGCGAGGGATGCAGTAAAGGTCGAATAATGCATCGGAAAAGAGATACTCGGAACCCCAAGGAAAAACCTATCGTTTCCGTAGAAACGTATCTCGATTTAGAAGGACAATGCAGGGAATCCAGAGTATTTCATATGGACGCAAATTGTGTGTTAATTCGTCAATGTGAGTTAGCGAGGGATGCAGTAAAGGAGGAATAATGCATCGGAAAAGAGATACTCGGAACCCCAAAGAAAATCCTATCGTTTCCGTAGAAACGTATCTCGATTTAGAAGGACAATGCAGGGAATCCTGAGTATTTCATATGGACGCAAATTGTGTGTTAATTCGTCAATGTGAGGGAGCGAGGGATGCAGTAAAGGAGGAATAATGCATCGGAAAAGAGATACTCGGAACCCCAAAGAAAATCCTATCGTTTCCGTAGAAACGTATCTTGATTTAGGAGGACAATGCAGGGAATCCAGAGTATTTCATATAGACGCAAATTGTGTGTTAATTCGTCAATGTGAGGGAGCGAGGGATGCAGTAAAGGAGGAATAATGCATCGGAAAAGAGATACTCGGAACCCCAAAGAAAATCCTATCGTTTCCGTAGAAACGTATCTCGATTTAGAAGGACATTGCAGGGAATCCAGAGTATTTCATATGGACGCAATTTGTGTGTTAATTCGTCAATGTGAGTTAGCGAGGGATGCAGTAAAGGAGGAATAATGCATCGGAAAAGAGATACTCGGAACCCCAAAGAAAATCCTATCGTTTCCGTAGAAACGTATCTCGATTTAGAAGGACAATTCAGGGAATCCAGAGTATTTCATATGGACGCAAATTGTGTGTTAATTCGTCAATGTGAGGGAGCGAGGGATGCAGTAAAGGGGGAATAATGCATCGGAAAAGAGATACTCGGAACCCCAAAGAAAATCCTATCGTTTCCATAGAAACGTATCTCGATTTAGAAGGACAATGCAGGGAATCCAGAGTATTTCATATAGACGCAAATTGTGTGTTAATTCGTCAATGTGAGGGAGCGAGGGATGCAGTAAAGGAGGAATAATGCATCGGAAAAGAGATACTCGGAACCCCAAAGAAAATCCTATCGTTTCCGTAGAAACGTATCTCGATTTAGAAGGACATTGCAGGGAATCCAGAGTATTTCATATGGACGCAATTTGTGTGTTAATTCGTCAATATGAGTTAGCGAGGGATGCAGTAAAGGAGGAATAATGCATCGGAAAAGAGATACTCGGAACCCCAAAGAAAATCCTATCGTTTCCGTAGAAACGTATCTCGATTTAGAAGGACAATTCAGGGAATCCAGAGTATTTCATATGGACGCAAATTGTGTGTTAATTCGTCAATGTGAGGGAGCGAGGGATGCAGTAAAGGGGGAATAATGCATCGGAAAAGAGATACTCGGAACCCCAAAGAAAATCCTATCGTTTCTGTAGAAACGTATCTCGATTTAGAAGGACAATGCAGGGAATCCAGAGTATTCCATTTGGACGCAAATTGTGTGTTAATTCGTCAATGTGAGGGAGCGAGGGATGCAATAAAGGAGGAATAATGCATCGGATAAGCGATACACGGAACCCCAAAGAAAATCCTATCGTGTCCGTAGAAACGTATCTCGATTTAGAAGGACAATGCAGGGAATCCAGAGTATTTCATGTGGACGCAAATTGTGTGTTAATTCGTCAATGTGAGGGAGCGAGAAATGCAGTAAAGGAGGAATAATGCATTGGAAAAGAGATACTCGGAACCCCAAAGAAAATCGTATCGTTTCCGTAGAAACGTATCTCGATTTAGAAGGACAATGCAGGGAATCCAGAGTATTTCATATGGACGCAAATTGTGTGTTAATTCGTCAATGTGAGAGAGCGAGGGATGCAGTAAAGGAGGAATAATGCATCGGAAAAGAGATACACGACTCCCAAAAGAAAATCCTATCGTTTCCGTAGAAACGTATTTCAATTTAGAAAGATAATGCAGGGACTCCAGAGTATTTCATATGGACGCAAATTGTGTGTTAATTCGGCAATGTGAGGGAGCGAGGGATGCAGTAAAGGAGGAATAATGCATCGGAAAAGAGATACTCGGAACCCCAAAGAAAATCCTGTCGTTTCCGTAGAAACGAATCCCGATTTAGAAGGACAATGCAGGGAATCCAGAGTATTTCATATGGACGCAAATTGTGTGTTATTCCGTCAATGTTAGGGAGCGAGGGATGCAGTAAAGGACGAATAATGCATCGGAAAAGAGATACTCGGAACCCCAAAGAAAATCCTATCGTTTCCGTAGAAACGTATCTCGATTTAGAAGGACAATGCAGGGAATCCAGAGTATTTCATATGGACGCAAATTGTGAGTTAATTCGACAATGTGAGTTAGCGAGGGATGCAGTAAAGGAGGAATAATGCATCGGAAAAGAGATACTCGGAACCCCAAAGAAAATCCTATCGTTTCCGTAGAAACGTATCTCGATTTAGAAGGACAATGCAGGGAATCCTGAGTATTTCATATGGACGCAAATTGTGTGTTAATTCGTCAATGTGAGAGAGCGAGGGATGCAGTAAAGGAGGAATAATGCATCGGAAAAGAGATACACGACTCCCAAAAGAAAATCCTATCGTTTCCGTAGAAACGTATCTCGATTTAGAAAGATAATGCAGGGAACCCAGAGTATTTCATATGGACGCAAATTGTGTGTTAATTCGGCAATGTGAGGGAGCGAGGGATGCAGTAAAGGAGGAATAATGCATCGGAAAAGAGATACTCGGAACCCGAAAGAAAATCCTATCGTTTCCGTAGAAACGTATCTCGATTTAGAAAGGCAATGCAGGGAATCCAGAGTATTTCATATGGACGCAAATTGTGAGTTAATTCGTCATTGTGAGGGAGCGAGAAATGCAGTAAAGGAGGAATAATGCATTGGAAAAGAGATACTCGGAACCCCAAAGAAAATCCTATCGTTTCCGTAGAAACGTATCTCGATTTAGAAGGACAATGCAGGGAATCCTGAGTATTTCATATGGACGCAAATTGTGTGTTAATTCGTCAATGTGAGGGAGCGAGGGATGCAGTAAAGGAGGAATAATGCATCGGAAAAGAGATACTCGGAACCCCAAAGAAAATCCTATCGTTTCCGTAGAAACGTATCTTGATTTAGGAGGACAATGCAGGGAATCCAGAGTATTTCATATAGACGCAAATTGTGTGTTAATTCGTCAATGTGAGGGAGCGAGGGATGCAGTAAAGGAGGAATAATGCATCGGAAAAGAGATACTCGGAACCCCAAAGAAAATCCTATCGTTTCCGTAGAAACGTATCTCGATTTAGAAGGACATTGCAGGGAATCCAGAGTATTTCATATGGACGCAATTTGTGTGTTAATTCGTCAATGTGAGTTAGCGAGGGATGCAGTAAAGGAGGAATAATGCATCGGAAAAGAGATACTCGGAACCCCAAAGAAAATCCTATCGTTTCCGTAGAAACGTATCTCGATTTAGAAGGACAATTCAGGGAATCCAGAGTATTTCATATGGACGCAAATTGTGTGTTAATTCGTCAATGTGAGGGAGCGAGGGATGCAGTAAAGGGGGAATAATGCATCGGAAAAGAGATACTCGGAACCCCAAAGAAAATCCTATCGTTTCCATAGAAACGTATCTCGATTTAGAAGGACAATGCAGGGAATCCAGAGTATTTCATATAGACGCAAATTGTGTGTTAATTCGTCAATGTGAGGGAGCGAGGGATGCAGTAAAGGAGGAATAATGCATCGGAAAAGAGATACTCGGAACCCCAAAGAAAATCCTATCGTTTCCGTAGAAACGTATCTCGATTTAGAAGGACATTGCAGGGAATCCAGAGTATTTCATATGGACGCAATTTGTGTGTTAATTCGTCAATATGAGTTAGCGAGGGATGCAGTAAAGGAGGAATAATGCATCGGAAAAGAGATACTCGGAACCCCAAAGAAAATCCTATCGTTTCCGTAGAAACGTATCTCGATTTAGAAGGACAATTCAGGGAATCCAGAGTATTTCATATGGACGCAAATTGTGTGTTAATTCGTCAATGTGAGGGAGCGAGGGATGCAGTAAAGGGGGAATAATGCATCGGAAAAGAGATACTCGGAACCCCAAAGAAAATCCTATCGTTTCTGTAGAAACGTATCTCGATTTAGAAGGACAATGCAGGGAATCCAGAGTATTCCATTTGGACGCAAATTGTGTGTTAATTCGTCAATGTGAGGGAGCGAGGGATGCAATAAAGGAGGAATAATGCATCGGATAAGCGATACTCGGAACCCCAAAGAAAATCCTATCGTGTCCGTAGAAACGTATCTCGATTTAGAAGGACAATGCAGGGAATCCAGAGTATTTCATGTGGACGCAAATTGTGTGTTAATTCGTCAATGTGAGGGAGCGAGAAATGCAGTAAAGGAGGAATAATGCATTGGAAAAGAGATACTCGGAACCCCAAAGAAAATCGTATCGTTTCCGTAGAAACGTATCTCGATTTAGAAGGACAATGCAGGGAATCCAGAGTATTTCATATGGACGCAAATTGTGTGTTAATTCGTCAATGTGAGAGAGCGAGGGATGCAGTAAAGGAGGAATAATGCATCGGAAAAGAGATACACGACTCCCAAAAGAAAATCCTATCGTTTCCGTAGAAACGTATTTCAATTTAGAAAGATAATGCAGGGACCCCAGAGTATTTCATATGGACGCAAATTGTGTGTTAATTCGGCAATGTGAGGGAGGGAGGGATGCAGTAAAGGAGGAATAATGCATCGGAAAAGAGATACTCGGAACCCCAAAGAAAATCCTGTCGTTTCCGTAGAAACGAATACCGATTTAGAAGGACAATGCAGGGAATCCAGAGTATTTCATATGGACGCAAATTGTGTGTTATTCCGTCAATGTTAGGGAGCGAGGGATGCAGTAAAGGACGAATAATGCATCGGAAAAGAGATACTCGGAACCCCAAAGAAAATCCTATCGTTTCCGTAGAAACGTATCTCGATTTAGAAGGACAATGCAGGGAATCCAGAGTATTTCATATGGACGCAAATTGTGAGTTAATTCGACAATGTGAGTTAGCGAGGGATGCAGTAAAGGAGGAATAATGCATCGGAAAAGAGATACTCGGAACCCCAAAGAAAATCCTAACGTTTCCGTAGAAACGTATCTCGATTTAGAAGGACAATGCAGGGAATCCTATTTCATATGGACGCAAATTGTGTGTTAATTCGTCAATGTGAGAGAGCGAGGGATGCAGTAAAGGAGGAATAATGCATCGGAAAAGAGATACACGACTCCCAAAAGAAAATCCTATCGTTTCCGTAGAAACGTATCTCGATTTAGAAAGATAATGCAGGGAACCCAGAGTATTTCATATGGACGCAAATTGTGTGTTAATTCGGCAATGTGAGGGAGCGAGGGATGCAGTAAAGGAGGAATAATGCATCGGAAAAGAGATACTCGGAACCCGAAAGAAAATCCTATCGTTTCCGTAGAAACGTATCTCGATTTAGAAAGGCAATGCAGGGAATCCAGAGTATTTCATATGGACGCAAATTGTGAGTTAATTCGTCATTGTGAGGGAGCGAGAAATGCAGTAAAGGAGGAATAATGCATTGGAAAAGAGATACTCGGAACCCCAAAGAAAATCCTATCGTTTCCGTAGAAACGTATCTCGATTTAGAAGGACAATGCATTGAATCCAGAGTATTTCATATGGACGCAAATTGTGTGTTAATTCGTCAATGTGAGAGAGCGAGGGATGCAGTAAAGGAGGAATAATGCATCGGAAAAGAGATACACGACTCCCAAAAGAAAATCCTATCGATTCCGTAGAAACGTATCTCTATTTAGAAAGATAATGCAGGGAACCCAGAGTATTTCATATGGACGCAAATTGTGTGTTAATTCGTCAATGTGAGGGAGCGAGGGATGCAGTAAAGGAGGAATAATGCATCGGAAAAGAGATACTCGGAACCCCAAAGAAAATCCTGTCGTTTCCGTAGAAACGAATCCCGATTTAGAAGGACAATGCAGGGAATCCAGAGTATTTCATATGGACGCAAATTGTGTGTTATTCCGTCAATGTTAGGGAGCGAGGGATGCAGTAAAGGACGAATAATGCATCGGAAAAGAGATACTCGGAACCCCAAGGAAAAACCTATCGTTTCCGTAGAAACGTATCTCGATTTAGAAGGACAATGCAGGGAATCCAGAGTATTTCATATGGACGCAAATTGTGTGTTAATTCGTCAATGTGAGTTAGCGAGGGATGCAGTAAAGGAGGAATAATGCATCGGAAAAGAGATACTCGGAACCCCAAAGAAAATCCTATCGTTTCCGTAGAAACGTATCTCGATTTAGAAGGACAATGCAGGGAATCCTGAGTATTTCATATGGACGCAAATTGTGTGTTAATTCGTCAATGTGAGGGAGCGAGGGATGCAGTAAAGGAGGAATAATGCATCGGAAAAGAGATACTCGGAACCCCAAAGAAAATCCGATCGTTTCCGTAGAAACGTATCTTGATTTAGGAGGACAATGCAGGGAATCCAGAGCATTTCATATGGACGCAAATTGTGTGTTAATTCGTCAATGTGAGGGAGCGAGGGATGCAGGAAAGGAGGAATAATGCATCGGAAAAGAGATACTCGGAACCCCAAAGAAAATCCTATCGTTTCCGAGAAACGTATCTCGATTTACAAGGACAATGCAGGGAATCCTGAGTATTTCATATGGACGCAAATTGTGTGTTAATTCGTCAATGTGAGGGAGCGAGGGATGCAGTGAAGGAGGAATAATGCATCGGAAAAGAGATTCTCGGAACCCCAAAGAAAATCCTATCGTTTCCGTAGAAACGTATCTTGATTTAGGAGGACAATGCAGGGATTCCAGAGCATTTCATATGGACGCAAATTGTGTGTTAATTCGTCAATGTGAGGGAGCGAGGGATGCAGTAAAGGAGGAATAATGCATCGGAAAAGAGATACTCGGAACCCCAAAGAAAATCCTATCGTTTCCGTAGAAACGTATCTCGATTTAGAAAGACAATGCAGGGAATCCAGAGTATATCATATGGACGCAAATTGTGTGTTAATTCGTCAATGTGAGAGAGCGAGGGATGCAGTAAAGGAGGAATAATGCATCGGAAATTAGATACACGACTCCCAAAAGAAAATCCTATCGTTTCCGTAGAAACGTATCTCGATTTAGAAAGATAATGCAGGGAATCCAGAGTATTTCATATGGACGCAAATTGTGTGTTAATTCGTCAATGTGAGGGAGCGAGGGATGCAGTAAAGGAGGAATAATGCATCGGAAAAGAGATACTCGGAACCCCAAGGAAATTCCTACCGTTTCCGTAGAACCGTATCTCGATTTACAAGGACAATGCAGGGAATCCAGAGTATTTCATATAGACGCAAATTGTGTGTTAATTCTTCAATGTGAGGGAGCGATGTATGCAGTATAGGAGGAATAATGCATCGGAAAAGAGATACTCGGAACCCCAAAGAAAATCCTATCGTTTCCGTAGAAACGTATCTCGATTTAGGACAATGCAGGGAATCCAGAGTATTTCATATGGACACAAATTGTGTGTTAATTCGTCAATGTGAGGGAGCGAGGAATGCAGTAAAGGAGGAATAATGCATCGGAAAAGAGATACTCGGAACCCCAAAGAAAATGCTATCTTATCCGTAGAAACGTATCTCGATTTAGTAGGACAATGTAGGGAATCCAGAGCATTTCATATGGACGCAAATTGTGTGTTAATTCGTCAATGTGAGGGAGCGAGGGATGCAGTAAAGGAGGAATAATGCATCTGAAAAGAGATACTCGGAACCCCAAAGAAAATCCTATCGTTTCCATAGAAACGTATCTCGATTTACAAGGACAATGCAGGGAATCCAGAGTATTTCATATAGACGCAAATTGTGTGTTAATTCGTCAATGTGAGGGAGCGAGGGATGCAGTAAAGGAGGAATAATGCATCGGAAAAGAGATACTCGGAACCCCAAGGAAAATCCTACCGTTTCCGTAGAAACGTATCTCGATTTAGAAGGACAATGCAGGGAATCCAGAGTATTTCATATAGACGCAAATTGTGTGTTAATTCTTCAATGTGAGGGAGCGATGTATGCAGTATAGGAGGAATAATGCATCGGAAAAGAGATACTCGGAACCCCAAAGTAAATCCTATCGTTTCCGTAGAAACGTATCTCGATTTAGGACAATGCAGGGAATCCAGAGTATTTCATATGGACACAAATTGTGTGTTAATTCGTCAATGTGAGGGAGCGAGGAATGCAGTAAAGGAGGAATAATGCATCGGAAAAGAGATACTCGGAACCCCAAAGAAAATCCTATCTTATCCGTAGAAACGTATCTCGATTTAGAAGGACAATGTAGGGAATCCAGAGCATTTCATATGGACGCAAATTGTGTGTTAATTCGTCAATGTGAGGGAGCGAGGGATGCAGTAAAGAAGGAATAATGCATCTGAAAAGAGATACTCGGAACCCCAAAGAAAATCCTATCGTTTCCATAGAAACGTATCTCGATTTAGAAGGACAATGCAGGGAATCCAGAGTATTTCATATGGACGCAAATTGTGTGTTATTTCGCCAATGTGAGGGAGCGAGGGATGCAATAAAGGAGGAATAATGCATCGGATAAGCGATACACGGAACCCCAAAGAAAATCCTATCGTTTCCGTAGAAACGTATCTCGATTTAGAAGGACAATGCAGGGAATCCTGAGTATTTCATATGGACGCAAATTGTGTGTTAATTCGTCAATGTGAGGGAGCGAGGGGTGCAGTAAAGGAGGAATAATGCATCGGAAAAGAGATACTCGGAACCCCAAAGAAAATCCTATCGTTTCCGTAGAAACGTATCTCGATTTAGAAGGACAATGCAGGGAATCCAGAGTATTTCATATGGACACAAATTGTGTGTTAATTCGTCAATGTGAGAGAGCGAGGGATGCAGTTAAGGAGGAATAATGCATCGGAAAAGAGATACACGACTCCCAAAAGAAAATCCTATCGTTTCCGTAGAAACGTATCTCGATTTAGAAAGATAATGCAGGGAACCCAGAGTATTGCATATGGACGCAAATTGTGTGTTAATTCGGCAATGTGAGGGAGCGAGGGATGCAGTAAAGGAGGAATAATGCATCGGAAAAGAGATACTCGGAACCCCAAAGAAAATCGTATCGTTTCCGTAGAAACGTATCTCGATTTAGAAGGACAATGCAGGGAATCCAGAGTATTTCATATGGACGCAAATTGTGTGTTAATTCGTCAATGTGAGAGAGCGAGGGATGCAGTAAAGGAGGAATAATGCATCGGAAAAGAGATACACGACTCCCAAAAGAAAATCCTATCGTTTCCGTAGAAACGTATCTCTATTTAGAAAGATAATGCAGGGAACCCAGAGTATTTCATATGGACGCAAATTGTGTGTTAATTCGTCAATGTGAGGGAGCGAGGGATGCAGTAAAGGAGGAATAATGCATCGGAAAAGAGATACTCGGAACCCCAAAGAAAATCCTATCGTTTCCGTAGAAACGTATCTCGATTTAGAAGGACAATGCAGGGAATCCAGAGTATTTCATATGGACGCAAATTGTGTGTTAATTCGTCAATGTGAGTTAGCGAGGGATGCAGTAAAGGAGGAATAATGCATCGGAAAAGAGATACTCGGAACCCCAAAGAAAATCCTATCGTTTCCGTAGAAACGTATCTCGATTTAGAAGGACAATGCAGGGAATCCTGAGTATTTCATATGGACGCAAATTGTGTGTTAATTCGTCAATGTGAGGGAGCGAGGGATGCAGTAAAGGAGGAATAATGCATCGGAAAAGAGATACTCGGAACCCCAAAGAAAATCCTATCGTTTCCGTAGAAACGTATCTTGATTTAGGAGGACAATGCAGGGAATCCAGAGCATTTCATATGGACGCAAATTGTGTGTTAATTCGTCAATGTGAGGGAGCGAGGGATGCAGTAAAGGAGGAATAATGCATCGGAAAAGAGATACTCGGAACCCCAAAGAAAATCCTATCGTTTCCGTAGAAACGTATCTCGATTTAGAAGGACAATGCAGGGAATCCTGAGTATTTCATATGGACGCAAATTGTGTGTTAATTCGTCAATGTGAGGGAGCGAGGGATGCAGTGAAGGAGGAATAATGCATCGGAAAAGAGATTCTCGGAACCCCAAAGATAAATCCTATCGTTTCCGTAGAAACGTATCTTGATTTAGGAGGACAATGCAGGGAATCCAGAGCATTTCATATGGACGCAAATTGTGTGTTAATTCGTCAATGTGAGGGAGCGAGGGATGCAGTAAAGGAGGAATAATGCATCGGAAAAGAGATACTCGGAACCCCAAAGAAAATCCTATCGTTTCCGTAGAAACGTATCTCGATTTAGAAAGACAATGCAGGGAATCCAGAGTATATCATATGGACGCAAATTGTGTGTTAATTCGTCAATGTGAGAGAGCGAGGGATGCAGTAAAGGAGGAATAATGCATCGGAAAAGAGATACACGACTCCCAAAAGAAAATCCTATCGTTTCCGTAGAAACGTATCTCGATTTAGAAAGATAATGCAGGGAATCCAGAGTATTTCATATGGACGCAAATTGTGTGTTAATTCGTCAATGTGAGGGAGCGAGGGATGCAGTAAAGGAGGAATAATGCATCGGAAAAGAGATACTCGGAACCCCAAGGAAAATCCTACCGTTTCCGTAGAAACGTATCTCGATTTAGAAGGACAATGCAGGGAATCCAGAGTATTTCATATAGACGCAAATTGTGTGTTAATTCTTCAATGTGAGGGAGCGATGTATGCAGTATTGGAAGAATAATGCATCGGAAAAGAGATACTCGGAACCCCAAAGAAAATCCTATCGTTTCCGTAGAAACGTATCTCGATTTAGGACAATGCCCGGAATCCAGAGTATTTCATAAGGACACAAATTGTGTGTTAATTCGTCAATGTGAGGGAGCGAGGAATGCAGTAAAGGAGGAATAATGCATCGGAAAAGAGATACTCGGAACCCCAAAGAAAATCCTATCTTATCCGTAGAAACGTATCTCGATTTAGAAGGACAATGTAGGGATTCCAGAGCATTTCATATGGACGCAAATTGTGCGTTAATTCGTCAATGTGAGGGAGCGAGGGATGCAGTAAAGGAGGAATAATGCATCTGAAAAGAGATACTCGGAACCCCAAAGAAAATCCTATCGTTTCCATAGAAACGTATCTCGATTTAGAAGGACAATGCAGGGAATCCAGAGTATTTCATATAGACGCAAATTGTGTGTTAATTCGTCAATGTGAGGGAGCGAGGGATGCTGTAAAGGCGGAATAATGCATCGGAAAAGAGATACTCGGAACCCCAAAGAAAATCCTATCGTTTCCGTAGAAACGTATCTCGATTTAGAAGGACAATGCAGGGAATCCAGAGTATTTCATATGGACGCAAATTGTGTGTTAATTCGTCAATGTGCGTTAGCGTGGGATGCAGTAAAGGAGGAATAATGCATCGGAAAAGAGATACTCGGAACCCCAAAGAAAATCCCATCGTTTCCGTAGAAACGTATCTCGATTTAGAAGGACAATGCAGGGAATCCAGAGTATTTCATATGGACGCAAATTGTGTGTTAATTCGTCAATGTGAGGGAGCGAGGGATGCAGTAAAGGGGGAATAATGCATCGGAAAAGAGATACTCGGAACCCCAAAGAAAATCCTATCGTTTCCGTAGAAACGTATCTCGATTTAGATGGACAATGCAGGGAATCCAGAGTATTCCATTTGGACGCAAATTGTGTGTTAATTCGTCAATGTGAGGGAGCGAGGGATGCAATAAAGGAGGAATAATGCATCGGATAAGCGATACACGGAACCCCAAAGAAAATCCTATCGTGTCCGTAGAAACGTATCTCGATTTAGAAGGACAATGCAGGGAATCCAGAGTATTTCATATGGACGCAAATTGTGTGTTAATTCGTCAATGTGAGGGAGCGAGAAATGCAGTAAAGGAGGAATAATGCATTGGAAAAGAGATACTCGGAACCCCAAAGAAAATCGTATCGTTTCCGTATAAACGTATCTCGATTTAGAAGGACAATGCAGGGAATCCAGAGTATTCCATATGGACGCAAATTGTGTGTTATTTCGTCAATGTGAGGGAGCGAGGGATGCAATAAAGGAGGAATAATGCATCGGATAAGCGATACACGGAACCCCAAAGAAAATCCTATCGTGTCCGTAGAAACCTATCTCGATTTAGAAGGACAATGCAGGGAATCCAGAGTATTTCATAAGGACGCAAATTGTGTGTTAATTCGTCAATGTGAGGGAGCGAGAAATGCAGTAAAGGAGGAATAATGCATTGGAAAAGAGATACTCGGAACCCCAAAGAAAATCGTATCGTTTCCGTAGAAACGTATCTCGATTTAGAAGGACAATGCAGGGAATCCAGAGTATTTCATATGGTCGCAAATTGTGTGTTAATTCGTCAATGTGAGAGAGCGAGGGATGCAGTAAAGGAGGAATAATGCATCGGAAAAGAGATACACGACTCCCAAAAGAAAATCCTATCGTTTCCGTAGAAACGTATCTCGATTTAGAAAGATAATGGAGGGAACCCAGAGTATTTCATATGGACGCAATTTGTGTGTTAATTCGGTAATGTGAGGGAGCGAGGGATGCAATAAAGGAGGAATAATGCATCGGAAAAGAGATACTCGGAACCCCAAAGAAAATCCTGTCGTTTCCGTAGAAACGAATCCCGATTTAGAAGGACAATGCAGGGAATCCAGAGTATTTCATATGGACGCAAATTGTGTGTTATTCCGTCAATGTTAGGGAGCGAGGGATGCAGTAAAGGACGAATAATGCATCGGAAAAGAGATACTCGGAACCCCAAAGAAAATCCTATCGTTTCCGTAGAAACGTATCTCGATTTAGAAGGACAATTCAGGGAATCCAGAGTATTTCATATGGACGCAAATTGTGTGTTAATTCGTCAATGTGAGTTAGCGAGGGATGCAGTAAAGGAGGAATAATGCATCGGAAAAGAGATACTCGGAACCCCAAAGAAAATCCTATCGTTTCCGTAGAAACGTATCTCGATTTAGAAGGACAATGCAGGGAATCCAGAGTATTCCATTTGGACGCAAATTGTGTGTTAATTCGTCAATGTGAGGGAGCGAGGGATGCAATAAAGGAGGAATAATGCATCGGATAAGCGATACACGGAACCCCAAAGAAAATCCTATCGTGTCCGTAGAAACATATCTTGATTTAGAAGGACAATGCAGGGAATCCAGAGTATTTCATATGGACGCAAATTGTGTGTTAATTCGTCAATGTGAGGGAGCGAGAAATGCAGTAAAGGAGGAATAATTAATTCGAAAAGAGATACTCGGAACCCCAAAGAAAATCGTATCGTTTCCATAGAAACGTATCTCGATTTAGAAGGACAATGCAGGGAATCCAGAGTATTTCATATGGACGCAAATTGTGTGTTAATTCGTCAATGTGAGAGAGCGGGGGATGCAGTAAAGGACGAATAATGCATCGGAAAAGAGATACACGACTCCCAAAATAAAATCCTATCGTTTCCGTAGAAACGTATCTCGATTTAGAATGATAATGCAGGGAACCCAGAGTATTTCATATGGACGCAAATTGTGTGTTAATTCGGCAATGTGAGGGAGCGAGGTATGCAGTAAAGGAGTAATAATGCATCGGAAAAGAGATACTCGGAACCCCAAAGAGAATCCTGTCGTTTCCGTAGAAACGAATCCCGATTTAGAAGGACAATGCAGGGAATCCAGAGTATTTCATATGGACGCAAATTGTGTGTTATTCCGTCAATGTTAGGGAGCGAGGGATGCAGTAAAGGACGAATAATTCATCGGAAAAGAGATACTCGGAACCCCAAAGAAAATCCTATCGTTTCTGTAGAAACGTATCTCGATTTAGAAAGACAATGCAGGGAACCCTGAGTATTTTATATGGACGCAAATTGTGTGTTAATTCGTCAATGTGAGTTAGCGAGGGATGCAGTAGAGGAGGTATAATGCATCGGAAAAAAGATACTCGGAACCCCAAAGAAAATCCTATCGTTTCCGTAGAAACGTATCTCGATTTAGAAGGACAATGCAGGGAATCCTGAGTATTTCATATGGACGCAAATTGTGTGTTAATTCGTCAATGTGAGGGAGCGAGGGATGCAGTAAAGGAGGAATAATGCATCGGAAAAGAGATACTCGGAACCCCAAAGAAAATCCTATCGTTTCCGTAGAAACGTATCTTGATTTAGGAGGACAATGCAGGGAATCCAGAGCATTTCATATGGACGCAAATTGTGTGTTAATTCTTCAATGTGAGGGAGCGTGGGATGCAGTAAAGGAGGAATAATGCATCGGAAAAGAGATACTCGGAACCCCAAAGAAAATCCTATCGTTTCCGTAGAAACGTATCTCGATTTAGTAGGACAATGCAGGGAATCCAGAGTATTTCATATGGACGCAAATTGTGTGTTAATTCGTCAATGTGAGAGAGCGAGGGATGCATAAAGGAGGAATAATGCATCGGAAAAGAGATCCACGACTCCCAAAAGAAAATCCTATCGTTTCCGTAGAAACGTATCTCGATTTAGAAAGATAATGCAGGGAACCCAGAGTATTTCATATGGACGCAAATTGTGTGTTAATTCGGCAATGTGAGGGAGCGAGGGATGCAGTAAAGGAGGAATAATGCATCGGAAAAGAGATACTCGGAACCCCAAAGAAAATCCTGTCGTTTCCGTAGAAACGAATCCCGATTTAGAAGGACAATGCAGGGAATCCAGAGTATTTCATATGGTCGCAAATTGTGTGTTATTCCGTCAATGTTAGGGAGCGAGGGATGCAGTAAAGGACGAATAATGCATCGGAAAAGAGATACTCCGTACCCCAAAGAAAATCCTATCGTTTCCGTAGAAACGTATCTCGATTTAGAAGGACAATGCAGGGAATCCAGAGTATTTCATATGGACGCAAATTGTGTGTTAATTCGACAATGTGAGTTAGCGAGGGATGCAGTAATGGAGGAATAATGCATCGGAAAAGAGATACTCGGAACCCCAAAGAAAATCCTATCATTTCCGTAGAAACGTATCTCGATTTAGAAGGACAATGCAGGGAATCCTGAGTATTTCATATCGACGCTTATGTGTGTTAATTAGTCAATGTGAGGGAGCGAGGGATGCAGTAAAGGAGGAATAATGCATCGGAAAGAGATACTCGGAACCCCAAAGAAAATCCTATCGTTTCCGTAGAAACGTATCTCGATTTAGAAAGACAATGCAGGGAATCCAGAGTATTTCATATGGACGCAAATTGTGTGTTAATTCGTCAATGTGAGGGAGCGAGAAATGCAGTAAAGGAGGAATAATGCATTGGAAAAGAGATACTCGGAACCCCAAAGAAAATCGTATCGTTTCCGTAGAAACGAATCCCGATTTAGAAGGACAATGCAGGGAATCCAGAGTATTTCATATGGACGCAAATTGTGTGTTATTCCGTCAATGTTAGGGAGCGAGGGATGCAGTAAAGGACGAATAATGCATCGGAAAAGAGATACTCGGAACCCCAAAGAAAATCCTATCGTTTCCGTAGAAACGTATCTCGATTTAGAAGGACAATGCAGGGAATCCAGAGTATTTCATATGGACGCAAATTGTGTGTTAATTCGTCAATGTGAGTTAGCGAGGGATGCAGTAAAGGAGGAATAATGCATCGGAATAGAGATACTCGGAACCCCAAAGAAAATCCTATCGTTACCGTAGAAACGTATCTCGATTTAGAAGGACAATGCAGGGAATCCTGAGTATTTCATATGGACGCAAATTGTGTGTTAATTCGTCAATGTGAGGGAGCGAGGGATGCAGTAAAGGAGGAATAATGCATCGGAAAAGAGATACTCGGAACCCCAAAGAAAATCCTATCGTTTCCGTAGAAACGTATCTTGATTTAGGAGGACAATGCAGGGAATCCAGAGCATTTCATATGGACGCAAATTGTGTGTTAATTCGTCAATGTGAGGGAGCGAGGGATGCAGTAAAGGAGGAATAATGCATCGGAAAAGAGATACTCGGAACCCCAAAGAAAATCCTATCGTTTCCGTAGAAACGTATCTCGATTTAGAAGGACAATGCAGTTAATCCTGAGTATTTCATATGGACGCAAATTGTGTGTTCATTCGTCAATGTGAGGGAGCGAGGGATGCAGTAAAGGAGGAATAATGCATCGGAAAAGAGATACTCGGAACCCCAAAGAAAATCCTATCGTTTCCGTAGAAACGTATCTTGATTTAGGAGGACAATGCAGGGAATCCAGAGCATTTCATATGGACGCAAATTGTGTGTTAATTCGTCAATGTGAGGGAGCGAGGGATGCAGTAAAGGAGGAATAATGCATCGGAAAAGAGATACTCGGAACCCCAAAGAAAATCCTATCGTTTCCGTAGAAACGTATCTCGATTTAGAAAGACAATGCAGGGAATCCAGAGTATATCATATGGACGCAAATTGTGTGTTAATTCGTCAATGTGAGAGAGCGAGGGATGCAGTAAAGGAGGAATAATGCATCGGAAAAGAGTCACACGACTCCCAAAAGAAAATCCTATCGTTTCCGTAGAAACGTATCTCGATTTAGAAAGACAATGCAGGGAATCCAGAGTATTTCATATGGACGCAAATTGTGTGTTAATTCGTCAATGTGAGGGAGCGAGGGATGCAGTAAAGGAGGAATACTGCATCGGAAAAGAGATACTCGGAACCCCAAGGAAAATCCTACCGTTTCCGTAGAAACGTATCTCGATTTAGAAGGACAATGCAGGGAATCCAGAGTATTTCATATAGACGCAAATTGTGTGTTAATTCTTCAATGTGAGGGAGCGATGGATGCAGTAAAGGAGGAATAATGCATCGGAAAAGAGATACTCGGAACCCAAAAGAAAATCCTATCGTTTCCGTAGAAACGTATCTCGATTTAGAAGGACAATGCAGGGAATCCAGAGTATTTCATATGGACGCAAATTGTGTGTTAATTCGTCAATGTGAGGGAGCGAGGGATGCAGTAAAGGAGGAATAATGCATCGGAAAAGAGATACTCGGAACCCCAAAGAAAATCCTATCGTTTCCGTAGAAACGTATCTCGATTTAGAAGGACAATGCAGGGAATCCTGAGTATTTCATATGGACGCAAATTGTGTGTTCATTCGTCAATGTGAGGGAGCGAGGGATGCAGTAAAGGAGGAATAATGCATCGGAAAAGAGATACTCGGAACCCCAAAGAAAATCCTATCGTTTCCGTAGAAACGTATCTTGATTTAGGAGGACAATGCAGGGAATCCAGAGCATTTCATATGGACGCAAATTGTGTGTTAATTCGTCAATGTGAGGGAGCGAGGGATGCAGTAAAGGAGGAATAATGCATCGGAAAAGAGATACTCGGAACCCCAAAGAAAATCCTATCGTTTCCGTAGAAACGTATCTCGATTTAGAAAGACAATGCAGGGAATCCAGAGTATATCATATGGACGCAAATTGTGTGTTAATTCGTCAATGTGAGAGAGCGAGGGATGCAGTAAAGGAGGAATAATGCATCGGAAAAGAGTCACACGACTCCCAAAAGAAAATCCTATCGTTTCCGTAGAAACGTATCTCGATTTAGAAAGACAATGCAGGGAATCCAGAGTATTTCATATGGACGCAAATTGTGTGTTAATTCGTCAATGTGAGGGAGCGAGGGATGCAGTAAAGGAGGAATACTGCATCGGAAAAGAGATACTCGGAACCCCAAGGAAAATCCTACCGTTTCCGTAGAAACGTATCTCGATTTAGAAGGACAATGCAGGGAATCCAGAGTATTTCATATAGACGCAAATTGTGTGTTAATTCTTCAATGTGAGGGAGCGATGGATGCAGTAAAGGAGGAATAATGCATCGGAAAAGAGATACTCGGAACCCAAAAGAAAATCCTATCGTTTCCGTAGAAACGTATCTCGATTTAGAAGGACAATGCAGGGAATCCAGAGTATTTCATATGGACGCAAATTGTGTGTTAATTCGTCAATGTGAGTTAGCGAGGGATGCAGTAAAGGAGGAATAATGCATCGGAAAGGAGATACTCGGAACCCCAAAGAAAATCCTATAGTTTCCGTAGAAACGTATCTCGATTTAGAAGGACAATGCAGGGAATCCAGAGTATTTCATATGGACGCAAATAGTGTGTTAATTCGTCAATGTGAGGGAGCGAGGGATGCAGTAAAGGGGGAATAATGCATCGGAAAAGAGATACTCGGAACCCCAAAGAAAATCCTATCGTTTCTGTAGAAACGTATCTCGATTTAGAAGGACAATGCAGGGAATCCAGAGTATTCCATTTGGACGCAAATTGTGTGTTAATTCGTCAATGTGAGGGAGCGAGGGATGCAATAAAGGAGGAATAATGCATCGGATAAGCGATACACGGAACCCAAAAGAAAATCCTATCGTGTCCGTAGAAACGTATCTCGAATTAGAAGGACAATGCAGGGAATCCAGAGTATTTCATTTGGACGCAAATTGTGTGTTAATTCGTCAATGTGATGGAGCGAGAAATGCAGTAAAGGAGGAATAATGCATTGGAAAAGAGATACTCGGAACCCCAAAGAAAATCGTATCGTTTCCGTAGAAACGTATCTCGATTTAGAAGGACAATGCAGGGAATCCAGAGTATTTCATATGGACGCAAATTGTGTGTTAATTCGTCAATGTGAGGGAGCGAGGGATGCAGTAAAGGAGGAATAATGCATTGGATAAGCGATACACGGAACCCCAAAGAAAATCCTATCGTGTCCGTAGAAACGTATCTCGATTTAGAAGGACAATGCAGGGAATCCAGAGTATTTCATATGGACGCAAATTGTGTGTTAATTCGTCAATGTGAGGGAGCGAGGGATGCAGTAAAGGAGGAATAATGCATCGGAAAAGAGATACTCGGAACCCCAAAGAAAATCCTATCGTTTCCGTAGAAACGTATCTCGATTTAGAAGGACAATGCAGGGAATCCAGAGTATTTCATATGGACACAAATTGTGTGTTAATTCGTCAATGTGAGAGAGCGAGGGATGCAGTAAAGGAGGAATAATGCATCGGAAAAGAGATACACGACTCCCAAAAGAAAATCCTGTCGTTTCCGTAGAAACGTATCTCGATTTAGAAAGATAATGCAGGGAACCCAGAGTATTTCATATGGACGCAAATTGTGTGTTAATTCGGCAATGTGAGGGAGCGAGGGATGCAGTAAAGGAGGAATAATGCATCGGAAAAGAGATACTCGGAACCCCAAAGAAAATCCTATCGTTTCCGTAGAAACGTATCTCGATTTAGAAAGACAATGCAGGGAATCCAGAGTATTTCATATGGACGCAAATTGTGTGTTAATTCGTCAATGTGAGGGAGCGAGAAGTGCAGTAAAGGAGGAATAATGCATTGGAAAAGAGATACTCGGAACCCCAAAGAAAATCGTATCGTTTCCGTAGAAACGTATCTCGATTTAGAAGGACAATGCAGGGAATCCAGAGTATTTCATATGGACGCAAATTGTGTGTTAATTCGTCAATGTGAGAGAGCGAGGGATGCAGTAAAGGAGGAATAATGCATCGGAAAAGAGATACACGACTCCCAAAAGAAAATCCTATCGTTTCCGTAGAAACGTATCTCGATTTAGAAAGATAATGCAGGGAACCCAGAGTATTTCATATGGACGCAAATTGTGTGTTAATTCGGCAATGTGAGGGAGCGAGGGATGCAGTAAAGGAGGAATAATGCATCGGGAAAGAGATACTCGGAACCCCAAAGAAAATCCTGTCGTTTCCGTAGAAACGAATCCCGATTTAGAAGGACAATGCAGGGAATCCAGAGTATTTCATATGGACGCAAATTGTGTGTTATTCCGTCAATGTTAGGGAGCGAGGGATGCAGTAAAGGACGAATAATGCATCGGAAAAGAGATACTCGGAACCCCAAAGAAAATCCTATCGTTTCCGTAGAAACGTATCTCGATTTAGAAGGACAATGCAGGGAATCCAGAGTATTTCATATGGACGCAAATTGTGTGTTAATTCGACAATGTGAGTTAGTGAGGGATGCAGTAAAGGAGGAATAATGCATCGGAAAAGAGATACTCGGAACCCCAAAGAAAATCCTATCATTTCCGTAGAAACGTATCTCGATTTAGAAGGACAATGCAGGGAATCCTGAGTATATCATATGGACGCAAATTGTGTGTTAATTAGTCAATGTGAGGGAGCGAGGGATGCAGTAAAGGAGGAATAATGCATCGGAAAAGAGATACTCGGAACCCCAAAGAAAATCCTATCGTTTCCGTAGAAACGTATCTTGATTTAGGAGGACAATGCAGGGAATCCAGAGCATTTCATATGGACGCAAATTGTGTGTTAATTCGTCAATGTGAGGGAGCGAGGGATGCAGTAAAGGAGGAATAATGCATCGGAAAAGAGATACTCGGAACCCCAAAGAAAATCCTATCGTTTCCGTAGAAACGTATCTCGATTTAGAAGGACAATGCAGGGAATCCAGAGTATTTCATATGGACACAAATTGTGTGTTAATTCGTCAATGTGAGAGGGCGAGGGATGCAGTAAAGGAGGAATAATGCATCGGAAAAGAGATACACGACTCCCAAAAGAAAATCCTATCGCTTCCGTAGAAACGTATCTCGATTTAGAAAGATAATGCAGGGAACCCAGAGTATTTCATATGGACGCAAATTGTGTGTTAATTCGGCAATGTGAGGGAGCGAGGGATGCAGTAAAGGAGGAATGATGCATCGGAAAAGAGATACTCGGAACCCCAAAGAAAATCCTGTCGTTTCCGTAGAAACGAATCCCGATTTAGAAGGACACTGCAGGGAATCCAGAGTATTTCATATGGACGCAAATTGTGTGTTAATTCGTCAATGTGAGTTAGCGAGAGATGCAGTAAAGGAGGAATAATGCATCGGAATAGAGATACTCGGAACCCCAAAGAAAATCCTATCGTTACCGTAGAAACGTATCTCGATTTAGAAGGACAATGCAGGGAATCCTGAGTATTTCATATGGACGCAAATTGTGTGTTAATTCGTCAATGTGAGGGAGCGAGGGATGCAGTAAAGGAGGAAAAATGCATCGGAAAAGAGATACTCGGAACCCCAAAGAAAATCCTATCGTTTCCGTAGAAACGTATCTTGATTTAGGAGGACAATGCAGGGAATCCAGAGCATTTCATATGGACGCAAATTGTGTGTTAATTCGTCAATGTGAGGGAGCGAGGGATGCAGTAAAGGAGGAATAATGCATCGGAAAAGAGATACTCGGAACCCCAAAGAAAATCCTATCGTTTCCGTAGAAACGTATCTCGATTTAGAAGGACAATGCAGGGAATCCTGAGTATTTCATATGGACGCAAATTGTGTGTTCATTCGTCAATGTGAGGGAGCGAGGGATGCAGTAAAGGAGGAATAATGCATCGGAAAAGAGATACTCGGAACCCCAAAGAAAATCCTATCGTTTCCGTAGAAACGTATCTTGATTTAGGAGGACAATGCAGGGAATCCAGAGCATTTCATATGGACGCAAATTGTGTGTTAATTCGTCAATGTGAGGGAGCGAGGGATGCAGTAAAGGAGGAATAATGCATCGGAAAAGAGATACTCGGAACCCCAAAGAAAATCCTATCGTTTCCGTAGAAACGTATCTCGATTTAGAAAGACAATGCAGGGAATCCAGAGTATATCATATGGACGCAAATTGTGTGTTAATTCGTCAATGTGAGAGAGCGAGGGATGCAGTAAAGGAGGAATAATGCATCGGAAAAGAGTCACACGACTCCCAAAAGAAAATCCTATCGTTTCCGTAGAAACGTATCTCGATTTAGAAAGACAATGCAGGGAATCCAGAGTATTTCATATGGACGCAAATTGTGTGTTAATTCGCCAATGTGAGGGAGCGAGGGATGCAGTAAAGGAGGAATACTGCATCGGAAAAGAGATACTCGGAACCCCAAGGAAAATCCTACCGTTTCCGTAGAAACGTATCTCGATTTAGAAGGACAATGCAGGGAATCCAGAGTATTTCATATAGACGCAAATTGTGTGTTAATTCTTCAATGTGAGGGAGCGATGGATGCAGTAAAGGAGGAATAATGCATCGGAAAAGAGATACTCGGAACCCAAAAGAAAATCCTATCGTTTCCGTAGAAACGTATCTCGATTTAGAAGGACAATGCAGGGAATCCAGAGTATTTCATATGGACGCAAATTGTGTGTTAATTCGTCAATGTGAGTTAGCGAGGGATGCAGTAAAGGAGGAATAATGCATCGGAAAGGAGATACTCGGAACCCCAAAGAAAATCCTATAGTTTCCGTAGAAACGTATCTCGATTTAGAAGGACAATGCAGGGAATCCAGAGTATTTCATATGGACGCAAATAGTGTGTTAATTCGTCAATGTGAGGGAGCGAGGGATGCAGTAAAGGGGGAATAATGCATCGGAAAAGAGATACTCGGAACCCCAAAGAAAATCCTATCGTTTCTGTAGAAACGTATCTCGATTTAGAAGGACAATGCAGGGAATCCAGAGTATTCCATTTGGACGCAAATTGTGTGTTAATTCGTCAATGTGAGGGAGCGAGGGATGCAATAAAGGAGGAATAATGCATCGGATAAGCGATACACGGAACCCAAAAGAAAATCCTATCGTGTCCGTAGAAACGTATCTCGAATTAGAAGGACAATGCAGGGAATCCAGAGTATTTCATTTGGACGCAAATTGTGTGTTAATTCGTCAATGTGATGGAGCGAGAAATGCAGTAAAGGAGGAATAATGCATTGGAAAAGAGATACTCGGAACCCCAAAGAAAATCGTATCGTTTCCGTAGAAACGTATCTCGATTTAGAAGGACAATGCAGGGAATCCAGAGTATTTCATATGGACGCAAATTGTGTGTTAATTCGTCAATGTGAGAGAGCGAGGGATGCAGTAAAGGAGGAATAATGCATTGGATAAGCGATACACGGAACCCCAAAGAAAATCCTATCGTGTCCGTAGAAACGTATCTCGATTTAGAAGGACAATGCAGGGAATCCAGAGTATTTCATATGGACGCAAATTGTGTGTTAATTCGTCAATGTGAGGGAGCGAGGGATGCAGTAAAGGAGGAATAATGCATCGGAAAAGAGATACTCGGAACCCCAAAGAAAATCCTATCGTTTCCGTAGAAACGTATCTCGATTTAGAAGGACAATGCAGGTAATCCAGAGTATTTCATATGGACACAAATTGTGTGTTAATTCGTCAATGTGAGAGAGCGAGGGATGCAGTAAAGGAGGAATAATGCATCGGAAAAGAGATACACGACTCCCAAAAGAAAATCCTGTCGTTTCCGTAGAAACGTATCTCGATTTAGAAAGATAATGCAGGGAACCCAGAGTATTTCATATGGACGCAAATTGTGTGTTAATTCGGCAATGTGAGGGAGCGAGGGATGCAGTAAAGGAGGAATAATGCATCGGAAAAGAGATACTCGGAACCCCAAAGAAAATCCTATCGTTTCCGTAGAAACGTATCTCGATTTAGAAAGACAATGCAGGGAATCCAGAGTATTTCATATGGACGCAAATTGTGTGTTAATTCGTCAATGTGAGGGAGCGAGAAGTGCAGTAAAGGAGGAATAATGCATTGGAAAAGAGATACTCGGAACCCCAAAGAAAATCGTATCGTTTCCGTAGAAACGTATCTCGATTTAGAAGGACAATGCAGGGAATCCAGAGTATTTCATATGGACGCAAATTGTGTGTTAATTCGTCAATGTGAGAGAGCGAGGGATGCAGTAAAGGAGGAATAATGCATCGGAAAAGAGATACACGACTCCCAAAAGAAAATCCTATCGTTTCCGTAGAAACGTATCTCGATTTAGAAAGATAATGCAGGGAACCCAGAGTATTTCATATGGACGCAAATTGTGTGTTAATTCGGCAATGTGAGGGAGCGAGGGATGCAGTAAAGGAGGAATAATGCATCGGGAAAGAGATACTCGGAACCCCAAAGAAAATCCTGTCGTTTCCGTAGAAACGAATCCCGATTTAGAAGGACAATGCAGGGAATCCAGAGTATTTCATATGGACGCAAATTGTGTGTTATTCCGTCAATGTTAGGGAGCGAGGGATGCAGTAAAGGACGAATAATGCATCGGAAAAGAGATACTCGGAACCCCAAAGAAAATCCTATCGTTTCCGTAGAAACGTATCTCGATTTAGAAGGACAATGCAGGGAATCCAGAGTATTTCATATGGACGCAAATTGTGTGTTAATTCGACAATGTGAGTTAGTGAGGGATGCAGTAAAGGAGGAATAATGCATCGGAAAAGAGATACTCGGAACCCCAAAGAAAATCCTATCATTTCCGTAGAAACGTATCTCGATTTAGAAGGACAATGCAGGGAATCCTGAGTATATCATATGGACGCAAATTGTGTGTTAATTAGTCAATGTGAGGGAGCGAGGGATGCAGTAAAGGAGGAATAATGCATCGGAAAAGAGATACTCGGAACCCCAAAGAAAATCCTATCGTTTCCGTAGAAACGTATCTTGATTTAGGAGGACAATGCAGGGAATCCAGAGCATTTCATATGGACGCAAATTGTGTGTTAATTCGTCAATGTGAGGGAGCGAGGGATGCAGTAAAGGAGGAATAATGCATCGGAAAAGAGATACTCGGAACCCCAAAGAAAATCCTATCGTTTCCGTAGAAACGTATCTCGATTTAGAAGGACAATGCAGGGAATCCAGAGTATTTCATATGGACACAAATTGTGTGTTAATTCGTCAATGTGAGAGAGCGAGGGATGCAGTAAAGGAGGAATAATGCATCGGAAAAGAGATACACGACTCCCAAAAGAAAATCCTATCGCTTCCGTAGAAACGTATCTCGATTTAGAAAGATAATGCAGGGAACCCAGAGTATTTCATATGGACGCAAATTGTGTGTTAATTCGGCAATGTGAGGGAGCGAGGGATGCAGTAAAGGAGGAATGATGCATCGGAAAAGAGATACTCGGAACCCCAAAGAAAATCCTGTCGTTTCCGTAGAAACGAATCCCGATTTAGAAGGACAATGCAGGGAATCCAGAGTATTTCATATGGACGCAAATTGTGTGTTATTCCGTCAATGTTAGGGAGCGAGGGATGCAGTAAAGGACGAATAATGCATCGGAAAAGAGATACTCGGAACCCCAAAGAAAATCCTATTGTTTCCGTAGAAACGTATCTCGATTTAGAAGGACAATGCAGGGAATCCAGAGTATTTCATATGGACGCAAATTGTGTGTTAATTCGTCAATGTGAGTTAGCGAGGGATGCAGTAAAGGAGGAATAATGCATCGGAAAAGAGATACTCGGAACCCCAAAGAAAATCCTATCGTTACCGTAGAAACGTATCTCGATTTAGAAGGACAATGCAGGGAATCCTGAGTATTTCATATGGACGCAAATTGTGTGTTAATTCGTCAATGTGAGGGAGCGAGGGATGCAGTAAAGGAGGAATAATGCATCGGAAAAGAGATACTCGGAACCCCAAAGAAAATCCTATCGTTTCCGTAGAAACGTATCTTGATTTAGGAGGACAATGCAGGGAATCCAGAGCATTTCATATGGACGCAAATTGTGTGTTAATTCGTCAATGTGAGGGAGCGAGGGATGCAGTAAAGGAGGAATAATGCATCGGAAAAGAGATACTCGGAACCCCAAAGAAAATCCTATCGTTTCCGTAGAAACGTATCTCGATTTAGAAAGACAATGCAGGGAATCCAGAGTATATCATATGGACGCAAATTGTGTGTTAATTCGTCAATGTGAGAGAGCGAGGGATGCAGTAAAGGAGGAATAATGCATCGGAAAAGAGTCACACGACTCCCAAAAGAAAATCCTATCGTTTCCGTAGAAACGTATCTCGATTTAGAAAGACAATGCAGGGAATCCAGAGTATTTCATATGGACGCAAATTGTGTGTTAATTCGCCAATGTGAGGGAGCGAGGGATGCAGTAAAGGAGGAATACTGCATCGGAAAAGAGATACTCGGAACCCCAAGGAAAATCCTACCGTTTCCGTAGAAACGTATCTCGATTTAGAAGGACAATGCAGGGAATCCAGAGTATTTCATATAGACGCAAATTGTGTGTTAATTCTTCAATGTGAGGGAGCGATGGATGCAGTAAAGGAGGAATAATGCATCGGAAAAGAGATACTCGGAACCCAAAAGAAAATCCTATCGTTTGCGTAGAAACGTATCTCGATTTAGAAGGACAATGCAGGGAATCCAGAGTATTTCATATGGACGCAAATTGTGTGTTAATTCGTCAATGTGAGTTAGCGAGGGATGCAGTAAAGGAGGAATAATGCATCGGAAAGGAGATACTCGGAACCCCAAAGAAAATCCTATAGTTTCCGTAGAAACGTATCTCGATTTAGAAGGACAATGCAGGGAATCCAGAGTATTTCATATGGACGCAAATAGTGTGTTAATTCGTCAATGTGAGGGAGCGAGGGATGCAGTAAAGGGGGAATAATGCATCGGAAAAGAGATACTCGGAACCCCAAAGAAAATCCTATCGTTTCTGTAGAAACGTATCTCGATTTAGAAGGACAATGCAGGGAATCCAGAGTATTCCATTTGGACGCAAATTGTGTGTTAATTCGTCAATGTGAGGGAGCGAGGGATGCAATAAAGGAGGAATAATGCATCGGATAAGCGATACACGGAACCCAAAAGAAAATCCTATCGTGTCCGTAGAAACGTATCTCGAATTAGAAGGACAATGCAGGGAATCCAGAGTATTTCATTTGGACGCAAATTGTGTGTTAATTCGTCAATGTGATGGAGCGAGAAATGCAGTAAAGGAGGAATAATGCATTGGAAAAGAGATACTCGGAACCCCAAAGAAAATCGTATCGTTTCCGTAGAAACGTATCTCGATTTAGAAGGACAATGCAGGGAATCCAGAGTCTTTCATATGGACGCAAATTGTGTGTTAATTCGTCAATGTGAGAGAGCGAGGGATGCAGTAAAGGAGGAATAATGCATTGGATAAGCGATACACGGAACCCCAAAGAAAATCCTATCGTGTCCGTAGAAACGTATCTCGATTTAGAAGGACAATGCAGGGAATCCAGAGTATTTCATATGGACGCAAATTGTGTGTTAATTCGTCAATGTGAGGGAGCGAGGGATGCAGTAAAGGAGGAATAATGCATCGGAAAAGAGATACTCGGAACCCCAAAGAAAATCCTATCGTTTCCGTAGAAACGTATCTCGATTTAGAAGGACAATGCAGGGAATCCAGAGTATTTCATATGGACACAAATTGTGTGTTAATTCGTCAATGTGAGAGAGCGAGGGATGCAGTAAAGGAGGAATAATGCATCGGAAAAGAGATACACGACTCCCAAAAGAAAATCCTGTCGTTTCCGTAGAAACGTATCTCGATTTAGAAAGATAATGCAGGGAACCCAGAGTATTTCATATGGACGCAAATTGTGTGTTAATTCGGCAATGTGAGGGAGCGAGGGATGCAGTAAAGGAGGAATAATGCATCGGAAAAGAGATACTCGGAACCCCAAAGAAAATCCTATCGTTTCCGTAGAAACGTATCTCGATTTAGAAAGACAATGCAGGGAATCCAGAGTATTTCATATGGACGCAAATTGTGTGTTAATTCGTCAATGTGAGGGAGCGAGAAGTGCAGTAAAGGAGGAATAATGCATTGGAAAAGAGATACTCGGAACCCCAAAGAAAATCGTATCGTTTCCGTAGAAACGTATCTCGATTTAGAAGGACAATGCAGGGAATCCAGAGTATTTCATATGGACGCAAATTGTGTGTTAATTCGTCAATGTGAGAGAGCGAGGGATGCAGTAAAGGAGGAATAATGCATCGGAAAAGAGATACACGACTCCCAAAAGAAAATCCTATCGTTTCCGTAGAAACGTATCTCGATTTAGAAAGATAATGCAGGGAACCCAGAGTATTTCATATGGACGCAAATTGTGTGTTAATTCGGCAATGTGAGGGAGCGAGGGATGCAGTAAAGGAGGAATAATGCATCGGGAAAGAGATACTCGGAACCCCAAAGAAAATCCTGTCGTTTCCGTAGAAACGAATCCCGATTTAGAAGGACAATGCAGGGAATCCAGAGTATTTCATATGGACGCAAATTGTGTGTTATTCCGTCAATGTTAGGGAGCGAGGGATGCAGTAAAGGACGAATAATGCATCGGAAAAGAGATACTCGGAACCCCAAAGAAAATCCTATCGTTTCCGTAGAAACGTATCTCGATTTAGAAGGACAATGCAGGGAATCCAGAGTATTTCATATGGACGCAAATTGTGTGTTAATTCGACAATGTGAGTTAGTGAGGGATGCAGTAAAGGAGGAATAATGCATCGGAAAAGAGATACTCGGAACCCCAAAGAAAATCCTATCATTTCCGTAGAAACGTATCTCGATTTAGAAGGACAATGCAGGGAATCCTGAGTATATCATATGGACGCAAATTGTGTGTTAATTAGTCAATGTGAGGGAGCGAGGGATGCAGTAAAGGAGGAATAATGCATCGGAAAAGAGATACTCGGAACCCCAAAGAAAATCCTATCGTTTCCGTAGAAACGTATCTTGATTTAGGAGGACAATGCAGGGAATCCAGAGCATTTCATATGGACGCAAATTGTGTGTTAATTCGTCAATGTGAGGGAGCGAGGGATGCAGTAAAGGAGGAATAATGCATCGGAAAAGAGATACTCGGAACCCCAAAGAAAATCCTATCGTTTCCGTAGAAACGTATCTCGATTTAGAAGGACAATGCAGGGAATCCAGAGTATTTCATATGGACACAAATTGTGTGTTAATTCGTCAATGTGAGAGAGCGAGGGATGCAGTAAAGGAGGAATAATGCATCGGAAAAGAGATACACGACTCCCAAAAGAAAATCCTATCGCTTCCGTAGAAACGTATCTCGATTTAGAAAGATAATGCAGGGAACCCAGAGTATTTCATATGGACGCAAATTGTGTGTTAATTCGGCAATGTGAGGGAGCGAGGGATGCAGTAAAGGAGGAATGATGCATCGGAAAAGAGATACTCGGAACCCCAAAGAAAATCCTGTCGTTTCCGTAGAAACGAATCCCGATTTAGAAGGACAATGCAGGGAATCCAGAGTATTTCATATGGACGCAAATTGTGTGTTATTCCGTCAATGTTAGGGAGCGAGGGATGCAGTAAAGGACGAATAATGCATCGGAAAAGAGATACTCGGAACCCCAAAGAAAATCCTATTGTTTCCGTAGAAACGTATCTCGATTTAGAAGGACAATGCAGGGAATCCAGAGTATTTCATATGGACGCAAATTGTGTGTTAATTCGTCAATGTGAGTTAGCGAGGGATGCAGTAAAGGAGGAATAATGCATCGGAAAAGAGATACTCGGAACCCCAAAGAAAATCCTATCGTTACCGTAGAAACGTATCTCGATTTAGAAGGACAATGCAGGGAATCCTGAGTATTTCATATGGACGCAAATTGTGTGTTAATTCGTCAATGTGAGGGAGCGAGGGATGCAGTAAAGGAGGAATAATGCATCGGAAAAGAGATACTCGGAACCCCAAAGAAAATCCTATCGTTTCCGTAGAAACGTATCTTGATTTAGGAGGACAATGCAGGGAATCCAGAGCATTTCATATGGACGCAAATTGTGTGTTAATTCGTCAATGTGAGGGAGCGAGGGATGCAGTAAAGGAGGAATAATGCATCGGAAAAGAGATACTCGGAAGACCAAAGAAAATCCTATCGTTTCCGTAGAAACGTATCTCGATTTAGAAGGACAATGCAGGGAATCCTGAGTATTTCATATGGACGCAAATTGTGTGTTCATTCGTCAATGTGAGGGAGCGAGGGATGCAGTAAAGGAGGAATAATGCAACGGAAAAGAGATACTCGGAACCCCAAAGAAAATCCTATCGTTTCCGTAGAAACGTATCTTGATTTAGGAGGACAATGCAGGGAATCCAGAGCATTTCATATGGACGCTAATTGTGTGTTAATTCGTCAATGTGAGGGAGCGAGGGATGCAGTAAAGGAGGAATAATGCATCGGAAAAGAGATACTCGGAACCCCAAAGAAAATCCTATCGTTTCCGTAGAAACGTATCTCGATCTAGAAAGACAATGCAGGGAATCCAGAGTATATCATATGGACGCAAATTGTGTGTTAATTCGTCAATGTGAGAGAGTGAGGGATGCAGTAAAGGAGGAATAATGCATCGGAAAAGAGACACACGACTCCCAAAAGAAAATCCTGTCGTTTCCGTAGAAACGTAGCTCGATTTAGAAAGACAATGCAGGGAATCCAGAGTATTTCATATGGACGCAAATTGTGTGTTAATTCGTCAATGTGAGGGAGCGAGGGATGCAGTAAAGGAGGAATACTGCATCGGAAAAGAGATACTCGGAACCCCAAAGAAAATCCTACCGTTTCCGTAGAAACGTATCTCGATTTAGAAGGACAATGCAGGGAATCCAGAGTATTTCATATAGACGCAAATTGTGTGTTAATTCTTCAATGTGAGGGAGCGATGGATGCAGTAAAGGAGGAATAATGCATCGGAAAAGAGATACTCGGAACCCAAAAGAAAATCCTATCGTTTCCGTAGAAACGTATCTCGATTTAGAAGGACAATGCAGGGAATCCAGAGTATTTCATATGGACGCAAATTGTGTGTTAATTCGTCAATGTGAGTTAGCGAGGGATGCAGTAAAGCAGGAATAATGCATCGGAAAGGAGATACTCGGAACCCCAAAGAAAATCCTATAGTTTCCGTAGAAACGTATCTCGATTTAGAAGGACAATGCAGGGAATCCAGAGTATTTCATATGGACGCAAATAGTGTGTTAATTCGTCAATGTGAGGGAGCGAGGGATGCAGTAAAGGGGGAATAATGCATCGGAAAAGAGATACTCGGAACCCCAAAGAAAATCCTATCGTTTCTGTAGAAACGTATCTCGATTTAGAAGGACAATGCAGGGAATCCAGAGTATTCCATTTGGACGCAAATTGTGTGTTAATTCGTCAATGTGAGGGAGCGAGGGATGCAATAAAGGAGGAATAATGCATCGGATAAGCGATACACGGAACCCAAAAGAAAATCCTATCGTGTCCGTAGAAACGTATCTCGAATTAGAAGGACAATGCAGGGAATCCAGAGTATTTCATATGGACGCAAATTGTGTGTTAATTCGTCAATGTGATGGAGAGAGAAATGCAGTAAAGGAGGAATAATGCATTGGAAAAGAGATACTCGGAACCCCAAAGAAAATCGTATCGTTTCCGTAGAAACGTATCTCGATTTAGAAGGACAATGCAGGGAATCCAGAGTATTTCATATGGACGCAAATTGTGTGTTAATTCGTCAATGTGAGAGAGCGAGGGATGCAGTAAAGGAGGAATAATGCATCGGATAAGCGATACACGGAACCCCAAAGAAAATCCTATCGTGTCCGTAGAAACGTATCTCGATTTAGAAGGACAATGCAGGGAATCCAGAGTATTTCATATGGACGCAAATTGTGTGTTAATTCGTCAATGTGAGGGAGCGAGGGATGCAGTAAAGGAGGAATAATGCATCGGAAAACAGATACTCGGAACCCCAAAGAAAATCCTATCGTTTCCGTAGAAACGTATCTCGATTTAGAAAGATAATGCAGGGAACCCAGAGTATTTCATATAGACGCAAATTGTGTGTTAATTCGGCAATGTGAGGGAGCGAGGGATGCAGTAAAGGAGGAATAATGCATCGGAAAAGAGATACTCGGAACCCCAAAGAAAATCCTGTCGTTTCCGTAGAAACGAATCCCGATTTAGAAGGACAATGCAGGGAATCCAGAGTATTTCATATGGACGCAAATTGTGTGTTATTCCGTCAATGTTAGGGAGCGAGGGATGCAGTAAAGGACGAATAATGCATCGGAAAAGAGATACTCGGAACCCCAAAGAAAATCCTATCGTTTCCGTAGAAACGTATCTCGATTTAGAAGGACAATGCAGGGAATCCAGCGTATTTCATATGGACGCAAATTGTGTGTTAATTCGACAATGTGAGTTAGCGAGGGATGCAGTAAAGGAGGAATAATGCATCGGAAAAGAGATACTCGGAACCCCAAAGAAAATCCTATCATTTCCGTACAAACGTATCTCGATTTAGAAGGACAATGCAGGGAATCCTGAGTATTTCATATGGACGCAAATTGTGTGTTAATTAGTCAATGTGAGGGAGCGAGGGATGCAGTAAAGGAGGAATAAAGCATCGGAAAAGAGATACTCGGAACCCCAAAGAAAATCCTATCGTTTCCGTAGAAACGTATCTTGATTTAGGAGGACAATGCAGGGAATCCAGAGCATTTCATATGGACGCAAATTGTGTGTTAATTCGTCAATGTGAGGGAGCGAGGGATGCAGTAAAGGAGGAATAATTCATCGGAAAAGAGATACTCGGAACCCCAAAGAAAATCCTGTCGTTTCCGTAGAAACGTATCTCGATTTAGAAGGACAATGCAGGGAATCCAGAGTATTTCATATGGACACAAGTTGTGTGTTAATTCGTCAATGTGAGAGAGCGAGGGATGCAGTAAAGGAGGAATAATGCATCGGAAAAGAGATACACGACTCCCAAAAGAAAATCCTATCGCTTCCGTAGAAACGTATCTCGATTTAGAAAGATAATGCAGGGAACCCAGAGTATTACATATGGACGCAAATTGTGTGTTAATTCGGCAATGTGAGGGAGCGAGGGATGCAGTAAAGGAGGAATAATGCATCGGAAAAGAGATACTCGGAACCCCAAAGAAAATCCTATCGTTTCCGTAGAAACGTATCTCGATTTAGAAAGACAATGCAGGGAATCCAGAGTATTTCATATGGACGCAAATTGTGTGTTAATTCGTCAATGTGAGGGAGCGAGAAATGCAGTAAAGGAGGAATAATGCATTGGAAAAGAGATACTCGGAACCCCAAAGAAAATCGTATCGTTTCCGTAGAAACGTATCTCGATTTAGAAGGACAGTGCAGGGAATCCAGAGTATTTCATATGGACGCAAATTGTGTGTTAATTCGTCAATGTGAGAGAGCGAGGGATGCAGTAAAGGAGGAATAATGCGTCGGAAAAGAGATACACGACTCCCAAAAGAAAATCCTATCGTTTCCGTAGAAACGTATCTCGATTTAGAAAGATAATGCAGGGAACCCAGAGTATATTCTATGGACGCAAATTGTGTGTTAATTCGGCAATGTGAGGGAGCGAGGGATGCAGTAAAGGAGGAATGATGCATCGGAAAAGAGATACTCGGAACCCCAAAGAAAATCCTGTCGTTTCCGTAGAAACGAATCCCGATTTAGAAGGACAATGCAGGGAATCCAGAGTATTTCATATGGACGCAAATTGTGTGTTATTCCGTCAATGTGAGGGAGCGAGGGATGCAGTAAAGGAGGAATAATGCATCGGAAAAGAGATACTCGGAACCCCAAAGAAAATCCTATCGTTTCCGTAGAAACGTATCTCGATTTACAAGGACAATGCAGGGAATCCAGAGTATTTCATATGGACGCAAATTGTGTGTTAATTCGTCAATGTGAGTTAGCGAGGGATGCAGTAAAGGAGGAATAATGCATCGGAAAAGAGATACTCGGAACCCCAAAGAAAATCCTATCGTTACCGTAGAAACGTATCTCGATTTAGAAGGACAATGCAGGGAATCCTGAGTATTTCATATGGACGCAAATTGTGTGTTAATTCGTCAATGTGAGGGAGCGAGGGATGCAGTAAAGGAGGAATAATGCATCGGAAAAGAGATACTCGGAACCCCAAAGAAAATCCTATCGTTTCCGTAGAAACGTATCTTGATTTAGGAGGACAATGCAGGGAATCCAGAGCATTTCATATGGACGCAAATTGTGTGTTAATTCGTCAATGTGAGGGAGCGAGGGATGCAGTAAAGGAGGAATAATGCATCGGAAAAGAGATACTCGGAACCCCAAAGAAAATCCTATCGTTTCCGTAGAAACGTATCTCGATTTAGAAGGACAATGCAGGGAATCCTGAGTATTTCATATGGACGCAAATTGTGTGTTCATTCGTCAATGTGAGGGAGCGAGGGATGCAGTAAAGGAGGAATAATGCATCGGAAAAGAGATACTCGGAACCCCAAAGAAAATCCTATCGTTTCCGTAGAAACGTATCTTGATTTAGGAGGACAATGCAGGGAATCCAGAGCATTTCATACGGACGCAAATTGTGTGTTAATTCGTCAATGTGAGGGAGCGAGGGATGCAGTAAAGGAGGAATAATGCATCGGAAAAGAGATACTCGGAACCCCAAAGAAAATCCTATCGTTTCCGTAGAAACGTATCTCGATTTAGAAAGACAATGCAGGGAATCCAGAGTATATCATATGGACGCAAATTGTGTGTTAATTCGTCAATGTGAGAGAGCGAGGGATGCAGTAAAGGAGGAATAATGCATCGGAAAAGAGACACACGACTCCCAAAAGAAAATCCTATCGTTTCCGTAGAAACGTATCTCGATTTAGAAAGACAATGCAGGGAATCCAGAGTATTTCATATGGACGCAAATTGTGTGTTAATTCGTCAATGTGAGGGAGCGAGGGATGCAGTAAAGGAGGAATACTGCATCGGAAAAGAGATACTCGGAACCCCAAGGAAAATCCTACCGTTTCCGTAGAAACGTATCTCGATTTAGAAGGACAATGCAGGGAATCCAGAGTATTTCATATAGACGAAAATTGTGTGTTAATTCTTCAATGTGAGGGAGCGATGGATGCAGTAAAGGAGGAATAATGCATCGGAAAAGAGATACTCGGAACCCCAAAGAAAATCCTATCGTTTCCGTAGAAACGTATCTCGATTTAGAAGGACAATGCAGGGAATCCAGAGTATTTCATATGGACGCAAATTGTGTGTTAATTCGTCAATGTGAGTCAGCGAGGGATGCAGTAAAGGAGGAATAATGCATCGGAAAGGAGATACTCGGAACCCCAAAGAAAATCCTATAGTTTCCGTAGAAACGTATCTCGATTTAGAAGGACAATGCAGGGAATCCAGAGTATTTCATATGGACGCAAATAGTGTGTTAATTCGTCAATGTGAGGGAGCGAGGGATGCAGTAAAGGGGGAATAATGCATCGGAAAAGAGATACTCGGAACCCCAAAGAAAATCCTATCGTTTCCGTAGAAACGTATCTCGATTTAGAAGGACAATGCAGGGAATCCAGAGTATTTCATATGGACGCAAATTGTGTGTTAATTCGTCAATGTGAGAGAGCGAGGGATGCAGTAAAGGAGGAATAATGCATCGGAAAAGAGATACACGACTCCCAAAAGAAAATCCTATCGTTTCCGTAGAAACGTATCTCGATTTAGAAAGATAATGCAGGGAACCCAGAGTATTTCATATGGACGCAAATTGTGTGTTAATTCGTCAATGTGAGGGAGCGAGGGATGCAGTAAAGGAGGAATAATGCATCGGAAAAGAGATACTCGGAACCCAAAAGAAAATCCTATCGTTTCCGTAGAAACGAATCCCGATTTAGAAGGACAATGCAGGGAATCCAGAGTATTTCATATGGACGCAAATTGTGTGTTATTCCGTCAATGTTAGGGAGCGAGGGATGCAGTAAAGGACGAATAATGCATCGGAAAAGAGATACTCGGAACCCCAAAGAAAATCCTATCGTTTCCGTAGAAACGTATCTCGATTTAGAAGGACAATGCAGGGAATCCAGAGTATTTCATATGGACACAAATTGTGTGTTAATTCGTCAATGTGAGAGAGCGAGGGATGCAGTAAAGGAGGAATAATGCATCGGAAAAGAGATACACGACTCCCAAAAGAAAATCCTATCGCTTCCGTAGAAACGTATCTCGATTTAGAAAGATAATGCAGGGAACCCAGAGTATTACATATGGACGCAAATTGTGTGTTAATTCGGCAATGTGAGGGAGCGAGGGATGCAGTAAAGGAGGAATAATGCATCGGAAAAGAGATACTCGGAACCCCAAAGAAAATCCTATCGTTTCCGTAGAAACGTATCTCGATTTAGAAAGACAATGCAGGGAATCCAGAGTATTTCATATGGACGCAAATTGTGTGTTAATTCGTCAATGTGAGGGAGCGAGAAATGCAGTAAAGGAGGAATAATGCATTGGAAAAGAGATACTCGGAACCCCAAAGAAAATCGTATCGTTTCCGTAGAAACGTATCTCGATTTAGAAGGACAATGCAGTGAATTCAGAGTATTTCATATGGACGCAAATTGTGTGTTAATTCGTCAATGTGAGAGAGCGAGGGATGCAGTAAAGGAGGAATAATGCGTCGGAAAAGAGATACACGACTCCCAAAAGAAAATCCTATCGTTTCCGTAGAAACGTATCTCGATTTAGAAAGATAATGCAGGGAACCCAGAGTATATCATATGGACGCAAATTGTGTGTTAATTCGGCAATGTGAGGGAGCGAGGGATGCAGTAAAGGAGGAATGATGGATCGGAAAAGAGATACTCGGAACCCCAAAGAAAATCCTGTCGTTTCCGTAGAAACGAATCCCGATTTAGAAGGACAATGCAGGGAATCCAGAGGATTTCATATGGACGCAAATTGTGTGTTATTCCGTCAATGTTAGGGAGCGAGGGATGCAGTAAAGGACGAATAATGCATCGGAAAAAAGATACTCGGAACCCCAAAGAAAATCCTCTCGTTTCCGTAGAAACGTATCTCGATTTACAAGGACAATGCAGGGAATCCAGAGTATTTCATATGGACGCAAATTGTGTGTTAATTCGTCAATGTGAGTTAGCGAGGGATGCAGTAAAGGAGGAATAATGCATCGGAAAAGAGATACTCGGAACCCCAAAGAAAATCCTATCGTTACCGTAGAAACGTATCTCGATTTAGAAGGACAATGCAGGGAATCCTGAGTATTTCATATGGACGCAAATTGTGTGTTAATTCGTCAATGTGAGGGAGCGAGGGATGCAGTAAAGGAGGAATAATGCATCGGAAAAGAGATACTCGGAACCCCAAAGAAAATCCTATCGTTTCCGTAGAAACGTATCTTGATTTAGGAGGACAATGCAGGGAATCCAGAGCATTTCATATGGACGCAAATTGTCTGTTAATTCGTCAATGTGAGGGAGCGAGGGATGCAGTAAAGGAGGAATAATGCATCGAAAAAGAGATACTCGGAACCCCAAAGATAATCCTATCGTTTCCGTAGAAACGTATCTCGATTTAGAAGGACAATGCAGGGAATCCTGAGTATTTCATATGGACGCAAATTGTGTGTTCATTCGTCAATGTGAGGGAGCGAGGGATGCAGTAAAGGAGGAATAATGCATCGGAAAAGAGATACTCGGAACCCCAAAGAAAATCCTATCGTTTCCGTAGAAACGTATCTTGATTTAGGAGGACAATGCAGGGAATCCAGAGCATTTCATATGGACGCAAATTGTGTGTTAATTCGTCAATGTGAGGGAGCGAGGGATGCAGTAAAGGAGGAATAATGCATCGGAAAAGAGATACTCGGAACCCCAAAGAAAATCCTATCGTTTCCGTAGAAACGTATCTCGATTTAGAAAGACAATGCAGGGAATCCAGAGTATATCATATGGACGCAAATTGTGTGTTAATTCGTCAATGTGAGAGAGCGAGGGATGCAGTAAAGGAGGAATAATGCATCGGAAAAGAGACACACGACTCCCAAAAGAAAATCCTATCGTTTCCGTAGAAACGTATCTCGATTTAGAAAGACAATGCAGGGAATCCAGAGTATCTCATATGGACGCAAATTGTGTGTTAATTCGTCAATGTGAGGGAGCGAGGGATGCAGTAAAGGAGGAATACTGCATCGGAAAAGAGATACTCGGAACCCCAAGGAAAATCCTACCGTTTCCGTAGAAACGTATCTCGATTTAGAAGGACAATGCAGGGAATCCAGAGTATTTCATATAGACGCAAATTGTGTGTTAATTCTTCAATGTGAGGGAGCGATGGATGCAGTAAAGGAGGAATAATGCATCGGAAAAGAGATACTCGGAACCCCAAAGAAAATCCTATCGTTTCCGTAGAAACGTATCTCGATTTACAAGGACAATGCAGGGAATCCAGAGTATTTCATATGGACGCAAATTGTGTGTTAATTCGTCAATGTGAGTTAGCGAGGGATGCAGTAAAGGAGGAATAATGCATCGGAAAGGAGATACTCGGAACCCCAAAGAAAATCCTATAGTTTCCGTAGAAACGTATCTCGATTTAGAAGGACAATGCAGGGAATCCAGAGTATTTCATATGGACGCAAATAGTGTGTTAATTCGTCAATGTGAGGGAGCGAGGGATGCAGTAAAGGGGGAATAATGCATCGGAAAAGAGATACTCGGAACCCCAAAGAAAATCCTATCGTTTCCGTAGAAACGTATCTCGATTTAGAAGGACAATGCAGGGAATCCAGAGTATTCCATTTGGACGCAAATTGTGTGTTAATTCGTCAATGTGAGGGAGCGAGGGATGCAATAAAGGAGGAATAATGCATCGGATAAGCGATACACGGAACCCAAAAGAAAATCCTATCGTGTCCGTAGAAACGTATCTCGAATTAGAAGGACAATGCAGGGAATCCAGAGTATTTCATATGGACGCAAATTGTGTGTTAATTCGTCAATGTGAGGGAGCGAGAAATGCAGTAAAGGATGAATAATGCATTGGAAAAGAGATACTCGGAACCCCAAAGAAAATCGTATCGTTTCCGTAGAAACGTATCTCGATTTAGAAGGACAATGCAGGGAATCCAGAGTATTTCATATGGACGCAAATTGTGTGTTAATTCGTCAATGTGAGAGAGCGAGGGATGCAGTAAAGGAGGAATAATGCATCGGATAAGCGATACACGGAACCCCAAAGAAAATCCTATCGTGTCCGTAGAAACGTATCTCGATATAGAAGGACAATGCAGGGAATCCAGAGTATTTCATATGGACGCAAATTGTGTGTTAATTCGTCAATGTGAGGGAGCGAGGGATGCAGTAAAGGAGGAATAATGCATCGGAAAAGAGATACTCGGAACCCCAAAGAAAATCCTATCGTTTCCGTAGAAACGTATCTCGATTTAGAAGGACAATGCAGGGAATCCAGAGTATTTCATATGGACACAAATTGTGTGTTAATTCGTCAATGTGAGAGAGCGAGGGATGCAGTAAAGGAGGAATAATGCATCGGAAAAGAGATACACGACTCCCAAAAGAAAATCCTGTCGTTTCCGTAGAAACGTATCTCGATTTAGAAAGATAATGCAGGGAACCCAGAGTATTTCATATGGACGCAAATTGTGTGTTAATTCGGCAATGTGAGGGAGCGAGGGATGCAGTAAAGGAGGAATAATGCATCGGAAAAGAGATACTCGGAACCCCAAAGAAAATCCTATCGTTTCCGTAGAAACGTATCTCGATTTAGAAAGACAATGCAGGGAATCCAGAGTATTTCATATGGACGCAAATTGTGTGTTAATTCGTCAATGTGAGGGAGCGAGAAGTGCAGTAAAGGAGGAATAATGCATTGGAAAAGAGATACTCGGAACCCCAAAGAAAATCGTATCGTTTCCGTAGAAACGTATCTCGATTTAGAAGGACAATGCAGGGAATCCAGAGTATTTCATATGGACGCAAATTGTGTGTTAATTCGTCAATGTGAGTTAGCGAGGGATGCAGTAAAGGAGGAATAATGCATCGGAAAGGAGATACTCGGAACCCCAAAGAAAATCCTATAGTTTCCGTAGAAACGTATCTCGATTTAGAAGGACAATGCAGGGAATCCAGAGTATTTCATATGGACGCAAATAGTGTGTTAATTCGTCAATGTGAGGGAGCGAGGGATGCAATAAAGGAGGAATAATGCATCGGATAAGCGATACACGGAACCCAAAAGAAAATCCTATCGTGTCCGTAGAAACGTATCTCGAATTAGAAGGACAATGCAGGGAATCCAGAGTATTTCATATGGACGCAAATTGTGTGTTAATTCGTCAATGTGAGGGAGCGAGAAATGCAGTAAAGGATGAATAATGCATTGGAAAAGAGATACTCGGAACCCCAAAGAAAATCGTATCGTTTCCGTAGAAACGTATCTCGATTTAGAAGGACAATGCAGGGAATCCAGAGTATTTCATATGGACGCAAATTGTGTGTTAATTCGTCAATGTGAGAGAGCGAGGGATGCAGTAAAGGAGGAATAATGCATCGGATAAGCGATACACGGAACCCCAAAGAAAATCCTATCGTGTCCGTAGAAACGTATCTCGATTTAGAAGGACAATGCAGGGAATCCAGAGTATTTCATATGGACGCAAATTGTGTGTTAATTCGTCAATGTGAGGGAGCGATTGATGCAGTAAAGGAGGAATAATGCATCGGAAAAGAGATACTCGGAACCCCAAAGAAAATCCTATCGATTCCGTAGAAACGTATCTCGATTTAGAAGGACAATGCAGGGAATCCAGAGTATTTCATATGGACACAAATTGTGTGTTAATTCGTCAATGTGAGAGAGCGAGGGATGCAGTAAAGGAGGAATAATGCATCGGAAAAGAGATACACGACTCCCAAAAGAAAATCCTGTCGTTTCCGTAGAAACGTATCTCGATTTAGAAAGATAATGCAGGGAACCCAGAGTATTTCATATGGACGCAAATTGTGTGTTAATTCGGCAATGTGAGGGAGCGAGGGATGCAGTAAAGGAGGAATAATGCATCGGAAAAGAGATACTCGGAACCCCAAAGAAAATCCTATCGTTTCCGTAGAAACGTATCTCGATTTAGAAAGACAATGCAGGGAATCCAGAGTATTTCATATGGTCGCAAATTGTGTGTTAATTCGTCAATGTGAGGGAGCGAGAAGTGCAGTAAAGGAGGAATAATGCATTGGAAAAGAGATACTCGGAACCCCAAAGAAAATCGTATCGTTTCCGTAGAAACGTATCTCGATTTAGAAGGACAATGCAGGGAATCCAGAGTATTTCATATGGACGCAAATTGTGTGTTAATTCGTCAATGTGAGAGAGCGAGGGATGCAGTAAAGGAGGAATAATGCATCGGAAAAGAGATACACGACTCCCAAAAGAAAATCCTATCGTTTCCGTAGAAACGTATCTCGATTTAGAAAGATAATGCAGGGAACCCAGAGTATTTCATATGGACGCAAATTGTGTGTTAATTCGTCAATGTGAGGGAGCGAGGGATGCAGTAAAGGAGGAATAATGCATCGGAAAAGAGATACTCGGAACCCCAAAGAAAATCCTATCGTTTCCGTAGAAACGAATCCCGATTTAGAAGGACAATGCAGGGAATCCAGAGTATTTCATATGGACGCAAATTGTGTGTTATTCCGTCAATGTTAGGGAGCGAGGGATGCAGTAAAGAACGAATAATGCATCGGAAAAGAGATACTCGGAACCCCAAAGAAAATCCTATCGTTTCCGTAGAAACGTATCTCGATTTAGAAGGACAATGCAGGGAATCCAGACTATTTCATATGGACGCAAATTGTGTGTTAATTCGTCAATGTGAGTTAGCGAGGGATGCAGTAAAGGAGGAATAATGCATCGGAAAAGAGATACTCGGACCCCCAAAGAAAATCCTATCGTTTCCGTAGAAACGTATCTCGATTTAGAAGGACAATGCAGGGAATCCTGAGTATTTCATATGGACGCAAATTGTGTGTTAATTCGTCAATGTGAGGGAGCGAGGGATGCAGAAAAGGAGGAATAATGCATCGGAAAAGAGATACTCGGAACCCCAAAGAAAATCCTATCGTTTCCGTAGTAACGTATCTTGATTTAGGAGGACAATGCAGGGAATCCAGAGCATTTCATATGGACGCAAATTGTGTGTTAATTCGTCAATGTGAGGGAGCGAGGGATGCAGTAAAGGAGGAATAATGCATCGGAAAAGAGATACTCGGAACCCCAAAGAAAATCCTATCGTTTCTGTAGAAACGTATCTCGATTTAGAAGGACAATGCAGGGAATCCAGAGTATATCATATGGACGCAAATTGTGTGTTAATTCGTCAATGTGAGAGAGCGAGGGATGCAGTAAAGGAGGAATAATGCATCGGAAAAGAGATACACGACTCCCAAAAGAAAATCCTATCGTTTCCGTAGAAACGTATCTCGATTTAGAAAGATAATGCAGGGAATCGAGAGTATTTCATATGGACGCAAATTGTGTGTTAATTCGTCAATGTGAGGGAGCGAGGGATGCAGTAAAGGAGGAATAATGCATCGGAAATAGATACTCGGAACCCCAAGGTAAATCCTACCGTTTCCGTAGAAACGTATCTCGATTTAGAAGGACAATGCAGGGAATCCAGAGTATTTCATATAGACGCAAATTGTGTGTTAATTCTTCAATGTGAGGGAGCGATGGATGCAGTATAGGAGGAATAATGCATCGGAAAAGAGATACTCGGAACCCCAAAGAAAATCCTATCGTTTCCGTAGAAACGTATCTCGATTTAGGACAATGCAGGGAATCCAGAGTATTACATATGGACACAAATTGTGTGTTAATTCGTCCATGTGAGGGAGCGAGGGATGCAGTAAAGGGGGAATAATGCATCGGAAAAGAGATACTCGGAACCCCAAAGAAAATCCTATCGTTTCCGTAGAAACGTATCTCGATTTAGAAGGACAATGCAGGGAATCCAGAGTATTCCATTTGGACGCAAATTTTGTGTTAATTCGTCAATGTGAGGGAGCGAGGGATGCAATAAAGGAGGAATAATGCATCGGATAAGCGATACACAGAACCCCAAAGAAAATCCTATCGTGTCCGTAGAAACGTATCTCGATTTAGAAGGACAATGCAGGGAATCCAGAGTATTTCATATGGACGCAAATTGTGTGTTAATTCGTCAATGTGAGGGAGCGAGAAATGCAGTAAAGGAGGAATAATGCATTGGAAAAGAGATACTCGGAACCCCAAAGAAAATCGTATCGTTTCCGTAGAAACGTATTTCGATTTAGAAGGACAATGCAGGGAATCCAGAGTATTTCATATGGACGCAAATTGTGTGTTAATTCGTCAATGTGAGAGAGCGAGGGATGCAGTAAAGGAGGAATAATGCATCGGAAAAGAGATACACGACTCCCAAAAGAAAATCCTATCGTTTCCGTAGAAACGTATCTCAATTTAGAAAGATAATGCAGGGAACCCAGAGTATTTCATATGGACGCAAATTGTGTGTTAATTCGGCAATGTGAGGGAGCGAGGGATGAAGTAAAGGAGGAATAATGCATCGGAAAAGAGATACTCGGAACCCCAAAGAAAATCCTGTCGTTTCCGTAGAAACGAATCCCGATTTAGAAGTACAATGCAGGGAATCCAGAGTTTTTCATATGGACGCAAATTGTGTGTTATTCCGTCAATGTTAGGGAGCGAGGGATGCAGTAAAGGACGAATAATGCATCGGAAAAGAGATACTCGGAACCCCAAAGGAAATCCTATCGTTTCCGTAGAAACGTATCTCGATTGAGAAGGACAATGCAGGGAATCCAGAGTATTTCATATGGACGCAAATTGTGTGTTAATTCGTCAATGTGAGTTAGCGAGGGATGCAGTAAAGGAGGAATAATGCATCGGAAAAGAGATACTCGAAACCCCAAAGAAAATCCTATCGTTTCCGTAGAAACGTATCTCGATTTAGAAAGACAATGCAGGGAATCCAGAGTATATGGACGCAAATTGTGTGTTAATTCGTCAATGTGTGGGAGCGAGGGATGCAGTAAAGGAGGAATAATGCACCGGAAAAGAGATACTCGGAACCACAAAGAAAATCCTATCGTTTCCGTAGAAACGTATCTCGATTTACAATGACAATGCAGGGAATCCAGAGTATTTCATATGGACGCAAATTGTGTGTTAATTCGTTAATGTGAGGGAGCGAGGGATGCAGTAAAGGAGGAATAATGCATCGGAAAAGAGATACTCGGAACCCCAAGGAAAATCCTACCGTTTCCGTAGAAACGTATCTCGATTTAGAAGGACAATGCAGGGAATCCAGAGTATTTCATATAGACGCAAATTGTGTGTTAATTCTTCAATGTGAGGGAGCGATGGATGCAGTAAAGGAGGAATAATGCATCGGAAAAGAGATACTCGGAACCCCAAAGAAAATCCTATCGTTTCCGTAGAAACGTATCTCGATTTAGAAGGACAATGCAGGGAATCCTGAGTATTTCATATGGACGCAAATTGTGTGTTAATTCGTCAATGTGAGGGAGCGAGGGATGCAGTAAAGGAGGAATAATGCATCGGAAAAGAGATACTCGGAACCCCAAAGAAAATCCTATCGTTTCCTTAGTAACGTATCTTGATTTAGGAGGACAATGCAGGGAATCCAGAGCATTTCACATGGACGCAAATTGTGTGGTAATTCGTCAATGTGAGGGAGCGAGGGATGCAGTAAAGGTGGAATAATGCATCGGAAAAGAGATACTCGGAACCCCAAAGAAAATCCTATCGTTTCCGTAGAAACGTATCTCGATTTAGAAGGACAATGCAGGGAATCCAGAGTATTCCATTTGGACGCAAATTGTGTGTTAATTCGTCAATGTGAGGGAGCGAGGGATGCAATAAAGGAGGAATAATGCATCGGATAAATGATACACGGAACCCCAAAGAAAATCCTATCGTGTCCGTAGAAACGTATCTCGATTTAGAAGGACAATGCAGGGAATCCAGAGTATATCATATGGACGCAAATTGTGTGTTAATTCGTCAATGTGAGGGAGCGAGAAATGCAGTAAAGGAGGAATAATGCATTGGAAAAGAGATACTCGGAACCCCAAAGAAAATCGTATCGTTTCCGTAGAAACGTATTTCGATTTAGAAGGACAATGCAGGGAATCCAGAGTATTTCATATGGACGCAAATTGTGTGTTAATTCGTCAATGTGAGAGAGCGAGGGATGCAGTAAAGGAGGAATAATGCATCGGAAAAGAGATACATGACTCCCAAAAGAAAATCCTATCGTTTCCGTAGAAACGTATCTCGATTTAGAAAGATAATGCAGGGAACCCAGAGTATTTCATATGGACGCAAATTGGGTGTTAATTCGGCAATGTGAGGGAGCGAGGGATGCAGTAAAGGAGGAATAATGCATCGGAAAAGAGATACTCGGAACCCCAAAGAAAATCCTATCGTTTCCGTAGAAACGTATCTCGATTTAGAAAGACAATGCAGGGAATCCAGAGTATATCATATGGACGCAAATTGTGTGTTAATTCGTCAATGTGTGGGAGCGAGGGATGCAGTAAAGGAGGAATAATGCACCGGAAAAGAGATACTCGGAACCCCAAAGAAAATCCTATCGTTTCCGTAGAAACGTATCTCGATTTACAATGACAATGCAGGGAATCCAGAGTATTTCATATGGACGCAAATTGTGTGTTAATTCGTCAATGTGAGGGAGCGAGGGATGCAGTAAAGGAGGAATAATGCATCGGAAAAGAGATACTCGCAACCCCAAGGAAAATCCTACCGTTTCCGTAGAAACGTATCTCGATTTAGAAGGACAATGCAGGGAATCCAGAGTATTTCATATAGACGCAAATTGTGTGTTAATTCTTCTATGTGAGGGAGCGATGGATGCAGTAAAGGAGGAATAATGCATCGGAAAAGAGATACTCGGAACCCCAAAGAATATCCTATCGTTTCCGTAGAAACGTATCTCGATTTAGGACAATGCAGGGAATCCAGAGTATTTCATATGGACACAAATTGTGTGTTAATTCGTCAATGTGAGGGAGCGAGGAATGCAGTAAAGGAGGAATAATGCATCGGAAAAGAGATACTCAGAACCCCAAAGAAAATCCTATCGTTTCCGTAGAAACGTATCTCGATGTAGAAGGACAATGCAGGGAATCCTGAGTATTTCATATGGACGCAAATTGTGTGTTAATTCGTCAATGTGAGGGAGCGAGGGATGTAGTAAAGGAGGAATAATGCATCGGAAAAGAGATACTCGGAACCCCAAAGAAAATCCTATCGTTTCCGTGGTAACGTATCTTGATTTAGGAGGACAATGCAGGGAATCCAGAGCATTTCATATGGACGCAAATTGTGTATTAATTCGTCAATGTGAGGGAGCGAGGGATGCAGTAAAGGAGGAATAATGCATCGGAAAAGAGATACTCGGAACCCCAAAGAAAATCCTATCGTTTCCGTAGAAACGTATCTCGATTTAGAAGGACAATGCAGGGAATCCTGAGTATTTCATATGGACGCAAATTGTGTGTTAATTCGTCAATGTGAGGTAGCGAGGTATGCAGTAAAGGAGGAATAATGCATCGGAAAAGAGATACTAGGAACCCCAAAGAAAATCCTATCGTTTCCGTAGAAACGTATCTTGATTTAGGAGGACAATGCAGGGAATCCAGAGCATTTCATATGGACGCAAATTGTGTGTTAATTCGTCATTGTGAGGGAGCGAGGGATGCAGTAAAGGAGGAATAATGCATCGGAAAAGAGATACTCGGAACCCCAAAGAAAATCCTATCGTTTCTGTAGAAACGTATCTCGATTTAGAAAGACAATGCAGGGAATCCAGAGTATATCATATGGACGCAAATTGTGTGTTAATTCGTCAATGTGAGAGAGCGAGGGATGCAGTAAAGGAGGAATAATGCATCGGAAAAGAGATACACGACTCCCAAAAGAAAATCCTATCGTTTCCGTAGAAACGTATCTCGATTTAGAACGATAATGCAGGGAATCCAGAGTATTTCATATGGACGCAAATTGTGTGTTAATTCGTCAATGTGAGGGAGCGAGGGATGCAGTAAAGGAGGAATAATGCATCGGAAAAGAGATACTCGGAACCCCAAGGAAAATCCTACCGTTTCCGTAGAAACGTATCTCGATTTAGAAGGACAATGCAGGGAATCCAGAGTATTTCATATAGACGCAAATTGTGTGTTAATTCTTCAATGTGAGGGAGCGATGGATGCAGTATAGGAGGAATAATGCATCGGAAAAGAGATACTCGGAACCCCAAAGAAAATCCTATCGTTTCCGTAGAAACGTATCTCGATTTAGGACAATGCAGGGAATCCAGAGTATTTCATATGGACACAAATTGTGTGTTAATTCGTCAATGTGAGGGAGCGAGGAATGCAGTAAAGGAGGAATAATGCATCGGAAAAGAGATACTCGGAACCCCAAAGAAAATCCTGTCGTTTCCGTAGAAACGAATCCCGATTTAGAAGGACAATGCAGGGAATCCAGAGTATTTCATATGGACGCAAATTGTGTGTTATTCCGTCAATGTTAGGGAGCGAGGGATGCAGTAAAGGACGAATAATGCATCGGAAAAGAGATACTCGGAACCCCAAAGGAAATCCAATCGTTTCCGTAGAAACGTATCTCGATTGAGAAGGACAATGCAGGGAATCCAGAGTATTTCATATGGACGCAAATTGTGTGTTAATTCGTCAATGTGAGTTAGCGAGGGATGCAGTAAAGGAGGAATAATGCATCGGAAAAGAGATGCTCGAAACCCCAAAGAAAATCCTATCGTTTCCGTAGAAACGTATCTCAATTTAGAAAGATAATGCAGGGAACCCAGAGTATTTCATATGGACGCAAATTGGGTGTTAATTCGGCAATGTGAGGGAGCGAGGGATGCAGTAAAGGAGGAATAATGCATCGGAAAAGAGATACTCGGAACCCCAAAGAAAATCCTATCGTTTCCGTAGAAACGTATCTCGATTTAGAAAGACAATGCAGGGAATCCAGAGTATATCATATGGACAAAATTGTGTGTTAATTCGTCAATGTGTGGGAGCGAGGGATGCAGTAAAGGAGGAATAATGCACCGGAAAAGAGATACTCGGAACCACAAAGAAAATCCTATCGTTTCCGTAGAAACGTATCTCGATTTACAATGACAATGCAGGGAATCCAGAGTATTTCATATGGACGCAAATTGTGTGTTAATTCGTCAATGTGAGGGAGCGAGGGATGCAGTAAAGGAGGAATAATGCATCGGAAAAGAGATACTCGGAACCCCAAGGAAAATCCTACCGTTTCCGTAGAAACGTATCTCGATTTAGAAGGACAATGCAGGGAATCCAGAGTATTTCATATAGACGCAAATTGTGTGTTAATTCTTCAATGTGAGGGAGCGATGGATGCAGTAAAGGAGGAATAATGCATCGGAAAAGAGATACTCGGAACCCCAAAGAAAATCCTATCGTTTCCGTAGAAACGTATCTCGATTTAGAAGGACAATGCAGGGAATCCTGAGTATTTCATATGGACGCAAATTGTGTGTTAATTCGTCAATGTGAGGGAGCGAGGGATGCAGTAAAGGAGGAATAATGCATCGGAAAAGAGATACTCGGAACCCCAAAGAAAATCCTATCGTTTCCTTAGTAACGTATCTTGATTTAGGAGGACAATGCAGGGAATCCAGAGCATTTCATATGGACGCAAATTGTGTGTTAATTCGTCAATGTGAGGGAGCGAGGGATGCAGTAAAGGGGGAATAATGCATCGGAAAAGAGATACTCGGAACCCCAAAGAAAATCCTATCGTTTCCGTAGAAACGTATCTCGATTTAGAAGGACACTGCAGGGAATCCAGAGTATTCCATTTGGACGCAAATTGTGTGTTAATTCGTCAATGTGAGGGAGCGAGGGATGCAATAAAGGAGGAATAATGCATCGGATAAGCGATACACGGAACCCCAAAGAAAATCCTATCGTGTCCGTAGAAACGTACCTCGATTTAGAAGGACAATGCAGGGAATCCAGAGTATTTCATATGGACGCAAATTGTGTGTTAATTCGTCAATGTGAGGGAGCGAGAAATGCAGTAAAGGAGGAATAATGCATTGGAAAAGAGATACTCGGAACCCCAAAGAAAATCGTATCGTTTCCGTAGAAACGTATTTCGATTTAGAAGGACAATGCAGGGAATCCAGAGTATTTCATATGGACGCAAATTGTGTGTTAATTCGTCAATGTGAGAGAGCGAGGGATGCAGTAAAGGAGGAATAATGCATCGGAAAAGAGATACACGACTCCCAAAAGAAAATCCTATCGTTTCCGTAGAAACGTATCTCGATTTAGAAAGATAATGCAGGGAACCCAGAGTATTTCATATGGACGCAAATTGGGTGTTAATTCGGCAATGTGAGGGAGCGAGGGATGCAGTAAAGGAGGAATAATGCATCGGAAAAGAGATACTCGGAACCCCAAAGAAAATCCTATCGTTTCCGTAGAAACGTATCTCGATTTAGAAAGACAATGCAGGGAATCCAGAGTATATCATATGGACGCAAATTGTGTGTTAATTCGTCAATGTGTGGGAGCGAGGGATGCAGTAAAGGAGGAATAATGCACCGGAAAAGAGATACTCGGAACCCCAAAGAAAATCCTATCGTTTCCGTAGAAACGTATCTCGATTTACAATGACAATGCAGGGAATCCAGAGTATTTCATATGGACGCAAATTGTGTGTTAATTCGTCAATGTGAGGGAGCGAGGGATGCAGTAAAGGAGGAATAATGCATCGGAAAAGAGATACTCGCAACCCCAAGGAAAATCCTACCGTTTCCGTAGAAACGTATCTCGATTTAGAAGGACAATGCAGGGAATCCAGAGTATTTCATATAGACGCAAATTGTGTGTTAATTCTTCTATGTGAGGGAGCGATGGATGCAGTAAAGGAGGAATAATGCATCGGAAAAGAGATACTCGGAACCCCAAAGAATATCCTATCGTTTCCGTAGAAACGTATCTCGATTTAGGACAATGCAGGGAATCCAGAGTATTTCATATGGACACAAATTGTGTGTTAATTCGTCAATGTGAGGGAGCGAGGAATGCAGTAAAGGAGGAATAATGCATCGGAAAAGAGATACTCAGAACCCCAAAGAAAATCCTATCGTTTCCGTAGAAACGTATCTCGATTTAGAAGGACAATGCAGGGAATCCTGAGTATTTCATATGGACGCAAATTGTGTGTTAATTCGTCAATGTGAGGGAGCGAGGGATGCAGTAAAGGAGGAATAATGCATCGGAAAAGAGATACTCGGAACCCCAAAGAAAATCCTATCGTTTCCGTAGTAACGTATCTTGATTTAGGAGGACAATGCAGGGAATCCAGAGCATTTCATATGGACGCAAATTGTGTATTAATTCGTCAATGTGACAGAGCGAGGGATGCAGTAAAGGAGGAATAATGCATCGGAAAAGAGATACTCGGAACCCCAAAGAAAATCCTATCGTTTCCGTAGAAACGTATCTCGATTTAGAAGGACAATGCAGGGAATCCTGAGTATTTCATATGGACGCAAATTGTGCGTTAATTCGTCAATGTGAGGTAGCGAGGTATGCAGTAAAGGAGGAATAATGCATCGGAAAAGAGATACTAGGAACCCCAAAGAAAATCCTATCGTTTCCGTAGAAACGTATCTTGATTTAGGAGGACAATGCAGGGAATCCAGAGCATTTCATATGGACGCAAATTGTGTGTTAATTCGTCATTGTGAGGGAGCGAGGGATGCAGTAAAGGAGGAATAATGCATCGGAAAAGAGATACTCGGAACCCCAAAGAAAATCCTATCGTTTCTGTAGAAACGTATCTCGATTTAGAAAGACAATGCAGGGAATCCAGAGTATATCATATGGACGCAAATTGTGTGTTAATTCGTCAATGTGAGAGAGCGAGGGATGCAGTAAAGGAGGAATAATGCATCGGAAAAGAGATACACGACTCCCAAAAGAAAATCCTATCGTTTCCGTAGAAACGTATCTCGATTTAGAACGATAATGCAGGGAATCCAGAGTATTTCATATGGACGCAAATTGTGTGTTAATTCGTCAATGTGAGGGAGCGAGGGATGCAGTAAAGGAGGAATAATGCATCGGAAAAGAGATACTCGGAACCCCAAGGAAAATCCTACCGTTTCCGTAGAAACGTATCTCGATTTAGAAGGACAATGCAGGGAATCCAGAGTATTTCATATAGACGCAAATTGTGTGTTAATTCTTCAATGTGAGGGAGCGATGGATGCAGTATAGGAGGAATAATGCATCGGAAAAGAGATACTCGGAACCCCAAAGAAAATCCTATCGTTTCCGTAGAAACGTATCTCGATTTAGGACAATGCAGGGAATCCAGAGTATTTCATATGGACACAAATTGTGTGTTAATTCGTCAATGTGAGGGAGCGAGGAATGCAGTAAAGGAGGAATAATGCATCGGAAAAGAGATACTCGGAACCCAAAAGAAAATCCTATCTTATCCGTAGAAACGTATCTCGATTTAGAAGGACAATGTAGGGAATCCAGAGCATTTCATATGGACGCAAATTGTGTGTTAATTCGTCAATGTGAGGGAGCGAGGGATGCAGTATAGGAGGAATAATGCATCTGATAAGAGATACTCGGAACCCCAAAGAAAATCCTATCGTTTCCATAGAAACGTATCTCGATTTAGAAGGACAATGCAGGGAATCCAGAGTATTTCATATGGACGCAAATTGTGTGTTAATTCGTCAATGTGAGGGAGCGAGAAATGCAGTAAAGGAGGAATAATGCATTGGAAAAGAGATACTCGGAACCCCAAAGAAAATCGTATCGTTTCCGTAGAAACGTATTTCGATTTAGAAGGACAATGCAGGGAATCCAGAGTATTTCATATGGACGGAAATTGTGTGTTAATTCGTCAATGTGAGAGAGCGAGGGATGCTGTAAAGGAGGAATAATGCATCGGAAAAGAGATACACGACTCCCAAAAGAAAATCCTATCGTTTCCGTAGAAACGTATCTCAATTTAGAAAGATAATGCAGGGAACCCAGAGTATTTCATATGGACGCAAATTGTGTGTTAATTCGGCAATGTGAGGGAGCAGGGATGCAGTAAATGAGGAATAATGCATCTGATAAGAGATACTCGGAACCCCAAAGAAAATCCTATCGTTTCCATAGAAACGTATCTCGATTTAGAAGGACAATGCAGGGAATCCAGAGTATTTCATATGGACGCAAATTGTGTGTTAATTCGTCAATGTGAGGGAGCGAGAAATGCAGTAAAGGAGGAATAATGCATTGGAAAAGAGATACTCGGAACCCCAAAGAAAATCGTATCGTTTCCGTAGAAACGTATTTCGATTTAGAAGGACAATGCAGGGAATCCAGAGTATTTCATATGGACGGAAATTGTGTGTTAATTCGTCAATGTGAGAGAGCGAGGGATGCTGTAAAGGAGGAATAATGCATCGGAAAAGAGATACACGACTCCCAAAAGAAAATCCTATCGTTTCCGTAGAAACGTATCTCAATTTAGAAAGATAATGCAGGGAACCCAGAGTATTTCATATGGACGCAAATTGTGTGTTAATTCGGCAATGTGAGGGAGCAGGGATGCAGTAAATGAGGAATAATGCATCGGAAAAGAGATACTCGGAACCCCAAAGAAAATCCTGTCGTTTCCGTAGAAACGAATCCCGATTTAGAAGGACAATGCAGGGAATCCAGAGTATTTCATATGGACGCAAATTGTGTGTTATTCCGTCAATGTTAGGGAGCGAGGGATGCAGTAAAGGACGAATAATGCATCGGAAAAGAGTTACTCGGAACCCCAAAGAAAATCCTATCGTTTCCGTAGAAACGTATCTCGATTTAGAAGGACAATGCAGGGAATCCAGAGTATTTCATATGGACGCAAATTGTGTGTTAATTCGTCAATGTGAGTTAGCGAGGGATGCAGTAAAGGAGGAATAATGCATCGGAAAAGAGATGCTCGGAACCCCAAAGAAAATCCTATCGTTTCCGTAGAAACATATTTCGATTTAGAAGGACAATGCAGGGAATCCTGAGTATTTCATATGGACGCAAATTGTGTGTTAATTCGTCAATGTGAGGGAGCGAGGGATGCAGTAAAGGCGGAATAATGCATCGGAAATGAGATACTCGGAACCCCAAAGAAAATCCTATCGTTTCCGTAGAAACGTATCTTGATTTAGGAGGACAATGCAGGGAATCCAGAGCATTTCATATGGACGCAAATTGTGTGTTAATTCGTCAATGTGAGGGAGCGAGGGATGCAGTAAAGGAGGAATAATGCATCGGAAAAGTGATACTCGGAACCCCAAGGAAAGTCCTATCGTTTCCGTAGAAACGTATCTCGATTTAGAAGGACAATGCAGGGAATCCAGAGTATTTCATATGGACGCAAATTGTGTGTTAATTCGTCAATGTGAGAGAGCGAGGGATGCAGTAAAGGAGGAATAATGCATCGGGAAAGAGATACACGACTCCCAAAAGAAAATCCTATCGTTTCCGTAGAAACGTATCTCGATTTAGAAAGATAATGCAGGGAACCCAGAGTATTTCATATGGACGCAAATTGGGTGTTAATTCGGCAATGTGAGGGAGCGAGGGATGCAGTAAAGGAGGAATAATGCATCGGAAAAGAGATACTCGGTACCCCAAAGAAAATCCTATCGTTTCCGTAGAAACGTATCTCGATTTAGAAAGACAATGCAGGGAATCCAGAGTATATCATATGGACGCAAATTGTGTGTTAATTCGTCAATGTGTGGGAGCGAGGGATGCAGTAAAGGAGGAATAATGCAGCGGAAAAGAGATACTCGGAACCCCAAAGAAAATCCTATCGTTTCCGTAGAAACGTATCTCAATTTACAATGACAATGCAGGGAATCCAGAGTATTTCATATGGACGCAAATTGTGTGTTAATTCGTCAATGTGAGGGAGCGAGGGATGCAGTAAAGGAGGAATAATGCATCGGAAAAGAGATACTCGGAACCCCAAGGAAAATCCTACCGTTTCCGTAGAAACGTATCTCGATTTAGAAGGACAATGCAGGGAATCCAGAGTATTTCATATAGACGCAAATTGTGTGTTAATTCTTCAATGTGAGGGAGCGATGGATGCAGTAAAGGAGGAATAATGCATCGGAAAAGAGATACTCGGAACCCCAAAGAATATCCTATCGTTTCCGTAGAAACGTATCTCGATTTAGGACAATGCAGGGAATCCAGAGTATTTCATATGGACACAAATTGTGTGTTAATTCGTCAATGTGAGGGAGCGAGGAATGCAGTAAAGGATGAATAATGCATCGGAAAAGAGATACTCGGAACCCCAAAGAAAATCCTATCTTATCCGTAGAAACGTATCTCGATTTAGAAGGACAATGTAGGGAATCCAGAGCATTTCATATGGACGCAAATTGTGTGTTAATTCGTCAATGTGAGGGAGCGAGGGATGCAGTAAAGGAGGAATAATGCATCGGAAAAGATATACTCGGAACCCCAAAGAAAATCCTATCGTTTCCATAGAAACGTATCTCGATTTAGAAGGACAATGCAATGAATCCAGAGTATTTCATATGGACGCAAATTGTGTGTTAATTCGTCAATGTGAGAGAGCGAGGGATGCAGTAAAGGAGGAATAATGCATCGGAAAAGAGATACTCGGAACCCCAAAGGAAATCCCATCGTTTCCGTAGAAACGAATCCCGATTCAGCAGGACAATGCAGGGAATCCAGAGAATTTCATATGGACGCAAATTGTGTGTTAATTTGTCAATGTGTCGGAGCGAGGTATGCAGTAAAGGAGGAATAATGCATCAGAAAAGAGATACTCGGAACCCCAAAGAAAATCCTATCGTTTCCGTAGAAACATATCTCGATTTAGAAGGACAATGCAGGGAATCCAGAGTATTTCATATGGACGCAAATTGTGTGTTAATTGTTCAATGTGAGGGAGCGAGGGATGCAGTAAAGGAGGAATAATGTATCGGAAAAGAGATACTTGGAACCCCAAAGAAAATCCTATCGTTTCCGTAGAAACGTATCTCGATTTAGAAGGACAATGCAGGGAATCCAGAGTATTTCATATGGACGCAAATTGTGTGTTAATTCGTCAATGTGAGAGAGCGAGGGATGCAGTAAAGGAGGAATAATGCATCGGAAAAGAGATACACGACGCCCAAAAGAAAATCCTATCGTTTCCGTAGAAATGTATCTCGATTTAGAAAGATAATACAGGGAACCCAGAGTATTTCATATGGACGCAATTTGTGTGTTAATTCGGCAATGTGAGGGAGCGAGGGATGCAGCAAGGGAGGAATAATGCATCGGAAAAGAGATACTCGGAACCCCAAAGAAAATCCTGTCGTTTCCGTAGAAACGAATCCCGATTTAGAAGGACAATGCAGGGAATCCAGAGTATTTCATATGGACGCAAATTGTGTGTTATTCCGTCAATGTTAGGGAGCGAGGGATGCAGTAAAGGACGAATAATGCATCGGAAAAGAGTTACTCGGAACCCCAAAGAAAATCCTTTCGTTTCCGTAGAAACGTATCTCGATTTAGAAGGACGATGCAGGGAATCCAGAGTATTTCATATGGACGCAAAGTGTGTGTTAATTCATCAATGTGAGTTAGCGAGGGATGCAGTAAAGGAGGAATAATGCATCGGAAAAGAGATACTCGGAACCCCAAAGAAAATCCTATCGTTTCCGTAGAAACGTATCTCGATTTAGAAGGACAATGCAGGGAATCCTGAGTATTTCATATGGACGCAAATTGTGTGTTAATTCGTCAATGTGAGGGAGCGAGGGATGCAGTAAAGGAGGAATAATGCATCGGAAAAGAGATACTCGGAACCCCAAAGAAAATCCTATCGTTTCCGTAGAAACGTAACTTGATTTAGGAGGACAATGCAGGGAATCCAGAGCATTTCATATGGACCCAAATTGTGTGTTAATTCGTCAATGTGAGGGAGCGAGGGATGCAGTAAAGGAGGAATAATGCATCGGAAAAGAGATACTCGGAACCCCAAAGAAAATCCTATCGTTTCCGTAGAAACGTATCTCGATTTACAATGACAATGCAGGGAATCCAGAGTATTTCATATGGACGCAAATTGTGTGTTAATTCGTCAATGTGAGGGAGCGAGGGATGCAGTAAAGGAGGAATCATGCATCGGAAAAGAGATACTCGGAACCCCAAGGAATATCCTACCGTTTCCGTAGAAACGTATCTCGATTTAGAACGACAATGCAGGGAATCCAGAGTATTTCATATAGACGCAAATTGTGTGTTAATTCTTCAATGTGAGGGAGCGATGGATGCAGTAAAGGAGGAATAATTCATCGGAAAAGAGATACTCGGAACCCCAAAGAATATCCTATCGTTTCCGTAGAAACGTATCTCGATTTAGGACAATGCAGGGAATCCAGAGTATTTCATATGGACACAAATTGTGTGTTAATTCGTCAATGTGAGTTAGCGAGGGATGCAGTAAAGGAGGAATAATGCATCGGAAAAGAGATACTCGGAACCCCAAAGAAAATCCTATCGTTTCCGTAGAAACGTATCTCGATTTAGAAGGACAATGCAGGGAATCCTGAGTATTTCATATGGACGGAAATTGTGTGTTAATTCGTCAATGTGAGGGAGCGAGGGATGCAGTAAAGGAGGAATAATGCATCGGAAAAGAGATACTCGGAACCCCAAAGAAAATCCTATCGTTTCCGTAGAAACGTAACTTGATTTAGGAGGACAATGCAGGGAATCCAGAGCATTTCATATGGACCCAAATTGTGTGTTAATTCGTCAATGTGAGGGAGCGAGTGATGCAGTAAAGGAGGAATAATGCATCGGAAAAGAGATACACGGAACCCCAAAGAAAATCCTATCGTTTCCGTAGAAACGTATCTCGATTTACAATGACAATGCAGGGAATCCAGAGTATTTCATATGGACGCAAATTGTGTGTTAATTCGTCAATGTGAGGGAGCGAGGGATGCAGTAAAGGAGGAATAATGCATCGGAAAAGAGATACTCGGAACCCCAAAGAAAATCCTATCGTTTCCGTAGAAACGTATCTCGATTTAGAAGGACAATGCTGGGAATCCAGAGTATTTCATATGGACACAAATTGTGTGTTAATTTGTCAATGTGAGGGAGCGAGGAATGCAGTAAAGGAGGAATAATGCATCGGAAAAGAGATACTCGGAATCCCAAAGAAAATCCAATCTTATCCGTAGAAACTTATCTCGATTTAGAAGGACAATGTAGGGAATCCAGAGTATTTCATATGGACGCAAATTGTGTGTTAATTCGTCAATGTGAGGGAGCGATGGATGCAGTAAAGGAGGAATAATGCATCGGAAAAGAGATGCTCGGAACCCCAAAGAAAATCCTATCTTATCCGTAGAAACGTATCTCGATTTAGAAAAACAATGTAGGGAATCCAGAGCATTTCATATGGACGCAAATTGTGTGTTAATTCGTCAATGTGAGGGAGCGAGGGATGCAGTAAAGGAGGAATAATGCATCGGAAAAGATATACTCGGAACCCCAAAGAAAATCCTATCGTTTCCATAGAAACGTATCTCGATTTAGAAGGACAATGCAGGGAATCCAGAGTATTTCATATGGACGCAAATTGTGTGTTAATTCGTCAATGTGAGAGAGCGAGGGATGCAGTAAAGGAGGAATAATGCATCGGAAAAGAGATACTCGGAACCCCAAAGAAAATCCTATCGTTTCCGTAGAAACGAATCCCGATTCAGCAGGACAATGCAGGGAATCCAGAGAATTTCATATGGACGCAAATTGTGTGTTAATTTGTCAATGTGTCGGAGCGAGGTATGCAGTAAAGGAGGAATAATGCATCAGAAAAGAGATACTCGGAACCCCAAAGAAAATCCTATCGTTTCCGTAGAAACATATCTCGATTTAGAAGGACAATGCAGGGAATCCAGAGTATTTCATATGGACGCAAATTGTGTGTTAATTGTTCAATGTGAGGGAGCGAGGGATGCAGTAAAGGAGGAATAATGTATCGGAAAAGAGATACTTGGAACCCCAAAGAAAATCCTATCGTTTCCGTAGAAACGTATCTCGATTTAGAAGGACAATGCAGGGAATCCAGAGTATTTCATATGGACGCAAATTGTGTGTTAGTTCGTCAATGTGAGAGAGCGAGGGATGCAGTAAAGGAGGAATAATGCATCGGGAAAGAGATACACGACTCCCAAAAGAAAATCCTATCGTTTCCGTAGAAATGTATCTCGATTTAGAAAGATAATACAGGGAACCCAGAGTATTTCATATGGACGCAATTTGTGTGTTAATTCGGCAATGTGAGGGAGCGAGGGATGCAGTAAGGGAGGAATAATGCATCGGAAAAGAGATACTCGGAACCCCAAAGAAAATCCTGTCGTTTCCGTAGAAACGAATCCCGATTTAGAAGGACAATGCAGGGAATCCAGAGTATTTCATATGGACGCAAATTGTGTGTTATTCCGTCAATGTTAGGGAGCGAGGGATGCAGTAAAGGACGAATAATGCATCGGAAAAGAGTTACTCGGAACCCCAAAGAAAATCCTTTCGTTTCCGTAGAAACGTATCTCGATTTAGAAGGTCGATGCAGGGAATCCAGAGTATTTCATATGGACGCAAATTGTGTGTTAATTCATCAATGTGAGTTAGCGAGGGATGCAGTAAAGGAGGAATAATGCATCGGAAAAGAGATACTCGGAACCCCAAAGAAAATCCTATCGTTTCCGTAGAAACGTATCTCGATTTAGAAGGACAATGCAGGGAATCCTGAGTATTTCATATGGACGCAAATTGTGTGTTAATTCGTCAATGTGAGGGAGCGAGGGATGCAGTAAAGGAGGAATAATGCATCGGAAAAGAGATACTCGGAACCCCAAAGAAAATCCTATCGTTTCCGTAGAAACGTAACTTGATTTAGGAGGACAATGCAGGGAATCCAGAGCATTTCATATGGACCCAAATTGTGTGTTAATTCGTCAATGTGAGGGAGCGAGTGATGCAGCAAAGGAGGAATAATGCATCGGAAAAGAGATACACGGAACCCCAAAGAAAATCCTATCGTTTCCGTAGAAACGTATCTCGATTTACAATGACAATGCAGGGAATCCAGAGTATTTCATATGGACGCAAATTGTGTGTTAATTCGTCAATGTGAGGGAGCGAGGGATGCAGTAAAGGAGGAATAATGCATCGGAAAAGAGATACTCGGAACCCCAAAGAAAATCCTATCGTTTCCGTAGAAACGTATCTCGATTTAGAAGGACAATGCTGGGAATCCAGAGTATTTCATATGGACACAAATTGTGTGTTAATTTGTCAATGTGAGGGAGCGAGGAATGCAGTAAAGGAGGAATAATGCATCGGAAAAGAGATACTCGGAATCCCAAAGAAAATCCAATCTTATCCGTAGAAACTTATCTCGATTTAGAAGGACAATGTAGGGAATCCAGAGTATTTCATATGGACGCAAATTGTGTGTTAATTCGTCAATGTGAGGGAGCGATGGATGCAGTAAAGGAGGAATAATGCATCGGAAAAGAGATGCTCGGAACCCCAAAGAAAATCCTATCGTTTCCATAGAAACGTATCTCGATTTAGAAGGACAATGCAGGGAATCCAGAGTATTTCATATGGTCGCAAATTGTGTGTTAATTCGTCAATGTGAGGGAGCGAGGGATGCAGTAAAGGAGGAATAATGCATCGGAAAAGAGATACTCGACTCCCAAAAGAAAATTCTATCGTTTCCGTAGAAACGTATCTCGATTTAGAAGGAGAATGCAGGGGATCCAGAGTATTTCATATGGACGCAAATTGTGTGTTAATTCGTCAATGAGAGGGAGCGAGGGATGCAGTAATGGATGAATAATGCATCGGAAAAGAGATACGCGGAACCCCAAAGAAAATCCTATCGTTTCCGTAGAAACGTATCTCGATTTAGAAGGACAATGCAGGGAATCCAGAGTATTTTATATGGACGCAAATTGTGTGTTAATTCGTCAATGTGAGGGAGCGAGAAATGCAGTAAAGGTGGAATAATGCATCGGAAAAGAGATACTCGGAGCCCCAAAGAAAATCCTATCGTTTCCGTAGAAATGTATCTCGATTTAGAAGGACAATGCAGGGAACCCAGAGTATTTCATATGGACCCAATTTGTGTGTTAATTCGTCAACGTGAGGGAGCGAGGGATGCAGTAAAGGAGGAATAATGCATCGGAAAAGAGATGCTCGGAACCCCAAAGAAAATCCTATCGTTTCCATAGGAACGTACCTCGATTTAGAAGGACAATGCAGGGAATCCAGAGTGTTTCATATGGTCGCAAATTGTGTGTTAATTCGTCAATGTGAGGGAGCGAGGGATGCAGTAAAGGAGGAATAATGCATCGGAAAAGAGATACTCGACTCCCAAAAGAAAATCCTATCGTTTCCGTAGAAACGTATCTCGATTTAGAAGGAGAATGCAGGGGATCCAGAGTATTTCATATGGACGCAAATTGTGTGTTAATTCGTCAATGAGAGGGAGCGAGGGATGCAGTAATGGATGAATAATGCATCGGAAAAGAGATACGCGGAACCCCAAAGAAAATCCTATCGTTTCCGTAGAAACGTATCTCGATTTAGAAGGACAATGCAGGGAATCCAGAGTATTTCATATGGACGCAAATTGTGTGTTAATTCGTCAATGTGAGGGAGCGAGAAATGCAGTAAAGGTGGAATAATGCATCGGAAAAGAGATACTCGGAGCCCCAAAGAAAATCCTATCGTTTCCGTAGAAATGTATCTCGATTTAGAAGGACAATGCAGGGAATCCAGAGTATATCATATGGACGCAAATTGTGTGTTAATTCGTCAATGTGTGGGAGCGAGGGATGCAGTGAAGGAGGAATAATGCATCGGAAAAGAGATACTCGGAACCCCAAAGAAAATCCTATCGTTTCCGTTGAAACGCATCTCGATTTAGATGGACAATGCAGGGAATCCTGAGTATTTCATATGGACGCAAATTCTGTGTTAATTCGTCAATGTGAGGGAGCGAGGGATGCAGTAAAGGAGGAATAATGCATAGGAAAAGAGATACACGGAACCCCAAAGAAAATCCTATCGTTTCCGTAGAAACGTATGTCGATTTAGAAGGACAATGCAGGGAATCCAGAGTATTTCATATGGACGCAAATTGTGTGTTAATTCGTCAATGTGAGGGAGCGAGGGATGCAGTAAAGGGGGAATAATGCATCGGTAAAGAGATACTCGGAACCCCAAAGAAAATCCTATCGTTTCCGTAGAAACGACTCTCGATTTAGAACGACAATGCAGGGAATCCAGAGTATTCCATATGGACGCAAATTGTGTGTTAATTCGTCAATGTGAGGGAGAGAGGGATGCAATAAAGGAGGAATAATGCATCGGATAAGCGATACACGTAACCCCAAAGAATATCCTATCGTGTCCGTAGAAACGTATCTCGATTTAGGAGGACAATGCAGGGAATCCAGAGTATTTCATATGGACGCAAATTGTGTGTTAATTCGTCAATGTGAGGGAGCGAGGGATGCAGTAAAGGAGGAATAATGCATCGGAAAAGAGATACTCGACTCCCAAAAGAAAATCCTATCGTTTCCGTAGAAACGTATATCGATTTAGAAGGAGAATGCAAGGGATCCAGAGTATTTCATATGGACACAAATTGTGTGTTAATTCGTCAATGTGAGGGAGCGAGGGATGCAGTAATGGATGAATAATGCATCGGAAAAGAGATACTCGGAACCCCAACGAAAATCCTATCGTTTCCGTAGAAGCATATCTCGATATAGAAGGACAATGCAGGGAATCCGGAGTATATCATATGGACGCAAATTGTGTGTTAATTCGTCAATGTGAGGGAGCGAGGGATGCAGTAAAGGAGGAATAGATGCAGTAAAGGAGGAATAATGCATCGGAAAAGAGATACTCGACTCCCAAAAGATAATCCTATCGTTTCCGTAGAAACGTATCTCGTTTTAGAAAGATAATGCAGGGAACCCAGAGTATTTCATATGGACGCAAATTGTGTGTTAATTCGGCAATGTGAGGGAGCGAGGGATGCAGTAAAGGAGGAATAATGCATCGGAAAAGAGATACTCGACTCCCAAAAGAAAATCCTATCGTTTCCGTTGAAACGTATCTCGTTTTAGAAAGATAATGCAGGGAACCTAGACTATTTCATATGGACGCAAATTGTGTGTTAATTCGGCAATGTGAGGGAGCGAGGGATGCAGTAAAGGAGGAATAATGCATCGGAAAAGAGATACTCGGAACCCCAAAGAAAATCCAATCGTTTCCGTAGAAACGTATCTAGATTTAGAACGACAATGCAGGGATCCAGAGTATTTCATATGGACGCAAATTGTGTGTTAATTCGTCAATGTGAGTTAGCGAGGGATGCAGTAAAGGAGGAATAATGCATCGGAAAAGAGATACTAGGAACCCCAAAGAAAATCTCGTCGTTTCCGTAGAAACGTATCTCGATTTAGAAGGACAATGCAGGGAATCCAGAGTGTTTCATATGGACGCAAATTGTGTGTTAATTCGTCAATGTGAGGGTGCGAGGGATGCAGTAAAGGAGGAATAATGCATCGGAAAAGAGATACTCGGAACCCCAAAGAAAATCCTATCGTTTCCGTAGAAACGTATCTCGATATAGAAGGACAATGCAGGGAATCCGGAGTATATCATATGGACGCAAATTGTGTGTTAATTCGTCAATGTGAGGGAGCGAGGGATGCAGTAAAGGAGGAATAGATGCAGTAAAGGAGGAATAATGCATCGGAAAAGAGATACTCGGAACCCCAAAGAAAATCCTATCGTTTCCGTAGAAACGTATCTCGATTTAGAAGGACAATGCTGGGGATCCAGAGTATTTCATATGGACGCAAATTGTGTGTTAATTCGTCAATGTGAGGGAGCGAGGGTTGCAGTAAAGGATGAATAATGCATCGGAAAAGAGATACTCGGAACCCCAAAGAAAATCCTATCGTTTCCGTAGAAACGTATCTCGATATAGAAGGACAATGCAGGGAATCCGGAGTATATCATATGGTCGCAAATTGTGTGTTAATTCGTCAATGTGAGGGAGCGAGGGATGCAGTAAAGGAGGAATAGATGCAGTAAAGGAGGAATAATGCATCGGAAAAGAGATACTCGACTCCCAAAAGAAAATCCTATCGTTTCCGTAGAAACGTATCTCGTTTTAGAAAGATAATGCAGGGAACCCAGAGTATTTCATATGGACGCAAATTGTGTGTTAATTCGGCAATGTGAGGGAGCGAGGGATGCAGTAAAGGAGGAATAATGCATCGGAAAAGAGATACTCGACTCCCAAAAGAAAATCCTGTCGTTTCCGTAGAAACGTATCTCGATTCAGAAGGACAATGCAGGGAATCCAGAGTATTTCATATGGACGCAAATTGTGTGTTAATTCGTCAATGTGAGTTAGCGAGGGATGCAGTAAAGGAGGAATAATGCATCGGAAAAGAGATACTCGGAACCCCAAAGAAAATCCTGTCGTTTCCGTAGAAACGTATCTCGATTTAGAAGGACAATGCAGGGAATCCAGAGTATTTCATATGGTCGCAAATTGTGTGTTAATTCGTCAATGTGAGGGAGCGAGGGATGCAGTAAAGGAGGAATAAGGCATCGGAAAAGAGATACTCGACTCCCAAAAGAAAATCCTATTGTTTCCGTAGAAACGTATCTCGATTTAGAAGGAGAATGCAGGGGATCCAGAGTATTTCATATGGACGCAAATTGTGTGTTAATTCGTCAATGAGAGGGAGCGAGGGATGCAGTAATGGATGAATAATACATCGGAAAAGAGATACTCGGAACCCCAACGAAAATCCTATCGTTTCCGTAGAAACGTATCTCGATATAGAAGGACAATGCAGGGAATCCGGAGTATATCATATGGACGCAAATTGTGTGTTAATTCGTCAATGTGAGGGAGCGAGGGATGCAGTAAAGGAGGAATAGATGCAGTAAAGGAGGAATAATGCATCGGAAAAGAGATACTCGACTCCCAAAAGAAAATCCTATCGTTTCCGTAGAAACGTATCTAGTTTTAGAAAGATAATGCAGGGAACCCAGAGTATTTCATATGGACGCAAATTGTGTGGTAATTCGGTAGTGTGAGGGAGCGAGGGATGCAGTAAAGGAGGAATAATGCATCGGAAAAGAGATACTCGACTCCCAAAAGAAAATCCTATCGTTTCCGTTGAAACGTATCTCGTTTTAGAAGGATAATGCAGGGAACCTAGAGTATTTCATATGGACGCAAATTGTGTGTTAATTCGGCAATGTGAGGGAGCGAGGGATGCAGTAAAGGAGTAATAATGCATCGGAAAAGAGATACTCGGAACCCCAAAGAAATTCCAATCGTTTCCGTAGAAACGTATCTAGATTTAGAACGACAATGCAGGGATCCAGAGTATTTCATATGGACGCAAATTGTGTGTTAATTCGTCAATGTGAGTTAGCGAGGGATGCAGTAAAGGAGGAATAATGCATCGGAAAAGAGATACTAGGAACCCCAAAGAAAATCGTATCGTTTCCGTCGTAACGTATCTCGATTTAGAAGGACAATGCAGAGAATCCAGAGTATATCATATGGACGCAAATTGTGTGTTAATTCGTCAATGTGAGTTAGCGAGGGATGCAGTAAAGGAGGAATAATGCATTGGAAAAGAGATACTCGGAACCCCAAAGAAAATCGTATCGTTTCCGTAGTAACGTATCTCGATTTAGAAGCACAATGCAGAGAATCCAGAGTATATCATATGGACGCAAATTGTGTGTTAATTCGTCAATGTGAGGGAGCGAGGGATACTGTAAAGGATGAATAATGCATCGGAAAAGAGATACTCGACTCCCAAAAGAAAATCCTATCGTTTCCGTAGAAACGTATCTCGATTTAGAAGGAGAATGCAGGGGATCCAGAGTATTTCATATGGACGCAAATTGTGTGTTAATTCGTCAATGTGAGGGAGCGAGGGATGCAGTAATGGATGAATAATGCATCGAAAAAGAGATACTCGGAACCCCAACGAAAATCCTATCGTTTCCGTAGAAACGTATCTCGATATAGAGGGACAATGCAGGGAATCCGGAGTATATCATATGGACGCAAATTGTGTGTTAATTCGTCAATGTGAGGGAGCGAGGGATGCAGTAAAGGAGGAATAGATGCAGTAAAGGAGGAATAATGCATCGGAAAAGAGATACTCGACTCCCAAAAGATAATCCTATCGTTTCTGTAGAAACGTATCTCGTTTTAGAAAGATAATGCAGGGAACCCAGAGTATTTCATATGGACGCAAATTGTGTGTTAATTCGGCAATGTGAGGGAGCGAGGGATGCAGTAAAGGAGGAATAATGCATCGGAAAAGAGATACTCGACTCCCAAAAGAAAATCCTATCGTTTCCGTTGAAACGTATCTCGTTTTAGAAAGATAATGCAGGGAACCTAGAGTATTTCATATGGACGCAAATTGTGTGTTAATTCGGCAATGTGAGGGAGCGAGGGATGCAGTAAAGGAGGAATAGATGCAGTAAAGGAGGAATAATGCATCGGAAAAGAGATACTCGACTCCCAAAAGAAAATCCTATCGTTTCCGTAGAAACGTATCTCGTTTTAGAAAGATAACGCAGGGAACCCAGAGTATTTCATATGGACGCAAATTGTGTGTTAATTCGGCAATGTGAGGGAGCGAGGGATGCAGTAAAGGAGGAATAATGCATCGGAAAAGAGATACTCGACTCCCAAAAGAAAATCCCATCGTTTCCGTTGAAACGTATCTCGTTTTAGAAAGATAATGCAGGGAACCTAGAGTATTTCATATGGACGCAAATTGTGTGTTAATTCGGCAATGTGAGGGAGCGAGGGATGCAGTAAAGGAGGAATAATGCATCGGAAAAGAGATACTCGGAACCCCAAAGAAAATCCAATCGTTTCCGTAGAAACGTATCTAGATTTAGAACGACAATGCAGGGATCCAGAGTATTTCATATGGACGCAAATTGTGTGTTAATTCGTCAATGTGAGTTAGCGAGGGATGCAGTAAAGGAGGAATAATGCATCGGAAAAGAGATACTAGGAACCCCAAAGAAAATCTCGTCGTTTCCGTAGAAACGTATCTCGATTTAGAAGGACAATGCAGGGAATCCAGAGTGTTTCATATGGACGCAAATTGTGTGTTAATTCGTCAATGTGAGGGTGCGAGGGATGCAGTAAAGGAGGAATAATGCATCGGAAAAGAGATACTCGGAACCCCAAAGAAAATCCTATCGTTTCCGTAGAAACGTAACTCGATTTAGAAGGACAATGCTGGGGATGCAGAGTATTTCATATGGACGCAAATTGTGTGTTAATTCGTCAATGTGAGGGAGCGAGGGTTGCAGTAAAGGATGAATAATGCATAGGAAAAGAGATACTCGGAACCCCAAAGAAAATCCTATCGTTTCCGTAGAAACTTATCTCGATATAGAAGGACAATGCAGGGAATCCGGAGTATATCATATGGACGCAAATTGTGTGTTAATTCGTCAATGTGAGGGGGCGAGGGATGCAGTAAAGGTGGAATAGATGCAGTAAAGGAGGAATAATGCATCGGAAAAGAGATACTCGACTCCCAAAAGAAAATCCTATCGTTTCCGTAGAAACGTATCTCGTTTTAGAAAGATAATGCAGGGAACCCAGAGTATTTCATATGGACGCAAATTGTGTGTTAATTCGGCAATGTGAGGGAGCGAGGGATGCAGTAAAGGAGGAATAATGCATCGGAAAAGAGATACTCGACTCCCAAAAGAAAATCCTGTCGTTTCCGTAGAAACGTATCTCGATTTAGAAGGACAATGCAGGGAATCCAGAGTATTTCATATGGACGCAAATTGTGTGTTAATTCGTCAATGTGAGTTAGCGAGGGATGCAGTAAAGGAGGAATAATGCATCGGAAAAGAGATACTCGGAACCCCAAAGAAAATCCTGTCGTTTCCGTAGAAACGTATCTCGATTTAGAAGGACAATGCAGGGAATCCAGAGTATTTCATATGGTCGCAAATTGTGTGTTAATTCGTCAATGTGAGGGAGCGAGGGATGCAGTAAAGGAGGAATAAGGCATCGGAAAAGAGATACTCGACTCCCAAAAGAAAATCCTATTGTTTCCGTAGAAACGTATCTCGATTTGGAAGGAGAATGCAGGGGATCCAGAGTATTTCATATGGACGCAAATTGTGTGTTAATTCGTCAATGAGAGGGAGCGAGGGATGCAGTAATGGATGAATAATGCATCGGAAAAGAGATACTCGGAAACCCAACGAAAATCCTATCGTTTCCGTAGAAACGTATCTCGATATAGAAGGACAATGCAGGGAATCCGGAGTATATCATATGGACGCAAATTGTGTGTTAATTCGTCAATGTGAGGGAGCGAGGGATGCAGTAAAGGAGGAATAGATGCAGTAAAGGAGGAATAATGCATCGGAAAAGAGATACTCGACTCCCAAAAGAAAATCCTATCGTTTCCGTAGAAACGTATCTCGTTTTAGAAAGATAATGCAGGGAACCCAGAGTATTTCATATGGACGCAAATTGTGTGTTAATTCGGTAATGTGTGGGAGCGAGGGATGCAGTAAAGGAGGAATAATGCATCGGAAAAGAGATACTCGACTCCCAAAAGAAAATCCTATCGTTTCCGTTGAAACGTATCTCGTTTTAGAAAGATAATGCAGGGAACCTAGAGTATTTCATATGGACGCAAATTGTGTGTTAATTCGGCAATGTGAGGGAGCGAGGGATGCAGTAAAGGAGGAATAGATGCAGTAAAGGAGGAATAATGCATCGGAAAAGAGATACTCGACTCCCAAAAGAAAATCCTATCGTTTCCGTAGAAACGTATCTCGTTTTAGAAAGATAATGCAGGGAACCCAGAGTATTTCATATGGACGCAAATTGTGTGTTAATTCGGCAATGTGAGGGAGCGAGGGATGCAGTAAACGAGGAATAATGCATCGGAAAAGAGATACTCGACTCCCAAAAGAAAATCCTATCGTTTCCGTTGAAACGTATCTCGTTTTAGAAGGATAATGCAGGGAACCTAGAGTATTTCATATGGACGCAAATTGTGTGTTAATTCGGCAATGTGAGGGAGCGAGGGATGCAGTAAAGGAGGAATAATGCATCGGAAAAGAGATACTCGGAACCCCAAAGAAATTCCAATCGTTTCCCTAGAAACGTATCTAGATTTAGAAAGACAATGCAGGGATCCAGAGTATTTCATATGGACGCAAATTGTGTGTTAATTCGTCAATGTGAGTTAGCGAGGGATGCAGTAAAGGAGGAATAATGCATCGGAAAAGAGATACTAGGAACCCCAAAGAAAATCGTATCGTTTCCGTCGTAACGTATCTCGATTTAGAAGGACAATGCAGAGAATCCAGAGTATATCATATGGACGCAAATTGTGTGTTAATTCGTCAATGTGAGTTAGCGAGGGATGCAGTAAAGGAGGAATAATGCATTGGAAAAGAGATACTCGGAACCCCAAAGAAAATCGTATCGTTTTCGTAGTAACGTATCTCGATTTAGAAGCACAATGCAGAGAATCCAGAGTATATCATATGGACGCAAATTGTGTGTTAATTCGTCAATGTGAGGGAGCGAGGGATACAGTAAAGGATGAATAATGCGTCGGAAAAGAGATACTCGACTCCCAAAAGAAAACCCTATCGTTTCCGTTGAAACGTATCTCGTTTTAGAAAGATAATGCAGGGAACCTAGAGTATTTCATATGGACGCTAATTGTGTGTTAATTCGGCAATGTGAGGGAGCGAGGGATGCAGTAAAGGAGCAATAATGCATCGGAAAAGAGATAGTCGGAACCCCAAAGAAAATCCAATCGTTTCCGTAGAAACGTATCTAGATTTAGAACGACAATGCAGGGATCCAGAGTATTTCATATGGACGCAAATTGTGTGTTAATTCGTCAATGTGAGTTAGCGAGGGATGCAGTAAAGGAGGAATAATGCATCGGAAAAGAGATACACGGAACCCCAAAGAAAATCTCGTCGTTTCCGTAGAAACGTATCTCGATTTAGAAGGACAATGCAGGGAATCCAGAGTGTTTCATATGGACGCAAATTGTGTGTTAATTCGTCAAGGTGAGGGTGCGAGGGATGCAGTAAAGGAGGAATAATGCATCGGAAAAGAGATACTCGGAACCCCAAAGAAAATCCTATCGTTTCCGTAGAAACGTATCTCGATTTAGAAGGACAATGCTGGGGATCCAGAGTATTTCATATGGACGCAAATTGTGTGTTAATTCGTCAATGTGAGGGAGCGAGGGTTGCAGTAAAGGATGAATAATGCATCGGAAAAGAGATACTCTGAACCCCAAAGAAAATCCTATCGTTTCCATAGAAACATATCTCGATATAGAAGGACAATGCAGGGAATCCGGAGTATATCATATGGACGCAAATTGTGTGTTAATTCGTCAATGTGAGGGAGCGAGGGATGCAGTAAAGGAGGAATAGATGCAGTAAAGGAGGAATAATGCATCGGAAAAGAGATACTCGACTCCCAAAAGAAAATCCTATCGTTTCCGTAGAAATGTATCTCGTTTTAGTAAGATAATGCAGGGAACCCAGAGTATTTCATATGGACGCAAATTGTGTGTTAATTCGGCAATGTGAGGGAGCGAGGGATGCAGTAAAGGAGGAATAGTGCATCGGAAAAGAGATACTCGACTCCCAAAAGAAAATCCTTTCGTTTCCGTAGAAACGTATCTCGATTTAGAAGGACAATGCAGGGAATCCAGAGTATTTCATATGGACGCAAATTGTGTGTTAATTCGTCAATGTGAGTTAGCGAGGGATGCAGTAAAGGAGGAATAATGCATCGGAAAAGAGATACTCGGAACCCCAAAGAAAATCCTGTCGTTTCTGTAGAAACGTATCTCAATTTAGAAGGACAATGCAGGGAATCCAGAGTATTTCATATGGTCGCAAATTGTGTGTTAATTCGTCAATGTGAGGCAGCGAGGGATGCAGTAAAGGAGGAATAATGCATCGGAAAAGAGATACTCGACTCCCAAAAGAAAATCCTATCGTTTCCGTAGAAACGTATCTCGATTTAGAAGGAGAATGCAGGGGATCCAGAGTATTTCATATGGACGCAAATTGTGTGTTAATTCGTCAATGTGAGGGAGCGAGGGATGCAGTAATGGATGAATAATGCATCGGAAAAGAGATACTCGGAACCCCAACGAAAATCCTATCGTTTCCGTAGAAACGTATCTCGATATAGAAGGACAATGCAGGGAATCCGGAGTATATCATATGGACGCAAATTGTGTGTTAATTCGTCAATGTGAGGGAGCGAGGGATGCAGTAAAGGAGGAATAGATGCAGTAAAGGAGGAATAATGCATCGGAAAAGAGATACTCGACTCCCAAAAGATAATCCTATCGTTTCCGTAGAAACGTATCTCGTTTTAGAAAGATAATGCAGGGAACCCAGAGTATTTCATATGGACGCAAATTGTGTGTTAATTCGGCAATGTGAGGGAGCGAGGGATGCAGTAAAGAAGGAATAATGCATCGGAAAAGAGATTCTCGACTCCCAAAAGAAAATCCTATCGTTTCCGTTGAAACGTATCTCGTTTTAGAAAGATAATGCAGGGAACCTAGAGTATTTCATATGGACGCTAATTGTGTGTTAATTCGGCAATGTGAGGGAGCGAGGGATGCAGTAAAGGAGGAATAATGCATCGGAAAAGAGATACTCGGAACCCCAAAGAAAATCCAATCGTTTCCGTAGAAACGTATCTAGATTTAGAACGACAATGCAGGGATCCAGAGTATTTCATATGGACGCAAATTGTGTGTTAATTCGTCAATGTGAGTTAGCGAGGGATGCAGTAAAGGAGGAATAATGCATCGGAAAAGAGATACTAGGAACCCCAAAGAAAATCTCGTCGTTTCCGTAGAAACGTATCTCGATTTAGAAGGACAATGCAGGGAATCCAGAGTATTTCATATGGACGCAAATTGTGTGTTAATTCGGCAATGTGAGGGAGCGAGGGATGCAGTAAAGGAGGAATAATGCATCGGAAAAGAGATACTCGACTCCCAAAAGAAAATCCTTTCGTTTCCGTAGAAACGTATCTCGATTTAGAAGGACAATGCAGGGAATCCAGAGTATTTCATATGGACGCAAATTGTGTGTTAATTCGTCAATGTGAGGGAGCGAGGGATGCAGTAAAGGAGGAATAAGGCATCGGAAAAGAGATACTCGACTCCCAAAAGAAAATCCTATTGTTTCCGTAGAAACGTATCTCGATTTAGAAGGAGAATGCAGGGGATCCAGAGTATTTCATATGGACGCAAATTGTGTGTTAATTCGTCAATGAGAGGGAGCGAGGGATGCAGTAATGGATGAATAATGCATCGGAAAAGAGATACTCGGAAACCCAACGAAAATCCTATCGTTTCCGTAGAAACGTATCTCGATATAGAAGGACAATGCAGGGAATCCGGAGTATATCATATGGACGCAAATTGTGTGTTAATTCGTCAATGTGAGGGAGCGAGGGATGCAGTAAAGGAGGAATAGATGCAGTAAAGGAGGAATAATGCATCGGAAAAGAGATACTCGACTCCCAAAAGAAAATCCTATCGTTTCCGTAGAAACGTATCTCGTTTTAGAAAGATAATGCAGGGAACCCAGAGTATTTCATATGGACGCAAATTGTGTGTTAATTCGGTAATGTGTGGGAGCGAGGGATGCAGTAAAGGAGGAATAATGCATCGGAAAAGAGATACTCGACTCCCAAAAGAAAATCCTATCGTTTCCGTAGAAATGTATCTCGTTTTAGTAAGATAATGCAGGGAACCCAGAGTATTTCATATGGACGCAAATTGTGTGTTAATTCGGCAATGTGAGGGAGCGAGGGATGCAGTAAAGGAGGAATAGTGCATCGGAAAAGAGATACTCGACTCCCAAAAGAAAATCCTTTCGTTTCCGTAGAAACGTATCTCGATTTAGAAGGACAATGCAGGGAATCCAGAGTATTTCATATGGACGCAAATTGTGTGTTAATTCGTCAATGTGAGTTAGCGAGGGATGCAGTAAAGGAGGAATAATGCATCGGAAAAGAGATACTCGGAACCCCAAAGAAAATCCTGTCGTTTCTGTAGAAACGTATCTCAATTTAGAAGGACAATGCAGGGAATCCAGAGTATTTCATATGGTCGCAAATTGTGTGTTAATTCGTCAATGTGAGGCAGCGAGGGATGCAGTAAAGGAGGAATAATGCATCGGAAAAGAGATACTCGACTCCCAAAAGAAAATCCTATCGTTTCCGTAGAAACGTATCTCGATTTAGAAGGAGAATGCAGGGGATCCAGAGTATTTCATATGGACGCAAATTGTGTGTTAATTCGTCAATGTGAGGGAGCGAGGGATGCAGTAATGGATGAATAATGCATCGGAAAAGAGATACTCGGAACCCCAACGAAAATCCTATCGTTTCCGTAGAAACGTATCTCGATATAGAAGGACAATGCAGGGAATCCGGAGTATATCATATGGACGCAAATTGTGTGTTAATTCGTCAATGTGAGGGAGCGAGGGATGCAGTAAAGGAGGAATAGATGCAGTAAAGGAGGAATAATGCATCGGAAAAGAGATACTCGACTCCCAAAAGATAATCCTATCGTTTCCGTAGAAACGTATCTCGTTTTAGAAAGATAATGCAGGGAACCCAGAGTATTTCATATGGACGCAAATTGTGTGTTAATTCGGCAATGTGAGGGAGCGAGGGATGCAGTAAAGAAGGAATAATGCATCGGAAAAGAGATTCTCGACTCCCAAAAGAAAATCCTATCGTTTCCGTTGAAACGTATCTCGTTTTAGAAAGATAATGCAGGGAACCTAGAGTATTTCATATGGACGCTAATTGTGTGTTAATTCGGCAATGTGAGGGAGCGAGGGATGCAGTAAAGGAGGAATAATGCATCGGAAAAGAGATACTCGGAACCCCAAAGAAAATCCAATCGTTTCCGTAGAAACGTATCTAGATTTAGAACGACAATGCAGGGATCCAGAGTATTTCATATGGACGCAAATTGTGTGTTAATTCGTCAATGTGAGTTAGCGAGGGATGCAGTAAAGGAGGAATAATGCATCGGAAAAGAGATACTAGGAACCCCAAAGAAAATCTCGTCGTTTCCGTAGAAACGTATCTCGATTTAGAAGGACAATGCAGGGAATCCAGAGTATTTCATATGGACGCAAATTGTGTGTTAATTCGGCAATGTGAGGGAGCGAGGGATGCAGTAAAGGAGGAATAATGCATCGGAAAAGAGATACTCGACTCCCAAAAGAAAATCCTTTCGTTTCCGTAGAAACGTATCTCGATTTAGAAGGACAATGCAGGGAATCCAGAGTATTTCATATGGACGCAAATTGTGTGTTAATTCGTCAATGTGAGGGAGCGAGGGATGCAGTAAAGGAGGAATAAGGCATCGGAAAAGAGATACTCGACTCCCAAAAGAAAATCCTATTGTTTCCGTAGAAACGTATCTCGATTTAGAAGGAGAATGCAGGGGATCCAGAGTATTTCATATGGACGCAAATTGTGTGTTAATTCGTCAATGAGAGGGAGCGAGGGATGCAGTAATGGATGAATAATGCATCGGAAAAGAGATACTCGGAAACCCAACGAAAATCCTATCGTTTCCGTAGAAACGTATCTCGATATAGAAGGACAATGCAGGGAATCCGGAGTATATCATATGGACGCAAATTGTGTGTTAATTCGTCAATGTGAGGGAGCGAGGGATGCAGTAAAGGAGGAATAGATGCAGTAAAGGAGGAATAATGCATCGGAAAAGAGATACTCGACTCCCAAAAGAAAATCCTATCGTTTCCGTAGAAACGTATCTCGTTTTAGAAAGATAATGCAGGGAACCCAGAGTATTTCATATGGACGCAAATTGTGTGTTAATTCGGTAATGTGTGGGAGCGAGGGATGCAGTAAAGGAGGAATAATGCATCGGAAAAGAGATACTCGACTCCCAAAAGAAAATCCTATCGTTTCCGTTGAAACGTATCTCGTTTTAGAAAGATAATGCAGGGAACCTAGAGTATTTCATATGGACGCAAATTGTGTGTTAATTCGGCAATGTGAGGGAGCGAGGGATGCAGTAAAGGAGGAATAGATGCAGTAAAGGAGGAATAATGCATCGGAAAAGAGATACTCGACTCCCAAAAGAAAATCCTATCGTTTCCGTAGAAACGTATCTCGTTTTAGAAAGATAATGCAGGGAACCCAGAGTATTTCATATGGACGCAAATTGTGTGTTAATTCGGCAATGTGAGGGAGCGAGGGATGCAGTAAACGAGGAATAATGCATCGGAAAAGAGATACTCGACTCCCAAAAGAAAATCCTATCGTTTCCGTTGAAACGTATCTCGTTTTAGAAGGATAATGCAGGGAACCTAGAGTATTTCATATGGACGCAAATTGTGTGTTAATTCGGCAATGTGAGGGAGCGAGGGATGCAGTAAAGGAGGAATAATGCATCGGAAAAGAGATACTCGGAACCCCAAAGAAAATCCAATCGTTTCCGTAGAAACGTATCTAGATTTAGAACGACAATGCAGGGATCCAGAGTATTTCATATGGACGCAAATTGTGTGTTAATTCGTCAATGTGAGTTAGCGAGGGATGCAGTAAAGGAGGAATAATGCATCGGAAAAGAGATACTAGGAACCCCAAAGAAAATCGTATCGTTTCCGTCGTAACGTATCTCGATTTAGAAGGACAATGCAGAGAATCCAGAGTATATCATATGGACGCAAATTGTGTGTTAATTCGTCAATGTGAGTTAGCGAGGGATGCAGTAAAGGAGGAATAATGCATTGGAAAAGAGATACTCGGAACCCCAAAGAAAATCGTATCGTTTTCGTAGTAACGTATCTCGATTTAGAAGCACAATGCAGAGAATCCAGAGTATATCATATGGACGCTAATTGTGTGTTAATTCGTCAATCTGAGGGAGCGAGGGATACAGTAAAGGATGAATAATGCGTCGGAAAAGAGGTACTCGACTCCCAAAAGAAAACCCTATCGTTTCCGTTGAAACGTATCTCGTTTTAGAAAGATAATGCAGGGAACCTAGAGTATTTCATATGGACGCTAATTGTGTGTTAATTCGGCAATGTGAGGGAGCGAGGGATGCAGTAAAGGAGGAATAATGCATCGGAAAAGAGATAGTCGGAACCCCAAAGAAAATCCAATCGTTTCGGTAGAAACGTATCTAGATTTAGAACGACAATGCAGGGATCCAGAGTATTTCATATGGACGCAAATTGTGTGTTAATTCGTCAATGTGAGTTAGCGAGGGATGCAGTAAAGGAGGAATAATGCATCGGAAAAGAGATACACGGAACCCCAAAGAAAATCTCGTCGTTTCCGTAGAAACGTATCTCGATTTAGAAGGACAATGCAGGGAATCCAGAGTGTTTCATATGGACGCAAATTGTGTGTTAATTCGTCAAGGTGAGGGTGCGAGGGATGCAGTAAAGGAGGAATAATGCATCGGAAAAGAGATACTCGGAACCCCAAAGAAAATCCTATCGTTTCCGTAGAAACGTATCTCGATTTAGAAGGACAATGCTGGGGATCCAGAGTATTTCATATGGACGCAAATTGTGTGTTAATTCGTCAATGTGAGGGAGCGAGGGTTGCAGTAAAGGATGAATAATGCATCGGAAAAGAGATACTCTGAACCCCAAAGAAAATCCTATCGTTTCCATAGAAACATATCTCGATATAGAAGGACAATGCAGGGAATCCGGAGTATATCATATGGACGCAAATTGTGTGTTAATTCGTCAATGTGAGGGAGCGAGGGATGCAGTAAAGGAGGAATAGATGCAGTAAAGGAGGAATAATGCATCGGAAAAGAGATACTCGACTCCCAAAAGAAAATCCTATCGTTTCCGTAGAAATGTATCTCGTTTTAGTAAGATAATGCAGGGAACCCAGAGTATTTCATATGGACGCAAATTGTGTGTTAATTCGGCAATGTGAGGGAGCGAGGGATGCAGTAAAGGAGGAATAGTGCATCGGAAAAGAGATACTCGACTCCCAAAAGAAAATCCTTTCGTTTCCGTAGAAACGTATCTCGATTTAGAAGGACAATGCAGGGAATCCAGAGTATTTCATATGGACGCAAATTGTGTGTTAATTCGTCAATGTGAGTTAGCGAGGGATGCAGTAAAGGAGGAATAATGCATCGGAAAAGAGATACTCGGAACCCCAAAGAAAATCCTGTCGTTTCCGTAGAAACGTATCTCAATTTAGAAGGACAATGCAGGGAATCCAGAGTATTTCATATGGTCGCAAATTGTGTGTTAATTCGTCAATGTGAGGCAGCGAGGGATGCAGTAAAGGAGGAATAATGCATCGGAAAAGAGATACTCGACTCCCAAAAGAAAATCCTATCGTTTCCGTAGAAACGTATCTCGATTTAGAAGGTGAATGCAGGGGATCCAGAGTATTTCATATGGACGCAAATTGTGTGTTAATTCGTCAATGTGAGGGAGCGAGGGATGCAGTAATGGATGAATAATGCATCGGAAAAGAGATACTCGGAACCCCAACGAAAATCCTATCGTTTCCGTAGAAACGTATCTCGATATAGAAGGACAATGCAGGGAATCCGGAGTATATCATATGGACGCAAATTGTGTGTTAATTCGTCAATGTGAGGGAGCGAGGGATGCAGTAAAGGAGGAATAGATGCAGTAAAGGAGGAATAATGCATCGGAAAAGAGATACTCGACTCCCAAAAGATAATCCTATCGTTTCCGTAGAAACGTATCTCGTTTTAGAAAGATAATGCAGGGAACCCAGAGTATTTCATATGGACGCAAATTGTGTGTTAATTCGGCAATGTGAGGGAGCGAGGGATGCAGTAAAGAAGGAATATTGCATCGGAAAAGAGATTCTCGACTCCCAAAAGAAAATCCTATCGTTTCCGTTGAAACGTATCTCGTTTTAGAAAGATAATGCAGGGAACCTAGAGTATTTCATATGGACGCTAATTGTGTGTTAATTCGGCAATGTAAGGGAGCGAGGGATGCAGTAAAGGAGGAATAATGCATCGGAAAAGAGATACTCGGAACCCCAAAAAAATCCAATCGTTTCCGTAGAAACGTATCTAGATTTAGAACGACAATGCAGGGATCCAGAGTATTTCATATGGACGCAAATTGTGTGTTAATTCGTCAATGTGAGTTAGCGAGGGATGCAGTAAAGGAGGAATAATGCATCGGAAAAGAGATACTAGGAACCCCAAAGAAAATCTCGTCGTTTCCGTAGAAACGTATCTCGATTTACAAGGACAATGCAGGGAATCCAGAGTGTTTCATATGGACGCAAATTGTGTGTTAATTCGTCAAGGTGAGGGTGCGAGGGATGCAGTAAAGGAGGAATAATGCATCGGAAAAGAGATACTCGGAACCCCAAAGAAAATCCTTTCGTTTCCGTAGAAACGTATCTCGATTTAGAAGGACAATACTGGGGATCCAGAGTATTTCATATGGACGCAAATTGTGTGTTAAATCGTCAATGTGAGGGAGCGAGGGTTGCAGTAAAGGATGAATAATGCATCGGAAAAGAGATACTCTGAACCCCAAAGAAAATCCTATCGTTTCCGTAGAAACATATCTCGATATAGAAGGACAATGCAGGGAATCCGGAGTATATCATATGGACGCAAATTGTGTGTTAATTCGTCAATGTGAGGGAGCGAGGGATGCAGTAAAGGAGGAATAGATGCAGTAAAGGAGGAATAATGCATCGGAAAAGAGATACTCGACTCCCAAAAGAAAATCCTATCGTTTCCGTAGAAACGTATCTCGTTTTAGTAAGATAATGCAGGGAACCCAGAGTATTTCATATGGACGCAAATTGTGTGTTAATTCGGCAATGTGAGGGAGCGAGGGATGCAGTAAAGGAGGAATAATGCATCGGAAAAGAGATACTCGACTCCCAAAAGAAAATCCTTTCGTTTCCGTAGAAACGTATCTCGATTTAGAAGGACAATGCAGGGAATCCAGAGTATTTCATATGGACGCAAATTGTGTGTTAATTCGTCAATGTGAGTTAGCGAGGGATGCAGTAAAGGAGGAATAATGCATCGGAAAATAGATACTCGGAACCCCAAAGAAAATCCTGTCGTTTCCGTAGAAACGTATCTCAATTTAGAAGGACAATGCAGGGAATCCAGAGTATTTCATATGGTCGCAAATTGTGTGTTAATTCGTCAATGTGAGGCAGCGAGGGATGCAGTAAAGGATGAATAATGCATCGGAAAAGAGATACTCGACTCCCAAAAGAAAATCCTATCGTTTCCGTAGAAACGTATCTCGATTTAGAAGGAGAATGCAGGGGATCCAGAGTATTTCATATGGACGCAAATTGTGTGTTAATTCGTCAATGTGAGGGAGCGAGGGATGCAGTAATGGATGAATAATGCATCGGAAAAGAGATACTCGGAACCCCAACGAAAATCCTATCGTTTCCGTAGAAACGTATCTCGATATAGAAGGACAATGCAGGGAATCCGGAGTATATCATATGGACGCAAATTGTGTGTTATTTCGTCAATGTGAGGGAGCGAGGGATGCAGTAAAGGAGGAATAGATGCAGTAAAGGAGGAATAATGCATCGGAAAAGAGATACTCGACTCCCAAAAGAAAATCCTATCGTTTCCGTAGAAACGTATCTCGTTTTAGAAAGATAATGCAGGGAACCCAGAGTATTTCATATGGACGCAAATTGTGTGTTAATTCGGCAATGTGAGGGAGCGAGGGATGCAGTAAAGAAGGAATAATGCATCGGAAAAGAGATTCTCGACTCCCAAAAGAAAATCCTATCGTTTCTGTTGAAACGTATCTCGTTTTAGAAAGATAATGCAGGGAACCTAGAGTATTTCATATGGACGCTAATTGTGTGTTAATTCGGCAATGTGATGGAGCGAGGGATGCAGTAAAGGAGGAATAATGCATCGGAAAAGAGATACTCGGAACCCCAAAGAAAATCCAATCGTTTCCGTAGAAACGTATCTAGATTTAGAACGACAATGCAGGGATCCAGAGTATTTCATATGGACGCAAATTGTGTGTTAATTCGTCAATGTGAGTTAGCGAGGGATGCAGTAAAGGAGGAATAATGCATCGGAAAAGAGATACTAGGAACCCCAAAGAAAATCTCGTCGTTTCCGTAGAAACGTATCTCGATTTAGAAGGACAATGCAGGGAATCCAGAGTGTTTCATATGGACGCAAATTGTGTGTTAATTCGTCAAGGTGAGGGTGCGAGGGATGCAGTAAAGGAGGAATAATGCATCGGAAAAGAGATACTCGGAACCCCAAAGAAAATCCTTTCGTTTCCGTAGAAACGTATCTCGATTTAGAAGGACAATACTGGGGATCCAGAGTATTTCATATGGACGCAAATTGTGTGTTAATTCGTCAATGTGAGGGAGCGAGGGTTGCAGTAAAGGATGAATAATGCATCGGAAAAGAGATACTCTGAACCCCAAAGAAAATCCTATCGTTTCCGTAGAAACATATCTCGATATAGAAGGACAATGCAGGGAATCCGGAGTATATCATATGGACGCAAATTGTGTGTTAATTCGTCAATGTGAGGGAGCGAGGGATGCAGTAAAGGAGGAATAGATGCAGTAAAGGAGGAATAATGCATCGGAAAAGAGATACTCGACTCCCAAAAGAAAATCCTATCGTTTCCGTAGAAACGTATCTCGTTTTAGAAAGATAATGCAGGGAACCCAGAGCATTTCATATGGACGCAAATTGTGTGTTAATTCGGCAATGTGAGGGAGCGAGGGATGCAGTAAAGGAGGAATAATGCATCGGAAAAGAGATACTCGACTCCCAAAAGAAAATCCTATCGTTTCCGTTGAAACGTATCTCGTTTTAGAAAGATAATGCAGGGAACCTAGAGTATTTCATATGGACGCAAATTGTGTGTTAATTCGGCAATGTGAGGGAGCGAGGGATGCAGTAAAGGAGGAATAGATGCAGTAAAGGAGGAATAATGCATCGGAAAAGAGATACTCGACTCCCAAAAGAAAATCCTATCGTTTCCGTAGAAACGTATCTCGTTTTAGAAAGATAATGCAGGGAACCCAGAGTATTTCATATGGACGCAAATTGTGTGTTAATTCGGCAATGTGAGGGAGCGAGGGATGCAGTAAAGGAGGAATAATGCATCGGAAAAGAGATACTCGACTCCCAAAAGAAAATCCTATCGTTTCCGTTGAAACGTATCTCGTTTTAGAAAGATAATGCAGGGAACCTAGAGTATTTCATATTGACGCAAATTGTGTGTTAATTCGGCAATGTGAGGGAGCGAGGGATGCAGTAAAGGAGGAATAATGCATCGGAAAAGGGATACTCGGAACCCCAAAGAAAATCCAATCGTTTCCGTAGAAACGTATCTAGTTTTAGAACGACAATGCAGGGATCCAGAGTATTTCATATGGACGCAAATTGTGTGTTAATTCGTCAATGTGAGTTAGCGAGGGATGCAGTAAAGGAGGAATAATGCATCGGAAAAGAGATACTCGACTCCCAAAAGAAAATCCTTTCGTTTCCGTAGAAACGTATCTCGATTTAGAAGGACAATGCAGGGAATCCAGAGTATTTCATATGGACGCAAATTGTGTGTTAATTCGTCAATGTGAGTTAGCGAGGGATGCAGTAAAGGAGGAATAATGCATCGGAAAAGAGATACACGGAACCCCAAAGAAAATCCTGTCGTTTCCGTAGAAACGTATCTCAATTTAGAAGGACAATGCAGGGAATCCAGAGTATTTCATATGGTCGCAAATTGTGTGTTAATTCGTCAATGTGAGGGAGCGAGGGATGCAGTAAAGGAGGAATAATGCATCGGAAAAGAGATACTCGACTCCCAAAAGAAAATCCTATCGTTTCCGTAGAAACGTATCTCGTTTTAGAAAGATAATGCAGGGAACCCAGAGTATTTCATATGGACGCAAATTGTGTGTTAATTCGGCAATGTGAGGGAGCGAGGGATGCAGTAAAGGAGGAATAATGCATCGGAAAAGAGATACTCGACTCCCAAAAGAAAATCCTATCGTTTCCGTTGAAACGTATCTCGTTTTAGAAAGATAATGCAGGGAACCTAGAGTATTTCATATGGACGCAAATTGTGTGTTAATTCGGCAATGTGAGGGAGCGAGGGATGCAGTAAAGGAGGAATAATGCATCGGAAAAGAGATACACGGAACCCCAAAGAAAATCCTGTCGTTTCCGTAGAAACGTATCTCAATTTAGAAGGACAATGCAGGGAATCCAGAGTATTTCATATGGTCGCAAATTGTGTGTTAATTCGTCAATGTGAGGGAGCGAGGGATGCAGTAAAGGAGGAATAATGCATCGGAAAAGAGATACTCGACTCCCAAAAGAAAATCCTATCGTTTCCGTAGAAACGTATCTCGTTTTAGAAAGATAATGCAGGCAACCCAGAGTATTTCATATGGACGCAAATTGTGTGTTAATTCGGCAATGTGAGGGAGCGAGGGATGCAGTAAAGGAGGAATAATGCATCGGAAAAGAGATACTCGACTCCCAAAAGAAAATCCTATCGTTTTCGTAGAAACGTATCTCGTTTTAGAAAGATAATGCAGGGAACCCAGAGTATTTCATATGGACGCAAATTGTGTGTTAATTCGGCAATGTGAGGGAGCGAGGGATGCAGTAAAGGAGGAATAATGCATCGGAAAAGAGATACCCGACTCCCAAAAGAAAATCCTATCGTTTCCGTAGAAACGTATCTCGTTTTAGAAAGATAATGCAGGGAACCTAGAGTATTTCGTATGGACGCTAATTGTGTGTTAATTCGGCAATGTGAGGGAGCGAGGGATGCAGTGAAGGAGGAATAATGCATCGGAAAAGAGATACTCGGAACCATAAAGAAAATCCAATCGTTTCCGTAGAAACGTATCTAGATTTAGAACGACAATGCAGGGATCCAGAGTATTTCATATGGACGCAAATTGTGTGTTAATTCGTCAATGTGAGTTAGCGAGGGATGCAGTAAAGGAGGAATAATGCATCGGAAAAGAGATACTAGGAACCCCAAAGAAAATCTCGTCGTTTCCGTAGAAACGTATCTCGATTTAGAAGGACAATGCAGGGAATCCAGAGTGTTTCATATGGACGCAAATTGTGTGTTAATTCGGCAATGTGAGGGAGGGAGGGATGCAGTAAAGGATGAATAATGCATCGGAAAAGAGATACTCGGAACCCCAAAGAAAATCCTATCGTTTCCGTAGAAACGTATCTCGATATAGAAGGACAATGCAGGGAATCCGGAGTATATCATATGGACGCAAATTGTGTGTTAATTCGTCAATGTGAGGGAGCGAGGGATGCAGTAAAGGAGGAATAGATGCAGTAAAGGAGGAATAATGGATCGGAAAAGAGATACTCGACTCCCAAAAGAAAATCCTATCGTTTCTGTAGAAACGTATCTCGTTTTAGAAAGATAATGCAGGGAACCCAGGGTATTTCATATGGACGCAAATTGTGTGTTAATTCGTCAATGTGAGGGAGCGAGGGATGCAGTAAAGGAGGAATAATGCATCGGAAAAGGGATACTCGACTCCCAAAAGAAAATCCTATCGTTTCCGTTGAAACGTATCTCGTTTTAGAAAGATAATGCAGGGAACCTAGAGTATTTCATATGGACGCAAATTGTGTGTTAATTCGGCAATGTGAGGGTGCGAGGGATGCAGTAAAGGAGGAATAGATGCAGTAAAGGAGGAATAATGCATCGGAAAAGAGATACTCGACTCCCAAAAGAAAATCCTATCGTTTCCGTAGAAACGTATCTCGTTTTAGAAAGATAATGCAGGGAACCCAGAGTATTTCATATGGACGCAAATTGTGTGTTAATTCGGCAATGTGAGGGAGCGAGGGATGCAGTAAAGGAGGAATAATGCATCGGAAAAGAGATACTCGGAACCCCAAAGAAAATCCAATCGTTTCCGTAGAAACGTATCTAGATTTAGAACGACAATGCAGGGATCCAGAGTATTTCATATGGACGCAAATTGTGTGTTAATTCGTCAATGTGAGTTAACGAGGGATGCAGTAAAGGAGGAATAATGCATCGGAAAAGAGATACTAGGAACCCCAAAGAAAATCGTATCGTTTCCGTCGTAACGTATCTCGATTTAGAAGGACAATGCAGAGAATCCAGAGTATATCATATGGACGCAAATTGTGTGTTAATTCGTCAATGTGAGTTAGCGAGGGATGCAGTAAAGGAGGAATAATGCATTGGAAAAGAGATACTCGGAACCCTAAAGAAAATCGTATCGTTTCCGTAGTAACGTATCTCGATTTAGAAGCACAATGCAGAGAATCCAGAGTATATCATATGGACGCAAATTGTGTGTTAATTCGTCAATGTGAGGGAGCGAGGGATACAGTAAAGGATGAATAATGCATCGGAAAAGAGATACTCGACTCCCAAAAGAAAATCCTATCGTTTCCGTAGAAACGTACCTCGATTTAGAAGGAGAATGCAGGGGATCCAGAGTATTTCATATGGACGCAAATTGTGTGTTAATTCGTCAATGTGAGGGAGCGAGGGATGCAGTAATGGATGAATAATGCATCGGAAAAGAGATACTCGGAACCCCAACGAAAATCCTATCGTTTCCGTAGAAACGTATCTCGATATAGAAGGACAATGCAGGGAATCCGGAGTATATCATATGGACGCAAATTGTGTGTTAATTCGTCAATTTGAGGGAGCGAGGGATGCAGTAAAGGAGGAATAGATGCAGTAAAGGAGGAATAATGCATCGGAAAAGAGATACTCGACTCCCAAAAGATAATCCTATCGTTTCCGTAGAAACGTATCTCGTTTTAGAAAGATAATGCAGGGAACCCAGAGTATTTCATATGGACGCAAATTGTGTGTTAATTCGGCAATGTGAGGGAGCGAGGGATGCAGTAAAGGAGGAATAATGCATCGGAAAAGAGATACTCGACTCCCAAAAGAAAATCCTATCGTTTCCGTTGAAACGTATCTCGTTTTAGAAAGATAATGCAGGGAACCTAGAGTATTTCATATGGACGCTAATTGTGTGTTAATTCGGCAATGTGAGGGAGCGAGGGATGCAGTAAAGGAGGAATAATGCATCGGAAAAGAGATACTCGGAACCCCAAAGAAAATCCAATCGTTTCCGTAGAAACGTATCTAGATTTAGAACGACAATGCAGGGATCCAGAGTATTTCATATGGACGCAAATTGTGTGTTAATTCGTCAATGTGAGTTAGCGAGGGATGCAGTAAAGGAGGAATAATGCATCGGAAAAGAGATACTAGGAACCCCAAAGAAAATCTCGTCGTTTCCGTAGAAACGTATCTCGATTTAGAAGGACAATGCAGGGAATCCAGAGTGTTTCATATGGACGCAAATTGTGTGTTAATTCGTCAAGGTGAGGGTGCGAGGGATGCAGTAAAGGAGGAATAATGCATCGGAAAAGAGATACTCGGAACCCCAAAGAAAATCCTATCGTTTCCGTAGAAACGTATCTCGATTTAGAAGGACAATGCTGGGGATCCAGAGTATTTCATATGGACGCAAATTGTGTGTTAATTCGTCAATGTGAGGGAGCGAGGGTTGCAGTAAAGGATGAATAATGCATCGGAAAAGAGATACTCTGAACCCCAAAGAAAATCCTATCGTTTCCGTAGAAACGTATCTCGATATAGAAGGACAATGCAGGGAATCCGGAGTATATCATATGGACGCAAATTGTGTGTTAATTCGTCAATGTGAGGGAGCGAGGGATGCAGTAAAGGAGGAATAGATGCAGTAAAGGAGGAATAATGCATCGGAAAAGAGATACTCGACTCCCAAAAGAAAATCCTATCGTTTCCGTAGAAACGTATCTCGTTTTAGAAAGATAATGCAGGGAACCCAGAGTATTTCATATGGACGCAAATTGTGTGTTAATTCGGCAATATGAGGGAGCGAGGGATGCAGTAAAGGAGGAATAATGCATCGGAAAAGAGATACTCGACTCCCAAAAGAAAATCCTTTCGTTCCCGTAGAAACGTATCTCGATTTAGAAGGACAATGCAGGGAATCCAGAGTATTTCATATGGACGCAAATTGTGTGTTAATTCGTCAATGTGAGTTAGCGAGGGATGCAGTAAAGGAGGAATAATGCATCGGAAAAGAGATACTCGGAACCCCAAAGAAAATCCTGTCGTTTCCGTAGAAACGTATCTCAATTTAGGACAATGCAGGGAATCCAGAGTATTTCATATGGTCGCAAATTGTGTGTTAATTCGTCAATGTGAGGGTGCGAGGGATGCAGTAAAGGAGGAATAATGCATCGGAAAAGAGATACTCGACTCCCAAAAGAAAATCCTATCGTTTCCGTAGAAACGTATCTCGATTTAGAAGGAGAATGCAGGGGATCCAGAGTATGTCATATGGACGCAAATTGTGTGTTAATTCGTCAATGAGAGGGAGCGAGTGATGCAGTAATGGATGAATAATGCATCGGAAAAGAGATACTCGGAACCCCAACGAAAATCCTATCGTTTCCGTAGAAACGTATCTCGATATAGAAGGACAATGCAGGGAATCCGGAGTATATCATATGGACGCAAATTGTGTGTTAATTCGTCAATGTGAGGGAGCGAGGGATGCAGTAAAGGAGGAATAGATGCAGTAAAGGAGGAATAATGCATCGGAAAAGAGATACTCGACTCCCAAAAGAAAATCCTATCGTTTCCGTAGAAACGTATCTCGTTTTAGAAAGATAATGCAGGGAACCCAGAGTATTTCATATGGACGCAAATTGCGTGTTAATTCGGCAATGTGAGGGAGCGAGGGATGCAGTAAAGGAGGAATAATGCATCGGAAAAGAGATACCCGACTCCCAAAAGAAAATCCTGTCGTGTCCGTTGAAACGTATCTCGTTTTAGAAAGATAATGCAGGGAACCTAGAGTATTTCATATGGACGCAAATTGTGTGTTAATTCGGCAATGTGAGGGAGCGAGGGATGCAGTAAAGGAGGAATAGATGCAGTAAAGGAGGAATAATGCATCGGAAAAGAGATACTCGACTCCCAAAAGAAAATCCTATCGTTTCCGTAGAAACGTATCTCGTTTTAGAAAGATAATGCAGGGAACCCAGAGTATTTCATATGGACGCAAATTGTGTGTTAATTCGGCAATGTGAGGGAGCGAGGGATGCAGTAAAGGAGGAATAATGCATCGGAAAAGAGATACTCGACTCCCAAAGGAAAATCCTATCGTTTCCGTTGAAACGTATCTCGTTTTAGAAAGATAATGCAGGGAACCTAGAGTATTTCATATGGACGCAAATTGTGTGTTAATTCGGCAATGTGAGGGAGCGAGGGATGCAGTAAAGGAGGAATAATGCATCGGAAAAGAGATACTCGGAACCCCAAAGAAAATCCAATCGTTTCTGTAGAAACGTATCTAGATTTAGAACGACAATGCAGGGATCCAGAGTATTTCATATGGACGCAAATTGTGTGTTAATTCGTCAATGTGAGTTAGCGAGGGATGCAGTAAAGGAGGAATAATGCATCGGAAAAGAGATACTAGGAACCCCAAAGAAAATCTCGTCGTTTCCGTAGAAACGTATCTCGATTTAGAAGGACAATGCAGGGAATCCAGAGTGTTTCATATGGACGCAAATTGTGTGTTAATTCGTCAATGTGAGGGTGCGAGGGATGCAGTAAAGGAGGAATAATGCATCGGAAAAGAGATACTCGGAACCCCAAAGAAAGTCCTATCGTTTCCGTAGAAACGTATCTCGTTTTAGAAAGATAATGCAGGGAACCAAGAGTATTTCATATGGACGCAAATTGTGTGTTAATTCGGCAATGTGAGGGAGCGAGGGATGCAGTAAAGGAGGAATAATGCATCGGAAAAGAGATACTCGGAACCCCAAGGAAATCCTGTCGTTTCCGTAGAAACGTATCTCGATTTAGAAGGACAATGCAAGGAATCCAGAGTATTTCATATGGACGCAAATTGTGTGTTAATTCGTCAATGTGAGGGAGCGAGGGATGCAGTAAAGGAGGAATAATGCATCGGAAAAGAGATACTCGGAACCCCAAAGAAAAACCTATCGTTTCCGTGGAAACGTATCTCGATTTAGAAGGACAATGCAAGGAATCCAGAGTATTTCATATGGACGCAAATTGTGTGTTAATTCGTCAATGTTAGGGAGCGAGGGATGCAGTAAAGGAGGAATAATGCATTGGAAAAGAGATACTCGGGACCCCCAAAGAAAATCCTATCGTTTCCGTAGAAACGTATCTCGATTTAGAAGGACAATGCAGGGAATCCAGAGTATTTCATATGGACGCAAATTGTGTGTTAATTCGTCAATGTGAGTTAGCGAGGGATGCAGTAAAGGAGGAATAATGCATGGGAAAAGAGATACTCGGAACCCCAAAGAAAATCCTGTCGTTTCCGTAGAAACGTATCTCGATTTAGAAGGACAATGCAGGGAATCCAGAGTATTTCATATGGTCGCAAATTGTGTGTTAATTCGTCAATGTGAGGGAGCGAGGGATGCAGTAAAGGAGGAATAATGCATCGGAAAAGAGATACTCGGAACCCCAAAGAAAATCCTATCGTTTCCTTAGAAAACGTATCTCGATTTAGAAGGACAATGCAGGGAATCCAGAGTATTTCATATGGACGCAAATTGTGTGTTAATTCGTCAATGTGAGGGAGCGAGGGATGCAGTATAGGATGAATAATGCATCGGAAAAGAGATACTCGGAACCCCAAAGAAAATCCTATCGTTTCCGTAGAAACGTATCTTCATATAGAAGGACAATGCAGGGAATCCGAAATATATCATATGGACGTAAATTGTGTGTTAATTCGTCAATGTGAGGGAGCGAGGGATGCAGTAAAGGAGGAATGGATGCAGTAAAGGAGGAATAATGCATCGGAAAAGATATACTCGACCCCCAAAAGAAAATCCTATCGTTTCCGTAGAAACGTATCTCGTTTTAGAAAGATAATGCAGGGAACCCAGAGTATTTCATATGGACGCAAATTGTGTGTTAATTCGGCAATGTGAGGGAGCGAGGGATGCAGTAAAGGAGGAATAATGCATCGGAAAATAGATACTCGGAACCCCGAAGAAAATCCTATCGTTTCCGTAGAAACGTATCTCGATTTAGAAGGACAATGCAGGGAATCCAGAGTATTTCATATGGACGCAAATTGTGTGTTAATTCGTCAATGTGAGGAAGCGAGGGATGCAATAAAGGAGGAATAATGCATGGGAAAATAGATACGCGGAACCCCAAAGAAAATTCTATCATTTCCGTAGAAACGTATCTCGATTTAGAAGGACAATGCAGGGAATCCAGAGTATTTCATATGGACGCAAATTGTGTGTTAATTCGTCAATGTGAGGGAGCGAGGGATGCAGTAAAGGAGGAATAATGCATCGGAAAAGAGATACTCGGAACCCCAAAGAAAATCCTATCGTTTCCGTAGAAACGTATCTTGATTTAGAAGGACAATGCAGGGAATCCAGAGGATTTCATATGGACGCAAATTGTGTGTTAATTCGTCAATGTGAGGGAGCGAGGGATGCAGTAAAGAAGGAATAATGCATCGGAAAAGAGATACTCGACTCCCAAAAGAAAATCCTATCGTTTCCGTAGAAACGTATCTCGATTTAGAAAGATAATGCAGGGAACCCAGAGTATTTCATATGGACGCAAATTGTGTGTTAATTCGTCAATGTGAGGGAGCGAGGGATGCAGTAAAGGAGGGATAATGCATCGGAAAAGAGATACTCGACTCCCAAAAGAAAATCCTATCGTTTCCGTAGAAACGTATCTCGTTTTAGAAAGATAATGCAGGGAACCCAGAGTATTTCATATGGACGCAAATTGTGTGTTAATTCGGCAATGTGAGGGAGCGAGGGATGCAGTAAAGGAGGAATAATGCATCGGAAAAGAGATACTCGACTCCCAAAAGAAAATCCTGTCGTTTCCGTAGAAACGTATCTCGATTTAGAAGGACAATGCAAGGAATCCAGAGTATTTCATATGGACGCAAATTGTGTGTTAATTCGTCAATGTGAGTTAGCGAGGGATGCAGTAAAGGAGGAATAATGCATCGGAAAAGAGATACTCGGAACCCCAAAGAAAATCCTGTCGTTTCCGTAGAAACGTATCTCGATTTAGAAGGACAATGCAGGGAATCCAGAGTATTTCATATGGTCGCAAATTGTGTGTTAATTCGTCAATGTGAGGAAGCGAGGGATGCAGTAAAGGAGGAATAATGCATCGGAAAAGAGATACTCGACTCCCAAAAGAAAATCCTATCGTCTCCGTAGAAACGTATCTCGATTTAGAAGGAGAATGCAGGGGATCCAGAGTATTTCATATGGACGCAAATTGTGTGTTACTTCGTCAATGTGAGGGAGCGAGGGATGCAGTAAAGGAGGAATGGATGCAGTAAAGGAGGAATAATGCATCGGAAAAGATATACTCGACTCCCAAAAGAAAATCCTATCGTTTCCGTAGAAACGTATCTCGTTTTAGAAAGATAATGCAGGGAACCCAGAGTATTTCATATGGACGCAAATTGTGTGTTAATTCGGCAATGTGAGGGAGCGAGGGATGCAGTAAAGGAGGAATAATGCATCTGAAAAGAGATACTCGGTACCCCAAAGAAAATCCTATCGTTTCCGTAGAAACGTATCTCGATATAGAAGGACAATGCAGGGAATCCGGAGTATATCATATGGACGCAAATTGTGTGTTAATTCGTCAATGTGAGGGAGCGAGGGATGCAGTAAAGGAGGAATAGATGCAGTAAAGGAGGAATAATGCATCGGAAAAGAGATACTCGACTCCCAAAAGAAAATCCTATCGTTTCCGTAGAAACGTATCTCGTTTTAGAAAGATAATGCAGGGAACCCAGAGTATATCATATGGACGCAAATTGTGTGTTAATTCGGCAATATGAGGGAGCGAGGGATGCAGTAAAGGAGGAATAATGCATCGGAAAAGAGATACTCGACTCCCAAAAGAAAATCCTTTCGTTCCCGTAGAAACGTATCTCGATTTAGAAGGACAATGCAGGGAATCCAGAGTATTTCATATGGACGCAAATTGTGTGTTAATTCGTCAATGTGAGTTAGCGAGGGATGCAGTAAAGGAGGAATAATGCATCGGAAAAGAGATACTCGGAACCCCAAAGAAAATCCTGTCGTTTCCGTAGAAACGTATCTCAATTTAGGACAATGCAGGGAATCCAGAGTATTTCATATGGTCGCAAATTGTGTGTTAATTCGTCAATGTGAGGGTGCGAGGGATGCAGTAAAGGAGGAATAATGCATCGGAAAAGAGATACTCGACTCCCAAAAGAAAATCCTATCGTTTCCGTAGAAACGTATCTCGATTTAGAAGGAGAATGCAGGGGATCCAGAGTATGTCATATGGACGCAAATTGTGTGTTAATTCGTCAATGAGAGGGAGCGAGTGATGCAGTAATGGATGAATAATGCATCGGAAAAGAGATACTCGGAACCCCAACGAAAATCCTATCGTTTCCGTAGAAACGTATCTCGATATAGAAGGACAATGCAGGGAATCCAGAGTATATCATATGGACGCAAATTGTGTGTTAATTCGTCAATGTGAGGGAGCGAGGGATGCAGTAAAGGAGGAATAGATGCAGTAAAGGAGGAATAATGCATCGGAAAAGAGATACTCGACTCCCAAAAGAAAATCCTATCGTTTCCGTAGAAACGTATCTCGTTTTAGAAAGATAATGCAGGGAACCCAGAGTATTTCATATGGACGCAAATTGCGTGTTAATTCGGCAATGTGAGGGAGCGAGGGATGCAGTAAAGGAGGAATAATGCATCGGAAAAGAGATACTCGACTCCCAAAAGAAAATCCTCTCGTGTCCATTGAAACGTATCTCGTTTTAGAAAGATAATGCAGGGAACCTAGAGTATTTCATATGGACGCAAATTGTGTGTTAATTCGGCAATGTGAGGGAGCGAGGGATGCAGTAAAGGAGGAATAGATGCAGTAAAGGAGGAATAATGCATCGGAAAAGAGATACTCGACTCCCAAAAGAAAATCCTATCGTTTCCGTAGAAACGTATCTCGTTTTAGAAAGATAATGCAGGGAACCCAGAGTATTTCATATGGACGCAAATTGTGTGTTAATTCGGCAATGTGAGGGAGCGAGGGATGCAGTAAAGGAGGAATAATGCATCGGAAAAGAGATACTCGACTCCCAAAGGAAAATCCTATCGTTTCCGTTGAAACGTATCTCGTTTTAGAAAGATAATGCAGGGAACCTAGAGTATTTCATATGGACGCAAATTGTGTGTTAATTCGGCAATGTGAGGGAGCGAGGGATGCAGTAAAGGAGGAATAATGCATCGGAAAAGAGATACTCGGAACCCCAAAGAAAATCCAATCGTTTCTGTAGAAACGTATCTAGATTTAGAACGACAATGCAGGGATCCAGAGTATTTCATATGGACGCAAATTGTGTGTTAATTCGTCAATGTGAGTTAGCGAGGGATGCAGTAAAGGAGGAATAATGCATCGGAAAAGAGATACTAGGAACCCCAAAGAAAATCTCGTCGTTTCCGTAGAAACGTATCTCGATTTAGAAGGACAATGCAGGGAATCCAGAGTGTTTCATATGGACGCAAATTGTGTGTTAATTCGTCAATGTGAGGGTGCGAGGGATGCAGTAAAGGAGGAATAATGCATCGGAAAAGAGATACTCGGAACCCCAAAGAAAGTCCTATCGTTTCCGTAGAAACGTATCTCGTTTTAGAAAGATAATGCAGGGAACCAAGAGTATTTCATATGGACGCAAATTGTGTGTTAATTCGGCAATGTGAGGGAGCGAGGGATGCAGTAAAGGAGGAATAATGCATCGGAAAAGAGATACTCGGAACCCCAAGGAAATCCTGTCGTTTCCGTAGAAACGTATCTCGATTTAGAAGGACAATGCAAGGAATCCAGAGTATTTCATATGGACGCAAATTGTGTGTTAATTCGTCAATGTGAGGGAGCGAGGGATGCAGTAAAGGAGGAATAATGCATCGGAAAAGAGATACTCGGAACCCCAAAGAAAAACCTATCGTTTCCGTGGAAACGTATCTCGATTTAGAAGGACAATGCAAGGAATCCAGAGTATTTCATATGGACGCAAATTGTGTGTTAATTCGTCAATGTGAGGGAGCGAGGGATGCAGTAAAGGAGGAATAATGCATTGGAAAAGAGATACTCGGGACCCCCAAAGAAAATCCTATCGTTTCCGTAGAAACGTATCTCGATTTAGAAGGACAATGCAGGGAATCCAGAGTATTTCATATGGACGCAAATTGTGTGTTAATTCGTCAATGTGAGTTAGCGAGGGATGCAGTAAAGGAGGAATAATGCATGGGAAAAGAGATACTCGGAACCCCAAAGAAAATCCTGTCGTTTCCGTAGAAACGTATCTCGATTTAGAAGGACAATGCAGGGAATCCAGAGTATTTCATATGGTCGCAAATTGTGTGTTAATTCGTCAATGTGAGGGAGCGAGGGATGCAGTAAAGGAGGAATAATGCATCGGAAAAGAGATACTCGGAACCCCAAAGAAAATCCTATCGTTTCCTTAGAAAACGTATCTCGATTTAGAAGGACAATGCAGGGAATCCAGAGTATTTCATATGGACGCAAATTGTGTGTTAATTCGTCAATGTGAGGGAGCGAGGGATGCAGTATAGGATGAATAATGCATCGGAAAAGAGATACTCGGAACCCCAAAGAAAATCCTATCGTTTCCGTAGAAACGTATCTTCATATAGAAGGACAATGCAGGGAATCCGGAATATATCATATGGACGTAAATTGTGTGTTAATTCGTCAATGTGAGGGAGCGAGGGATGCAGTAAAGGAGGAATGGATAGAGTAAAGGAGGAATAATGCATCGGAAAAGATATACTCGACCCCCAAAAGAAAATCCTATCGTTTCCGTAGAAACGTATCTCGTTTTAGAAAGATAATGCAGGGAACCCAGAGTATTTCATATGGACGCAAATTGTGTGTTAATTCGGCAATGTGAGGGAGCGAGGGATGCAGTAAAGGAGGAATAATGCATCGGAAAATAGATACTCGGAACCCCAAAGAAAAACCTATCGTTTCCGTAGAAACGTATCTCGATTTAGAAGGACAATGCAGGGAATCCAGAGTATTTCATATGGACGCAAATTGTGTGTTAATTCGTCAATGTGAGGAAGCGAGGGATGCAATAAAGGAGGAATAATGCATGGGAAAAGAGATACGCGGAACCCCAAAGAAAATCCTGTCGTTTCCGTAGAAACGTATCTCAATTTAGGACAATGCAGGGAATCCAGAGTATTTCATATGGTCGCAAATTGTGTGTTAATTCGTCAATGTGAGGGTGCGAGGGATGCAGTAAAGGAGGAATAATGCATCGGAAAAGAGATACTCGACTCCCAAAAGAAAATCCTATCGTTTCCGTAGAAACGTATCTCGATTTAGAAGGAGAATGCAGGGGATCCAGAGTATGTCATATGGACGCAAATTGTGTGTTAATTCGTCAATGAGAGGGAGCGAGTGATGCAGTAATGGATGAATAATGCATCGGAAAAGAGATACTCGGAACCCCAACGAAAATCCTATCGTTTCCGTAGAAACGTATCTCGATATAGAAGGACAATGCAGGGAATCCGGAGTATATCATATGGACGCAAATTGTGTGTTAATTCGTCAATGTGAGGGAGCGAGGGATGCAGTAAAGGAGGAATAGATGCAGTAAAGGAGGAATAATGCATCGGAAAAGAGATACTCGGAACCCCAAAGAAAATCCTATCGTTTCCTTAGGAAACGTATCTCTATTTAGAAGGACAATGCAGGGAATCCAGAGTATTTCATATGGACGCAAATTGTGTGTTAATTCGTCAATGTGAGGGAGCGAGGGATGCAGTATAGGATGAATAATGCATCGGAAAAGAGATACTCGGAACCCCAAAGAAAATCCTATCGTTTCCGTAGAAACGTATCTTCATATAGAAGGACAATGCAGGGAATCCGGAATATATCATATGGACGTAAATTGTGTGTTAATTCGTCAATGTGAGGGAGCGAGGGATGCAGTAAAGGAGGAATGGATGCAGTAAAGGAGGAATAATGCATCGGAAAAGATATACTCGACCCCCAAAAGAAAATCCTATCGTTTCCGTAGAAACGTATCTCGTTTTAGAAAGATAATGCAGGGAACCCAGAGTATTTCATATGGACGCAAATTGTGTGTTAATTCGGCAATGTGAGGGAGCGAGGGATGCAGTAAAGGAGGAATAATGCATCGGAAAATAGATACTCGGAACCCCAAAGAAAAACCTATCGTTTCCGTAGAAACGTATCTCGATTTAGAAGGACAATGCAGGGAATCCAGAGTATTTCATATGGACGCAAATTGTGTGTTAATTCGTCAATGTGAGGAAGCGAGGGATGCAATAAAGGAGGAATAATGCATGGGAAAAGAGATACGCGGAACCCCAAAGAAAATCCTGTTGTTTCCGTAGAAACGTATCTCAATTTAGGACAATGCAGGGAATCCAGAGTATTTCATATGGTCGCAAATTGTGTGTTAATTCGTCAATGTGAGGGTGCGAGGGATGCAGTAAAGGAGGAATAATGCATCGGAAAAGAGATACTCGACTCCCAAAAGAAAATCCTATCGTTTCCGTAGAAACGTATCTCGATTTAGAAGGAGAATGCAGGGGATCCAGAGTATGTCATATGGACGCAAATTGTGTGTTAATTCGTCAATGAGAGGGAGCGAGTGATGCAGTAATGGATGAATAATGCATCGGAAAAGAGATACTCGGAACCCCAACGAAAATCCTATCGTTTCCGTAGAAACGTATCTCGATATAGAAGGACAATGCAGGGAATCCGGAGTATATCATATGGACGCAAATTGTGTGTTAATTCGTCAATGTGAGGGAGCGAGGGATGCAGTAAAGGAGGAATAGATGCAGTAAAGGAGGAATAATGCATCGGAAAAGAGATACTCGACTCCCAAAAGAAAATCCTATCGTTTCCGTAGAAACGTATCTCGTTTTAGAAAGATAATGCAGGGAACCCAGAGTATTTCATATGGACGCAAATTGCGTGTTAATTCGGCAATGTGAGGGAGCGAGGGATGCAGTAAAGGAGGAATAATGCATCGGAAAAGAGATACTCGACTCCCAAAAGAAAATCCTGTCGTGTCCGTTGAAACGTATCTCGTTTTAGAAAGATAATGCAGGGAACCTAGAGTATTTCATATGGACGCAAATTGTGTGTTAATTCGGCAATGTGAGGGAGCGAGGGATGCAGTAAAGGAGGAATAGATGCAGTAAAGGAGGAATAATGCATCGGAAAAGAGATACTCGACTCCCAAAAGAAAATCCTATCGTTTCCGTAGAAACGTATCTCGTTTTAGAAAGATAATGCAGGGAACCCAGAGTATTTCATATGGACGCATATTGTGTGTTAATTCGGCAATGTGAGGGAGCGAGGGATGCAGTAAAGGAGGAATAATGCATCGGAAAAGAGATACTCGACTCCCAAAGGAAAATCCTATCGTTTCCGTTGAAACGTATCTCGTTTTAGAAAGATAATGCAGGGAACCTAGAGTATTTCATATGGACGCAAATTGTGTGTTAATTCGGCAATGTGAGGGAGCGAGGGATGCAGTAAAGGAGGAATAATGCATCGGAAAAGAGATACTCGGAACCCCAAAGAAAATCCAATCGTTTCTGTAGAAACGTATCTAGATTTAGAACGACAATGCAGGGATCCAGAGTATTTCATATGGACGCAAATTGTGTGTTAATTCGTCAATGTGAGTTAGCGAGGGATGCAGTAAAGGAGGAATAATGCATCGGAAAAGAGATACTAGGAACCCCAAAGAAAATCTCGTCGTTTCCGTAGAAACGTATCTCGATTTAGAAGGACAATGCAGGGAATCCAGAGTGTTTCATATGGACGCAAATTGTGTGTTAATTCGTCAATGTGAGGGTGCGAGGGATGCAGTAAAGGAGGAATAATGCATCGGAAAAGAGATACTCGGAACCCCAAAGAAAGTCCTATCGTTTCCGTAGAAACGTATCTCGTTTTAGAAAGATAATGCAGGGAACCAAGAGTATTTCATATGGACGCAAATTGTGTGTTAATTCGGCAATGTGAGGGAGCGAGGGATGCAGTAAAGGAGGAATAATGCATCGGAAAAGAGATACTCGGAACCCCAAGGAAATCCTGTCGTTTCCGTAGAAACGTATCTCGATTTAGAAGGACAATGCAAGGAATCCAGAGTATTTCATATTGACGCAAATTGTGTGTTAATTCGTCAATGTGAGGGAGCGAGGGATGCAGTAAAGGAGGAATAATGCATCGGAAAAGAGATACTCGGAACCCCAAAGAAAAACCTATCGTTTCCGTGGTAACGTATCTCGATTTAGAAGGACAATGCAAGGAATCCAGAGTATTTCATATGGACGCAAATTGTGTGTTAATTCGTCAATGTGAGGGAGCGAGGGATGCAGTAAAGGAGGAATAATGCATTGGAAAAGAGATACTCGGGACCCCCAAAGAAAATCCTATCGTTTCCGTAGAAACGTATCTCGATTTAGAAGGACAATGCAGGGAATCCAGAGTATTTCATATGGACGCAAATTGTGTGTTAATTCGTCAATGTGAGTTAGCGAGGGATGCAGTAAAGGAGGAATAATGCATGGGAAAAGAGATACTCGGAACCCCAAAGAAAATCCTGTCGTTTCCGTAGAAACGTATCTCGATTTAGAAGGACAATGCAGGGAATCCAGAGTATTTCATATGGTCGCAAATTGTGTGTTAATTCGTCAATGTGAGGGAGCGAGGGATGCAGTAAAGGAGGAATAATGCATCGGAAAAGAGATACTCGGAACCCCAAAGACAATCCTATCGTTTCCTTAGAAAACGTATCTCGATTTAGAAGGACAATGCAGGGAATCCAGAGTATTTCATATGGACGCAAATTGTGTGTTAATTCGGCAATGTGAGGGAGCGAGGGATGCAGTAAAGGAGGAATAATGCATCGGAAAAGAGATACTCGGAACCCCAAAGAAAATCCAATCGTTTCCGTAGAAACGTATCTAGATTTAGAACGACAATGCAGGGATCCAGAGTATTTCATATGGACGCAAATTGTGTGTTAATTCGTCAATGTGAGTTAGCGAGGGATGCAGTAAAGGAGGAATAATGCATCGGAAAAGAGATACTAGGAACCCCAAAGAAAATCTCGTCGTTTCCGTAGAAACGTATCTCGATTTAGAAGGACAATGCAGGGAATCCAGAGTGTTTCATATGGACGCAAATTGTGTGTTAATTCGTCAAGGTGAGGGTGCGAGGGATGCAGTAAAGGAGGAATAATGCATCGGAAAAGAGATACTCGGAACCCCAAAGAAAATCCTATCGTTTCCGTAGAAACGTATCTCGATTTAGAAGGACAATGCTGGGGATCCAGAGTATTTCATATGGACGCAAATTGTGTGTTAATTCGTCAATGTGAGGGAGCGAGGGTTGCAGTAAAGGATGAATAATGCATCGGAAAAGAGATACTCTGAACCCCAAAGAAAATCCTATCGTTTCCGTAGAAACGTATCTCGATATAGAAGGACAATGCAGGGAATCCGGAGTATATCATATGGACGCAAATTGTGTGTTAATTCGTCAATGTGAGGGAGCGAGGGATGCAGTAAAGGAGGAATAGATGCAGTAAAGGAGGAATAATGCATCGGAAAAGAGATACTCGACTCCCAAAAGAAAATCCTATCGTTTCCGTAGAAACGTATCTCGTTTTAGAAAGATAATGCAGGGAACCCAGAGTATTTCATATGGACGCAAATTGTGTGTTAATTCGGCAATATGAGGGAGCGAGGGATGCAGTAAAGGAGGAATAATGCATCGGAAAAGAGATACTCGACTCCCAAAAGAAAATCCTTTCGTTCCCGTAGAAACGTATCTCGATTTAGAAGGACAATGCAGGGAATCCAGAGTATTTCATATGGACGCAAATTGTGTGTTAATTCGTCAATGTGAGTTAGCGAGGGATGCAGTAAAGGAGGAATAATGCATCGGAAAAGAGATACTCGGAACCCCAAAGAAAATCCTGTCGTTTCCGTAGAAACGTATCTCAATTTAGGACAATGCAGGGAATCCAGAGTATTTCATATGGTCGCAAATTGTGTGTTAATTCGTCAATGTGAGGGTGCGAGGGATGCAGTAAAGGAGGAATAATGCATCGGAAAAGAGATACTCGGAACCCCAAAGAAAAACCTATCGTTTCCGTGGAAACGTATCTCGATTTAGAAGGACAATGCAAGGAATCCAGAGTATTTCATATGGACGCAAATTGTGTGTTAATTCGTCAATGTGAGGGAGCGAGGGATGCAGTAAAGGAGGAATAATGCATTGGAAAAGAGATACTCGGGACCCCCAAAGAAAATCCTATCGTTTCCGTAGAAACGCATCTCGATTTAGAAGGACAATGCAGGGAATCCAGAGTATTTCATATGGACGCAAATTGTGTGTTAATTCGTCAATGTGAGTTAGCGAGGGATGCAGTAAAGGAGGAATAATGCATGGGAAAAGAGATACTCGGAACCCCAAAGAAAATCCTGTCGTTTCCGTAGAAACGTATCTCGATTTAGAAGGACAATGCAGGGAATCCAGAGTATTTCATATGGTCGCAAATTGTGTGTTAATTCGTCAATGTGAGGGAGCGAGGGATGCAGTAAAGGAGGAATAATGCATCGGAAAAGAGATACTCGGAACCCCAAAGAAAATCCTATCGTTTCCTTAGAAAACGTATCTCGATTTAGAAGGACAATGCAGGGAATCCAGAGTATTTCATATGGACGCAAATTGTGTGTTAATTCGTCAATGTGAGGGAGCGAGGGATGCAGTATAGGATGAATAATGCATCGGAAAAGAGATACTCGGAACCCCAAAGAAAATCCTATCGTTTCCGTAGAAACGTATCTTCATATAGAAGGACAATGCAGGGAATCCGGAATATATCATATGGACGTAAATAGTGTGTTAATTCGTCAATGTGAGGGAGCGAGGGATGCAGTAAAGGAGGAATGGATGCAGTAAAGGAGGAATAATGCATCGGAAAAGATATACTCGACCCCCAAAAGAAAATCCTATCGTTTCCGTAGAAACGTATCTCGTTTTAGAAAGATAATGCAGGGAACCCAGAGTATTTCATATGGACGCAAATTGTGTGTTAATTCGGCAATGTGAGGGAGCGAGGGATGCAGTAAAGGAGGAATAATGCATCGGAAAATAGATACTCGGAACCCCGAAGAAAATCCTATCGTTTCCGTAGAAACGTATCTCGATTCAGAAGGACAATGCAGGGAATCCAGAGTATTTCATATGGACGCAAATTGTGTGTTAATTCGTCAATGTGAGGAAGCGAGGGATGCAATAAAGGAGGAATAATGCATGGGAAAAGAGATACGCGGAACCCCAAAGAAAATTCTATCATTTCCGTAGAAACGTATCTCGATTTAGAAGGACAATGCAGGGAATCCAGAGTATTTCATATGGACGCAAATTGTGTGTTAATTCGTCAATGTGAGGGAGCGAGGGATGCAGTAAAGGAGGAATAATGCATCGGAAAAGAGATACTCGGAACCCCAAAGAAAATCCTATCGTTTCCGTAGAAACGTATCTTGATTTAGAAGGACAATGCAGGGAATCCAGAGGATTTCATATGGACGCAAATTGTGTGTTAATTCGTCAATGTGAGGGAGCGAGGGATGCAGTAAAGAAGGAATAATGCATCGGAAAAGAGATACTCGACTCCCAAAAGAAAATCCTATCGTTTCCGTAGAAACGTATCTCGATTCAGAAAGATAATGCAGGGAACCCAGAGTATTTCATATGGACGCAAATTGTGTGTTAATTCGTCAATGTGAGGGAGCGAGGGATGCAGTAAAGGAGGGATAATGCATCGGAAAAGAGATACTCGACTCCCAAAAGAAAATCCTATCGTTTCCGTAGAAACGAATCTCGTTTTAGAAAGATAATGCAGGGAACCCAGAGTATTTCATATGGACGCAAATTGTGTGTTAATTCGGCAATGTGAGGGAGCGAGGGATGCAGTAAAGGAGGAATAATGCATCGGAAAAGATATACTCGACTCCCAAAAGAAAATCCTATCGTTTCCGTAGAAACGTATCTCGTTTTAGAAAGATAATGCAGGGAACCCAGAGTATTTCATATGGACGCAAATTGTGTGTTAATTCGGCAATGTGAGGGAGCGAGGGATGCAGTAAAGGAGGAATAATGCATCTGAAAAGAGATACTCGGTACTCCAAAGAAAATCCTATCGTTTCCGTAGAAACGTATCTCGATTTAGAAGGACAATGCAGGGAATCCAGAGTATTTCATATGGACGCAAATTGTGTGTTAATTCGTCAATGTGAGTTAGCGAGGGATGCAGTAAAGGAGGAATAATGCATCGGAAAAGAGATACTCGGAACCCCAAAGAAAATCCTATCGTTTCCGTAGAAACGTATCTTGATTTAGAAGGACAATGCAGGGAATCCAGAGTATTTCATATGGACGCAAATTGTGTGTTAATTCGTCAATGTGAGGGAGCGAGGGATGCAGTAAAGGAGGAATAATGCATCGGAAAAGAGATACTCGACTCCCAAAAGAAAATCCTATCGTTTCCGTAGAAACGTATCTCGATTTAGAAAGATAAAGCAGGGAACCCAGAGTATTTCATATGGACGCAAATTGTGTGTTAATTCGTCAATGTGAGGGAGCGAGGGATGCAGTAAAAGGAGGGATAATGCATCGGAAAAGAGGTACTCGACTCCCAAAAGAAAATCCTATCGTTTCCTTAGAAACGTATCTCGATTTAGAAAGATAATGCAGGGAACCCAGAGTATTTCATATGGACGCAATTTGTGTGTTAATTCGTCAATGTGAGTTAGCGAGGGATGCAGTAAAGGAGGAATAATGCATCGGAAAAGAGATACTCGGAACCCCAAAGAAAATCCTGTCGTTTCCGTAGAAACGTATCTCGATTTAGAAGGACAATGCAGGGAATCCAGAGTATTTCATATGGTCGCAAATTGTGTGTTAATTCGTCAATGTGAGGGAGCGAGGGATGCAGTAAAGGAGGAATAATGCATCGGAAAAGAGATACTCGACTCCCAAAAGAAAATCCTATCGTTTCCGTAGAAACGTATCTCGATTTAGAAGGAGAATGCAGGGGATCCAGAGTATTTCATATGGACGCAAATTGTGTGTTAATTCGTCAATGTGAGGGAGCGAGGGATGCAGTAAAGGAGGAATGGATGCAGTAAAGGAGGAATAATGCATCGGAAAAGATATACTCGACTCCCAAAAGAAAATCCTATCGTTTCCGTAGAAACGTATCTCGTTTTAGAAAGATAATGCAGGGAACCCAGAGTATTTCATATGGACGCAAATTGTGTGTTAATTCGGCAATGTGAGGGAGCGAGGGATGCAGTAAAGGAGGAATAATGCATCTGAAAAGAGATACTCGGTACCCCAAAGAAAATCCTATCGTTTCCGTAGAAACGTATCTCGATTTAGAAGGACAATGCAGGGAATCCAGAGTATTTCATATGGACGCAAATTGTGTGTTAATTCGTCAATGTGAGAAAGCGAGGGATGCAGTAAAGGAGGAATAATGCATGGGAAAAGAGATACGCGGAACCAAAAAGAAAATTCTATCATTTCCGCAGGAATGTATCTCGATTTAGAAGGACAATGCAGGGAATCCAGAGTATTTCATATGGACGCAAATTGTGTGTTAATTCGTCAATGTGAGTTAGCGAGGGATGCAGTAAAGGAGGAATAATGCATCGGAAAAGAGATACTCGGAACCCCAAAGAAAATCCTATCGTTTCCGTAGAAACGTATCTTGATTTAGAAGGACAATGCAGGGAATCCAGAGTATTTTATATGGACGCAAATTGTGTGTTAATTCGTCAATGTGAGGGAGCGAGGGATGCAGTAAAGGAGGAATAATGCATCGGAAAAGAGATACTCGACTCCCAAAAGAAAATCCTATCGTTTCCGTAGAAACGTATCTCGATTTAGAAAGATAAAGCAGGGAACCCAGAGTATTTCATATGGACGCAAATTGTGTGTTAATTCGTCAATGTGAGGGAGCGAGGGATGCAGTAAAGGAGGGATAATGCATCGGAAAAGAGGTACTCGACTCCCAAAAGAAAATCCTATCGTTTCCGTAGAAACGTATCTCGATTTAGAAAGATAATGCAGGGAACCCAGAGTATTTCATATGGACGCAATTTGTGTGTTAATTCGGCAATGTGAGGGAGCGAGGGAAGCAGTAAAGGAGGAATAATGCATCGGAAAAGAGATACTCGGAACCCCAAAGAAAATCCTGTCGTTTCCGTAGAAACGTATCTCGATTTAGAAGGACAATGAAGGTAATCCAGAGAAATTCATATGGACGCAAATTGTGTGTTAATTCGTCAATGTGACGGAGCGATGGATGCAGTAAAGGATGAATAATGCATCGGAAAAGAGATACTCGGAACCCCAAAGAAAATCCTATCGTTTCCGTAGAAACGTATTTCGATTTAGCAGGACAATGCAGGGAATCCAGAGTATTTCATATGGACGCAAATTGTGTGTTAATTCGTCAATGTGAGGGAGCGAGGGATGCAGTAAAGGAGGAATAATGCATCGGAAAAGAGATACTCGACTCCCAAAAGAAAATCCTATCATTTCCGTAGAAACGTATCTCGATTTAGAAAGATAATGCAGGGAACCCAGAGTATTTCATATGGACGCAAATTGTGTGTTAATTCCTCAATGTGAGGGAGCGAGGAATGCAGTAAAGGAGGAATAATGCATCGGAAAAGAGATACTCGACTCCCAAAAGAAAATCCTATCGTTTCCGTTGAAACGTATCTCGTTTTAGAAAGATAATGCAGGGAACCTAGAGTATTTCATTTGGACGCAAATTGTGAGTTAATTCGGCAATGTGAGGGAGCGAGGGATGCAGTAAAGGAGGAATAATGCATCGGAAAAGAGATACTCGGAACCCCAAAGAAAATCCAATCGTTTCCGTAGAAACGTATCTAGATTTAGAACGACAATGCAGGGATCCAGAGTATTTCATATGGACGCAAATTGTGTGTTAATTCGTCAATGTGAGTTAGCGAGGGATGCAGTAAAGGAGGAATAATGCATCGGAAAAGAGATACTAGGAACCCCAAAGAAAATCTCGTCGTTTCCGTAGAAACGTATCTCGATTTAGAAGGACAATGCAGGGAATCCAGAGTGTTTCATATGGACGCAAATTGTGTGTTAATTCGTCAATGTGAGGGTGCGAGGGATGCAGTAAAGGAGTAATAATGCATCGGAAAAGAGATACTCGGAACCCCAAAGAAAATCCTATCGTTTCCGTAGAAACGTATCTCGATTTAGAAGGACAATGCTGGGGATCCAGAGTATTTCATATGGACGCAAATTGTGTGTTAATACGTCAATGTGAGGTAGCGAGGGTTGCAGTAAAGGATGAATAATGCATCGGAAAAGAGATACTCGGAACCCCAAAGAAAATCCTATCGTTTCCGTAGAAACGTATCTCGATATAGAAGGACAATGCAGGGAATCCGGAGTATATCATATGGACGCAAATTGTGTGTTAATTCGTCAATGTGAGGGAGCGAGGGATGCAGCAAAGGAGGAATAATGCATCGGAAAAGAGATACTCGACTCCCAAAAGAAAATCCTATCGTTTCCGTAGAAACGTATCTCGATTTAGAAGGAGAATGCAGGGGATCCAGAGTATTTCATATGGACGCAAATTGTGTGTTAATTCGTCAATGTGAGGGAGCGAGGGATGCAGTAAAGGAGGAATAATGCATCGGAAAAGAGATACTCGACTCCCAAAAGAAAATCCTATCGTTTCCGTAGAAACGTATCTCGATTTAGAAAGATAAAGCAGGGAACCCAGAGTATTTCATATGGACGCAAATTGTGTGTTAATTCGTCAATGTGAGGGAGCGAGGGATGCAGTAAAGGAGGGATAATGCATCGGAAATGAGGTACTCGACTCCCAAAAGAAAATCCTATCGTTTCCGTAGAAACGTATCTCGATTTAGAAAGATAATGCAGGGAACCCAGAGTATTTCATATGGACGCAATTTGTGTGTTAATTCGGCAATGTGAGGGAGCGAGGGAAGCAGTAAAGGAGGAATAATGCATCGGAAAAGAGATACTCGGAACCCCAAAGAAAATCCTGTCGTTTCCGTAGAAACGTATCTCGATTTAGAAGGACAATGAAGGTAATCCAGAGAAATTCATATGGACGCAAATTGTGTGTTAATTCGTCAATGTGACGGAGCGAGGGATGCAGTAAAGGATGAATAATGCATCGGAAAAGAGATACTCGGAACCCCAAAGAAAATCCTATCGTTTCCGTAGAAACGTATTTCGATTTAGCAGGACAATGCAGGGAATCCAGAGTATTTCATATGGACGCAAATTGTGTGTTAATTCGTCAATGTGAGGGAGCGAGGGATGCAGTAAAGGAGGAATAATGCATCGGAAAGGAGATACTCGACTCCCAAAAGAAAATCCTATCATTTCCGTAGAAACGTATCTCGATTTAGAAAGATAATGCAGGGAACCCAGAGTATTTCATATGGACGCAAATTGTGTGTTAATTCGTCAATGTGAGGGAGCGAGGAATGCAGTAAAGGAGGAATAATGCATCGGAAAAGAGAGACTCGACTCCCAAAAGAAAATGCTATCGTTTCCGTTGAAACGTATCTCGTTTTAGAAAGATAATGCAGGGAACCTAGAGTATTTCATATGGACGCAAATTGTGAGTTAATTCGGCAATGTGAGGGAGCGAGGGATGCAGTAAAGGAGGAATAATGCATCGGAAAAGAGATACTCGGAACCCCAAAGAAAATCCAATCGTTTCCGTAGAAACGTATCTAGATTTAGAACGACAATGCAGGGATCCAGAGTATTTCATATGGACGCAAATTGTGTGTTAATTCGTCAATGTGAGTTAGCGAGGGATGCAGTAAAGGAGGAATAATGCATCGGAAAAGAGATACTAGGAACCCCAAAGAAAATCTCGTCGTTTCCGTAGAAACGTATCTCGATTTAGAAGGACAATGCAGGGAATCCAGAGTGTTTCATATGGACGCAAATTGTGTGTTAATTCGTCAATGTGAGGGTGCGAGGGATGCAGTAAAGGAGGAATAATGCATCGGAAAAGAGATACTCGGAACCCCAAAGAAAATCCTATCGTTTCCGTAGAAACGTATCTCGATTTAGAAGGACAATGCAGGGAATCCAGAGTATTTCATATGGACGCAAATTGTGTGTTAATTCGTCAATGTGAGTTAGCGAGGGATGCAGTAAAGGAGGAATAATGCATCGGAAAAGAGATACTCGGAACCCCAAAGAAAATCCTGTCGTTTCCGTAGAAACGTATCTCGATTTAGAAGGACAATGCAGGGAATCCAGAGTATTTCATATGGTCGCAAATTGTGTGTTAATTCGTCAATGTGAGGGAGCGAGGGATGCAGCAAAGGAGGAATAATGCATCGGAAAAGAGATACTCGACTCCCAAAAGAAAATCCTATCGTTTCCGTAGAAACGTATCTCGATTTAGAAGGAGAATGCAGGGGATCCAGAGTATTTCATATGGACGCAAATTGTGTGTTAATTCGTCAATGTGAGGGAGCGAGGGATGCAGTAAAGGAGGAATAATGCATCGGAAAAGAGATACTCGACTCCCAAAAGAAAATCCTATCGTTTCCGTAGAAACGTATCTCGATTCAGAAAGATAAAGCAGGGAACCCAGAGTATTTCATATGGACGCAAATTGTGTGTTAATTCGTCAATGAGAGGGAGCGAGGGATGCAGTAAAGGAGGGATAATGCATCGGAAAAGAGGTACTCGACTCCCAAAAGAAAATCCTATCGTTTCCGTAGAAACGTATCTCGATTTAGAAAGATAATGCAGGGAACCCAGAGTATTTCATATGGACGCAATTTGTGTGTTAATTCGGCAATGTGAGGGAGCGAGGGAAGCAGTAAAGGAGGAATACTGCATCGGAAAAGAGATACTCGGAACCCCAAAGAAAATCCTGTCGTTTCCGTAGATACGTATCTCGATTTAGAAGGACAATGAAGGTAATCCAGAGAAATTCATATGGACGCAAATTGTGTGTTAATTCGTCAATGTGAGGGAGCGAGGGATGCAGTAAAGGATGAATAATGCATCGGAAAAGAGATACTCGGAACCCCAAAGAAAATCCTATCGTTTCCGTAGAAACGTATTTCGATTTAGCAGGACAATGCAGGGAATCCAGAGTATTTCATATGGACGCAAATTGTGTGTTAATTCGTCAATGTGAGGGAGCGAGGGATGCAGTAAAGGAGGAATAATGCATCGGAAAGGAGATACTCGACTCCCAAAAGAAAATCCTATCATTTCCGTAGAAACGTATCTCGATTTAGAAAGATAATGCAGGGAACCCAGAGTATTTCATATGGACGCAAATTGTGTGTTAATTCGTCAATGTGAGGGAGCGAGGAATGCAGTAAAGGAGGAATAATGCATCGGAAAAGAGATACTCGACTCCCAAAAGAAAATCCTATCGTTTCCGTTGAAACGTATCTCGTTTTAGAAAGATAATGCAGGGAACCTAGAGTATTTCATATGGACGCAAATTGTGAGTTAATTCGGCAATGTGAGGGAGCGAGGGATGCAGTAAAGGAGGAATAATGCATCGGAAAAGAGATACTCGGAACCCCAAAGAAAATCCAATCGTTTCCGTAGAAACGTATCTAGATTTAGAACGACAATGCAGGGATCCAGAGTATTTCATATGGACGCAAATTGTGTGTTAATTCGTCAATGTGAGTTAGCGAGGGATGCAGTAAAGGAGGAATAATGCATCGGAAAAGAGATACTAGGAACCCCAAAGAAAATCTCGTCGTTTCCGTAGAAACGTATCTCGATTTAGAAGGACAATGCAGGGAATCCAGAGTGTTTCATATGGACGCAAATTGTGTGTTAATTCGTCAATGTGAGGGTGCGAGGGATGCAGTAAAGGAGGAATAATGCATCGGAAAAGAGATACTCGGAACCCCAAAGAAAATCCTATCGTTTCCGTAGAAACGTATCTCGATTTAGAAGGACAATGCTGGGGATCCAGAGTATTTCATATGGACGCAAATTGTGTGTTAATACGTCAATGTGAGGTAGCGAGGGTTGCAGTAAAGGATGAATAATGCATCGGAAAAGAGATACTCGGAACCCCAAAGAAAATCCTATCGTTTCCGTAGAAACGTATCTCGATATAGAAGGACAATGCAGGGAATCCGGAGTATATCATATGGACGCAAATTGTGTGTTAATTCGTCAATGTGAGGGAGCGAGGGTTGCAGTAAAGGAGGAATAGATGCAGTAATGGAGGAATAATGCATCGGAAAAGAGATACTCGACTCCCAAAGGAAAATCCTATCGTTTCCGTAGAAACGTATCTCGTTTTAGAAAGATAATGCAGGGAACCCAGAGTATTTCATATGGACGCAAATTGTGTGTTAATTCGGCAATGTGAGGGAGCGAGGGATGCAGTAAAGGAGGAATAATGCATCGGAAAAGAGATACTCGACTCCCAAAAGAAAATCCTGTCGTTTCCGTAGAAACGTATCTCGATTTAGAAGGACAATGCAGGGAATCCAGAGTATTTCATATGGACGCAAATTGTGTGTTAATTCGTCAATGTGAGTTAGCGAGGGATGCAGTAAAGGAGGAATAATGCATCGGAAAAGAGATACTCGGAACCCCAAAGAAAATCCTGTCGTTTCCGTAGAAACGTATCTCGATTTAGAAGGACAATGCAGGGAATCCAGAGTATTTCATATGGTCGCAAATTGTGTGTTAATTCGTCAATGTGAGGGAGCGAGGGATGCAGCAAAGGAGGAATAATGCATCGGAAAAGAGATACTCGACTCCCAAAAGAAAATCCTATCGTTTCCGTAGAAACGTATCTCGATTTAGAAGGAGAATGCAGGGGATCCAGAGTATTTCATATGGACGCAAATTGTGTGTTAATTCGTCAATGTGAGGGAGCGAGGGATGCAGTAAAGGAGGAATGGATGCAGTAAAGGAGGAATAATGCATCGGAAAAGATATACTCGACTGCCAAAAGAAAATCCTATCGTTTCCGTAGAAACGTATCTCGTTTTAGAAAGATAATGCAGGGAACCCAGAGTATTTCATATGGACGCAAATTGTGTGTTAATTCGGCAATGTGAGGGAGCGAGGGATGCAGTAAAGGAGGAATAATGCATCTGAAAAGAGATACTCGTTACCCCAAAGAAAATCCTATCGTTTCCGTAGAAACGTATCTCGATTTAGAAGGACAATGCAGGGAATCCAGAGTATTTCATATGGACGCAAATTGTGTGTTAATTCGTCAATGTGAGAAAGCGAGGGATGCAGTAAAGGAGGAATAATGCATGGGAAAATAGATACGCGGAACCAAAAAGAAAATTCTATCATTTCCGTAGAAACGTATCTCGATTTAGAAGGACAATGCAGGGAATCCAGAGTATTTCATATGGACGCAAATTGTGTGTTAATTCGTCAATGTGAGTTAGCGAGGGATGCAGTAAAGGAGGAATAATGCATCGGAAAAGAGATACTCGGAACCCCAAAGAAAATCCTATCGTTTCCGTAGAAACGTATCTTGATTTAGAAGGACAATGCAGGGAATCCAGAGTATTTCATATGGACGCAAATTGTGTGTTAATTCGTCAATGTGAGGGAGCGAGGGATGCAGTAAAGGAGGAATAATGCATCGGAAAAGAGATACTCGACTCCCAAAAGAAAATCCTATCGTTTCCGTAGAAACGTATCTCGATTTAGAAAGATAAAGCAGGGAACCCAGAGTATTTCATATGGACGCAAATTGTGTGTTATTTCGTCAATGTGAGGGAGCGAGGGATGCAGTAAAGGAGGGATAATGCATCGGAAAAGAGGTACTCGACTCCCAAAAGAAAATCCTATCGTTTCCGTAGAAACGTATCTCGATTTAGAAAGATAATGCAGGGAACCCAGAGTATTTCATATGGACGCAATTTGTGTGTTAATTCGGCAATGTGAGGGAGCGAGGGATGCAGTAAAGGAGGAATAATGCATCGGAAAAGAGATACTCGGAACCCCAAAGAAAATCCTGTCGTTTCCGTAGAAACGTATCTCGATTTAGAAGGACAATGAAGGTAATCCAGAGAAATTCATATGGACGCAAATTGTGTGTTAATTCGTCAATGTGACGGAGCGAGGGATGCAGTAAAGGAGGAATAATGCATCGGAAAAGAGATACTCGGAACCCCAAAAAAAATCCTATCGTTTCCGTAGAAACGTATCTCGATTTAGAAGGACAATGCAGGGAATCCAGAGTATTTTATATGGACGCAAATTGTGTGTTAATTCGTCAATGTGAGGGAGCGAGGGATGCAGTAAAGGATGAATAATGCATCGGAAAAGAGATACTCGGAACCCCAAAGAAAATCCTATCGTTTCCGTAGAAACGTATCTCGATATAGAAGGACAATGCAGGGAATCCGGAGTATATCATATGGACGCAAATTGTGTGTTAATTCGTCAATGTGAGGGAGCGAGGGATATAGTAAAGGAGGAATGGATGCAGTAAAGGAGGAATAATGCATCGAAAAAGAGATACTCGACTCCCAAAAGAAAATCCTATCGTTTCCGTAGAAACGTATCTCGTTTTAGAAAGATAATGCAGGGAACCCAGAGTATTTCATATGGACGCAAATTGTGTGTTAATTCGGCAATGTGAGGGAGCGAGGGATGCAGTAAAGGAGGAATAATGCATCGGAAAAGAGATACACGACTCCCAAAAGAAAATCGTATCGTTTCCGTAGAAACGTTTCTCGTTTTAGAAAGATAATGCAGGGAACCTAGAGTATTTCATATGGACGCAAATAGTGTGTTAATTCGGCAATGTGAGGGAGCGAGGGATGCAGTAAAGGAGGAATAATGCATCGGAAAAGAGATACTCGGAACCCCAAAGAAAATCCTTTCGTTTCTGTAGAAACGTATCTCGATTTAGAACGACAATACAAGGAATCCAGAGTATTTCATATGGACGCAAATTGTGTGTTAATTCGTCAATGTGAGGGAGCGAGGGATGCAGTGAAGGAGCAATAATGCATCGGAAAAGAGATACTCGGAATCCCAAAGAAAATCCTATCGTTTCCGTAGAAACGTATCTCGATTTAGAAGGACAATGCAGGGAATCCAGAGTATTTCATATGGACGCAAATTGTGTGTTAATTCGTCAATGTGAGGGAGCGAGGGATGCAGTAAAGGAGGAATAATGCATCGGAAAAGAGATACTCGGAACCCCAAAGAAATATTATCGTTTCCGTAGAAACGTATCTCGATTTTGCAGGACAATGCACGGAATCCAGAGTATTTCATATGGACGCAAATTGTGTGTTAATTCGTCAATGTGAGGGAGCGAGGGATGCAGTAAAGGAGGAATAATGCATCGGAAAAGAGATACTCGGAACCCCAAAAAAAATCCTATCGTTTCCGTAGAAACGTATCTCGATTTAGAAGGAGAATGCAGGGAATCCAGAGTATTTTATATGGACGCAAATTGTGTGTTAATTCGTCAATGTGAGGGAGCGAGGGATGCAGTAAAGGAGGAATAATGCATCGGAAAAGAGATACTCGGAACCCCAAAGAAAATCCTATCGTTTCCGTAGAAACGTATCTCGATATAGAAGGACAATGCAGGGAATCCGGAGTATATCATATGGACGCAAATTGTGTGTTAATTCGTCAATGTGAGGGAGCGAGGGATGCAGTAAAGGAGGAATAGATGCAGTAAAGGAGGAATAATGCATCGGAAAAGAGATACTCGACTCCCAAAAGAAAATCCTATCGTTTCCGTAGAAATGTATCTCGTTTTAGAAAGATAATGCAGGGAAAGCAGAGTATTTCATATGGACGCAAATTGTGAGTTAATTCGGCAATGTGAAGGAGCGAGGGATGCAGTAAAGGAGGAATAATGCATCGGAAAAGAGATACTCGACTCCCAAAAGAAAATCCTATCGTTTCCGTAGAAACGTATCTCGATTAAGAAGGACAATGCAAGGAATCCAGAGTATTTCATATGGACGCAAATTGTGTGTTAATTCGTCAATGTGAGGGAGCGAGGGATGCAGTAAAGGAGGAATAATGCATCGGAAAAGAGATACTCGGAACCCCAAAGAAAATCCTATCGTTTCCGTAGAAACGTATCTCGATTTAGAAGGACAATGCATGGAATCCAGAGTATTTCATATGGACGCAAATTGTGTGTTAATTCGTCAATGTGAGGGAGCGAGGGATGCAGTAAAGGAGGAATAATGCATCGGAAAAGAGATACTCGGAACCCCAAAGAAAATCCAATCGTTTCCGTAGAAACGTATCTCGATTTAGAAGGACAATGCAGGGAATCCAGAGTATTTCATATGGACGCAAATTGTGTGTTAATTCGTCAATGTGAGGGAGCGAGGGATGCAGTAAAGGAGGAATAATGCATCGGAAAAGAGATACGCGGAACCCCAAAGAAAATCCTATCGTTTCCGTGGAAACGTATCTCGATTTAGAAGGACAATGCAGGGAATCCAGAGTACTTCATATGGACGCAAATTGTGTGTTAATCCGTCAATGTGAGGGAGCGAGGGATGCAGTAAAGGAGGAATAATGCATCGGAAAAGAGATACTCGGAACCCCGAAGAAAATCCTATCGTTTCCGTAGAAACGTACCTTGATTTAGAAGGACATTGCAGGGAATCCAGAGTATTTCATATGGACGCAAATTGTGTGTTAATTCGTCAATGTGAGGGAGCGAGGGATGCAGTAAAGGAGGAATAATGCATCGGAAAAGAGATACTCGGAACCCCAAACAAAATCCTATCGTTTCCGTAGAAACGTATCTCGATTTAGAAGGACAATGCAGGGAATCCAGAGTATTTCATATGGACGCAAATTGTGTGTTAATTCGTCAATGTGAGGGAGCGAGGGATGCAGTAAAGGCGGAATATTGCATCGGAAAAGAGATACTCGACTCCCAAAAGAAAATCCTATCGTATCCGTAGAAACGTATCTCGTTTTAGAAAGATAATGCAGGGAACCCAGAGTATTTCATATGGACGCAATTTCTGTGTTAATTCGGCAATGTGAGGGAGCGAGGGATGCAGTAAAGGAGGAAAAATGCATCTGAAAAGAGATACACGGAACCCCAAAGAAAATCCTATCGTTTCCGTAGAAACGAATCCCGATTTAGAAGGACAATGCAAAGAATCCACAGTATTTCATATGGACGCAAATTGTGTGTTAATTCGTCAATGTGAGGGAACGAGAGATGCAGTAAAGGGGGAATAATGCATCGGAAAAGAGTTACTCGGAACACCAAAGAAAATCCTATCGTTTCCGTAGAAACGTATCTCGATTTAGAAGGACAATGCAGGGAATCCAGAGTATTTCATATGGACGCAAATTGTGTGTTAATTCGTCAATGTGAGTTAGCGAGGGATGCAGTAAAGGGGGAATAATGCATCGGAAAAGAGATACTCGGAACCCCAAACAAAATCCTGTCGTTTCCGTAGAAACGTATCTCGATTTAGAAGGACAATGCAGGGAATCCAGAGTATTTCATATGGACGCAAATTGTGTGTTAATTCGTCAATGTGAGGGAGCGAGGGATGCAGTAAAGGAGGAATAATGCATCGGAAAAGAGATACTCGACTCCCAAAAGAAAATCCTATCGTTTCCGTAGAAACGTATTTCGTTTTAGAAAGATAGTGCAGGGCACCCAGAGTATTTCATATGGACACAAATTGTGAGTTAATTCTGCAATGTGAGGGAGCGAGGGATGCAGTAAAGGAGGAATAATGCATCGGAAAAGAGATACTCGACTCCCAAAAGAAAATCCTATCGTTTCCGTAGAAACGTATCTCGATTTAGATGGACAATGCAGGGAATCCTGAGTATTTCATATGGACGCAAATTCTGTGTTAATTCGTCAATGTTAGGGAGCGAGGGATGCAGTAAAGGAGGAATAATGCATCGGAAAAGAGATACTCGGAACCCCAAAGAAAATCCTATCGTTTCCGTAGAAACGTATCTCGATTTAGAAGGACAATGCAGGGAATCCAGAGTATTTCATATGGACGCAAATTGTGTGTTAATTCGTCAATGTGAGGGAGCGAGGGATGCAGTAAAGGGGAAATAATGCATCGGAAAAGAGATACTCGGAACCCCAAAGAAAATCCTATCGTTTCCGTAGAAACGAATCTCGATTTAGTAGGACAATGCAGGGAATCCAGAGTATTTCATATGGACGCAAATTGTGTGTTAATTCGTCAATGTGAGGGAGCGAGAAATGCAGTAAAGGAGGAATAATGCAATGGAAAAGAGATACTCGGAACCCCAAAGAAAATCGTATCGTTTCCGAAGAAACGTATCTTGATTTAGAAGGACAATGCAGGGAATCCAGAGTATTTCATATGGACGCAAATTGTGTGTTAATTCGTCAATGTGAGGGTGCGGGGGATGCAGTAAAGGAGGAATAATGCATCGGAAAAGAGATACTCGGAACCCCAAAGAAAATCCTATCGTTTCCGTAGAAACGTATCTCGATTTCGAAGGACAATGCTGGGGATCCAGAGTATTTCATATGGACGCAAATTGTGTGTTAATTCGTCAATGTGAGGGAGCGAGGGTTGCAGTAAAGGATGAATAATGCATCGGAAAAGAGATACTCGGAACCCCAAAGAAAATCCTATCGTTTCTGTTGAAACGTATCTCGATATAGAAGGACAATGCAGGGAATCCGGAGTATATCATATGGACGCAAATTGTGTGTTAATTCGTCAATGTGAGCGAGCGAGGGATGCAGTAAAGGAGGAATAGATGCAGTAAAGGAGGAATAATGCATCGGAAAAGAGATACTCGACTCCCAAAAGAAAATCCAATCGTTTCCGTAGAAACGTATCTCGTTTTACAAAGATAATGCAGGGAACCCAGAGTATTTCATATGGACGCAAATTGTGTGTTAATTCGGCAATGTGAGGGAGCGAGGGATGCAGTAAAGGAGGAATAATGCATCGGAAAAGAGATACTCGACTCCCAAAAGAAAATCCTATCGTTTCCGTAGAAACGTATCTCGATTTAGAAGGAGAATGCAGGGGATCCAGAGTATTTCATATGGACGCAAATTGTGTGTTAATTCGTCAATGTCAGGGAGCGAGGGATGCAGTAAAGGAGGAATAATGCATCGGAAAAGAGATACTCGGAACCCCAAAAAAAATCCTATCGTTTCCGTAGAAACGTATCTCGATTTAGAAGGACAATGCAGGGAATCCAGTGTATTTTATATGGACGCAAATTGTGTGTTAATTCGTCAATGTGAGGGAGCGAGGGATGCAGTAAAGGATGAATAATGCATCGGAAAAGAGATACTCGGAACCCCAAAGAAAATCCTATCGTTTCCGTAGAAACGTATCTCGATATAGAAGGACAATGCAGGGAATCCGGAATATATCATATGGACGCAAATTGTGTGTTAATTCGTCAATGTAAGGGAGCGAGGGATGCAGTAAAGGAGGAATAGATGCAGTAAAGGAGGAATAATGCATCGGAAAAGAGATACTCGGCCCCCAAAAGAAAATCCTATCGTTTCCGTAGAAATGTATCTCGTTTTAGAAAGATAATGCAGGGAAACCAGAGTATTTCATATGGACGCAAATTGTGAGTTAATTCGGCAATGTGAGGCAGCGAGGGATGCAGTAAAGGAGGAATAATGCATCGGAAAAGAGATACTCGACTCCCAAAAGAAAATCCTATCGTTTCCGTAGAAACGTATCTCGATTTAGAAGGACAATGCAAGGAATCCAGAGTATTTCATATGGACGCAAATTGTGTGTTAATTCGTCAATGTCAGGGAGCGAGGGATGCAGTAAAGGAGGAATAATGCATCGGAAAAGAGATACTCGGAACCCCAAAGAAAATCCTATCGTTTCCGTAGAAACGTATCTCGATTTAGAAGGACAATGCATGGAATCCAGAGTATTTCATATGGACGCAAATTGTGTGTTATATCGTCAATGTGAGGGACCGAGGGATGCAGTAAAGGAGGAATAATGCATCGGAAAAGAGATACTCGGAACCCCAAAGAAAATCCAATCGTTTCCGTAGAAACGTATCTCGATTTAGAAGGACAATGCAGGGAATCCAGAGTATTTCATATGGACGCAAATTGTGTGTTAATTCGTCAATGTGAGGGAGCGAGGGATGCAGTAAAGGAGGAATAATGCATCGAAAAAGAGATACGCGGAACCCCAAAGAAAATCCTATCGTTTCCGTGGAAACGTATCTCGATTTAGAAGGACAATGCAGGGAATCCAGAGTATTTCATATGGACGCAAATTGTGTGTTAATTCGTCAATGTGAGGGAGCGAGGGATGCAGTAAAGGAGGAATAATGCATCGGAAAAGAGATACTCGGAACCCCGAAGAAAATCCTATCGTTTCCGTAGAAACGTATCTCGATATAGAAGGACAATGCAGGGAATCCGGAGTATATCATATGGACGCAAATTGTGTGTTAATTCGTCAATGTGAGGGAGCGAGGGATATAGTAAAGGAGGAATAGATGCAGTAAAGGAGGAATAAAGCATCGAAAAAGAGATACTCGACTCCCAAAAGAAAATCCTATCGTTTCCGTAGAAACGTATCTCGTTTTAGAAAGATAATGCAGGGAACCCAGAGTATTTCATATGGACGCAAATTGTGTGTTAATTTGGCAATGTGAGGGAGCGAGGGATGCAGTAAAGGAGGAATAATGCATCGGAAAAGAGATACACGTCTCCCAAAAGAAAATCCTATCGTTTCCGTAGAAACGTATCTCGTTTTAGAAAGATAATGCAGGGAACCTAGAGTATTTCATATGGACGCAAATTGTGTGTTAATTCGGCAATGTGAGGGAGCGAGGGATGCAGTAAAGGAGGAATAATGCATCGGAAAAGAGATACTCGGAACCCCAAAGAAAATCCTATCGTTTCTGTAGAAACGTATCTCGATTTAGAACGACAATACAAGGAATCCAGAGTATTTCATATGGACGCAAATTGTGTGTTAATTCGTCAATGTGAGGGAGCGAGGGATGCAGTAAAGGAGCAATAATGCATCGGAAAAGAGATACTCGGAACCCCAAAGAAAATCCTATCGTTTCCGTATAAACGTATCTCGATTTAGAAAGACAATGCAGGGAATCCAGAGTATTTCATATGGACGCAAATTGTGTGTTAATTCGTCAATGTGAGGGAGCGAGGGATGCAGTAAAGGAGGAATAATGCATCGGAAAAGAGATACTCGGAACCCCAAAGAAAATCCTATCGTTTCCGTAGAAACGTATCTTGATTTAGAAGGACAATGCAGGGAATCCAGAGTATTTCATATGGACGCAAATTGTGTGTTAATTCGTCAATGTCAGGGAGCGAGGGATGCAGTAAAGGAGGAATAATGCATCGGAAAAGAGATACTCGGAACCCCAAAGAAAATCTTATCGTTTCCGTAGAAACGTATCTCGATTTTGAAGGACAATGCACGGAAGCCAGAGTATTTCATATGGACGCAAATTGTGTGTTAATTCGTCAATGTGAGGGAGCGAGGGATGCAGTAAAGGAGGAATAATGCATCGGAAAAGAGATACTCGGAACCCCAAAAAAAATCCTATCGTTTCCGTAGAAACGTATCTCGATTTAGAAGGACAATGCAGGGAATCCAGAGTATTTTATATGGACGCAAATTGTGTGTTAATTCGTCAATGTGAGGGAGCGAGGGATGCAGTAAAGGATGAATAATGCATCGGAAAAGAGATACTCGGAACCCCAAAGAAAATCCTATCGTTTCCGTAGAAACGTATCTCGATATAGAAGGACAATGCAGGGAATCCGGAGTATATCATATGGACGCAAAATGTGTGTTAATTCGTCAATGTGAGGGAGCGAGGGATGCAGTAAAGGAGGAATAGATGCAGTAAAGGTGGAATAATGCATCGGAAAAGAGATACTCGGAACCCCGAAGAAAATCCTATCGTTTCCGTCGAAACGTATCTTGATTTAGAAGGACATTGCAGGGAATCCAGAGTATTTCATATGGACGCAAATTGTGTGTTAATTCGTCAATGTGAGGGAGCGAGGGATGCAGTAAAGGAGGAATAATGCATCGGAAAAGAGATACTCGGAACCCCAAAGAAAATCTAATCGTTTCCGTAGAAACGTATCTCGATTTAGAAGGACAATGCAGGGAATCCAGAGTATTTAATATGGACGCAAATTGTGTGTTAATTCGTCAATGTGAGGGAGCGAGGGATGCAGTAAAGGCGGAATAATGCATCGGAAAAGAGATACTCGACTCCCAAAAGAAAATCCTATCGTATCCGTAGAAACGTATCTCGTTTTAGAAAGATAATGCAGGGAACCCAGAGTATTTCATATGGACGCAATTTCTGTGTTAATTCGGCAATGTGAGGGAGCGAGGGATGCAGTAAAGGAGGACTAATGCATCGGAAAAGAGATACACGGAACCCCAAAGAAAATCCTTTCGTTTCCGTAGAAACGAATCCCGATTTAGATGGACAATGCAGGGAATCCAGAGTATTTCATATGGACGCAAATTGTGTGTTAATTCGTCAATGTGAGGTAGCGAGGGATGCAGTAAAGGAGGAATAATGCATCGAAAAAGAGATACGCGGAACCCCAAAGAAAATCCTATCGTTTCCGTGGAAACGTATCTCGATTTAGAAGGACAATGCAGGGAATCCAGAGTATTTCAGATGGACGCAAATTGTGTGTTAATTCGTCAATGTGAGGGAGCGAGGGATGCAGTAAAGGAGGAATAATGCATCGGAAAAGAGATACTCGGAACCCCGAAGAAAATCCTATCGTTTCCGTAGAAACGTATCTCGATATAGAAGGACAATGCAGGGAATCCGGAGTATATCATATGGACGCAAATTGTGTGTTAATTCGTCAATGTGAGGGAGCGAGGGATATAGTAAAGGAGGAATAGATGCAGTAAAGGAGGAATAATGCATCGAAAAAGAGATACTCGACTCCCAAAAGAAAATCCTATCGTTTCCGTAGAAACGTATCTCGTTTTAGAAAGATAATGCAGGGAACCCAGAGTATTTCATATGGACGCAAATTGTGAGTTAATTCGGCAATGTGAGGGAGCGAGGGATGCAGTAAAGGAGGAATAATGCATCGGAAAAGAGATACACGACTGCCAAAAGAAAATCCTATCGTTTCCGTAGAAACGTATCTCGTTTTAGAAAGATAATGCAGGGAACCTAGAGTATTTCATATGGACGCAAATTGTGTGTTAATTCGGCAATGTGAGGGAGCGAGGGATGCAGTAAAGGAGGAATAATGCATCGGAAAAGAGATACTCGGAACCCCAAAGAAAATCCTATCGTTTCTGTAGAAACGTATCTCGATTTAGAACGACAATACAAGGGATCCAGAGTATTTCATATGGACGCAAATTGTGTGTTAATTCGTCAATGTGAGGGAGCGAGGGATGCAGTAAAGGAGCAATAATGCATCGGAAAAGAGATACTCGGAACCCCAAAGAAAATCCTATCGTTTCCGTAGAAACGTATCTCGATTTAGAAGGACAATGCAGGGAATCCAGAGTATTTCATATGGACGAAAATTGTGTGTTAATTCGTCAATGTGAGGGAGCGAGGGATGCAGTAAAGGAGGAATAATGCATCGGAAAAGAGATACTCGGAACCCCAAAGAAAATCCTATCGTTTCCGTAGAAACGTATCTTGATTTAGAAGGACAATGCAGGGAATCCAGAGTATTTCATATGGACGCAAATTGTGTGTTAATTCGTCAATGTCAGGGGGCGAGGGATGCAGTAAAAGAGGAATAATGCATCGGAAAAGAGATACTTGGAACCCCAAAGAAAATCTTATCGTTTCCGTAGAAACGTATCTCGATTTTGAAGGACAATGCACGGAAGCCAGAGTATTTCATATGGACGCAAATTGTGTGTTAATTCGTCAATGTGAGGGAGCGAGGGATGCAGTAAAGGAGGAATAATGCATCGGAAAAGAGATACTCGGAACCCCAAAAAAAATCCTATCGTTTCCGTAGAAACGTATCTCGATTTAGAAGGACAATGCAGGGAATCCAGAGTATTTTATATGGACACAAATTGTGTGTTAATTCGTCAATGTGAGGGAGCGAGGGATGCAGTAAAGGATGAATAATGCATCGGAAAAGAGATACTCGGAACCCCAAAGAAAATCCTATCGTTTCCGTAGAAACGTATCTTGATATAGAAGGACAATGCAGGGAATCCGGAGTATATCATATGGACGCAAATTGTGTGTTAATTCGTCAATGTGAGGGAGCGAGGGATGCAGTAAAGGAGGAATAGATGCAGTAAAGGAGGAATAATGCATCGGAAAAGAGATACTCGGAACCCCGAAGAAAATCCTATCGTTTCCGTCGAAACGTATCTTGATTTAGAAGGACATTGCAGGGAATCCAGAGTATTTCATATGGACGCAAATTGTGTGTTAATTCGTCAATGTGAGGGAGCGAGGGATGCAGTAAAGGAGGAATAATGCATCGGAAAAGAGATACTCGGAACCCCAAAGAAAATCATATCGTTTCCGTAGAAACGTATCTCGATTTAGAAGGACAATGCAGGGAATCCAGAGTATTTCATATGGACGCAAATTGTGTGTTAATTCGTCAATGTGAGGGAGCGAGGGATGCAGTAAAGGCGGAATAATGCATCGGAAAAGAGATACTCGACTCCCAAAAGAAAATCCTATCGTATCCGTAGAAACGTATCTCGCTTTAGAAAGATAATGCAGGGAACCCAGAGTATTTCATATGGACGCAATTTCTGTGTTAATTCGGCAATGTGAGGGAGCGAGGGATGCAGTAAAGGAGGAATAATGCATCGGAAAAGAGATACACGGAACCCCAAGGAAAATCCTATCGTTTCCGTAGAAACGAATCCCGATTTAGAAGGACAATGCAGGGAATCCACAGTATTTCATATGGACGCAAATTGTGTGTTAATTCGTCAATGTGAGGGAACGAGAGATGCAGTAAAGGGGGAATAATGCATCGGAAAAGAGTTACTCGGAACACCAAAGAAAATCCTATCGTTTCCGTAGAAACGTATCTCGATTTAGAAGGACAATGCAGGGAATCCAGAGTATTTCATATGGACGCAAATTGTGTGTTAATTCGTCAATGTGAGTTAGCGAGGGATGCAGTAGAGGAGGAATAATGCATCGGAAAAGAGATACTCGGAACCCCAAACAAAATCCTGTCGTTTCCGTAGAAACGTATCTCGATTTAGAAGGACAATGCAGGGAATCCAGAGTATTTCATATGGACGCAAATTGTGTGTTAATTCGGCAATGTGAGGGAGCGAGGGATGCAGTAAAGGAGGAATAATGCATCGGAAAAGAGATACTCGACTCCCAAAAGAAAATCCTATCGTTTCCGTAGAAACGTATCTCGATTTAGAAGGAGAATGTAGGGGATCCAGAGTATTTCATATGGACGCAAATTGTGTGTTAATTCGTCAATGTGAGGGAGCGAGGGATGCAGAAATGGATGAATAATGCATCGGAAAAGAGATACTCGGAACCCCAACGAAAATCCTATCGTTTCCGTAGAAACGTATCTCGATTTAGAAGGACAATGCATGGAATCCAGAGTATTTTATATGGACGCAAATTGTGTGTTAATTCGTCAATGTGAGGGAGCGAGGGATGCAGTAAAGGATGAATTATGCATCGGAAAAGAGATACTCGGAACCCCAAAGAAAATCCTATCGTTTCCGTAGAAACGTATCTCGATTTAGCAGGACAATGCAGGGAATCCAGAGTATTTCATATGGACGCAAATTGTGTGTTAATTCGTCAATGTGAGGGAGCGAGAAATGCAGTAAAGGAGGAATAATGCATTGGAAAAGAGATACTCGGAACACCAAAGAAAATCGTATCGTTTCCGAAGAAACGTATCTCGATTTACAAGGACAATGCAGGGAATCCAGAGTATATCATATGGACGCAAATTGTGTGTTAATTCGTCAATGTGAGGGAGCGAGGGATGCAGTAAAGGAGGAATAATGCATCGGAAAAGAGATACTCGACTCCCAAAAGAAAATCCTATCGTTTCCGTAGAAACATATCTCGATTTAGAAGGAGAATGCAGGGGATCCAGAGTATTTCATATGGACGCAAATTGTGTGTTAATTCGTCAATGTGAGAGAGCGAGGGATGCAGTAATGGATGAATAATGCATCGGAAAAGAGATACTCGGAACCCCAACGAAAATCCTATCGTTTCTGTAGAAACGTATCTCGATATAGAAGGACAATGCAGGGAATCCGGAGTAAATCATATGGACGCGAATTGTGTGTTAATTCGTCAATGTGAGGGAGCGAGGGATGCAGTAAAGGAGGAATAATGCATCGGAAAAGAGATACTCGGAACCCCAAAGAAAATCCTATCGTTTCCGTATAAACGTATCTCGATTTAGAAGGACAATGCAGGGAATCCAGAGTATTTCATATGGACGCAAATTGTGTGTTAATTCGTCAATGTGAGGGAGCGAGGGATGCAGTAAAGGGGGAATAATGCATCGGAAAAGAGATACTCGGAACCCCAAAGAAAATCCTATCGTTTCCGTAGAAACGTATCTCGATTTAGAGGGACAATGCAAGGAATCCAGAGTATTCCATATGGACGCAAATTGTGTGTTAATTCGTCAATGTGAGGGAGCGAGGGATGCAGTAAAGGAGGAATAATGCATCGGAAAAGAGATACTCGGAACCCCAAAGAAAATCCTATCGTTTCCGTAGAAACGTATCTCGATTTAGAAGGACAATGCAGGGAATCCAGAGTATTTCATATGGACGCAAATTGTGTGTTAATTCGTCAATGTGAGGGAGCGAGGGATGCAGTAAAGGGGGAATAATGCATCGGAAAAGAGATACTCGGAACCCCAAAGAAAATCCTATCGTTTCCGTAGAAACGTATCTCGATTTAGAAGGACAATGCAGGGACTCCAGAGTATTCCATATGGACGCAAATTGTGTATTAATTCGTCAATGTGAGGGAGCGAGGGATGCAGTAAAGGAGGAATAATGCATCGGATAAGCGATTCACGGAACCCCAAAGATAATCCTATCATTTCCGTAGAAACGTATCTCGATTTAGAAGGACAATGCAGGGAATCCAGAGTATTTCATATGGTCGCAAATTGTGTGTTAATTCGTAAATGTGAGGGAGCGAGAAATGCAGTAAAGGAGGAATAATGCATTGGAAAAGAGATACTCGAAACCCCAAAGAAAATCCTATCGTTTCCGTAGAAACGTATCTCGATTTAGAAGGACAATGCAGGGAATCCAGAGTATATCATATGGACGCAAATTGTGTGTTAATTTGTCAATGTGAGGGAGCGAGGGATGCAGTAAAGGAGGAATAATGCATCGGAAAAGAGATACTCGACTCCCAAAAGAAAATCCTATCGTTTCCGTAGAAACGTACCTCATTTTAGAAAGATAATGCAGGGAAACCAGAGAATTTCATATGGACGCAAATTGTGTGTTAATTCGGCAATGTGAGGGAGCGAGGGATGCTGTAAAGGAGGAATAATGCATCGGAAAAGATATACTCGGAACCCCAAAGAAAATCCTACTGTTTCCGTAGAAACGTATCTTGATTTAGAAGGACAATGCAGGGAATCCAGAGTATTTCATATGGACGCAAATTTTGTGTTAATTCGTCAATGTGAGGGAGCGAGGGATGCAGTAAAGGAGGAATAATGCATCGGAAAAGAGATACTCGGAACCCCAAAGAAAATCCAGTCGTTCCGCAGAAACGTATCTCGATTTAGAAGGACAATGCAGGGAATCCAGGGTATTTCATATGGACCCAAATTGTGTGTTAATTCGTCAATGTGAGGGAACGAGGGATGCAGTAAAGGAGGACTAATGCATCGGAAAAGAGATACTCGACTCCCAAAAGAAAATCCGATCGTTTCTGTAGAAACGTATCTCGTTTTAGAAAGATAATGCAGGGAACCCAGAGTATTTCATATGGACGCAATTTGTGTGTTAATTCGGCAATGTGAGGGAGCGAGGGATGCAGTAAAGGAGGAATAATGCATCGGAAAAGAAATACTCGGAACCCCAAAGAAAATCCTATCGTTTCCGTAGAAACGAATCCCGATTTAGAAGGACAATGCAGGGAATCCAGAGTATTTCATATGGACGCAAATTGTGTGTTAATTCGTCAATGTGAGGGAACGAGGGATGCAGTAAAGGAGGAATAATGCATCGGAAAAGAGATACTCGGAACCCCAAAGAAAATCCTATCGTTTCCGTAGAAACGTATCTCGATTTAGAAGGACAATGCAGGGAATCCAGAGTATTTCATATGGACGCAAATTGTGTGTTAATTCGTCAATGTGAGTTAGCGAGGGATGCAGTAAAGGAGGAATAATGCATCGGAAAAGAGATACTCGGAACCCCAAAGAAAATCCTGTCGTTTCCGTAGAAACGTATCTCGAGTTAGAAGGACAATGCAGGGAATCCAGAGTATTTCATATGGACGCAAATTGTGTGTTAATTCGTTAATGTGAGGGAGCGAGGGATGCAGTAAAGGAGAAATAATGCATCGGAAAAGAGATACTCAGAACCCCAAAGAAAATCCTATCGTATCCGTAGAAACGTATCTCGATTTAGAAGGACAATGCAAGGAATCCAGAGTATTTCATATGGACGCAAATTGTGTGTTAATTCGTCAATGTGAGGGAGCGAGGGATGCAGTAAAGGATGAATAATGCATCGGAAAAGAGATACTCGGAACCCCAAAGAAAATCCTATCGTTTCCGTAGAAACGTATCTCGATATAGTAGGACAATGCAGGGAATCCGGAGTATATCATATGGACGCAAATTGTGTGTTAATTCGTCAATGTGAGGGAGCGAGGGATGCAGTAAAGGAGGAATAGATGCAGTAATGGATGAATAATGCATCGGAAAAGAGATAATCGACTCCCAAAAGAAAATCCTATCGTTTCCGTAGAAACATATCTCGTTTTAGAAAGATAATGCAGGGAACCCAGAGTATTTCATATGGGCCCAAATTGTGTGTTAATTCGTCAATGTGAGAGAACGAGGGATGCAGTAAAGGAGGAATAATGCATCGGAAAAGAGATACTCGACTCCCAAAGGAAAATCCTATCGTTTCCGTAGAAACGTATCTCGTTTTAGAAAGATAATGCAGGGAACCCAAAGTATTTCATATGGACGCAATTTGTGTGTTAATTCGGCAATGTGAGGGAGCGAGGGATGCAGTAAAGGAGGAATAATGTATCGGAAAACAAATACTCGGAACCCCAAAGAAAATCCTATCGTTTCCGTAGAAACGATTCCCGATTTAGAAGGACAATGCAGGGAATCCAGAGTATTTCATATGGACGCAAATTGTGTGTTAATTCGTCAATGTGAGGGAACGAGGGATGCAGTAAAGGAGGAATAATGCATCGGAAAAGAGATACTCGGAACCCCAAAGAAAATCCTATCGTTTAAGTAGAAACGTATCTCGATTTAGAAGGACAATGCAGGGAATCCAGAGTATTTCATATGGACGCAAATTGTGTGTTAATTCGTCAATGTGAGTTAGCGAGGGATGCAGTAAAGGAGGAATAATGCATCGGAAAAGAGATACTCGGAACCCCAAAGAAAATCCTATCGTTTCCGTAGAAACGTATCTCGATTTAGAAGGACAATGCAGGGAATCCAGAGTATTTCATATGGACGCAAATTGTGTGTTAATTCGTCAATGTGAGGGAGCGAGGGATGCAGTAAAGGAGGAATAATTCATCGGAAAATAGATACTCGGAACCCCAAAGAAATTCATATCGTTTCCGTAGAAACGTATCTCGATTTAGAAGGACAATGCAGGGAATCCAGAGTATATCATATGGACGCAAATTGTGTGTTAATTTGTCAATGTGAGGGAGCGAGGGATGCAGTAAAGGAGGAATAATGCATCGGAAAAGAGATACTCGACTCCCAAAAGAAAATCCTATCGTTTCCGTAGAAATGTATCTCGTTTTAGAAAGATAATGCAGGGAACACAGAGTATTTCATATGGACGCAAATTGTGTGTTAATTCGGCAATGTGAGGGAGCGAGGGATGCAGTAAAGGAGGAATAATGCATCGGAAAAGAGATACTCGGAACCCCAAAGAAAATCCTATCGTTTCCGTAGAAACGTATCTCGATTTAGAAGGACAATGCAGGGAATCCAGAGTATTTCATATGGACGCAAATTGTGTGTTAATTCGTCAATGTGAGGGAGCGAGGGATGCAGTAAAGGAGGAATAATGCATCGGAAAAGAGATACTCGGAACCCCAAAGAAAATCCTTTCGTTTCCGTAGAAACGTATCTCGATTTAGAAGGACAATGCAGGGAATCCAGAGTATTTCATATGGACGCAAATTGTGTGTTAATTCGTCAATGTGAGGGAGCGAGGGATGCAGTAAAGGAGGAATAATGCATCGGAAAAGAGATACTCGGAACCCCAAAGAAAATCCTATCGTTTCCGTATAAACGTATCTCGATTTAGAAGGACAATGCAGGGAATCCAGAGTATTTCATATGGACGCAATTTCTGTGTTAATTCGGCAATGTGAGGGAGCGAGGGATGCAGTAAAGGAGGACTAATGCATCGGAAAAGAGATACACGGAACCCCAAAGAAAATCCTTTCGTTTCCGTAGAAACGAATCCCGATTTAGATGGACAATGCAGGGAATCCAGAGTATTTCATATGGACGCAAATTGTGTGTTAATTCGTCAATGTGAGGTAGCGAGGGATGCAGTAAAGGAGGAATAATGCATCGAAAAAGAGATACGCGGAACCCCAAAGAAAATCCTATCGTTTCCGTGGAAACGTATCTCGATTTAGAAGGACAATGCAGGGAATCCAGAGTATTTCAGATGGACGCAAATTGTGTGTTAATTCGTCAATGTGAGGGAGCGAGGGATGCAGTAAAGGAGGAATAATGCATCGGAAAAGAGATACTCGGAACCCCGAAGAAAATCCTATCGTTTCCGTAGAAACGTATCTCGATATAGAAGGACAATGCAGGGAATCCGGAGTATATCATATGGACGCAAATTGTGTGTTAATTCGTCAATGTGAGGGAGCGAGGGATATAGTAAAGGAGGAATAGATGCAGTAAAGGAGGAATAATGCATCGAAAAAGAGATACTCGACTCCCAAAAGAAAATCCTATCGTTTCCGTAGAAACGTATCTCGTTTTAGAAAGATAATGCAGGGAACCCAGAGTATTTCATATGGACGCAAATTGTGAGTTAATTCGGCAATGTGAGGGAGCGAGGGATGCAGTAAAGGAGGAATAATGCATCGGAAAAGAGATACACGACTGCCAAAAGAAAATCCTATCGTTTCCGTAGAAACGTATCTCGTTTTAGAAAGATAATGCAGGGAACCTAGAGTATTTCATATGGACGCAAATTGTGTGTTAATTCGGCAATGTGAGGGAGCGAGGGATGCAGTAAAGGAGGAATAATGCATCGGAAAAGAGATACTCGGAACCCCAAAGAAAATCCTATCGTTTCTGTAGAAACGTATCTCGATTTAGAACGACAATACAAGGGATCCAGAGTATTTCATATGGACGCAAATTGTGTGTTAATTCGTCAATGTGAGGGAGCGAGGGATGCAGTAAAGGAGCAATAATGCATCGGAAAAGAGATACTCGGAACCCCAAAGAAAATCCTATCGTTTCCGTAGAAACGTATCTCGATTTAGAAGGACAATGCAGGGAATCCAGAGTATTTCATATGGACGAAAATTGTGTGTTAATTCGTCAATGTGAGGGAGCGAGGGATGCAGTAAAGGAGGAATAATGCATCGGAAAAGAGATACTCGGAACCCCAAAGAAAATCCTATCGTTTCCGTAGAAACGTATCTTGATTTAGAAGGACAATGCAGGGAATCCAGAGTATTTCATATGGACGCAAATTGTGTGTTAATTCGTCAATGTCAGGGGGCGAGGGATGCAGTAAAAGAGGAATAATGCATCGGAAAAGAGATACTTGGAACCCCAAAGAAAATCTTATCGTTTCCGTAGAAACGTATCTCGATTTTGAAGGACAATGCACGGAAGCCAGAGTATTTCATATGGACGCAAATTGTGTGTTAATTCGTCAATGTGAGGGAGCGAGGGATGCAGTAAAGGAGGAATAATGCATCGGAAAAGAGATACTCGGAACCCCAAAAAAAATCCTATCGTTTCCGTAGAAACGTATCTCGATTTAGAAGGACAATGCAGGGAATCCAGAGTATTTTATATGGACACAAATTGTGTGTTAATTCGTCAATGTGAGGGAGCGAGGGATGCAGTAAAGGATGAATAATGCATCGGAAAAGAGATACTCGGAACCCCAAAGAAAATCCTATCGTTTCCGTAGAAACGTATCTTGATATAGAAGGACAATGCAGGGAATCCGGAGTATATCATATGGACGCAAATTGTGTGTTAATTCGTCAATGTGAGGGAGCGAGGGATGCAGTAAAGGAGGAATAGATGCAGTAAAGGAGGAATAATGCATCGGAAAAGAGATACTCGGAACCCCGAAGAAAATCCTATCGTTTCCGTCGAAACGTATCTTGATTTAGAAGGACATTGCAGGGAATCCAGAGTATTTCATATGGACGCAAATTGTGTGTTAATTCGTCAATGTGAGGGAGCGAGGGATGCAGTAAAGGAGGAATAATGCATCGGAAAAGAGATACTCGGAACCCCAAAGAAAATCATATCGTTTCCGTAGAAACGTATCTCGATTTAGAAGGACAATGCAGGGAATCCAGAGTATTTCATATGGACGCAAATTGTGTGTTAATTCGTCAATGTGAGGGAGCGAGGGATGCAGTAAAGGCGGAATAATGCATCGGAAAAGAGATACTCGACTCCCAAAAGAAAATCCTATCGTATCCGTAGAAACGTATCTCGCTTTAGAAAGATAATGCAGGGAACCCAGAGTATTTCATATGGACGCAATTTCTGTGTTAATTCGGCAATGTGAGGGAGCGAGGGATGCAGTAAAGGAGGAATAATGCATCGGAAAAGAGATACACGGAACCCCAAGGAAAATCCTATCGTTTCCGTAGAAACGAATCCCGATTTAGAAGGACAATGCAGGGAATCCACAGTATTTCATATGGACGCAAATTGTGTGTTAATTCGTCAATGTGAGGGAACGAGAGATGCAGTAAAGGGGGAATAATGCATCGGAAAAGAGTTACTCGGAACACCAAAGAAAATCCTATCGTTTCCGTAGAAACGTATCTCGATTTAGAAGGACAATGCAGGGAATCCAGAGTATTTCATATGGACGCAAATTGTGTGTTAATTCGTCAATGTGAGTTAGCGAGGGATGCAGTAGAGGAGGAATAATGCATCGGAAAAGAGATACTCGGAACCCCAAACAAAATCCTGTCGTTTCCGTAGAAACGTATCTCGATTTAGAAGGACAATGCAGGGAATCCAGAGTATTTCATATGGACGCAAATTGTGTGTTAATTCGGCAATGTGAGGGAGCGAGGGATGCAGTAAAGGAGGAATAATGCATCGGAAAAGAGATACTCGACTCCCAAAAGAAAATCCTATCGTTTCCGTAGAAACGTATCTCGATTTAGAAGGAGAATGTAGGGGATCCAGAGTATTTCATATGGACGCAAATTGTGTGTTAATTCGTCAATGTGAGGGAGCGAGGGATGCAGAAATGGATGAATAATGCATCGGAAAAGAGATACTCGGAACCCCAACGAAAATCCTATCGTTTCCGTAGAAACGTATCTCGATTTAGAAGGACAATGCATGGAATCCAGAGTATTTTATATGGACGCAAATTGTGTGTTAATTCGTCAATGTGAGGGAGCGAGGGATGCAGTAAAGGATGAATAATGCATCGGAAAAGAGATACTCGGAACCCCAAAGAAAATCCTATCGTTTCCGTAGAAACGTATCTCGATTTAGCAGGACAATGCAGGGAATCCAGAGTATTTCATATGGACGCAAATTGTGTGTTAATTCGTCAATGTGAGGGAGCGAGAAATGCAGTAAAGGAGGAATAATGCATTGGAAAAGAGATACTCGGAACACCAAAGAAAATCGTATCGTTTCCGAAGAAACGTATCTCGATTTACAAGGACAATGCAGGGAATCCAGAGTATATCATATGGACGCAAATTGTGTGTTAATTCGTCAATGTGAGGGAGCGAGGGATGCAGTAAAGGAGGAATAATGCATCGGAAAAGAGATACTCGACTCCCAAAAGAAAATCCTATCGTTTCCGTAGAAACATATCTCGATTTAGAAGGAGAATGCAGGGGATCCAGAGTATTTCATATGGACGCAAATTGTGTGTTAATTCGTCAATGTGAGAGAGCGAGGGATGCAGTAATGGATGAATAATGCATCGGAAAAGAGATACTCGGAACCCCAACGAAAATCCTATCGTTTCTGTAGAAACGTATCTCGATATAGAAGGACAATGCAGGGAATCCGGAGTAAATCATATGGACGCGAATTGTGTGTTAATTCGTCAATGTGAGGGAGCGAGGGATGCAGTAAAGGAGGAATAATGCATCGGAAAAGAGATACTCGGAACCCCAAAGAAAATCCTATCGTTTCCGTATAAACGTATCTCGATTTAGAAGGACAATGCAGGGAATCCAGAGTATTTCATATGGACGCAAATTGTGTGTTAATTCGTCAATGTGAGGGAGCGAGGGATGCAGTAAAGGGGGAATAATGCATCGGAAAAGAGATACTCGGAACCCCAAAGAAAATCCTATCGTTTCCGTAGAAACGTATCTCGATTTAGAGGGACAATGCAAGGAATCCAGAGTATTCCATATGGACGCAAATTGTGTGTTAATTCGTCAATGTGAGGGAGCGAGGGATGCAGTAAAGGAGGAATAATGCATCGGAAAAGAGATACTCGGAACCCCAAAGAAAATCCTATCGTTTCCGTAGAAACGTATCTCGATTTAGAAGGACAATGCAGGGAATCCAGAGTATTTCATATGGACGCAAATTGTGTGTTAATTCGTCAATGTGAGGGAGCGAGGGATGCAGTAAAGGGGGAATAATGCATCGGAAAAGAGATACTCGGAACCCCAAAGAAAATCCTATCGTTTCCGTAGAAACGTATCTCGATTTAGAAGGACAATGCAGGGACTCCAGAGTATTCCATATGGACGCAAATTGTGTATTAATTCGTCAATGTGAGGGAGCGAGGGATGCAGTAAAGGAGGAATAATGCATCGGATAAGCGATTCACGGAACCCCAAAGATAATCCTATCATTTCCGTAGAAACGTATCTCGATTTAGAAGGACAATGCAGGGAATCCAGAGTATTTCATATGGTCGCAAATTGTGTGTTAATTCGTAAATGTGAGGGAGCGAGAAATGCAGTAAAGGAGGAATAATGCATTGGAAAAGAGATACTCGAAACCCCAAAGAAAATCCTATCGTTTCCGTAGAAACGTATCTCGATTTAGAAGGACAATGCAGGGAATCCAGAGTATATCATATGGACGCAAATTGTGTGTTAATTTGTCAATGTGAGGGAGCGAGGGATGCAGTAAAGGAGGAATAATGCATCGGAAAAGAGATACTCGACTCCCAAAAGAAAATCCTATCGTTTCCGTAGAAACGTACCTCATTTTAGAAAGATAATGCAGGGAAACCAGAGAATTTCATATGGACGCAAATTGTGTGTTAATTCGGCAATGTGAGGGAGCGAGGGATGCTGTAAAGGAGGAATAATGCATCGGAAAAGATATACTCGGAACCCCAAAGAAAATCCTACTGTTTCCGTAGAAACGTATCTTGATTTAGAAGGACAATGCAGGGAATCCAGAGTATTTCATATGGACGCAAATTTTGTGTTAATTCGTCAATGTGAGGGAGCGAGGGATGCAGTAAAGGAGGAATAATGCATCGGAAAAGAGATACTCGGAACCCCAAAGAAAATCCAGTCGTTCCGCAGAAACGTATCTCGATTTAGAAGGACAATGCAGGGAATCCAGGGTATTTCATATGGACCCAAATTGTGTGTTAATTCGTCAATGTGAGGGAACGAGGGATGCAGTAAAGGAGGACTAATGCATCGGAAAAGAGATACTCGACTCCCAAAAGAAAATCCGATCGTTTCTGTAGAAACGTATCTCGTTTTAGAAAGATAATGCAGGGAACCCAGAGTATTTCATATGGACGCAATTTGTGTGTTAATTCGGCAATGTGAGGGAGCGAGGGATGCAGTAAAGGAGGAATAATGCATCGGAAAAGAAATACTCGGAACCCCAAAGAAAATCCTATCGTTTCCGTAGAAACGAATCCCGATTTAGAAGGACAATGCAGGGAATCCAGAGTATTTCATATGGACGCAAATTGTGTGTTAATTCGTCAATGTGAGGGAACGAGGGATGCAGTAAAGGAGGAATAATGCATCGGAAAAGAGATACTCGGAACCCCAAAGAAAATCCTATCGTTTCCGTAGAAACGTATCTCGATTTAGAAGGACAATGCAGGGAATCCAGAGTATTTCATATGGACGCAAATTGTGTGTTAATTCGTCAATGTGAGTTAGCGAGGGATGCAGTAAAGGAGGAATAATGCATCGGAAAAGAGATACTCGGAACCCCAAAGAAAATCCTGTCGTTTCCGTAGAAACGTATCTCGAGTTAGAAGGACAATGCAGGGAATCCAGAGTATTTCATATGGACGCAAATTGTGTGTTAATTCGTTAATGTGAGGGAGCGAGGGATGCAGTAAAGGAGAAATAATGCATCGGAAAAGAGATACTCAGAACCCCAAAGAAAATCCTATCGTATCCGTAGAAACGTATCTCGATTTAGAAGGACAATGCAAGGAATCCAGAGTATTTCATATGGACGCAAATTGTGTGTTAATTCGTCAATGTGAGGGAGCGAGGGATGCAGTAAAGGATGAATAATGCATCGGAAAAGAGATACTCGGAACCCCAAAGAAAATCCTATCGTTTCCGTAGAAACGTATCTCGATATAGTAGGACAATGCAGGGAATCCGGAGTATATCATATGGACGCAAATTGTGTGTTAATTCGTCAATGTGAGGGAGCGAGGGATGCAGTAAAGGAGGAATAGATGCAGTAATGGATGAATAATGCATCGGAAAAGAGATAATCGACTCCCAAAAGAAAATCCTATCGTTTCCGTAGAAACATATCTCGTTTTAGAAAGATAATGCAGGGAACCCAGAGTATTTCATATGGGCCCAAATTGTGTGTTAATTCGTCAATGTGAGAGAACGAGGGATGCAGTAAAGGAGGAATAATGCATCGGAAAAGAGATACTCGACTCCCAAAGGAAAATCCTATCGTTTCCGTAGAAACGTATCTCGTTTTAGAAAGATAATGCAGGGAACCCAAAGTATTTCATATGGACGCAATTTGTGTGTTAATTCGGCAATGTGAGGGAGCGAGGGATGCAGTAAAGGAGGAATAATGTATCGGAAAACAAATACTCGGAACCCCAAAGAAAATCCTATCGTTTCCGTAGAAACGATTCCCGATTTAGAAGGACAATGCAGGGAATCCAGAGTATTTCATATGGACGCAAATTGTGTGTTAATTCGTCAATGTGAGGGAACGAGGGATGCAGTAAAGGAGGAATAATGCATCGGAAAAGAGATACTCGGAACCCCAAAGAAAATCCTATCGTTTAAGTAGAAACGTATCTCGATTTAGAAGGACAATGCAGGGAATCCAGAGTATTTCATATGGACGCAAATTGTGTGTTAATTCGTCAATGTGAGTTAGCGAGGGATGCAGTAAAGGAGGAATAATGCATCGGAAAAGAGATACTCGGAACCCCAAAGAAAATCCTATCGTTTCCGTAGAAACGTATCTCGATTTAGAAGGACAATGCAGGGAATCCAGAGTATTTCATATGGACGCAAATTGTGTGTTAATTCGTCAATGTGAGGGAGCGAGGGATGCAGTAAAGGAGGAATAATTCATCGGAAAATAGATACTCGGAACCCCAAAGAAATTCATATCGTTTCCGTAGAAACGTATCTCGATTTAGAAGGACAATGCAGGGAATCCAGAGTATATCATATGGACGCAAATTGTGTGTTAATTTGTCAATGTGAGGGAGCGAGGGATGCAGTAAAGGAGGAATAATGCATCGGAAAAGAGATACTCGACTCCCAAAAGAAAATCCTATCGTTTCCGTAGAAATGTATCTCGTTTTAGAAAGATAATGCAGGGAACACAGAGTATTTCATATGGACGCAAATTGTGTGTTAATTCGGCAATGTGAGGGAGCGAGGGATGCAGTAAAGGAGGAATAATGCATCGGAAAAGAGATACTCGGAACCCCAAAGAAAATCCTATCGTTTCCGTAGAAACGTATCTCGATTTAGAAGGACAATGCAGGGAATCCAGAGTATTTCATATGGACGCAAATTGTGTGTTAATTCGTCAATGTGAGGGAGCGAGGGATGCAGTAAAGGAGGAATAATGCATCGGAAAAGAGATACTCGGAACCCCAAAGAAAATCCTTTCGTTTCCGTAGAAACGTATCTCGATTTAGAAGGACAATGCAGGGAATCCAGAGTATTTCATATGGACGCAAATTGTGTGTTAATTCGTCAATGTGAGGGAGCGAGGGATGCAGTAAAGGAGGAATAATGCATCGGAAAAGAGATACTCGGAACCCCAAAGAAAATCCTATCGTTTCCGTATAAACGTATCTCGATTTAGAAGGACAATGCAGGGAATCCAGAGTATTTCATATGGACGCAAATTGTGTGTTAATTCGTCAATGTGAGGGAGCGAGGGATGCAGTAAAGGGGGAATAATGCATCGGAAAAGAGATACTCGGAACCCCAAAGAAAATCCTATCGTTTCCGTAGAAACGTATCTCGATTTAGAGGGACAATGCAAGGAATCCAGAGTATTCCATATGGACGCAAATTGTGTGTTAATTCGTCAATGTGAGGGAGCGAGGGATGCAGTAAAGGAGGAATAATGCATCGGAAAAGAGATACTCGGAACCCCAAAGAAAATCCTATCGTTTCCGTAGAAACGTATCTCGATTTAGAAGGACAATGCAGGGAATCCAGAGTATTTCATATGGACGCAAATTGTGTGTTAATTCGTCAATGTGAGGGAGCGAGGGATGCAGTAAAGGGGGAATAATGCATCGGAAGAGAGATACTCGGAACCCCAAAGAAAATCCTATCGTTTCCGTAGAAACGTATCTCGATTTAGAAGGACAATGCAGGGAATCCAGAGTATTTCATATGGTCGCAAATTGTGTGTTAATTCGTAAATGTGAGGGAGCGAGAAATGCAGTAAAGGAGGAATAATGCATTGGAAAAGAGATACTCGAAACCCCAAAGAAAATCCTATCGTTTCCGTAGAAACGTATCTCGATTTAGAAGGACAATGCAGGGAATCCAGAGTATATCATATGGACGCAAATTGTGTGTTCATTTGTCAATGTGAGGGAGCGAGGGATGCAGTAAAGGAGGAATAATGCATCGGAAAAGAGATACTCGACTCCCAAAAGAAAATCCTATCGTTTCCGTAGAAACGTACCTCATTTTAGAAAGATAATGCAGGGAAACCAGAGAATTTCATATGGACGCAAATTGTGTGTTAATTCGGCAATGTGAGGGAGCGAGGGATGCTGTAAAGGAGGAATAATGCATCGGAAAAGATATACTCGGAACCCCAAAGAAAATCCTACTGTTTCCGTAGAAACGTATCTTGATTTAGAAGGACAATGCAGGGAATCCAGAGTATTTCATATGGACGCAAATTTTGTGTTAATTCGTCAATGTGAGGGAGCGAGGGATGCAGTAAAGGAGGAATAATGCATCGGAAAAGAGATACTCGGAACCCCAAAGAAAATCCTATCGTTTCCGTAGAAACGTATCTCGATATAGTAGGACAATGCAGGGAATCCGGAGTATATCATATGGACGCAAATTGTGTGTTAATTCGTCAATGTGAGGGAGCGAGGGATGCAGTAAAGGAGGAATAGATGCAGTAATGGATGAATAATGCATCGGAAAAGAGATAATCGACTCCCAAAAGAAAATCCTATCGTTTCCGTAGAAACATATCTCGTTTTAGAAAGATAATGCAGGGAACCCAGAGTATTTCATATGGGCCCAAATTGTGTGTTAATTCGTCAATGTGAGAGAACGAGGGATGCAGTAAAGGAGGAATAATGCATCGGAAAAGAGATACTCGACTCCCAAAGGAAAATCCTATCGTTTCCGTAGAAACGTATCTCGTTTTAGAAAGATAATGCAGGGAACCCAAAGTATTTCATATGGACGCAAATTGTGTGTTAATTCGGCAATGTGAGGGAGCGAGGGATGCAGTAAAGGAGGAATAATGCATCCGAAAAGAGATACTCGACTCCCAAAAGAAAATCCTATCGTTTCCGTAGAAACTTATCTCGTTTTAGAAAGATAATGCAGGGAACCTAGAGTATTTCATATGGACGCAAATTGTGAGTTAATTCGGCAATGTGAGGGAGCGAGGGATGCAGTAAAGGAGGAATAATGCATCGGAAAAGAGATACTCGGAACCCCGAAGAAAATCCTATCGTTTCCGTAGAAACGTATCTCGATTTAGAAGGACAATGCAGGGAATCCAGAGTATTTCATATGGACGCAAATTGTGTGTTAATTCGTCAATGTGAGGGAGCGAGGGATGCAGTGAAGGCGGAATAATGCATCGGGAAAGAGATACTCGACTCCCAAAAGAAAATCCTATCGTATCCGTAGAAACGTATCTCGTTTTAGAAAGATAATGCAGGGAACCCAGAGTATTTCATATGGACGCAATTTCTGTGTTAATTCGGCAATGTGAGGGAGCGAGGGATGCAGTAAAGGAGGACTAATGCATCGGAAAAGAGATACACGGAACCCCAAAGAAAATCCTTTCGTTTCCGTAGAAACGAATCTTGATTTAGAAGGACAATGCAGGGAATCCAGAGTATTTCATATGGACGCAAATTGTGTGTTAATTCGTCAATGTGAGGGAGCGAGGGATGCAGTAAAGGAGGAATAATGCATCGAAAAAGAGATACGCGGAACCCCAAAGAAAATCCTATCGTTTCCGTGGAAACGTATCTCGATTTAGAAGGACAATGCAGGGAATCCAGAGTATTTCATATGGACGCAAATTGTGTGTTAATTCGTCAATGTGAGGGAGCGAGGGATGCAGTAAAGGAGGAATAATGCATCGGAAAAGAGATACTCGGAACCCCGAAGAAAATCCTATCGTTTCCGTAGAAACGTATCTCGATATAGAAGGACAATGCAGGGAATCCGGAGTATATCATATGGACGCAAATTGTGTGTTAATTCGTCAATGTGAGGGAGCGAGGGATATAGTAAAGGAGGAATAGATGCAGTAAAGGAGGAATAATGCATCGAAAAAGAGATACTCGACTCCCAAAAGAAAATCCTATCGTTTCCGTAGAAACGTATCTCGTTTTAGAAAGATAATGCAGGGAACCCAGAGTATTTCATATGGACGCAAATTGTGTGTTAATTCGGCAATGTGAGGGAGCGAGGGATGCAGTAAAGGAGGAATAATGCATCGGAAAAGAGATACACGACTCCCAAAAGAAAATCCTATCGTTTCCGTAGAAACGTATCTCGTTTTAGAAAGATAATGCAGGGAACCTAGAGTATTTCATATGGACGCAAATTGTGTGTTAATTCGGCAATGTGAGGGAGCGAGGGATGCAGTAAAGGAGGAATAATGCATCGGAAAAGAGATACTCGGAACCCCAAAGAAAATCCTATCGTTTCTGTAGAAACGTATCTCGATTTAGAACGACAATACAAGGAATCCAGACTATTTCATATGGACGCAAATTGTGTGTTAATTCGTCAATGTGAGGGAGCGAGGGATGCAGTAAAGGAGCAATAATGCATCGGAAAAGAGATACTCGGAACCCCAAAGAAAATCCTATCGTTTCCGTAGAAACGTATCTCGATTTAGAAGGACAATGCAGGGAATCCAGAGTATTTCATATGGACGAAAATTGTGTGTTAATTCGTCAATGTGAGGGAGCGAGGGATGCAGTAAAGGAGGAATAATGCATCGGAAAAGAGATACTCGGAACCCCAAAGAAAATCCTATCGTTTCCGTAGAAACGTATCTTGATTTAGAAGGACAATGCAGGGAATCCAGAGTATTTCATATGGACGCAAATTGTGTGTTAATTCGTCAATGTCAGGGAGCGAGGGATGCAGTAAAAGAGGAATAATGCATCGGAAAAGAGATACTTGGAACCCCAAAGAAAATCTTATCGTTTCCGTAGAAACGTATCTCGATTTTGAAGGACAATGCACGGAAGCCAGAGTATTTCATATGGACGCAAATTGTGTGTTAATTCGTCAATGTGAGGGAGCGAGGGATGCAGTAAAGGAGGAATAATGCATCGGAAAAGAGATACTCGGAACCCCAAAAAAAATCCTATCGTTTCCGTAGAAACGTATCTCGATTTAGAAGGACAATGCAGGGAATCCAGAGTATTTTATATGGACGCAAATTGTGTGTTAATTCGTCAATGTGAGGGAGCGAGGGATGCAGTAAAGGATGAATAATGCATCGGAAAAGAGATACTCGGAACCCCAAAGAAAATCCTATCGTTTCCGTAGAAACGTATCTTGATATAGAAGGACAATGCAGGGAATCCGGAGTATATCATATGGACGCAAATTGTGTGTTAATTCGTCAATGTGAGGGAGCGAGGGATGCAGTTAAGGAGGAATAGATGCAGTAAAGGAGGAATAATGCATCGGAAAAGAGATACTCGGAACCCCGAAGAAAATCCTATCGTTTCCGTCGAAACGTATCTTGATTTAGAAGGACATTGCAGGGAATCCAGAGTATTTCATATGGACGCAAATTGTGTGTTAATTCGTCAATGTGAGGGAGCGAGGGATGCAGTAAAGGAGGAATAATGCATCGGAAAAGAGATACTCGGAACCCCAAAGAAAATCCTATCGTTTCCGTAGAAACGTATCTCGATTTAGAAGGACAATGCAGGGAATCCAGAGTATTTCATATGGACGCAAATTGTGTGTTAATTCGTCAATGTGAGGGAGCGAGGGATGCAGTAAAGGCGGAATAATGCATCGGAAAAGAGATACTCGACTCCCAAAAGAAAATCCTATCGTATCCGTAGAAACGTATCTCGCTTTAGAAAGATAATGCAGGGAACCCAGAGTATTTCATATGGACGCAATTTCTGTGTTAATTCGGCAATGTGAGGGAGCGAGGGATGCAGTAAAGGAGGAATAATGCATCGTAAAAGAGATACACGGAACCCCAAAGAAAATCCTATCGTTTCCGTAGAAACGAATCCCGATTTAGAAGGACAATGCAAAGAATCCACAGTATTTCATATGGACGCAAATTGTGTGTTAATTCGTCAATGTGAGGGAACGAGAGATGCAGTAAAGGGGGAATAATGCATCGGAAAAGAGTTACTCGGAACACCAAAGAAAATCCTATCGTTTCCGTAGAAACGTATCTCGATTTAGAAGGACAATGCAGGGAATCCAGAGTATTTCATATGGACGCAAATTGTGTGTTAATTCGTCAATGTGAGTTAGCGAGGGATGCAGTAAAGGAGGAATAATGCATCGGAAAAGAGATACTCGGAACCCCAAACAAAATCCTGTCGTTTCCGTAGAAACGTATCTCGATTTAGAAGGACAATGCAGGGAATCCAGAGTATTTCATATGGACTCAAATTGTGTGTTAATTCGGCAATGTGAGGGAGCGAGGGATGCAGTAAAGGAGGAATAATGCATCGGAAAAGAGATACTCGACTCCCAAAAGAAAATCCTATCGTTTCCGTAGAAACGTATCTCGATTTAGAAGGAGAATGTAGGGGATCCAGAGTATTTCATATGGACGCAAATTGTGTGTTAATTCGTCAATGTGAGGGAGCGAGGGATGCAGTAATGGATGAATAATGCATCGGAAAAGAGATACTCGGAACCCCAACGAAAATCCTATCGTTTCCGTAGAAACGTATCTCGATTTAGAAGGACAATGCATGGAATCCAGAGTATTTTATATGGACGCAAATTGTGTGTTATTTCGTCAATGTGAGGGAGCGAGGGATGCAGTAAAGGATGAATAATGCATCGGAAAAGAGATACTCGGAACCCCAAAGAAAATCCTATCGTTTCCGTAGAAACGTATCTCGATATAGAAGGACAATGCAGGGAATCTGGAGTATATCATATGGACGCAAATTGTGTGTTAATTCGTCAATGTGAGGGAGCGAGGGATGCAGTAAAGGAGGAATAGATGCAGTAAAGGTGGAATAATGCATCGGAAAAGAGATACTCGACTCGCAAAAGAAAATCCTATCGTTTCCGTAGAAACGTATTTCGTTTTAGAAAGATAATGCAGGGCACCCAGAGTATTTCATATGGACGCAAATTGTGAGTTAATTCGGCAATGTGAGGGAGCGAGGGATGCAGTAAAGGAGGAATAATGCATCGGAAAAGAGATGCTCGACTCCCAAAAGAAAATCCTATCGTTTCCGTAGAAACGTAACTCGATTTAGATGGACAATGCAGGGAATCCTGAGTATTTCATATGGACGCAAATTCTGTGTTAATTCGTCAATGTTAGGGAGCGAGGGATGCAGTAAAGGAGGAATAATGCATCGGAAAAGAGATACTCGGAACCCCAAAGAAAATCCTATCGTTTCCGTAGAAACGTATCTCGATTTAGAAGGACAATGCAGGGAATCCAGAGTATTTCATATGGACGCAAATTGTGTGTTAATTCGTCAATGTGAGGGAGCGAGGGATGCAGTAAAGGGGAAATAATGCATCGGAAAAGAGATACTCGGAACCCCAAAGAAAATCCTATCGTTTCCGTAGAAACGAATCTCGATTTAGAAGGACAATGCAGGGGATCCAGAGTATTTCATATGGACGCAAATTGTGTGTTAATTCGTCAATGTGAGGGAGCGAGGGATGCAGTAATGGATGAATAATGCATCGGAAAAGAGATACTCGGAACCCCAACAAAAATCCTATCGTTTCCGTAGAAACGTATCTCGATTTAGAAGGACAATGCATGGAATCCAGAGTATTTTATATGGACGCAAATTGTGTGTTAATTCGTCAATGTGAGGGAGCGAGGGATGCAGTAAAGGATGAATAATGCATCGGAAAAGAGATACTCGGAACCCCAAAGAAAATCCTATCGTTTCCGTAGAAACGTATCTCGATTTAGCAGGACAATGCAGGGAATCCAGAGTATTTCATATGGACGCAAATTGTGTGTTAATTCGTCAATGTGAGGGAGCGAGAAATGCAGTAAAGGAGGAATAATGCATTGGAAAAGAGATACTCGGAACCCCAAAGAAAATCGTATCGTTTCCGAAGAAACGTATCTCGATTTAGAAGGACAATGCAGAGAATCCAGAGTATATCATATGGACGCAAATTGTGTGTTAATTCGTCAATGTGAGGGAGCGAGGGATGCAGTAAAGGAGGAATAATGCATCGGAAAAGAGATACTCGACTCCCAAAAGAAAATCCTATCGTTTCCGTAGAAACGTATCTCGATTTAGAAGGAGAATGCAGGGGATCCAGAGTATTTCATATGGACGCAAATTGTGTGTTAATTCGTCAATGTGAGAGAGCGAGGGATGCAGTAATGGATGAATAATGCATCGGAAAAGAGATACTCGGAACCCCAACGAAAATCCTATCGTTTCCGTAGAAACGTATCTCGATATAGAAGGACAATGCAGGGAATCGGGAGTAAATCATATGGACGCGAATTGTGTGTTAATTCGTCAATGTGAGGGAGCGAGGGATGCTGTAAAGGAGGAATAGATGCAGTAAAGGCGGAATAATGCATCGGAAAAGAGATACTCGACTCCCAAAAGAAAATCCTATCGTTTCCGTAGAAACGTATCTCGTTTTACAAAGATAATGCAGGGAACCCAGAGTATTTCATATGGACGCAAATTGTGTGTTAATTCGGCAATGTGAGGGAGCGAGGGATGCAGTAAAGGAGGAATAATGCATCGGAAAAGAGATACTCGACTCCCAAAAGAAAATCCTATCGTTTCCGTAGAAACTTATCTCGTTTTAGAAAGATAATGCAGGGAACCTAGAGTATTTCATATGGACGCAAATTGTGTGTTAATTCGGCAATGTGAGGGAGCGAGGGATGCAGTAAAGGAGGAATAATGCATCGGAAAAGAGATACTCGGAACCCCAAAGAAAATCCTATCGTTTCCGTAGAAACGTATCTTGATTTAGAAGGACATTGCAGGGAATCCAAAGTATTTCATATGGACGCAAATTGTGTGTTAATTCGTCAATGTGAGGGAGCGAGGGATGCAGTAAAGGAGGAATAATGCATCGGAAAAGAGATACTCGGAACCCCAAAGAAAATCCTATCGTTTCCGTAGAAACGTATCTCGATTTAGAAGGACAATGCAGGGAATCCAGAGTGTTTCGTATGGACGCAAATTGTGTGTTAATTCGTCAATGTGAAGGAGCGAGGGATGCAGTAAAGGAGGAATAATGCATCGGAAAAGAGACACTCGACTCCCAAAAGGAAATCCTATCGTTTCCGTAGAAACGTATCCCGTTTTAGAAAGATAATGCAGGGAACCCAGAGTATTTCATATAGACGCAAATTGTGTGTTAATTCGTCAATGTGAGGGAGCGAGGGATGCAGTAAAGGAGGAATAATGCATCGGAAAAGAGATACTCGGAACCCCAAAGAAAATCCTGTCGTTTCCGTAGAAACGTATCTCGATTTAGAAGGACAATGCAAGGAATCCAGAGTATTTCATATGGACGCAAATTGTGTGTTAATTCGTCAATGTGAGGGAGCGAGGGATGCAGTAAAGGAGGAATAATGCATCGGAAAAGACATACTCGGAACCCCAAAGAAAAACCTATCGATTCCGTGGAAACGTATCTCGATTTAGAAGGACAATGCAGGGAATCCAGAGTATTTCATATGGACGCAAATTGTGTGTTAATTCGTCAATGTGAGGGAGCGAGGGATGCAGTAAAGGAGGAATAATGCATTGGAAAAGAGATACTCGGAACCCCCAAAGATAATCCAATCGTTTCCGTAGAAACGTATCTCGATTTAGAAGGACAATGCGGGGAATCCAGAGTATTTCATATGGACGCAAATTGTGTGTTAATTCGTCAATGTGAGGGAGCGAGGGATGCAGTAAAGGAGGAATAATGCATCGGAAAAGAGATACGCGGAACCCCAAAGAAAATCCTATCGTTTCCGTAGAAACGTATCTCGAATTAAAAGGACAATGCCGGGAATCCAGAGTATTTCATATGGACGCAAATTGTGTGTTAATTCGTCAATGTGAGGGAGCGAGGGATGCAGTAAAGGAGGAATAATGCATCGGAAAAGAGATACTCGGAACCCCAAAGAAAATCCTATCGTTTCCGTAGAAACGTATCTTGATTTAGAAGGACATTGCAGGGAATCCAGAGTATTTCATATGGACGCAAATTGTGTGTTAATTCGTCAATGTGAGGGAGCGAGGGATGCAGTAAAGGAGGAATAATGCATCGGAAAAGAGATACTCGGAACCCCAAAGAAAATCCTATCGTTTCCGTAGAAACGTATCTCGATTTAGAAGGACAATGCAGGGAATCCAGAGTGTTTCGTATGGACGCAAATTGTGTGTTAATTCGTCAATGTGAAGGAGCGAGGGATGCAGTAAAGGAGAAATAATGCATCGGAAAAGAGACACTCGACTCCCAAAAGAAAATCCTATCGTTTCCGTAGAAACGTATCCCGTTTTAGAAAGATAATGCAGGGAACCCAGAGTATTTCATATGGACGCAATTTGTGTGTTAATTCGGCAATGTGAGGGAGCGAGGGATGCAGTAAAGGAGGAATAATGCATCGGAAAAGAGATACTCGCAACCCCAAAGAAAATCCTATCGTTTCCGTAGGAACGAATCCCGATTTAGAAGGACAATGCAGGGAATCCAGAGTATTTCATATGGAGGCAAATTGTGTGTTAATTCGTCAATGTGAGGGAGCGAGGGATGCAGTATAGGAGGAATAGATGCAGTAAAGGAGGAATAATGCATCGGAAAAGAGATACTCGACTCCCAAAAGAAAATCCTATCGTTTCCGTAAAAACGTATCTCGTTTTAGAAAGATAATGCAGGGAACCCAGAGTATTTCATATGGACGCAAATTGTGTGTTAATTCGTCAATGTGAGGGAGCGAGGGATGCAGTAAAGGAGGAATAATGCATCGGAAAAGAGATACTCGGAACCCCAAAGAAAAACCTATCGTTTCCGTGGAAACGTATCTCGATTTAGAAGGACAATGCAGGGAATCCAGAGTATTTCATATGGACGCAAATTGTGTGTTAATTCGTCAATGTGAGGGAGCGAGGGATGCAGTAAAGGAGGAATAATGCATTGGAAAAGAGATACTCGGAACCCCAAAAGAAAATCCAATCGTTTCCGTAGAAACGTATCTCGATTTAGAAGGACAATGCAGGGAATCCAGAGTATTTCATATGGACGCAAATTGTGTGTTAATTCGTCAATGTGAGGGAGCGAGGGATGCAGTTAAGGAGGAATAATGCATCGGAAAAGAGATACGCGGAACCCCAAAGAAAATCCTATCGTTTCCGTAGAAACGTATCTCGATTTAGAAGGACAATGCAGGGAATCCAGAGTATTTCATATGGACGCAAATTGTGTGTTAATTCGTCAATGTGAGGGAGCGAGGGATGCAGTAAAGGAGGAATAATGCATCGGAAAAGAGATACTCGGAACCCCAAAGAAAATCCTATCGTTTCCGTAGAAACGTATCTTGATTTAGAAAGACATTGCAGGGAATCCAGAGTATTTCATATGGACGCAAATTGTGTGTTAATTCGTCAATGTGAGGGAGCGAGGGATGCAGTAAAGGAGGAATAGATGCAGTAAAGGAGGAATAATGCATCGGAAAAGAGATACTCGACTCGCAAAAGAAAATCCTATCGTTTCTGTAGAAACGTATCTCGTTTTAGAAAGATAATGCAGGGAACCCAGAGTATTTCATATGGACGCAAATTGTGTGTTAATTCGGCAATGTGAGGGAGCGAGGGATGCAGTAAAGGAGGAATAATGCATCGGAAAAGAGATACACGACTCCCAAAAGAAAATCCTATCGTTTCCGTAGAAACGTATCTCGTTTTAGAAAGATAATGCAGGGAACCTAGAGTATTTCGTATGGACGCAAATTGTGTGTTAATTCGGCAATGTGAGGGAGCGAGGGATGTAGTAAAGGAGGAATAGATGCAGTAAAGGAGGAATAATGCATCGGAAAAGAGATACTCGACTCCCAAAAGAAAATCCTATCGTTTCCGTAGAAACGTATCTCGTTTTAGAAAGATAATGCAGGGAACCCAGAGTATTTCATATAGACGCAAATTGTGTGTTAATTCGTCAATGTGAGGGAGCGAGGGATGCAGTAAAGGAGGAATAATGCATCGGAAAAGAGATACTCGGAACCCCAAAGAATATCCTGTCGTTTCCGTAGAAACGTATCTCGATTTAGAAGGACAATGCAAGGAATCCAGAGTATTTCATATGGACGCAAATTGTGTGTTAATTCGTCAATGTGAGGGAGCGAGGGATGCAGTAAAGGAGGAATAATGCATCGGAAAAGAGATACTCGGAACCCCAAAGAAAAACCTATCGATTCCGTGGAAACGTATCTCGATTTAGAAGGACAATGCAGGGAATCCAGAGTATTTCATATGGACGCAAATTGTGTGTTAATTCGTCAATGTGAGGGAGCGAGGGATGCAGTAAAGGAGGAATAATGCATTGGAAAAGAGATACTCGGAACCCCCAAAGATAATCCAATCGTTTCCGTAGAAACGTATCTCGATTTAGAAGGACAATGCGGGGAATCCAGAGTATTTCATATGGACGCAAATTGTGTGTTAATTTGTCAATGTGAGGGAGCGAGGGATGCAGTAAAGGAGGAATAATGCATCGGAAAAGAGATACGCGGAACCCCAAAGAAAATCCTATCGTTTCCGTAGAAACGTATCTCGATTTAAAAGGACAATGCAGGGAATCCAGAGTATTTCATATCGACGCAAATTGTGTGTTAATTCGTCAATGTGAGGGAGCGAGGGATGCAGTAAAGGAGGAATAATGCATCGGAAAAGAGATACTCGGAACCCCAAAGAAAATCCTATCGTTTCCGTAGAAACGTATCTTGATTTAGAAGGACATTGCAGGGAATCCAGAGTATTTCATATGGACGCAAATTGTGTGTTAATTCGTCAATGTGAGGGAGCGAGGGATGCAGTAAAGGAGGAATAATGCATCGGAAAAGAGATACTCGGAACTCCAAAGAAAATCCTATCGTTTCCGTAGAAACGTATCTCGATTTAGAAGGACAATGCAGGGAATCCAGAGTGTTTCGTATGGACGCAAATTGTGTGTTAATTCGTCAATGTGAAGGAGCGAGGGATGCAGTAAAGGAGAAATAATGCATCGGAAAAGAGACACTCGACTCCCAAAAGAAAATCCTATCGTTTCCGTAGAAACGTATCCCGTTTTAGAAAGATAATGCAGGGAACCCAGAGTATTTCATATGGACGCAATTTGTGTGTTAATTCGGCAATGTGAGGGAGCGAGGGATGCAGTAAAGGAGGAATAATGCATCGGAAAAGAGATACTCGCAACCCCAAAGAAAATCCTATCGTTTCCGTAGGAACGAATCCCGATTTAGAAGGACAATGCAGGGAATCCAGAGTATTTCATATGGAGGCAAATTGTGTGTTAATTCGTCAATGTGAGGGAGCGAGGGATGCAGTATAGGAGGAATAGATGCAGTAAAGGAGGAATAATGCATCGGAAAAGAGATACTCGACTCCCAAAAGAAAATCCTATCGTTTCCGTAAAAACGTATCTCGTTTTAGAAAGATAATGCAGGGAACCCAGAGTATTTCATATGGACGCAAATTGTGTGTTAATTCGTCAATGTGAGGGAGCGAGGGATGCAGTAAAGGAGGAATAATGCATCGGAAAAGAGATACTCGGAACCCCAAAGAAAAACCTATCGTTTCCGTGGAAACGTATCTCGATGTAGAAGGACAATGCAGGGAATCCAGAGTATTTCATATGGACGCAAATTGTGTGTTAATTCGTCAATGTGAGGGAGCGAGGGATGCAGTAAAGGAGGAATAATGCATTGGAAAAGAGATACTCGGAACCCCAAAAGAAAATCCAATCTTTTCCGTAGAAACGTATCTCGATTTAGAAGGACAATGCAGGGAATCCAGAGTATTTCATATGGACGCAAATTGTGTGTTAATTCGTCAATGTGAGGGAGCGAGGGATGCAGTAAAGGAGGAATAATGCATCGGAAAAGAGATACGCGGAACCCCAAAGAAAATCCTATCGTTTCCGTAGAAACGTATCTCGATTTAGAAGGACAATGCAGGGAATCCAGAGTATTTCATATGGACGCAAATTGTGTGTTAATTCGTCAATGTGAGGGAGCGAGGGATGCAGTAAAGGAGGAATAATGCATCGGAAAAGAGATACTCGGAACCCCAAAGAAAATCCTATCGTTTCCGTAGAAACGTATCTTGATTTAGAAAGACATTGCAGGGAATCCAGAGTATTTCATATGGACGCAAATTGTGTGTTAATTCGTCAATGTGAGGGAGCGAGGGATGCAGTAAAGGAGGAATAGATGCAGTAAAGGAGGAATAATGCATCGGAAAAGAGATACTCGACTCGCAAAAGAAAATCCTATCGTTTCTGTAGAAACGTATCTCGTTTTAGAAAGATAATGCAGGGAACCCAGAGTATTTCATATGGACGCAAATTGTGTGTTAATTCGGCAATGTGAGGGAGCGAGGGATGCAGTAAAGGAGGAATAATGCATCGGAAAAGAGATACTCGACTCCCAAAAGAAAATCCTATCGTTTCCGTAGAAACGTATCTCGTTTTAGAAAGATAATGCAGGGAACCTAGAGTATTTCGTATGGACGCAAATTGTGTGTTAATTCGGCAATGTGAGGGAGCGAGGGATGTAGTAAAGGAGGAATAGATGCAGTAAAGGAGGAATAATGCATCGGAAAAGAGATACTCGACTCCCAAAAGAAAATCCTATCGTTTCCGTAGAAACGTATCTCGTTTTAGAAAGATAATGCAGGGAACCCAGAGTATTTCATATGGACGCAAATTGTGTGTTAATTCGGCAATGTGAGGGAGCGAGGGATGCAGTAAAGGAGGAATAATGCATCGGAAAAGAGATACTCGACTCCCAAAAGAAAATCCTATCGTTTCCGTAGAAACGTATCTCGTTTTAGAAAGATAATGCAGGGAACCTAGAGTATTTCATATGGACGCAAATTGTGTGTTAATTCGGCAATGTGAGGGAGCGAGGGATGCAGTAAAGGAGGAATAATGCATCGGAAAAGAGATACTCGGAACCCCAAAGAAAATCCTGTCGTTTCCGTAGAAACGTATCTCGATTTAGAAGGACAATGCAAGGAATCCAAAGTATTTAATATGGACGCTAATTGTGTGTTAATTCGTCAATGTGAGGGAGCGAGGGATGCAGTAAAGGAGGAATAATGCATCGGAAAAGAGATACTCGGAACCCCAAAGAAATACCTATCGTTTCCGTGGAAACGTATCTCGATTTAGAAGGACAATGCAGGGAATCCAGAGTATTTCATATGGACGCAAATTGTGTGTTAATTCGTCAATGTGAGGGAGCGAGGGATGCAGTAAAGGAGGAATAATGCATTGGAAAAGAGATACTCGGAACCCCCAAAGAAAATCCAATCGTTTCCGTAGAAACGTATCTCGATTTAGAAGGACAATGCGGGGAATCCAGAGTATTTCATATGGACGCAAATTGTGTGTTAATTCGTCAATGTGAGGGAGCGAGGGATGCAGTAAAGGAGGAATAATGCATCGGAAAAGAGATACTCGGAACCCCAAAGATAATCCTATCGTTTCCGTAGAAACGTATTTCGATTTAGAAGGACAATGCAGGGAATCCAGAGTGTTTCGTATGGACGCAAATTGTGTGTTAATTCGTCAATGTGAGGGAGCGAGGGATGCAGTAAAGGAGGAATAATGCATCGGAAAAGAGACACTCGACTCCCAAAAGAAAATCCTATCGTTTCCGTAGAAACGTATCTCGTTTTAGAAAGATAATGCAGGGAACCCAGAGTATTTCATATGGACGCAATTTGTGTGTTAATTCGGCAATAAGAGGGAGCGAGGGATGCAGTAAAGGAGGAATAATGCATCGGAAAAGAGATACTCGCAACCCCAAAGAATATCCTATCGTTTCCGTAGGAACGAATCTCGTTTTAGAAAGATAATGCAGGGAACCCAGAGTATTTCATATGGACGCAAATTGTGTGTTAATTCGGCAATGTGAGGGAGCGAGGGATGCAGTAAAGGAGGAATAATGCATCGGAAAAGAGATACTCGGAACCCCAAAGAAAATCCTGTCGTTTCCGTAGAAACGTATCTCGATTTAGAAGGACAACGCAAGGAATCCAGAGTATTTCATATGGACGCAAATTGTGTGTTAATTCGTCAATGTGAGGGAGCGAGGGATGCAGTAAAGGAGGAATAATGCATCGGAAAAGAGATACTCGGAACCCCAAAGAAAAACCTATCGTTTCCGTGGAAACGTATCTCGATTTAGAAGGACAATGCAGGGAATCCTGAGTATTTCATATGGACGCAAATTGTGTGTTAATTCGTCAATGTGAGGGAGCGAGGGATGCAGTAAAGGAGGAATAATGCATTGGAAAAGAGATACTCGGAACCCCCAAAGAAAATCCAATCGTTTCCGTAGAAACGTATCTCGATTTAGAAGGACAATGCGGGGAATCCAGAGTATTTCATATGGACGCAAATTGTGTGTTAATTCGTCAATGTGAGAGAGCGAGGGATGCAGTAAAGGAGGAATAATGCATCGGAAAAGAGATACGCGGAACCCCAAAGAAAATCCTATCGTTTCCGTAGAAACGTATCTCGATTTAGAAGGACAATGCAGGGAATCCAGAGTATTTCATATGGACGCAAATTGTGTGTTAATTCGTCAATGTGAGGGAGCGAGGGATGCAGTAAAGGAGGAATAATGCATCGGAAAAGAGATACTCGGAACCCCAAAGAAAATCCTATCGTTTCCGTAGAAACGTATCTCGATTTAGAAGGACAATGCAGGGAATTCAGAGTGTTTCGTATGGACGCAAATTGTGTGTTAATTCGTCAATGTGAGGGAGCGAGGGATGCAGTAAAGGAGGAATAATGCATCGGAAAAGAGACACTCGACTCCCAAAAGAAAATCCTATCGTTTCCGTAGAAACGTATCTCGTTTTAGAAAGATAATGCAGGGAACCCAGAGTATTTCATATGGACGCAATTTGTGTGTTAATTCGGCAATGTGAGGGAGCGAGGGATGCAGTAAAGGAGGAATAATGCATCGGAAAAGAGATACTCGCAACCCCAAAGAAAATCCTATCGTATCCGTAGAAACGAATCCCGATTTAGAAGGACAATGCAGGGAATCCAGAGTATTTCATATGGACGCAAATTGTGTGTTAATTCGTCAATGTGAGGGAGCGAGGGATGCAGTAAAGGAGGAATAGATGCAGTAAAGGAGGAATAATGCATCGGATAAGAGATACTCGACTCCCAAAAGAAAATCCTATCGTTTCCGTAGAAACGTATCTCGTTTTAGAAAGATAATGCAGGGAACCCAGAGTATTTCATATGGTCGCAAATTGTGTGTTAATTCGGCAATGTGAGGGAGCGAGGGATGCAGTAAAGGAGGAATAATGCATCGGAAAAGAGATACTCGGAACCCCAAAGAAAAACCTATCGTTTCCGTGGAAACGTATCTCGATTTAGAAGGACAATGTAGGGAATCCAGAGTATTTCATATGGACGCAAATTGTGTGTTAATTCGTCAATGTGAGGGAGCGAGGGATGCAGTAAAGGAGGAATAATGCATCGGAAAAGAGATACTCGGAACCCCAAAGAAAAACCTATCGTTTCCGTGGAAACGTATCTCGATTTAGAAGGACAATGCAGGGAATCCAGAGTATTTCATATGGACGCAAATTGTGTGTTAAAACGTCAATGTGAGGGAGCGAGGGATGCAGTAAAGGAGGAATAGATGCAGTAAAGGAGGAATAATGCATCGGAAAAGAGATACTCGACTCCCAAAAGAAAATCCTATCGTTTCCGTAGAAACGTATCTCGTTTTAGAAAGATAATGCAGGGAACCCAGAGTATTTCATATGGACGCAAATTGTGTGTTAATTCGGCAATGTGAGGGAGCGAGGGATGCAGTAAAGGAGGAATAATGCATCGGAAAAGAGATACTCGGAACCCCAAAGAAAATCCTGTCGTTTCCGTAGAAACGTATCTCGATTTAGAAGGACAATGCAAGGAATCCAGAGTATTTCATATGGACGCAAATTGTGTGTTAATTCGTCAATGTGAGGGAGCGAGGGATGCAGTAAAGGAGGAATAATGCATCGGAAAAGAGATACGCGGAACCCCAAAGAAAATCCTATCGTTTCCGTAGAAACGTATCTCGATTTAGAAGGACAATGCAGGGAATCCAGAGTATTTCATATGGACGCAAATAGTGTGTTAATTCGTCAATGTGAGGGAGCGAGGGATGCAGTAAAGGAGGAATAATGCATCGGAAAAGAGATACTCGGAACCCCAAAGAAAATCCTATCGTTTCCGTAGAAACGTATCTCGATTTAGAAGGACAATGCAGGGAATTCAGAGTGTTTCGTATGGACGCAAATTGTGTGTTAATTCGTCAATGTGAGGGAGCGAGGGATGCAGTAAAGGAGGAATAATGCATCGGAAAAGAGACACTCGACTCCCAAAAGAAAATCCTATCGTTTCCGTAGAAACGTATCTCGTTTTAGAAAGATAATGCAGGGAACCCAGAGTATTTCATATGGACGCAATTTGTGTGTTAATTCGGCAATGTGAGGGAGCGAGGGATGCAGTAAAGGAGGAATAATGCATCGGAAAAGAGATACTCGCAACCCCAAAGAAAATCCTATCGTTTCCGTAGAAACGAATCCCGATTTAGAAGGACAATGCAGGGAATCCAGAGTATTTCATATGGACGCAAATTGTGTGTTAATTCGTCAATGTGAGGGAGCGAGGGATGCAGTAAAGGAGGAATAGATGCAGTAAAGGAGGAATAATGCATCGGAAAAGAGATACTCGACTCCCAAAAGAAAATCCTATCGTTTCCGTAGAAACGTATCTCGTTTTAGAAAGATAATGCAGGGAACCCAGAGTATTTCATATGGTCGCAAATTGTGTGTTAATTCGGCAATGTGAGGGAGCGAGGGATGCAGTAAAGGAGGAATAATGCATCGGAAAAGAGATACTCGGAACCCCAAAGAATATCCTGTCGTTTCCGTAGAAACGTATCTCGATTTAGAAGGACAATGCAAGGAATCCAGAGTATTTCATATGGACGCAAATTGTGTGTTAATTCGTCAATGTGAAGGAGCGAGGGATGCAGTAAAGGAGGAATAATGCATCGAAAAAGAGATACTCGGAACCCCAAAGAAAAACCTATCGTTTCCGTGGAAACGTATCTCGATTTAGAAGGACAATGCAGGGAATCCAGAGTATTTCATATGGACGCAAATTGTGTGTTAATTCGTCAATGTGAGGGAGCGAGGGATGCAGTAAAGGAGGAATAATGCATTGGAAAAGAGATACTCGGAACCCCAAAGAAAATCCTATCGTTTCCGTAGAAACGTATCTCGATTTAGAAGGACAATGCAGGGAATCCAGAGTATTTCATATGGACGCAAATTGTGTGTTAATTCGTCAATGTGAGGGAGCGAGGGATGCAGTAAAGGAGGAATAATGCATCGGAAAAGAGATACTCGGAACCCCAAAGAAAATCCTATCGTTTCCGTAGAAACGTATCTTGATTTAGAAGGACATTGCAGGGAATCCAGAGTATTTCATATGGACGCAAATTGTGTGTTTATTCGTCAATGTGAGGGAGCGAGGGATGCAGTAAAGGATGAATAATGCATCGGAAAAGAGCTACTCGGAACCCCAAAGAAAATCCTATCGTTTCCGTAGAAACGTATCTCGATTTAGCAGGACAATGCAGGGAATCCAGAGTATTTCATATGGACGCAAATTGTGTGTTAATTCGTCAATGTGAGGGAGCGAGAAATGCAGTAAAGGAGGAATAATGCATTGGAAAAGAGATACTCGACTCCCAAAAGAAAATCCTATCGTTTCCATAGAAACGTATCTCGTTTTAGAAAGATAATGCAGGGAACCTATAGTATTTCATATGGACGCAAATTGTGTGTTAATTCGGCAATGTGAGGGAGCGAGGGATGCAGTAAAGGAGGAATAATGCATCGGAAAAGAGATACTCGACTCCCAAAAGAAAATCCTATCGTTTCCGTAGAAACGTATCTCGTTTTAGAAAGATAATGCAGGGAATCCAGAGTATTTCATATGGACGCAAACTGTGTGTTAATTCGGCAATGTGAGGGAGCGAGGGATGCAGTAAAGGAGGAATAATGCATCGGAAAAGAGATACTCGGAACCCTAAAGAAAATGCTATCGTTTCCGTAGAAATGTATCTCGATTTAGAAGGACAATGCTGGGGATCCAGAGTATTTCATATGGTCGCAAATTGTGTGTTAATTCGTCAATGTGAGGGAGCGAGGGTTGCAGTAAAGGATGAATAATGCATCGGAAAAGAGATACTCGGAACCCCAAAGAAAATCCTATCGTTTACGTAGAAACGTATCTCGATATAGAAGGACAATGCAGGGAATCTGGAGTATATCATATGGACGCAAATTGTGTGTTAATTCGTCAATGTGAGCGACCGAGGGATGCAGTAAGGGAGGAATAGATGCAGTAAAGGAGGAATAATGCATCGGAAAAGAGATACTCGACTCCCAAAAGAAAATCCTATCGTTCCGTAGAAACGTATCTCGTTTTAGAAAGATAATGCAGGGAACCCAGAGTATATCATATGGACGCAAATTGTGTGTTAATTCGGCAATGTGAGGGAGCGAGGGATGCAGTAAAGGAGGAATAATGCATCGGAAAAGAGATACTCGACTCCCAAAAGAAAATCCTATCGTTTCCATAGAAACGTATCTCGTTTTAGAAAGATAATGCAGGGAACCTATAGTATTTCATATGGACGCAAATTGTGTGTTAATTCGGCAATGTGAGGGAGCGAGGGATGCAGTAAAGGAGGAATAATGCATCGGAAAAGAGATACTCGGAACCCCAAAGAAAATCCTGTCGTTTCCGTAGAAACGTAACTCGATTTAGAAGGACAATGCAAGGAATCCAGAGTATTTCATATGGACGCAAATTGTGTGTTAATTCGTCAATGTGAGGGAGCGAGGGATGCAGTAAAGGAGGAATAATGCATCGGAAAAGAGATACTCGGGACCCCAAAAAAAAAACCTATCGTTTCCGTGGAAACGTATCCCGATTTAGAAGGACAATGCAGGGAATCCAGGGTATTTCATATGGACGCAAATTGTGTGTTAATTCGTCAATGTGAGGGAGCGAGGTATGCAGTAAAGGAGGAATAATGCATTGGAAAAGAGATACTCGGAACCCCCAAAGAATATCCAATCGTTTCCGTAGAAACGTATCTCGATTTAGAAGGACAATGCGGGGAATCCAGAGTATTTCATATGGACGCAAATTGTGTGTTAATTCGTCAATGTGAGGGAGCGAGTGATGCAGTAAAGGAGGAATAATGCATCGGAAAAGAGATACGCGGAACCTCAAAGAAAAACCTATCGTTTCCGTAGAAACGTATCTCGATTTAGAAGGACAATGCAGGGAATCCAGAGTATTTCATATCGACGCAAACTGTGTGTTAATTCGTCAATGTGAGGGAGCGAGGGATGCAGTAAAGGAGGAATAATGCATCGGAAAAGAGATACTCGGAACCCCAAAGAAAATCCTATCGTTTCCGTAGAAACGTATCTTGATTTAGAAGGACATTGCAGGGAATCCAGAGTATTTCATATGGACGCAAATTGTGTGTTAATTCGTCCATGTGAGGGAGCGAGGGATGCAGTAAAGGAGGAATAATGCATCGGAAAAGAGATACTCGGAACCCCAAAGAAAATCCTATCGTTTCCGTAGAAACGTATCTCGATTTAGAAGGACAATGCAGGGAGTCCAGAGTGTTTCGTATGGACGCAAATTGTGTGTTAATTCGGCAATGTGAGGGAGCGAGGGATGCAGTAAAGGAGGAATAATGCATCGGAAAAGAGACACTCGACTCCCAAAAGAAAATCCTATCGTTTCCGTAGAAACGTATCTCGTTTTAGAAAGATGATGCAGGGAACCCAGAGTATTTCATATGGACGCAATTTGTGTGTTAATTCGGCAATGTGAGGGAGCGAGGGATGCAGTAAAGGAGGAATAATGCATCGGAAAAGAGATACTCGCAACCCCAAAGAAAATCCTATCGTTTCCGTAGACACGAATCCCGATTTAGAAGGACAATGCAGGGAATCCAGAGTATTTCATATGGACGCAAATTGTGTGTTAATTCGTCAATGTGAGGGAGCGAGGGATGCAGTAAAGGAGGAATAGATGCAGTAAAGGAGGAATAATGCATCGATAAAGAGATACTCGACTCCCAAAAGAAAATCCTATCGTTTCCGTAGAAACGTATCTCGTTTTAGAAAGATAATGCAGGCAACCCAGAGTATTTCATATGGACGCAAATTGTGTGTTAATTCGGCAATGTGAGGGAGCGAGGGATGCAGTAAAGGAGGAATAATGCATCGGAAAAGAGATACTCGGAACCCCAAAGAAAATCCTGTCGTTTCCGTAGAGACGTATCTCGATTTAGAAGGACAATGCAAGGAATCCAGGTTATTTCATATGGACGCAAATTGTGTGTTAATTCGTCAATGTGAGGGAGCGAGGGATGCAGTAAAGGAGGAATAATGCATCGGAAAAGAGATACTCGGAACCCCAAAGAAAAACCTATCGTTTCCGTGGAAACGTATCTCGATTTAGAAGGACAATGCAGGGAATCCAGAGTATTTCATATGGACGCAAATTGTGTGTTATTTCGTCAATGTGAGGGAGCGAGGGATGCAGTAAAGGAGGAATAATGCATTGGAAAAGAGATACTCGGAACCCCCAAAGAAAATCCAATCGTTTCCGTAGAAACGTATCTCGATTTAGAAGGACAATGCGGGGAATCCAGAGTATTTCATATGGACGCAAATTGTGTGTTAATTCGTCAATGTGAGGGAGCGAGGGATGCAGTAAAGGAGGAATAATGCATCGGAAAAGAGATACGCGGAACCCCAAAGAAAATCCTATCGTTTCCGTAGAAACGTATCTCGATTTAGAGGGACAATGCAGGGAATCCAGAGTATTTCATATGGACGCAAATTGTGTGTTAATTCGTCAATGTGAGGGAGCGAGGGATGCAGTAAAGGAGGAATAATGCATCGGAAAAGAGATACTCGGAACCCCATAGAAAATCCTATCGTTTCCGTAGAAACGTATCTTGATTTAGAAGGACATTGCAGGGAATCCAGAGTATTTCATATGGACGCAAATTGTGTGTTAATTCGTCAATGTGAGGGAGCGAGGGATACAGTAAAGGAGGAATAATGCATCGGAAAAGAGATACTCGACTCCCAAAAGAAAATCCTATCGTTTCCGTAGAAACGTATCTCGTTTTAGATAGATAAGGCAGGGAACCTAGAGTATTTCATATGGACGCAAATTGTGTGTTAATTCGGCAATGTGAGGGAGCGAGGGATGCAGTAAAGGAGGAATGTTGTTGTTGTGGTCTTCAGTCCTGAGACTGGTTTGATGCAGCTCTCCATGCTACTCTATCCTGTGCAAGCTTCTTCATCTCCCAGTACCTACTGCTACCTACATCCTTCTGAATCTGCTTAGTGTATTGATCTCTTGGTCTCCCTCTACGATTTTTACCCTCCACGCTGCCCCCCAATGCTAAATTTGTGATCCCTTGATGCCTCAAAACATGTCCTACCAACCGATCCCTTCTTCTAGTCAAGTTGTGCCACAAACTTCTCTTCTCTCCAATCCTATTCAATACCTCCTCATTAGTTACGTGATCTACCCACCTTATCTTCAGCATTCTTCTGTAGCACCACATTTCGAAAGCTTCTATTCTCTTCTTGTCCAAACTAGTTATCGTCCATGTCTCACTTCCATACATGGCTACACTCCATACAAATACTTTCAGAAACGACTTCCTGACACCTAAATCTATACTCGATGTTAACAAATTTCTCTTCTTGAGAAACGCTTTCCTTGCCATTGCCAGTCTACATTTTATATCCTCTCTACTTCGACCATCATCGGTTATTTTACTCCCTAAATAGCAAAACTCCTTTACTACTTTAAGTGTCTCACTTCCTAATCTAATACCCTCAACATCACCCGACTTAATTCGGCTACATTCCATTATCCTCGTTTTGCTTTTGTTGATGTTCATCTTATATCCTCCTGTCAAGACACTGTCCATTCCGTTCAACTGCTCTTCCAAGTCCTTTGCTGTCTCTGACAGAATTACAATGTCATCGGCGAACCTCAAAGTTTTTACGTCTTCTCCATGCATTTTAATACCTACTCCGAATTTTTCTTTTGTTTCCTTTACTGCTTGCTCAATATACAGATTGAATAACATCGGGGAGAGGCTACAACCCTGTCTCACTCCTTTCCCAACCACTGCTTCCCTTTCATGCCCCTCGACTCTTATAACTGCCATCTGGTTTCTGTACAAATTGTAAATAGCCTTTCGCTCCCTGTATTTTACCCCTGCCACCTTCAGAATTTGAAAGAGAGTATTCCAGTCAACATTGTCAAAAGCTTTCTCTAAGTCTACAAATGCTAGAAACGTAGGTTTGCCTTTTCTTAATCTTTCTTCCAAGATAAGTCGTAAGGTCAGTATTGCCTCACGTGTTCCAACATTCCTACGGAATCCAAACTGATCTTCCCCGAGGTCAGCTTCTACCAGTTTTTCCATTCGTCTGTAAAGAATTCGCGTTAGTATTTTGCAGCTGTGACTTATTAAACTGATAGTTCGGTAATTTTCACATCTGTCAACACCTGCTTTCTTTGGGATTGGAATTATTATATTCTTCTTGAAGTCTGAGGGTATTTCGCCTGTCTCATACATTGTGCTCACCAGATGGTAGAGTTTTGTCCTGACTGGCTCTCCCGAGGCCATCAGTAGTTCTAGTGGAATGTTGTCTACTCCCGGGGCCTTGTTTCGACTCAGGTCTTTCAGGAGGAGGAATAATGCATCGGAAAAGAGATACTCGGAACCCCAAAGAAAATCCTGTCGTTTCCGTAGAAACGTATCTCGATTTAGAAGAACAATGCAAGGAATCCAGAGTATTTCATATGGACGCAAATTGTGTGTTAATTCGTCAATGTGAGGGAGCGAGGGATGCAGTAAAGGAGGAATAATGCATCGGAAAAGAGATACTCGGAACCCCAAAGAAAAACCTATCGTTTCCGTGGAAACGTATCTCGATTTAGAAGGACAATGCAGGGAATCCAGAGTATTTCATATGGACGCAAATTGTGTGTTAATTCGGCAATGTGAGGGAGCGAGGGATGCAGTAAAGGAGGAATAATGCATTCTAAAAGAGATACTCGGAACCCAGAAAGAAAATCCAATCGTTTCCGTAGAAACGTATCTCGATTTAGAAGGACAATGCGGGGAATCCAGAGTATTTCATATGGACGCAAATTGTGTGTTAATTCGTCAATGTGAGGGAGCGAGGGATGCAGTAAAGGAGGAATAATGCATCGGAAAAGAGATACGCGGAACCCCAAAGAAAATCCTATCGTTTCCGTAGAAACGTATCTCGATTTAGAAGGACAATGCAGGGAATCCAGAGTATTTCATATGGACGCAAATTGTGTGTTAATTCGTCAATGTGAGGGAGCGAGGGATGCAGTAAAGGAGGAAAATGCATCGGAAAAGAGATACTCGGAACCCCAAAGAAAATCCTATCGTTTCCGTAGAAACGTATCTTGATTTAGAAAGACATTGCAGGGAATCCAGAGTATTTCATATGAACGCAAATTGTGTGTTAATTCGTCAATGTGAGGGAGCGAGGGATGCAGTAAAGGAGGAATAATGCATCGGAAAAGAGATACTCGGAACCCCAAAGAAAATCCTATCGTTTCCGTAGAAACGTATCTCGATTTAGAAGGACAATGCAGGGAATCCAGAGTATTTCGTATGGACGCAAATTGTGTGTTAATTCGTCAATGTGAGGGAGCGAGGGATGCAGTAAAGGAGGAATAATGCATCGGAAAAGAGACACTCGACTCCCAAAAGAAAATCCTATCGTTTCCATAGAAACGTATCTCGTTTTAGAAAGATAATGCAGGGAACCCAGAGTATTTCATATGGACGCTATTTGTGTGTTAATTCAGCAATGTGAGGGAGCGAGGGATGCAGTAAAGGAGGAATAATGCATCGGAAAAGAGATACTCGCAACCCCAAAGAAAATCCTATCGTTTCCGTAGAAACGAATCCCGATTTAGAAGGACAATGCAGGGAATCCAGAGTATTTCATATGGACGCAAATTGTGTGTTAATTCGTCAATGTGAGGGAGCGAGGGATGCAGTAAAGGAGGAATAGATGCAGTAAAGGAGGAATAATGCATCGGAAAAGAGATACTCGACACCCAAAAGAAAATCCTATCGTTTCCGTAGAAACGTATCTTGATTTAGAAGGACATTGCAGGGAATCCAGAGTATTTCATATGGACGCAAATGGTGTGTTAATTCGGCAATGTGAGGGAGCGAGGGATGCAGTAAAGGAGGAATAATGCATCGGAAAAGAGATACTCGGAACCCCAAAGAAAATCCTGTCGTTTCCGTAGAAACGTATCTCGATTTAGAAGGACAATGCAGGGAATCCAGAGTATTTCATATGGACGCAAATTGTGTGTTAATTCGTCAATGTGAGGGAGCGAGGGATGCAGTAAAGGAGGAATAGATGCAGTAAAGGAGGAATAATGCATCGGAAAAGAGATACTCGACACCCAAAAGAAAATCCTATCGTTTCCGTAGAAACGTATCTCGTTTTAGAAAGATAATGAAGGGAACCCAGAGTATTACATATGGACGCAAATGGTGTGTTAATTCGGCAATGTGAGGGAGCGAGGGATGCAGTAAAGGAGGAATAATGCATCGGAAAAGAGATACTCGACTCCCAAAAGAAAATCCTATCGTTTCCATTGAAACGTATCTCGTTTTAGAAAGATAATGCAGGGAACCTAGAGTATTTCATATGGACGCAAATTGTGTGTTCATTCGGCAATGTGAGGGAGCGAGGGATGCAGTAAAGGAGGAATAATGCATCGGAAAAGAGATACTCGGAACCCCAAAGAAAATCCTGTCGTTTCCGTAGAAACGTATCTCGATTTAGAAGGACAATGCAAGGAATCCAGAGTATTTCATACGGACGCAAATTGTGTGTTAATTCGTCAATGTGAGGGAGCGAGGGATGCAGTAAAGGAGGAATAATGCATCGGAAAAGAGATACTCGGAACCCCAAAGAAAAACCTATCGTTTCCATGGAAACGTATCTCGATTTAGAAGGACAATGCAGGGAATCCAGAGTATTTCATATGGACGCAAATTGTGTGTTAATTCGTCAATGTGAGGGAGCGAGGGATGCAGTAAAGGAGGAATAATGCATTGGAAAAGAGATACTCGGAACCCCCAAAGAAAATCCAAACGTTTCCGTAGAAACGTATCTCGATTTAGAAGGACAATGCGGGGAATCCAGAGTATTTCATATGGACGCAAATTGTGTGTTAATTCGTCAATGTGAGGGAGCGAGGGATGCAGTAAAGGAGGAATAATGCATCGGAAAAGAGATACGCGGAACCCCAAAGAAAATCCTATCGTTTCCGTAGAAACGTATCTCGATTTAGAAGGACAATGCAGGGAATCCAGAGTATTTCATATGGACGCAAATTGTGTGTTAATTCGTCAATGTGAGGGAGCGAGGGATGCAGTAAAGGGGGAATAATGCATCGGAAAAGAGATACTCGGAACCCCAAAGAAAATCCTATCGTTTCCGTAGAAACGTATCTTGATTTAGAAGGACATTGCAGGGAATCCAGAGTATTTCATATGGACGCAAATTGTGTGTTAATTCGTCAATGTGAGGGAGCGAGGGATGCAGTAAAGGAGGAATAATGCATCGGAAAAGAGATACTCGGAACCCCAAAGAAAATCCTATCGTTTCCGTAGAAACGTATCTCGATTTAGAAGGACAATGCAGGGAATCCAGAGTATTTCGTATGGACGCAAATTGTGTGTTAATTCGTCAATGTGAGGGAGCGAGGGATGCAGTAAAGGAGGAATGATGCATCGGAAAAGAGACACTCGACTCCCAAAAGAAAATCCTATCGTTTCCGTAGAAACGTATCTCGTTTTAGAAGGATAATGCAGGGAACCCAGAGTATTTCATATGGACGCAATTTGTGTGTTAATTCGGCAATGTGAGGGAGCGAGGGATGCAGTAAAGGAGGAATAATGCATCGGAAAAGAGATACTCGCAACACCAAAGAAAATGCTATCGTTTCCGTAGAAACGTATCTCGATTTAGAAGGACAATGCAGGGAATCCAGAGTATTTCGTATGGACGCAAATAGTGTGTTAATTCGTCAATGTGAGGGAGCGAGGGATGCAGTAAAGGAGGAATAATGCATCGGAAAAGAGACACTCGACTCCCAAAAGAAAATCCTATCGTTTCCGTAGAAACGTATCTCGTTTTAGAAAGGTAATGCAGGGAACCCAGAGTATTTCATATGGACGCAATTTGTGTGTTAATTCGGCAATGTGAGGGAGCGAGGGATGCAGTAAAGGAGGAATAATGCATCGGAAAAGAGATACTCGACTCCCAAAAGAAAATCCTATCGTTTCCGTAGAAACGTATCTCGTTTTAGATAGATAAGGCAGGGAACCTAGAGTATTTCATATGGACGCAAATTGTGTGTTAATTCGGCAATGTGAGGGAGCGAGGGATGCAGTAAAGGAGGAATGTTGTTGTTGTGGTCTTCAGTCCTGAGACTGGTTTGATGCAGCTCTCCATGCTACTCTATCCTGTGCAAGCTTCTTCATCTCCCAGTACCTACTGCAACCTACATCCTTCTGAATCTGCTTAGTGTATTGATCTCTTGGTCTCCCTCTACGATTTTTACCCTCCACGCTGCCCTCCAATGCTAAATTTGTGATCCCTTGATGCCTCAAAACATGTCCTACCAACCGATCCCTTCTTCTAGTCAAGTTGTGCCACAAACTTCTCTTCTCTCCAATCCTATTCAATACCTCCTCATTAGTTACGTGATCTACCCACCTTATCTTCAGCATTCTTCTGTAGCACCACATTTCGAAAGCTTCTATTCTCTTCTTGTCCAAACTAGTTATCGTCCATGTCTCACTTCCATACATGGCTACACTCCATACAAATACTTTCAGAAACGACTTCCTGACACCTAAATCTATACTCGATGTTAACAAATTTCTCTTCTTGAGAAACGCTTTCCTTGCCATTGCCAGTCTACATTTTATATCCTCTCTACTTCGACCATCATCGGTTATTTTACTCCCTAAATAGCAAAACTCCTTTACTACTTTAAGTGTCTCACTTCCTAATCTAATACCCTCAACATCACCCGACTTAATTCGGCTACATTCCATTATCCTCGTTTTGCTTTTGTTGATGTTCATCTTATATCCTCCTGTCAAGACACTGTCCATTCCGTTCAACTGCTCTTCCAAGTCCTTTGCTGTCTCTGACAGAATTACAATGTCATCGGCGAACCTCAAAGTTTTTACGTCTTCTCCATGCATTTTAATACCTACTCCGAATTTTTCTTTTGTTTCCTTTACTGCTTGCTCAATATACAGATTGAATAACATCGGGGAGAGGCTACAACCCTGTCTCACTCCTTTCCCAACCACTGCTTCCCTTTCATGCCCCTCGACTCTTATAACTGCCATCTGGTTTCTGTACAAATTGTAAATAGCCTTTCGCTCCCTGTATTTTACCCCTGCCACCTTCAGAATTTGAAAGAGAGTATTCCAGTCAACATTGTCAAAAGCTTTCTCTAAGTCTACAAATGCTAGAAACGTAGGTTTGCCTTTTCTTAATCTTTCTTCCAAGATAAGTCGTAAGGTCAGTATTGCCTCACGTGTTCCAACATTCCTACGGAATCCAAACTGATCTTCCCCGAGGTCAGCTTCTACCAGTTTTTCCATTCGTCTGTAAAGAATTCGCGTTAGTATTTTGCAGCTGTGACTTATTAAACTGATAGTTCGGTAATTTTCACATCTGTCAACACCTGCTTTCTTTGGGATTGGAATTATTATATTCTTCTTGAAGTCTGAGGGTATTTCGCCTGTCTCATACATTGTGCTCACCAGATGGTAGAGTTTTGTCCTGACTGGCTCTCCCGAGGCCATCAGTAGTTCTAGTGGAATGTTGTCTACTCCCGGGGCCTTGTTTCGACTCAGGTCTTTCAGGAGGAGGAATAATGCATCGGAAAAGAGATACTCGGAACCCCAAAGAAAATCCTGTCGTTTCCGTAGAAACGTATCTCGATTTAGAAGAACAATGCAAGGAATCCAGAGTATTTCATATGGACGCAAATTGTGTGTTAATTCGTCAATGTGAGGGAGCGAGGGATGCAGTAAAGGAGGAATAATGCATCGGAAAAGAGATACTCGGAACCCCAAAGAAAAACCTATCGTTTCCGTGGAAACGTATCTCGATTTAGAAGGACAATGCAGGGAATCCAGAGTATTTCATATGGACGCAAATTGTGTGTTAATTCGGCAATGTGAGGGAGCGAGGGATGCAGTAAAGGAGGAATAATGCATTCTAAAAGAGATACTCGGAACCCAGAAAGAAAATCCAATCGTTTCCGTAGAAACGTATCTCGATTTAGAAGGACAATGCGGGGAATCCAGAGTATTTCATATGGACGCAAATTGTGTGTTAATTCGTCAATGTGAGGGAGCGAGGGATGCAGTAAAGGAGGAATAATGCATCGGAAAAGAGATACGCGGAACCCCAAAGAAAATCCTATCGTTTCCGTAGAAACGTATCTCGATTTAGAAGGACAATGCAGGGAATCCAGAGTATTTCATATGGACGCAAATTGTGTGTTAATTCGTCAATGTGAGGGAGCGAGGGATGCAGTAAAGGAGGAATAATGCATCGGAAAAGAGATACTCGGAACCCCAAAGAAAATCCTATCGTTTCCGTAGAAACGTATCTTGATTTAGAAAGACATTGCAGGGAATCCAGAGTATTTCATATGAACGCAAATTGTGTGTTAATTCGTCAATGTGAGGGAGCGAGGGATGCAGTAAAGGAGGAATAATGCATCGGAAAAGAGATACTCGGAACCCCAAAGAAAATCCTATCGTTTCCGTAGAAACGTATCTCGATTTAGAAGGACAATGCAGGGAATCCAGAGTATTTCGTATGGACGCAAATTGTGTGTTAATTCGTCAATGTGAGGGAGCGAGGGATGCAGTAAAGGAGGAATAATGCATCGGAAAAGAGACACTCGACTCCCAAAAGAAAATCCTATCGTTTCCATAGAAACGTATCTCGTTTTAGAAAGATAATGCAGGGAACCCAGAGTATTTCATATGGACGCTATTTGTGTGTTAATTCAGCAATGTGAGGGAGCGAGGGATGCAGTAAAGGAGGAATAATGCATCGGAAAAGAGATACTCGCAACCCCAAAGAAAATCCTATCGTTTCCGTAGAAACGAATCCCGATTTAGAAGGACAATGCAGGGAATCCAGAGTATTTCATATGGACGCAAATTGTGTGTTAATTCGTCAATGTGAGGGAGCGAGGGATGCAGTAAAGGAGGAATAGATGCAGTAAAGGAGGAATAATGCATCGGAAAAGAGATACTCGACACCCAAAAGAAAATCCTATCGTTTCCGTAGAAACGTATCTCGTTTTAGAAAGATAATGAAGGGAACCCAGAGTATTACATATGGACGCAAATGGTGTGTTAATTCGGCAATGTGAGGGAGCGAGGGATGCAGTAAAGGAGGAATAATGCATCGGAAAAGAGATACTCGACTCCCAAAAGAAAATCCTATCGTTTCCATTGAAACGTATCTCGTTTTAGAAAGATAATGCAGGGAACCTAGAGTATTTCATATGGACGCAAATTGTGTGTTCATTCGGCAATGTGAGGGAGCGAGGGATGCAGTAAAGGAGGAATAATGCATCGGAAAAGAGATACTCGGAACCCCAAAGAAAATCCTGTCGTTTCCGTAGAAACGTATCTCGATTTAGAAGGACAATGCAAGGAATCCAGAGTATTTCATACGGACGCAAATTGTGTGTTAATTCGTCAATGTGAGGGAGCGAGGGATGCAGTAAAGGAGGAATAATGCATCGGAAAAGAGATACTCGGAACCCCAAAGAAAAACCTATCGTTTCCATGGAAACGTATCTCGATTTAGAAGGACAATGCAGGGAATCCAGAGTATTTCATATGGACGCAAATTGTGTGTTAATTCGTCAATGTGAGGGAGCGAGGGATGCAGTAAAGGAGGAATAATGCATTGGAAAAGAGATACTCGGAACCCCCAAAGAAAATCCAAACGTTTCCGTAGAAACGTATCTCGATTTAGAAGGACAATGCGGGGAATCCAGAGTATTTCATATGGACGCAAATTGTGTGTTAATTCGTCAATGTGAGGGAGCGAGGGATGCAGTAAAGGAGGAATAATGCATCGGAAAAGAGATACGCGGAACCCCAAAGAAAATCCTATCGTTTCCGTAGAAACGTATCTCGATTTAGAAGGACAATGCAGGGAATCCAGAGTATTTCATATGGACGCAAATTGTGTGTTAATTCGTCAATGTGAGGGAGCGAGGGATGCAGTAAAGGGGGAATAATGCATCGGAAAAGAGATACTCGGAACCCCAAAGAAAATCCTATCGTTTCCGTAGAAACGTATCTTGATTTAGAAGGACATTGCAGGGAATCCAGAGTATTTCATATGGACGCAAATTGTGTGTTAATTCGTCAATGTGAGGGAGCGAGGGATGCAGTAAAGGAGGAATAATGCATCGGAAAAGAGATACTCGGAACCCCAAAGAAAATCCTATCGTTTCCGTAGAAACGTATCTCGATTTAGAAGGACAATGCAGGGAATCCAGAGTATTTCGTATGGACGCAAATTGTGTGTTAATTCGTCAATGTGAGGGAGCGAGGGATGCAGTAAAGGAGGAATGATGCATCGGAAAAGAGACACTCGACTCCCAAAAGAAAATCCTATCGTTTCCGTAGAAACGTATCTCGTTTTAGAAGGATAATGCAGGGAACCCAGAGTATTTCATATGGACGCAATTTGTGTGTTAATTCGGCAATGTGAGGGAGCGAGGGATGCAGTAAAGGAGGAATAATGCATCGGAAAAGAGATACTCGCAACACCAAAGAAAATCCTATCGTTTCCGTAGAAACGTATCTCGATTTAGAAGGACAATGCAGGGAATCCAGAGTATTTCATATGGACGCAAATTGTGTGTTAATTCGTCAATGTGAGTTAGCGAGGGATGCAGTAAAGGAGGAATAATGCATCGGAAAAGAGATACTCGCAACCCCAAAGAAAATCCTATCGTTTCCGTAGAAACGAATCCCGATTTAGGACAATGCAGGGAATCCAGAGTATTTCATATGGACGCAAATTGTGTGTTAATTCGACAATGTGAGGGAGCGAGGGATGCAGTAAAGGAGGAATAATGCATTGGAAAAGAGATACTCGGACCCCCCAAAGAAAATCCAATCGTTTCCGTAGAAACGTATCTCGATTTAGAAGGACAATGCGGGGAATCCAGAGTATTTCATATGGACGCAAATTGTGTGCTAATTCGTCAATGCGAGGGAGCGAGGGATGCAGTAAAGGAGGAATAATGCATCGGAAAAGAGATACGCGGAACCCCAAAGAAAATCCTATCGTTTCCGTAGAAACGTATCTCGATTTAGAAGGACAATGCAGGGAATCCAGAGTATTTCATATGGACGCAAATTGTGTGTTAATTCGTCAATGTGAGGGAGCGAGGGATGCAGTAAAGGGGGAATAATGCATCGGAAAAGAGATACTCGGAACCCCAAAGAAAATCCTATCGTTTCCGTAGAAACGTATCTTGATTTAGAAGGACATTGCAGGGAATCCAGAGTATTTCATATGGACGCAAATTGTGTGTTAATTCGTCAATGTGAGGGAGCGAGGGATGCAGTAAAGGAGGATTAATGCATCGGAAAAGAGATACTCGGAACCCCAAAGAAAATGCTATCGTTTCCGTAGAAACGTATTTCGATTTAGAAGGACATTGCAGGGAATCCAGAGTATTTCGTATGGACGCAAATTGTGTGTTAATTCGTCAATGTGAGGGAGCGAGGGATGCAGTAAAGGAGGAATAATGCATCGGAAAAGTGATACTCGGAACCCCAAAGAAAATCCTATCGTTTCCGTAGAAACGTATCTCGTTTTAGAAAGATAATGCAGGGAACCCAGAGTATTACATATGGACGCAAATGGTGTGTTAATTCGGCAATGTGAGGGAGCGAGGGATGCAGTAAAGGAGGAATAATGCATCGGAAAAGAGATACTCGACTCCCAAAAGAAAATCCTATCGTTTCCATAGAAACGTATCTCGATTTAGAAAGATAATGCAGGGAACCTAGAGTATTTCATATGGACGCAAATTGTGTGTTAATTCGGCAATGTGAGGGAGCGAGGGATGCAGTAAAGGAGGAATAATGCATCGGAAAAGAGATACTCGGAACCCCAAAGAAAATCCTGTCGTTTCCGTAGAAACGTATCTCGATTTAGAAGGACAATGCAAGGAATCCAGAGTATTTCATACGGACGCAAATTGTGTGTTAATTCGTCAATGTGAGGGAGCGAGGGATGCAGTAAAGGAGGAATAATGCATCGGAAAAGAGATACTCGGAACCCCAAAGAAAAACCTATCGTTTCCATGGAAACGTATCTCGATTTAGAAGGACAATGCAGGGAATCCAGAGTATTTCATATGGACGCAAATTGTGTGTTAATTCGTCAATGTGAGGGAGCGAGGGATGCAGTAAAGGAGGAATAATGCATTGGAAAAGAGATACTCGGAACCCCCAAAGAAAATCCAAACGTTTCCGTAGAAACGTATCTCGATTTAGAAGGACAATGCGGGGAATCCAGAGTATTTCATATGGACGCAAATTGTGTGTTAATTCGTCAATGTGAGGGAGCGAGGGATGCAGTAAAGGAGGAATAATGCATCGGAAGAGAGATACGCGGAACCCCAAAGAAAATCCTATCGTTTCCGTAGAAACTTATCTCGATTTAGAAGGACAATGCAGGGAATCCAGAGTATTTCATATGGACGCAAATTGTGTGTTAATTCGTCAATGTGAGGGAGCGAGGGATGCAGTAAAGGGGGAATAATGCATCGGAAAAGAGATACTCGGAACCCCAAAAAAAATCCTATCGTTTCCGTAGAAACGTATCTTGATTTAGAAGGACATTGCAGGGAATCCAGAGTATTTCATATGGACGCAAATTGTGTGTTAATTCGTCAATGTGAGGGAGCGAGGGATGCAGTAAACGAGGAATAATGCATCGGAAAAGAGATACTCGGAACCCCAAAGAAAATCCTATCGTTTCCGTAGAAACGTATCTCGATTTAGAAGGTCGATGCAGGGAATCCAGAGTATTTCGTATGGACGCAAATTGTGTGTTAATTCGTCAATGTGAGGGAGCGAGGGATGCAGTAAAGGAGGAATGATGCATCGGAAAAGAGACACTCGACTCCCAAAAGAAAATCCTATCGTTTCCGTAGAAACGTATCTCGTTTTAGAAGGATAATGCAGGGAACCCAGAGTATTTCATATGGACGCAATTTGTGTGTTAATTCGGCAATGTGAGGGAGCGAGGGATGCAGTAAAGGAGGAATAATGCATTGGAAAAGAGATACTCGCAACCCCAAAGAAAATCCTATCGTTTCCGTAGAAACGAATCCCGATTTAGGACAATGCAGGGAATCCAGAGTATTTCATATGGACGCAAATTGTGTGTTAATTCGACAATGTGAGGGATCGAGGGATGCAGTAAAGGAGGAATAATGCATCGGAAAAGAGATACTCGGAACACCAAAGAAAATCCTATCGTTTCCGTAGAAACTTATCTCGATTTAGAAGGACAATGCAGGGAATCCAGAGTATTTCATATGGACGCAAATTGTGTGTTAATTCGTCAATGTGAGGGAGCGAGGGATGCAGTAAAGGAGGAATGATGCATTGGGAAAGAGATACTCGGAACCCCCAAAGAAAATCCAATCGTTTCCGTAGAAACGTATCTCGATTTAGAAGGACAATGCGGGGAATCCAGAGTATTTCATATGGACGCAAATTGTGTGCTAATTCGTCAATGCGAGGGAGCGAGGGATGCAATAAAGGAGGAATAATGCATCGGAAAAGAGATACGCGGAACCCCAAAGAAAATCCTATCGTTTCCGTAGAAACGTATCTCGATTTAGAAGGACAATGCAGGGAATCCAGAGTATTTCATATGGACGCAAATTGTGTGTTAATTCGTCAATGTGAGCGAGCGAGGGATGCAGTAAAGGGGGAATAATGCATCGGAAAAGAGATACTCGGAACCCCAAAGAAAATCCTATCGTTTCCGTAGAAACGTATCTTGATTTAGAAGGACATTGCAGGGAATCCAGAGTATTTCATATGGACGCAAATTGTGTGTTAATTCGTCAATGTGAGGGAGCGAGGGATGCAGTAAAGGAGGAATAATGCATCGGAAAAGAGATACTCGGAACACCAAAGAAAATGCTAACGTTTCCGTAGAAACGTATCTCGATTTAGAAGGACATTGCAGGGAATCCAGAGTATTTCGTATGGACGCAAATTGTGTGTTAATTCGTCAATGTGAGGGAGCGAGGGATGCAGTAAAGGAGGAATAATGCATCGGAAAAGAGACACTCGACTCCCAAAAGAAAATCCTATCGTTTCGGTAGAAACGTATCTCGTTTTAGAAAGATAATGCAGGGAACCCAGAGTATTTCGTATGGACGCAATTTGTGTGTTAATTCGGCAATGTGAGGGAGCGAGGGATGCAGTAAAGGAGGAATAATGCATCGGAAAAGAGATACTCGCAACCCCAAAGAAAATCCTATCGTTTCCGTAGAAACGAATCCCGATTTAGAAGGACAATGCAGGGAATCCAGAGTATTTCATATGGACGCAAATTTTGTGTTAATTCGACAATGTGAGGGATCGAGGGATGCAGTAAAGGAGGAATAATTCATCGGAAAAGAGATACTCGGAACCCCAAAGAAAATCCTATCGTTTCCGTAGAAACGTATCTCGATTTAGAAGGACAATGCAGGGAATCCAGAGTATTTCATATGGACGCAAATTGTGTGTTAATTCGTCAATGTGAGGGAGCGAGGGATGCAGTAAAGGATGAATAATGCATCGGAAAAGAGATACTCGGAACCCCAAAGAAAATCCTATCGTTTCCGTAGAAACATATCTCGATATAGAAGGACAATGCAGGGAATCCGGAGTATATCATATGGACGTAAATTGTGTGTTAATTCGTCAATGTGAGGGAGCGAGGGATGCAGTAAAGGAGGAATGGATGCAGTAAAGGAGGAATAATGCATCGGAAAAGATATACTCGACTCCCAAAAGAAAATCCTATCGTTTCCGTAGAAACGTATCTCGTTTTAGAAAGATAATGCAGGGAACCCAGAGTATTTCATATGGACGCAAATTGTGTGTTAATTCGGCAATGTGAGGGAGCGAGGGATGCAGTAAAGGAGGAATAATGCATCGGAAAAGAGATACTCGGAACCCCAAAGAAAATCCTATCGTCTCCGTAGAAACGTATCTCGATTTAGAAGGACAATGCAGGGAATCCAGAGTATTGCATATGGACGCAAATTGTGTGTTAATTCGTCAATGTGAGGAAGCGAGGGATGCAGTAAAGGAGGAATAATGCATCGGAAAAGAGATACGCGGAACCCCAAAGTAAATCCTATCATTTCCGTAGAAACGTATCTCGATTTAGAAGGACAATGCAGGGAATCCAGAGTATTTCATATGGACGCAAATTGTGTGTTAATTCGTCAATGTGAGGGAGCGAGGGATGCAGTAAAGGAGGAATAATGCATCGGAAAAAAGATACTCGGAACCCCAAAGAAAATCCTATCGTTTCCGTAGAAACGTATCTTGATTTAGAAGGACAATGCAGGGAATCCAGAGTATTTCATATGGACGCAAATTGTGTGTTAATTCGTCAATGTGAGGGAGCGAGGGATGCAGTAAAGGAGGAATAATGCATCGGAAAAGAGATACTCGACTCCCAAAAGAAAATCCTATCGTTTCCGTAGAAACGTATCTCGATTTAGAAAGATAATGCAGGGAACCCAGAGTATTTCATATGGACGCAATTTGTGTGTTAATTCGGCAATGTGAGGGAGCGAGGGAAGCAGTAAAGGAGGAATAATGCATCGGAAGAGAGATACTCGGAACCCCAAAGAAAATCCTGTCGTTTCCGTAGAAACGAATCCCGATTTAGAAGGACAATGCAGGGAATCCAGAGTATTTCATATGGACGCAAATTGTGTGTTAATTCGTCAATGTGAGGGAGCGAGGGATGCAGTAAAGGAGGAATAATGCATCGGAAAAGAGATACTCGGAACCCCAAAGAAAATCCTATCGTTTCCGTAGAAACGTATCTCGATTTAGAAGGACAATGCAGAGAATCCAGAGTATTTCATATGGACGCAAATTGTGTGTTAATTCGTCAATGTGAGGGAGCGAGGGATGCAGTAAAGGAGGGATAATTCATCGGAAAAGAGATACTCGGAACCCCAAAAAAAATCCTATCGTTTCCGTAGAAACGTATCTCGATTTAGAAGGACAATGCAGGGAATCCAGAGTATTTTATATGGTCGCAAATTGTGTGCCAATTCGTCAATGTGAGGGAGCGAGGGATGCAGTAAAGGATGAATAATGCATCGGAAAAGAGATACTCGGAACCCCAAAGAAATTCCTATCGTTTCCGTAGAAACGTATCTCGATATAGAAGGACAATGCAGGGAATCCGGTGTATATCATATGGACGCAAATTGTGTGTTAATTCGTCAATGTGAGCGAGCGAGGGATGCAGTAAAGGAGGAATAGATGCAGTAAAGGAGGAATAATGCATCGGAAAAGAGATACTCGACTCCCAAAAGAAAATCCTATCGTTTCCATAGAAACGTATCTCGTTTTAGAAAGATAATGCAGGGAACCCAGAGTATTTCATATGGACGCAAATTGTGTGTTAATTCGGCAATGTGAGGGAGCGAGGGATGCAGTAAAGGAGGAATAATGCATCGGAAAAGAGATACTCGGAACCCCAAAGAAAATCCTGTCGTTTCCGTAGAAACGTATCTCGATTTAGAAGGACAACGCAAGGAATCCAGAGTATTTCATATGGACGCAAATTGTGTGTTAATTCGTCAATGTGAGGGAGCGAGGGATGCAGTAAAGGAGGAATAATGCATCGGAAAAGAGATACTCGGAACCCCAAAGAAAAACCTATCGTTTCCGTGGAAAAGTATCTCGATTTAGAAGGACAATGCAGGGAATCCTGAGTATTTCATATGGACGCAAATTGTGTGTTAATTCGTCAATGTGAGGGAGCGAGGGATGCAGTAAAGGAGGAATAATGCATTGGAAAAGAGATACTCGGAACCCCCAAAGAAAATCCAATCGTTTCCGTAGAAACGTATCTCGATTTAGAAGGACAATGCGGGGAATCCAGAGTATTTCATATGGACGCAAATTGTGTGTTAATTCGTCAATGTGAGGGAGCGAGGGATGCAGTAAAGGAGGAATAATGCATCGGAAAAGAGATACGCGGAACCCCAAAGAAAATCCTATCGTTTCCGTAGAAACGTATCTCGATTTAGAAGGACAATGCAGGGAATCCAGAGTATTTCATATGGACGCAAATTGTGTGTTAATTCGTCAATGTGAGGGAGCGAGGGATGCAGTAAAGGAGGAATAATGCATCGGAAAAGAGATACTCGGAACCCCAAAGAAAATCCTATCGTTTCCGTAGAAACGTATCTCGATTTAGAAGGACAATGCAGGGAATTCAGAGTGTTTCGTATGGACGCAAATTGTGTGTTAATTCGTCAATGTGAGGGAGCGAGGGATGCAGTAAAGGAGGAATAATGCATCGGAAAAGAGACACTCGACTCCCAAAAGAAAATCCTATCGTTTCCGTAGAAACGTATCTCGTTTTAGAAAGATAATGCAGGGAACCCAGAGTATTTCATATGGACGCAATTTGTGTGTTAATTCGGCAATGTGAGGGAGCGAGGGATGCAGTAAAGGAGGAATAATGCATCGGAAAAGAGATACTCGCAACCCCAAAGAAAATCCTATCGTATCCGTAGAAACGAATCCCGATTTAGAAGGACAATGCAGGGAATCCAGAGTATTTCATATGGACGCAAATTGTGTGTTAATTCGTCAATGTGAGGGAGCGAGGGATGCAGTAAAGGAGGAATAGATGCAGTAAAGGAGGAATAATGCATCGGATAAGAGATACTCGACTCCCAAAAGAAAATCCTATCGTTTCCGTAGAAACGTATCTCGTTTTAGAAAGATAATGCAGGGAACCCAGAGTATTTCATATGGTCGCAAATTGTGTTTTAATTCGGCAATGTGAGGGAGCGAGGGATGCAGTTAAGGAGGAATAATGCATCGGAAAAGAGATACTCGGAACCCCAAAGAAAATCCTGTCGTTTCCGTAGAAACGTATCTCGATTTAGAAGGACAATGCAAGGAATCCAGAGTATTTCATATGGACGCAAATTGTGTGTTAATTCGTCAATGTGAAGGAGCGAGGGATGCAGTAAAGGAGGAATAATGCATCGAAAAAGAGATACTCGGAACCCCAAAGAAAAACCTATCGTTTCCGTGGAAACGTATCTCGATTTAGAAGGACAATGCAGGGAATCCAGAGTATTTCATATGGACGCAAATTGTGTGTTAATTCGTCAATGTGAGGGAGCGAGGGATGCAGTAAAGGAGGAATAATGCATCGGAAAAGAGATACTCGGAACCCCAAAGAAAAACCTATCGTTTCCGTGGAAACGTATCTCGATTTAGAAGGACAATGCAGGGAATCCAGAGTATTTCATATGGACGCAAATTGTGTGTTAAAACGTCAATGTGAGGGAGCGAGGGATGCAGTAAAGGAGGAATAGATGCAGTAAAGGAGGAATAATGCATCGGAAAAGAGATACTCGACTCCGAAAAGAAAATCCTATCGTTTCCGTAGAAACGTATCTCGTTTTAGAAAGATAATGCAGGGAACCCAGAGTATTCCATATGGACGCAAATTGTGTGTTAATTCGGCAATGTGAGGGAGCGAGGGATGCAGTAAAGGAGGAATAATGCATCGGAAAAGAGATACTCGGAACCCCAAAGAAAATCCTGTCGTTTCCGTAGAAACGTATCTCGATTTAGAAGGACAATGCAAGGAATCCAGAGTATTTCATATGGACGCAAATTGTGTGTTAATTCGTCAATGTGAGGGAGCGAGGGATGCAGTAAAGGAGGAATAATGCATCGGAAAAGAGATACTCGGAACCCCAAAGAAAAACCTATCGTTTCCGTGGAAACGTATCTCGATTTAGAAGGACAATGCAGGGAAACCTGAGTATTTCATATGGACGCAAATTGTGTGTTAATTCGTCAATGTGAGGGAGCGAGGGATGCAGTAAAGGAGGAATAATGCATTGGAAAAGAGATACTCGGAACCCCCAAAGAAAATCCAATCGTATCCGTAGAAACGTATCTCGATTTAGAAGGACAATGCGGGGAATCCAGAGTATTTCATATGGACGCAAATTGTGTGTTAATTCGTCAATGTGAGGGAGCGAGGGATGCAGTAAAGGAGGAATAATGCATCGGAAAAGAGATACGCGGAACCCCAAAGAAAATCCTATCGTTTCCGTAGAAACGTATCTCGATTTAGAAGGACAATGCAGGGAATCCAGAGTATTTCATATGGACGCAAATTGTGTGTTAATTCGTCAATGTGAGGGAGCGAGGGATGCAGTAAAGGAGGAATAATGCATCGGAAAAGAGATACTCGGAACCCCAAAGAAAATCCTATCGTTTCCGTAGAAACGTATCTCGATTTAGAAGGACAATGCAGGGAATTCAGAGTGTTTCGTATGGACGCAAATTGTGTGTTAATTCGTCAATGTGAGGGAGCGAGGGATGCAGTAAAGGAGGAATAATGCATCGGAAAAGAGACACTCGACTCCCAAAAGAAAATCCTATCGTTTCCGTAGAAACGTATCTCGTTTTAGAAAGATAATGCAGGGAACCCAGAGTATTTCATATGGACGCAATTTGTGTGTTAATTCGGCAATGTGAGGGAGCGAGGGATGCAGTAAAGGAGGAATAATGCATCGGAAAAGAGATACTCGCAACCCCAAAGAAAATCCTATCGTTTCCGTAGAAACGAATCCCGATTTAGAAGGACAATGCAGGGAATCCAGAGTATTTCATATGGACGCAAATTGTGTGTTAATTCGTCAATGTGAGGGAGCGAGGGATGCAGTAAAGGAGGAATAGATGCAGTAAAGGAGGAATAATGCATCGGAAAAGAGATACTCGACTCCCAAAAGAAAATCCTATCGTTTCCGTAGAAACGTATCTCGTTTTAGAAAGATAATGCAGGGAACCCAGAGTATTTCATATGGTCGCAAATTGTGTGTTAATTCGGCAATGTGAGGGAGCGAGGGATGCAGTAAAGGAGGAATAATGCATCGGAAAAGAGATACTCGGAACCCCAAAGAATATCCTGTCGTTTCCGTAGAAACGTATCTCGATTTAGAAGGACAATGCAAGGAATCCAGAGTATTTCATATGGACGCAAATTGTGTGTTAATTCGTCAATGTGAAGGAGCGAGGGATGCAGTAAAGGAGGAATAATGCATCGAAAAAGAGATACTCGGAACCCCAAAGAAAAACCTATCGTTTCCGTGGAAACGTATCTCGATTTAGAAGGACAATGCAGGGAATCCAGAGTATTTCATATGGACGCAAATTGTGTGTTAATTCGTCAATGTGAGGGAGCGAGGGATGCAGTAAAGGAGGAATAATGCATTGGAAAAGAGATACTCGGAACCCCAAAGAAAATCCTATCGTTTCCGTAGAAACGTATCTCGATTTAGAAGGACAATGCAGGGAATCCAGAGTATTTCATATGGACGCAAATTGTGTGTTAATTCGTCAATGTGAGGGAGCGAGGGATGCAGTAAAGGAGGAATAATGCATCGGAAAAGAGATACTCGGAACCCCAAAGAAAATCCTATCGTTTCCGTAGAAACGTATCTTGATTTAGAAGGACATTGCAGGGAATCCAGAGTATTTCATATGGACGCAAATTGTGTGTTTATTCGTCAATGTGAGGGAGCGAGGGATGCAGTAAAGGATGAATAATGCATCGGAAAAGAGCTACTCGGAACCCCAAAGAAAATCCTATCGTTTCCGTAGAAACGTATCTCGATTTAGCAGGACAATGCAGGGAATCCAGAGTATTTCATATGGACGCAAATTGTGTGTTAATTCGTCAATGTGAGGGAGCGAGAAATGCAGTAAAGGAGGAATAATGCATTGGAAAAGAGATACTCGGAACCCCAAAGAAAATCGTATCGTTTCCGAAGAAACGTATCTCGATTTAGAAGGACAATGCAGAGAATCCAGAGTATATCATATGGACGCAAATTGTGTGTTAATTCGTCAATGTGAGGGAGCGAGGGATGCAGTAAAGGAGGAATAATGCATCGGAAAAGAGATACTCGACTCCCAAAAGAAAATCCTATCGTTTCCGTAGAAACGTATCTCGATTTAGAAGGAGAATGCAGGGGATCCAGAGTATTTCATATGGACGCAAATTGTGTGTTAAATCGTCAATGTGAGGGAGCGAGGGATGCAGTAATGGATGAATAATGCATCGGAAAAGAGATACTCGGAACCCCAACGAAAATCCTATCGTTTCCGTAGAAACGTATCTCGATATAGAAGGACAATGCAGGGAATCCGGAGTAAATCATATGGACGCAAATTGTGTGTTAATTCGTCAATGTGAGGGAGCGAGGGATGCAGTAAAGGAGGAATAGATGCAGTAAAGGAGGTATAATGCATCGGAAAAGAGATACTCGACTCCCAAAAGAAAATCCTATCGTTTCCGTAGAAACGTATCTCGTTTTAGAAAGATAATGCAGGGAATCCAGAGTATTTCATATGGACGCAAACTGTGTGTTAATTCGGCAATGTGAGGGAGCGAGGGATGCAGTAAAGGAGGAATAATGCATCGGAAAAGAGATACTCGACTCCCAAAAGAAAATCCTATCGTTTCCGTTGAAACGTATCTCGTTTTAGAAAGATAATGCAGGGAACCTAGAGTATTTCATATGGACGCAAATTGTGTGTTAATTCGGCAATGTGACGGAGCGAGGGATGCAGTAAAGGAGGAATAATGCATCCGAAAAGAGATACTCGGAACCCCAAAGAAAATCCAATCGTTTCCGTAGAAACGTATCTAGAATTAGAACGACAATGCAGGGATCCAGAGTATTTCATATGGACGCAAATTGTGTGTTAATTCGTCAATGTGAGTTAGCGAGGGATGCAGTAAAGGAGGAATAACGCATCGGAAAAGAGATACTAGGAACCCCAAAGAAAATCTCGTCGTTTCCGTAGAAACGTATCTCGATTTAGAAGGACAATGCAGGGAATCCAGAGTATTTCATATGGACGCAAATTGTGTGTTAATTCGTCAATGTGAGGGTGCGAGGGATGCAGTAAAGGAGGAATAATGCATCGGAAAAGAGATACTCGGAACCCTAAAGAAAATGCTATCGTTTCCGTAGAAATGTATCTCGATTTAGAAGGACAATGCTGGGGATCCAGAGTATTTCATATGGTCGCAAATTGTGTGTTAATTCGTCAATGTGAGGGAGCGAGGGTTGCAGTAAAGGATGAATAATGCATCGGAAAAGAGATACTCGGAACCCCAAAGAAAATCCTATCGTTTACGTAGAAACGTATCTCGATATAGAAGGACAATGCAGGGAATCTGGAGTATATCATATGGACGCAAATTGTGTGTTAATTCGTCAATGTGAGCGAGCGAGGGATGCAGTAAAGGAGGAATAGATGCAGTAAAGGAGGAATAATGCATCGGAAAAGAGATACTCGACTCCCAAAAGAAAATCCTATCGTTCCGTAGAAACGTATCTCGTTTTAGAAAGATAATGCAGGGAACCCAGAGTATATCATATGGACGCAAATTGTGTGTTAATTCGGCAATGTGAGGGAGCGAGGGATGCAGTAAAGGAGGAATAATGCATCGGAAAAGAGATACTCGGAACCCCAAAGAAAATCCTGTCGTTTCCGTAGAAACGTATCTCGTTTTAGAAAGATAATGCAGGGAACCTATAGTATTTCATATGGACGCAAATTGTGTGTTAATTCGGCAATGTGAGGGAGCGAGGGATGCAGTAAAGGAGGAATAATGCATCGGAAAAGAGATACTCGGAACCCCAAAGAAAATCCTGTCGTTTCCGTAGAAACGTAACTCGATTTAGAAGGACAATGCAAGGAATCCAGAGTATTTCATATGGACGCAAATTGTGTGTTAATTCGTCAATGTGAGGGAGCGAGGGATGCAGTAAAGGAGGAATAATGCATCGGAAAAGAGATACTCGGGACCCCAAAAAAAAAACCTATCGTTTCCGTGGAAACGTATCCCGATTTAGAAGGACAATGCAGGGAATCCAGAGTATTTCATATGGACGCAAATTGTGTGTTAATTCGTCAATGTGAGGGAGCGAGGTATGCAGTAAAGGAGGAATAATGCATTGGAAAAGAGATACTCGGAACCCCCAAAGAATATCCAATCGTTTCCGTAGAAACGTATCTCGATTTAGAAGGACAATGCGGGGAATCCAGAGTATTTCATATGGACGCAAATTGTGTGTTAATTCGTCAATGTGAGGGAGCGAGTGATGCAGTAAAGGAGGAATAATGCATCGGAAAAGAGATACGCGGAACCTCAAAGAAAAACCTATCGTTTCCGTAGAAACGTATCTCGATTTAGAAGGACAATGCAGGGAATCCAGAGTATTTCATATCGACGCAAACTGTGTGTTAATTCGTCAATGTGAGGGAGCGAGGGATGCAGTAAAGGAGGAATAATGCATCGGAAAAGAGATACTCGGAACCCCAAAGAAAATCCTATCGTTTCCGTAGAAACGTATCTTGATTTAGAAGGACATTGCAGGGAATCCAGAGTATTTCATATGGACGCAAATTGTGTGTTAATTCGTCCATGTGAGGGAGCGAGGGATGCAGTAAAGGAGGAATATGCATCGGAAAAGAGATACTCGGAACCCCAAAGAAAATCCTATCGTTTCCGTAGAAACGTATCTCGATTTAGAAGGACAATGCAGGGAGTCCAGAGTGTTTCGTATGGACGCAAATTGTGTGTTAATTCGGCAATGTGAGGGAGCGAGGGATGCAGTAAAGGAGGAATAATGCATCGGAAAAGAGACACTCGACTCCCAAAAGAAAATCCTATCGTTTCCGTAGAAACGTATCTCGTTTTAGAAAGATGATGCAGGGAACCCAGAGTATTTCATATGGACGCAATTTGTGTGTTAATTCGGCAATGTGAGGGAGCGAGGGATGCAGTAAAGGAGGAATAATGCATCGGAAAAGAGATACTCGCAACCCCAAAGAAAATCCTATCGTTTCCGTAGAAACGAATCCCGATTTAGAAGGACAATGCAGGGAATCCAGAGTATTTCATATGGACGCAAATTGTGTGTTAATTCGTCAATGTGAGGGAGCGAGGGATGCAGTAAAGGAGGAATAGATGCAGTAAAGGAGGAATAATGCATCGATAAAGAGATACTCGACTCCCAAAAGAAAATCCTATCGTTTCCGTAGAAACGTATCTCGTTTTAGAAAGATAATGCAGGCAACCCAGAGTATTTCATATGGACGCAAATTGTGTGTTAATTCGGCAATGTGAGGGAGCGAGGGATGCAGTAAAGGAGGAATAATGCATCGGAAAAGAGATACTCGGAACCCCAAAGAAAATCCTGTCGTTTCCGTAGAAACGTATCTCGATTTAGAAGGACAATGCAAGGAATCCAGGTTATTTCATATGGACGCAAATTGTGTGTTAATTCGTCAATGTGAGGGAGCGAGGGATGCAGTAAAGGAGGAATAATGCATCGGAAAAGAGATACTCGGAACCCCAAAGAAAAACCTATCGTTTCCGTGGAAACGTATCTCGATTTAGAAGGACAATGCAGGGAATCCAGAGTATTTCATATGGACGCAAATTGTGTGTTATTTCGTCAATGTGAGGGAGCGAGGGATGCAGTAAAGGAGGAATAATGCATTGGAAAAGAGATACTCGGAACCCCCAAAGAAAATCCAATCGTTTCCGTAGAAACGTATCTCGATTTAGAAGGACAATGCGGGGAATCCAGAGTATTTCATATGGACGCAAATTGTGTGTTAATTCGTCAATGTGAGGGAGCGAGGGATGCAGTAAAGGAGGAATAATGCATCGGAAAAGAGATACGCGGAACCCCAAAGAAAATCCTATCGTTTCCGTAGAAACGTATCTCGATTTAGAAGGACAATGCAGGGAATCCAGAGTATTTCATATGGACGCAAATTGTGTGTTAATTCGTCAATGTGAGGGAGCGAGGGATGCAGTAAAGGAGGAATAATGCATCGGAAAAGAGATACTCGGAACCCCAAAGAAAAACCTATCGTTTCCGTGGAAACGTATCTCGATTTAGAAGGACAATGCAGGGAATCCAGAGTATTTCATATGGACGCAAATTGTGTGTTATTTCGTCAATGTGAGGGAGCGAGGGATGCAGTAAAGGAGGAATAATGCATTGGAAAAGAGATACTCGGAACCCCCAAAGAAAATCCAATCGTTTCCGTAGAAACGTATCTCGATTTAGAAGGACAATGCGGGGAATCCAGAGTATTTCATATGGACGCAAATTGTGTGTTAATTCGTCAATGTGAGGGAGCGAGGGATGCAGTAAAGGAGGAATAATGCATCGGAAAAGAGATACGCGGAACCCCAAAGAAAATCCTATCGTTTCCGTAGAAACGTATCTCGATTTAGAAGGACAATGCAGGGAATCCAGAGTATTTCATATGGACGCAAATTGTGTGTTAATTCGTCAATGTGAGGGAGCGAGGGATGCAGTAAAGGAGGAATAATGCATCGGAAAAGAGATACTCGGAACCCCATAGAAAATCCTATCGTTTCCGTAGAAACGTATCTTGATTTAGAAGGACATTGCAGGGAATCCAGAGTATTTCATATGGACGCAAATTGTGTGTTAATTCGTCAATGTGAGGGAGCGAGGGATACAGTAAAGGAGGAATAATGCATCGGAAAAGAGATACTCGGAACCCCAAAGAAAATGCTATCGTTTCCGTAGAAACGTATCTCGATTTAGAAGGACAATGCAGGGAATCCAGAGTATTTCGTATGGACGCAAATAGTGTGTTAATTCGTCAATGTGAGGGAGCGAGGGATGCAGTAAAGGAGGAATAATGCATCGGAAAAGAGACACTCGACTCCCAAAAGAAAATCCTATCGTTTCCGTAGAAACGTATCTCGTTTTAGAAAGGTAATGCAGGGAACCCAGAGTATTTCATATGGACGCAATTTGTGTGTTAATTCGGCAATGTGAGGGAGCGAGGGATGCAGTAAAGGAGGAATAATGCATCGGAAAAGAGATACTCGACTCCCAAAAGAAAATCCTATCGTTTCCGTAGAAACGTATCTCGTTTTAGATAGATAAGGCAGGGAACCTAGAGTATTTCATATGGACGCAAATTGTGTGTTAATTCGGCAATGTGAGGGAGCGAGGGATGCAGTAAAGGAGGAATGTTGTTGTTGTGGTCTTCAGTCCTGAGACTGGTTTGATGCAGCTCTCCATGCTACTCTATCCTGTGCAAGCTTCTTCATCTCCCAGTACCTACTGCAACCTACATCCTTCTGAATCTGCTTAGTGTATTGATCTCTTGGTCTCCCTCTACGATTTTTACCCTCCACGCTGCCCTCCAATGCTAAATTTGTGATCCCTTGATGCCTCAAAACATGTCCTACCAACCGATCCCTTCTTCTAGTCAAGTTGTGCCACAAACTTCTCTTCTCTCCAATCCTATTCAATACCTCCTCATTAGTTACGTGATCTACCCACCTTATCTTCAGCATTCTTCTGTAGCACCACATTTCGAAAGCTTCTATTCTCTTCTTGTCCAAACTAGTTATCGTCCATGTCTCACTTCCATACATGGCTACACTCCATACAAATACTTTCAGAAACGACTTCCTGACACCTAAATCTATACTCGATGTTAACAAATTTCTCTTCTTGAGAAACGCTTTCCTTGCCATTGCCAGTCTACATTTTATATCCTCTCTACTTCGACCATCATCGGTTATTTTACTCCCTAAATAGCAAAACTCCTTTACTACTTTAAGTGTCTCACTTCCTAATCTAATACCCTCAACATCACCCGACTTAATTCGGCTACATTCCATTATCCTCGTTTTGCTTTTGTTGATGTTCATCTTATATCCTCCTGTCAAGACACTGTCCATTCCGTTCAACTGCTCTTCCAAGTCCTTTGCTGTCTCTGACAGAATTACAATGTCATCGGCGAACCTCAAAGTTTTTACGTCTTCTCCATGCATTTTAATACCTACTCCGAATTTTTCTTTTGTTTCCTTTACTGCTTGCTCAATATACAGATTGAATAACATCGGGGAGAGGCTACAACCCTGTCTCACTCCTTTCCCAACCACTGCTTCCCTTTCATGCCCCTCGACTCTTATAACTGCCATCTGGTTTCTGTACAAATTGTAAATAGCCTTTCGCTCCCTGTATTTTACCCCTGCCACCTTCAGAATTTGAAAGAGAGTATTCCAGTCAACATTGTCAAAAGCTTTCTCTAAGTCTACAAATGCTAGAAACGTAGGTTTGCCTTTTCTTAATCTTTCTTCCAAGATAAGTCGTAAGGTCAGTATTGCCTCACGTGTTCCAACATTCCTACGGAATCCAAACTGATCTTCCCCGAGGTCAGCTTCTACCAGTTTTTCCATTCGTCTGTAAAGAATTCGCGTTAGTATTTTGCAGCTGTGACTTATTAAACTGATAGTTCGGTAATTTTTACATCTGTCAACACCTGCTTTCTTTGGGATTGGAATTATTATATTCTTCTTGAAGTCTGAGGGTATTTCGCCTGTCTCATACATTGTGCTCACCAGATGGTAGAGTTTTGTCCTGACTGGCTCTCCCGAGGCCATCAGTAGTTCTAGTGGAATGTTGTCTACTCCCGGGGCCTTGTTTCGACTCAGGTCTTTCAGGAGGAGGAATAATGCATCGGAAAAGAGATACTCGGAACCCCAAAGAAAATCCTGTCGTTTCCGTAGAAACGTATCTCGATTTAGAAGAACAATGCAAGGAATACAGAGTATTTCATATGGACGCAAATTGTGTGTTAATTCGTCAATGTGAGGGAGCGAGGGATGCAGTAAAGGAGGAATAATGCATCGGAAAAGAGATACTCGGAACCCCAAAGAAAAACCTATCGTTTCCGTGGAAACGTATCTCGATTTAGAAGGACAATGCAGGGAATCCAGAGTATTTCATATGGACGCAAATTGTGTGTTAATTCGGCAATGTGAGGGAGCGAGGGATGCAGTAAAGGAGGAATAATGCATTCTAAAAGAGATACTCGGAACCCAGAAAGAAAATCCAATCGTTTCCGTAGAAACGTATCTCGATTTAGAAGGACAATGCGGGGAATCCAGAGTATTTCATATGGACGCAAATTGTGTGTTAATTCGTCAATGTGAGGGAGCGAGGGATGCAGTAAAGGAGGAATAATGCATCGGAAAAGAGATACGCGGAACCCCAAAGAAAATCCTATCGTTTCCGTAGAAACGTATCTCGATTTAGAAGGACAATGCAGGGAATCCAGAGTATTTCATATGGACGCAAATTGTGTGTTAATTCGTCAATGTGAGGGAGCGAGGGATGCAGTAAAGGAGGAATAATGCATCGGAAAAGAGATACTCGGAACCCCAAAGAAAATCCTATCGTTTCCGTAGAAACGTATCTTGATTTAGAAAGACATTGCAGGGAATCCAGAGTATTTCATATGAACGCAAATTGTGTGTTAATTCGTCAATGTGAGGGAGCGAGGGATGCAGTAAAGGAGGAATAATGCATCGGAAAAGAGATACTCGGAACCCCAAAGAAAATCCTATCGTTTCCGTAGAAACGTATCTCGATTTAGAAGGACAATGCAGGGAATCCAGAGTATTTCGTATGGACGCAAATTGTGTGTTAATTCGTCAATGTGAGGGAGCGAGGGATGCAGTAAAGGAGGAATAATGCATCGGAAAAGAGACACTCGACTCCCAAAAGAAAATCCTATCGTTTCCATAGAAACGTATCTCGTTTTAGAAAGATAATGCAGGGAACCCAGAGTATTTCATATGGACGCTATTTGTGTGTTAATTCAGCAATGTGAGGGAGCGAGGGATGCAGTAAAGGAGGAATAATGCATCGGAAAAGAGATACTCGCAACCCCAAAGAAAATCCTATCGTTTCCGTAGAAACGAATCCCGATTTAGAAGGACAATGCAGGGAATCCCGAGTATTTCATATGGACGCAAATTGTGTGTTAATTCGTCAATGTGAGGGAGCGAGGGATGCAGTAAAGGAGGAATAGATGCAGTAAAGGAGGAATAATGCATCGGAAAAGAGATACTCGACACCCAAAAGAAAATCCTATCGTTTCCGTAGAAACGTATCTCGTTTTAGAAAGATAATGAAGGGAACCCAGAGTATTACATATGGACGCAAATGGTGTGTTAATTCGGCAATGTGAGGGAGCGAGGGATGCAGTAAAGGAGGAATAATGCATCGGAAAAGAGATGCTCGACTCCCAAAAGAAAATCCTATCGTTTCCATTGAAACGTATCTCGTTTTAGAAAGATAATGCAGGGAACCTAGAGTATTTCATATGGACGCAAATTGTGTGTTCATTCGGCAATGTGAGGGAGCGAGGGATGCAGTAAAGGACGAATAATGCATCGGAAAAGAGATACTCGGAACCCCAAAGAAAATCCTGTCGTTTCCGTAGAAACGTATCTCGATTTAGAAGGACAATGCAAGGAATCCAGAGTATTTCATACGGACGCAAATTGTGTGTTAATTCGTCAATGTGAGGGAGCGAGGGATGCAGTAAAGGAGGAATAATGCATCGGAAAAGAGATACTCGGAACCCCAAAGAAAAACCTATCGTTTCCATGGAAACGTATCTCGATTTAGAAGGACAATGCAGGGAATCCAGAGTATTTCATATGGACGCAAATTGTGTGTTAATTCGTCAATGTGAGGGAGCGAGGGATGCAGTAAAGGAGGAATAATGCATTGGAAAAGAGATACTCGGAACCCCCAAAGAAAATCCAAACGTTTCCGTAGAAACGTATCTCGATTTAGAAGGACAATGCGGGGAATCCAGAGTATTTCATATGGACGCAAATTGTGTGTTAATTCGTCAATGTGAGGGAGCGAGGGATGCAGTAAAGGAGGAATAATGCATCGGAAAAGAGATACGCGGAACCCCAAAGAAAATCCTATCGTTTCCGTAGAAACGTATCTCGATTTAGAAGGACAATGCAGGGAATCCAGAGTATTTCATATGGACGCAAATGGTGTGTTAATTCGTCAATGTGAGGGAGCGAGGGATGCAGTAAAGGGGGAATAATGCATCGGAAAAGAGATACTCGGAACCCCAAAGAAAATCCTATCGTTTCCGTAGAAACGTATCTTGATTTAGAAGGACATTGCAGGGAATCCAGAGTATTTCATATGGACGCAAATTGTGTGTTAATTCGTCAATGTGAGGGAGCGAGGGATGCAGTAAAGGAGGAATAATGCATCGGAAAAGAGATACTCGGAACCCCAAAGAAAATCCTATCGTTTCCGTAGAAACGTATCTCGATTTAGAAGGACAATGCAGGGAATCCTGAGTATTTCGTATGGACGCAAATTGTGTGTTAATTCGTCAATGTGAGGGAGCGAGGGATGCAGTAAAGGAGGAATGATGCATCGGAAAAGAGACACTCGACTCCCAAAAGAAAATCCTATCGTTTCCGTAGAAACGTATCTCGTTTTAGAAGGATAATGCAGGGAACCCAGAGTATTTCATATGGACGCAATTTGTGTGTTAATTCGGCAATGTGAGGGAGCGAGGGATGCAGTAAAGGAGGAATAATGCATCGGAAAAGAGATACTCGCAACACCAAAGAAAATCCTATCGTTTCCGTAGAAACGTATCTCGATTTAGAAGGACAATGCAGGGAATCCAGAGTATTTCATATGGACGCAAATTGTGTGTTAATTCGTCAATGTGAGTTAGCGAGGGATGCAGTAAAGGAGGAATAATGCATCGGAAAAGAGATACTCGCAACCCCAAAGAAAATCCTATCGTTTCCGTAGAAACGAATCCCGATTTAGGACAATGCAGGGAATCCAGAGTATTTCATATGGACGCAAATTGTGTGTTAATTCGACAATGTGAGGGAGCGAGGGATGCAGTAAAGGAGGAATAATGCATTGGAAAAGAGATACTCGGAACCCCCAAAGAAAATCCAATCGTTTCCGTAGAAACGTATCTCGATTTAGAAGGACAATGCGGGGAATCCAGAGTATTTCATATGGACGCAAATTATGTGCTAATTCGTCAATGCGAGGGAGCGAGGGATGCAGTAAAGGAGGAATAATGCATCGGAAAAGAGATACGCGGAACCCCAAAGAAAATCCTATCGTTTCCGTAGAAACGTATCTCGATTTAGAAGGACAATGCAGGGAATCCAGAGTATTTCATATGGACGCCAATTGTGTGTTAATTCGTCAATGTGAGGGAGCGAGGGATGCAGTAAAGGGGGAATAATGCATCGGAAAAGAGATACTCGGAACCCCAAAGAAAATCCTATCGTTTCCGTAGAAACGTATCTTGATTTAGAAGGACATTGCAGGGAATCCAGAGTATTTCATATGGACGCAAATTGTGTGTTAATTCGTCAATGTGAGGGAGCGAGGGATGCAGTAAAGGAGGATTAATGCATCGGAAAAGAGATACTCGGAACCCCAAAGAAAATGCTATCGTTTCCGTAGAAACGTATTTCGATTTAGAAGGACATTGCAGGGAATCCAGAGTATTTCGTATGGACGCAAATTGTGTGTTAATTCGTCAATGTGAGGGAGCGAGGGATGCAGTAAAGGAGGAATAATGCATCGGAAAAGAGATACTCGGAACCCCAAAGAAAATCCTATCGTTTCCGTAGAAACGTATCTCGATTTAGAAGGACAATGCAGGGAATCCAGAGTATTTCGTATGGACGCAAATTGTGTGTTAATTCGTCAATGTGAGGGAGCGAGGGATGCAGTAAAGGAGGAATAATGCATCGGAAAAGAGACACTCGACTCCCAAAAGAAAATCCTATCGTTTCCATAGAAACGTATCTCGTTTTAGAAAGATAATGCAGGGAACCCAGAGTATTTCATATGGACGCAATTTGTGTGTTAATTCGGCAATGTGAGGGAGCGAGGGATGCAGTAAAGGAGGAATAATGCATCGGAAAAGAGATACTCGCAACCCCAAAGAAAATCCTATCGTTTCCGTAGAAACGAATCCCGATTTAGAAGGACAATGCAGGGAATCCAGAGTATTTCATATGGACGCAAATTGTGTGTTAATTCGTCAATGTGAGGGAGCGAGGTATGCAGTAAAGGAGGAATAGATGCAGTAAAGGAGGAATAATGCATCGGAAAAGAGATACTCGACTCCCAAAAGAAAATCCTATCGTTTCCGTAGAAACGTATCTCGTTTTAGAAAGATAATGCAGGGAACCCAGAGTATTACATATGGACGCAAATGGTGTGTTAATTCGGCAATGTGAGGGAGCGAGGGATGCAGTAAAGGAGGAATAATGCATCGGAAAAGAGATACTCGACTCCCAAAAGAAAATCCTATCGTTTCCATAGAAACGTATCTCGATTTAGAAAGATAATGCAGGGAACCTAGAGTATTTCATATGGACGCAAATTGTGTGTTAATTCGGCAATGTGAGGGAGCGAGGGATGCAGTAAAGGAGGAATAATGCATCGGAAAAGAGATACTCGGAACCCCAAAGAAAATCCTGTCGTTTCCGTAGAAACGTATCTCGATTTAGAAGGACAATGCAAGGAATCCAGAGTATTTCATACGGACGCAAATTGTGTGTTAATTCGTCAATGTGAGGGAGCGAGGGATGCAGTAAAGGAGGAATAATGCATCGGAAAAGAGATACTCGGAACCCCAAAGAAAAACCTATCGTTTCCATGGAAACGTATCTCGATTTAGAAGGACAATGCAGGGAATCCAGAGTATTTCATATGGACGCAAATTGTGTGTTAATTCGTCAATGTGAGGGAGCGAGGGATGCAGTAAAGGAGGAATAATGCATTGGAAAAGAGATACTCGGAACCCCCAAAGAAAATCCAAACGTTTCCGTAGAAACGTATCTCGATTTAGAAGGACAATGCGGGGAATCCAGAGTATTTCATATGGACGCAAATTGTGTGTTAATTCGTCAATGTGAGGGAGCGAGGGATGCAGTAAAGGAGGAATAATGCATCGGAAGAGAGATACGCGGAACCCCAAAGAAAATCCTATCGTTTCCGTAGAAACTTATCTCGATTTAGAAGGACAATGCAGGGAATCCAGAGTATTTCATATGGACGCAAATTGTGTGTTAATTCGTCAATGTGAGGGAGCGAGGGATGCAGTAAAGGGGGAATAATGCATCGGAAAAGAGATACTCGGAACCCCAAAAAAAATCCTATCGTTTCCGTAGAAACGTATCTTGATTTAGAAGGACATTGCAGGGAATCCAGAGTATTTCATACGGACGCAAATTGTGTGTTAATTCGTCAATGTGAGGGAGCGAGGGATGCAGTAAAGGAGGAATAATGCATCGGAAAAGAGATACTCGGAACCCCAAAGAAAATCCTATCGTTTCCGTAGAAACGTATCTCGATTTAGAAGGTCGATGCAGGGAATCCAGAGTATTTCGTATGGACGCAAATTGTGTGTTAATTCGTCAATGTGAGGGAGCGAGGGATGCAGTAAAGGAGGAATGATGCATCGGAAAAGAGACACTCGACTCCCAAAAGAAAATCCTATCGTTTCCGTAGAAACGTATCTCGTTTTAGAAGGATAATGCAGGGAACCCAGAGTATTTCATATGGACGCAATTTGTGTGTTAATTCGGCAATGTGAGGGAGCGAGGGATGCAGTAAAGGAGGAATAATGCATTGGAAAAGAGATACTCGCAACCCCAAAGAAAATCCTATCGTTTCCGTAGAAACGAATCCCGATTTAGGACAATGCAGGGAATCCAGAGTATTTCATATGGACGCAAATTGTGTGTTAATTCGAGAATGTGAGGGATCGAGGGATGCAGTAAAGGAGGAATAATGCATCGGAAAAGAGATACTCGGAACACCAAAGAAAATCCTATCGTTTCCGTAGAAACTTATCTCGATTTAGAAGGACAATGCAGGGAATCCAGAGTATTTCATATGGACGCAAATTGTGTGTTAATTCGTCAATGTGAGTTGGCGAGGGATGCAGTAAAGGAGGAATAATGCATCGGAAAAGAGATACTCGGAACCCCAAAGAAAATCCTGTCGTTTCCGTAGAAACGTATCTCGATTTAGAAGGACAATGCAGGGAATCCAGAGTATATCATATGGTCGCAAATTGTGTGTTAATTCGTCAATGTGAGGGAGCGAGGGATGCAGTAAAGGAGGAATGATGCATTGGGAAAGAGATACTCGGAACCCCCAAAGAAAATCCAATCGTTTCCGTAGAAACGTATCTCGATTTAGAAGGACAATGCGGGGAATCCAGAGTATTTCATATGGACGCAAATTGTGTGCTAATTCGTCAATGCGAGGGAGCGAGGGATGCAATAAAGGAGGAATAATGCATCGGAAAAGAGATACGCGGAACCCCAAAGAAAATCCTATCGTTTCCGTAGAAACGTATCTCGATTTAGAAGGACAATGCAGGGAATCCAGAGTATTTCATATGGACGCAAATTGTGTGTTAATTCGTCAATGTGAGCGAGCGAGGGATGCAGTAAAGGGGGAATAATGCATCGGAAAAGAGATACTCGGAACCCCAAAGAAAATCCTATCGTTTCCGTAGAAACGTATCTTGATTTAGAAGGACATTGCAGGGAATCCAGAGTATTTCATATGGACGCAAATTGTGTGTTAATTCGTCAATGTGAGGGAGCGAGGGATGCAGTAAAGGAGGAATAATGCATCGGAAAAGAGATACTCGGAACACCAAAGAAAATGCTAACGTTTCCGTAGAAACGTATCTCGATTTAGAAGGACATTGCAGGGAATCCAGAGTATTTCGTATGGACGCAAATTGTGTGTTAATTCGTCAATGTGAGGGAGCGAGGGATGCAGTAAAGGAGGAATAATGCATCGGAAAAGAGACACTCGACTCCCAAAAGAAAATCCTATCGTTTCCGTAGAAACGTATCTCGTTTTAGAAAGATAATGCAGGGAACCCAGAGTATTTCATATGGACGCAAATTGTGTGTTAATTCGGCAATGTGAGGGAGCGAGGGATGCAGTAAAGGAGGAATAATGCATCGGAAAAGAGATACTCGCAACCCCAAAGAAAATCCTATCGTTTCCGTAGAAACGAATCCCGATTTAGAAGGACAATGCAGGGAATCCAGAGTATTTCATATGGACGCAAATTTTGTGTTAATTCGACAATGTGAGGGATCGAGGGATGCAGTAAAGGAGGAATAATTCATCGGAAAAGAGATACTCGGAACCCCAAAGAAAATCCTATCGTTTCCGTAGAAACGTATCTCGATTTAGAAGGACAATGCAGGGAATCCAGAGTATTTCATATGGACGCAAATTGTGTGTTAATTCGTCAATGTGAGGGAGCGAGGGATGCAGTAAAGGATGAATAATGCATCGGAAAAGAGATACTCGGAACCCCAAAGAAAATCCTATCGTTTCCGTAGAAACATATCTCGATATAGAAGGACAATGCAGGGAATCCGGAGTATATCATATGGACGTAAATTGTGTGTTAATTCGTCAATGTGAGGGAGCGAGGGATGCAGTAAAGGAGGAATGGATGCAGTAAAGGAGGAATAATGCATCGGAAAAGATATACTCGACTCCCAAAAGAAAATCCTATCGTTTCCGTAGAAACGTATCTCGTTTTAGAAAGATAATGCAGGGAACCCAGAGTATTTCATATGGACGCAAATTGTGTGTTAATTCGGCAATGTGAGGGAGCGAGGGATGCAGTAAAGGAGGAATAATGCATCGGAAAAGAGATACTCGGAACCCCAAAGAAAATCCAATCGTCTCCGTAGAAACGTATCTCGATTTAGAAGGACAATGCAGGGAATCCAGAGTATTGCATATGGACGCAAATTGTGTGTTAATTCGTCAATGTGAGGAAGCGAGGGATGCAGTAAAGGAGGAATAATGCATCGGAAAAGAGATACGCGGAACCCCAAAGTAAATCCTATCATTTCCGTAGAAACGTATCTCGTTTTAGAAGGACAATGCAGGGAATCCAGAGTATTTCATATGGACGCAAATTGTGTGTTAATTCGTCAATGTGAGGGAGCGAGGGATGCAGTAAAGGAGGAATAATGCATCGGAAAAGAGATACTCGGAACCCCAAAGAAAATCCTATCGTTTCCGTAGAAACGTATCTTGATTTAGAAGGACAATGCAGGGAATCCAGAGTATTTCATATGGACGCAAATTGTGTGTTAATTCGTCAATGTGAGGGAGCGAGGGATGCAGTAAAGGAGGAATAATGCATCGGAAAAGAGATACTCGACTCCCAAAAGAAAATCCTATCGTTTCCGTAGAAACGTATCTCGATTTAGAAAGATAATGCAGGGAACCCAGAGTATTCCATATGGACGCAAATTGTGTGTTAATTCGTCAATGTGAGGGAGCGAGGGATGCAGTAAAGGAGGGATAATTCATCGGAAAAGAGATACTCGGAACCCCAAAAAAAATCCTATCGTTTCCGTAGAAACGTATCTCGATTTAGAAGGACAATGCAGGGAATCCAGAGTATTTTATATGGTCGCAAATTGTGTGCCAATTCGTCAATGTGAGGGAGCGAGGGATGCAGTAAAGGATGAATAATGCATCGGAAAAGAGATACTCGGAACCCCAAAGAAATTCCTATCGTTTCCGTAGAAACGTATCTCGATATAGAAGGACAATGCAGGGAATCCGGTGTATATCATATGGACGCAAATTGTGTGTTAATTCGTCAATGTGAGCGAGCGAGGGATGCAGTAAAGGAGGAATAGATGCAGTAAAGGAGGAATAATGCATCGGAAAAGAGACACTCGACTCCCAAAAGAAAATCCTATCGTTTCCGTAGAAACGTATCTCGTTTTAGAAAGATAATGCAGGGAACCCAGAGTATTTCATATGGACGCAATTTGTGTGTTAATTCGGCAATGTGAGGGAGCGAGGGATGCAGTAAAGGAGGAATAATGCATCGGAAAAGAGATACTCGCAACCCAAAGAAAATCCTATCGTTTCCGTAGAAACGAATCCCGATTTAGAAGGACAATGTAGGGAATCCAGAGTATTTCATATGGACGGAAATTGTGTGTTAATTCGTCAAAGTGAGGGAGCGAGGGATGCAGTAAAGGAGGAATAGATGCAGTAAAGGAGGAATAATGCATCGGAAAAGAGATACTCGACTCCCAAAAGAAAATCCTATCGTTTCCGTAGAAACGTATCTCGTTTTAGAAAGATAATGCAGGGAACCCAGAGTATTTCATATGGACGCAAATTGTGTGTTAATTCGACAATGTGAGGGAGCGAGGGATGCAGTAAAGGAGGAATAATGCTTCGGAAAAGAGATACTCGAATCCCAAAAGAAAATCTTATCGTTTCCATAGAAACGTATCTCGTTTTAGAAAGATAATGCAGGGAACCTAGAGTATTTCATATGGACGCAAATTGTGTGTTAATTCGGCAATGTGAGGGAGCGAGGGATGCAGTAAAGGAGGAATAATGCATCGGAAAAGAGATACTCGGAACCCCAAAGAAAATCCTGTCGTTTCCGTAGAAACGTATCGCGATTTAGAAGGACAATGCAAGGAATCCAGAGTATTTCATATGGACGCAAATTGTGTGTTAATTCGTCAATGTGAGGGAGCGAGGGATGCAGTAAAGGAGGAATAATGCATCGGAAAAGAGATACTCGGAACCCCAAAGAGAATCCTATCGTTTCCGTAGAAACGTATCTTGATTTAGAAGGACATTGCAGGGAATCCAGAGTATTTCATATGGACGCAAATTGTGTGTTAATTCGTCAATGTGAGGGAGCGAGGGATGCAGTAAAGGAGGAATAATGCATCGGAAAAGAGACACTCGACTCCCAAAAGAAAATCCTATCGTTTCCGTAGAAACGTATCTCGTTTTAGAAAGATAATGCAGGGAACCCAGAGTATTTCATATGGACGCAATTTGTGTGTTAATTCGGCATTGTGAGGGAGCGAGGGATGCAGTAAAGGAGGAATAATGCATCGGAAAAGAGATACTCGCAACCGCAAAGAAAATCCTATCGTTTCCGTAGAAACGAATCCCGATTTAGAAGGACAATGCAGGGAATCCAGAGTATTCCATATGGACGCAAATTGTGTGTTAATTCGACAATGTGAGGGATCGAGGGATGCAGTAAAGGAGGAATAATGCATCGGAAAAGAGATACTCGGAACACCAAAGAAAATCCTATCGTTTCCGTAGCAACGTATCTCGATTTAGAAGGACAATGCAGGGAATCCAGAGTATTTCATACGGACGCTAATTGTGTGTTAATTCGTCAATGTGAGTTAGCGAGGGATGCAGTAAAGGAGGAATAATGCATCGGAAAAGAGATACTCGGAACCCCAAAGAAAAACCTGTCGTTTCCGTAGAAACGTATCTCGATTTAGAAGGACAATGCAGGGAATCCAGAGTATTTCATATGGTCGCAAATTGTGTGTTAATTCGTCAATGTGAGGGAGCGAGGGATGCAGTAAAGGAGGAATAATGCATCGGAAAAGAGATACTCGGAACCCCAAAGAAAATCCTATCGTTTCCGTAGAAACGTATCTCGATTTAGAAGGACAATGCAGGGAATCCAGAGTATTTCATATGGACGCAAATTGTGTGTTAATTCGTCAATGTGAGGGAGCGAGGGATGCAGTAAAGGATGAATAATGCATCGGAAAAGTGATACTCGGAACCCCAAAGAAAATCCTATCGTTTCCGTAGAAACGTATCTCGATATAGAAGGACAATGCAGGGAATCCGGAGTATATCATATGGACGTAAATTGTGTGTTAATTCGTCAATGTGAGGGAGCGAGGGATGCAGTAAAGGAGGAATGGATGCAGTAAAGGAGGAATAATGCATCGGAAAAGATATACTCGACTCCCAAAAGAAAATCCTATCGTTTCCGTAGAAACGTATCTCGTTTTGGAAAGATAATGCAGGGAACACAGAGTATTTCATATGGACGCAAATTGTGTGTTAATTCGGCAATGTGAGGGAGCGAGGGATGCAGTAAAGGAGGAGTAATGCATCGGAAAAGAGATACTCGGAACCCCAAAAAAAATCCTTTCGTTTCCGTAGAAACGTATCTCGATTTAGAAGGACAATGCAGGGAAACCAGAGTATTTCATATGGACGCAAATTGTGTGTTAATTCGTCAATGTGAGGAAGCGAGGGATGCAGTAAAGGAGGAATAATGCATCGGAAAAGAGATATGCGGAACCCCAAAGAAAATCCTATCATTTCCGTAGAAACGTATCTCGATTTAGAATGACAATGCAGGGAATCCAGAGTATTTCATATGGACGCAAATTGTGTGTTAATTCGTCAATGTGAGGGAGCGAGGGATGCAGTAAAGGAGGAATAATGCATCGGAAAAGAGATACTCGGAACCCCAAAGAAAATCCTATCGTTTCCGTAGAAACGTATCTTGATTTAGAAGGACAATGCAGGGAATCCAGAGTATTTCATATGGACGCAAATTGTGTGTTAATTCGTCAATGTGAGGGAGCGAGGGATGCAGTAAAGGAGGAATAATGCATCGGAAAAGAGATACTCGACTCCCAAAAGAAAATCCTATCGTTTCCGTAGACACGTATCTCGATTTAGAAAGATAATGCAGGGAACCCAGAGTATTTCATATGGACGCAAATTGTGTGTTAATTCGTCAATGTGAGGGAGCGAGGGATGCAGTAAAGGAGGGATAATGCATCGGAAAAGAGATACTCGACTCCCAAAAGAAAATCCTATCGTTTCCGTAGAAACGTATCTCGATTTAGAAAGATAATGCAGGGAACCCAGAGTATTTCATATGGACGCAATTTGTGTGTTAATTCGGCAATGTGAGGGAGCGAGGGAAGCAGTAAAGGAGGAATAATGCATCGGAAAAGAGATACTCGGAACCCCAAAGAAAATCCTGTCGTTTCCGTGAAACGAATCCCGATTTAGAAGGACAATGCAGGGAATCCAGAGTATTTCATATGGACGCAAATTGTGTGTTAATTCTTCAATGTGAGGGAGCGAGGGATGCAGTAAAGGAGGAATAATGCATCGGAAAAAGAGATACTCGGAACCCCAAAGAATATCCTATCGTTTCCGTAGAAACGTATCTCGATTTAGAAGGACAATGCAGGGAATCCAGAGTATTTCATATGGACGCAAATTGTGTGTTAATTCGGCAATGTGAGGGAGCGAGGGATGCAGTAAAGGAGGAATAATGCATCGGAAAGGAGATACTCGGAACCCCAAAGAAAATCCTATCGTTTCCGTAGAAACGTATCTCGATTTAGAAGGACAATGCAGGGAATCCAGAGTATTTCATATGGACGCAAATTGTGTGTTAATTCGTCAATGTGAGGAAGCGAGGGATGCAGTAAAGGAGGAATATTGCATCGGAAAAGAGATACTCGGAACCCCAAAAAAAATCCTATCGTTTCCGTAGAAACGTATCTTGATTTAGAAGGACAATGCAGGGAATCCAGAGTATTTCATATGGACGCAAATTGTGTGTTAATTCGTCAATGTGAGGGAGCGAGGGATGCAGTAAAGGAGGAATAATGCATCGGAACAGAGATACTCGACTCCCAAAAGAAAATCCTATCGTTTCCGTAGAAACGTATCTCGATTTAGAAAGATAATGCAGGGAACCCAGAGTATTTCATATGGACGCAAATTGTGTGTTAATTCGTCAATGTGAGGGAGCGAGGGATGCAGTAAACGAGGGTAATGCATCGGAAAAGAGATACTCGACTCCCAAAAGAAAATCCTATCGTTTCCGTAGAAACGTATCTCGATTTAGAAAGATAATGCAGGGAACCCAGAGTATTTCATATGGACGCAATTTGTGTGTTAATTCGGCAATGTGAGGGAGCGAGGGTTAGCAGTAAAGGAGGAATAATGCATCGGAAAAGAGATACTCGGAACCCCAAAGAAAATCGTGTCGTTTTCGTAGAAACGAATCCCGATTTAGAAGGACAATGCAGGGAATCCAGAGTATTTCATATGGACGCAAATTGTGTGTTAATTCGTCAATGTGATGGAGCGAGGGATGCAATAAAGAGGAATAATGCATCGGAAAAGAGATACTCGGAACCCCAAAGAATATCCTATCGTTTCCGTAGAAACGTATCTCGATTTAGAAGGACAATGCAGAGAATCCAGAGTATTTCATATGGACGCAAATTGTGTGTTAATTCGTCAATGTGAGGGAGCGAGGGATGCAGTAAAGGAGGAATAATGCATCGGAAAAGGGATACTCGGAACCCAAAAGAAAATCCTATCGTTTCCGTAGAAACGTATCTCGATTTACAAGGACAATGCAGGGAATCCAGAGTATTTCATACGGACGCAAATTGTGTGTTAATTCGTCAAGGGATGCAGGAAAGGAGGAATAATGCATCGGAAAAGAGATACTCTGAACCCCAAAGATAATCCTATCGTATCCGTAGAAACGTATCTCGATTTAGAAGGACAATGCAGGGAATCCAGAGTATTTCATATGGACGCAAATTGTGTGTTAATTCGTCAATGTGAGGAAGCGAGGGATGCAGTAAAGGAGGAATAATGCATCGGAAAAGAGATACGCGGAACCCCAAAGAAAATACAATTGTTTCCGTAGAAACGTATCTCGATTTACAACGACAATGCAGTGATCCAGAGTATTTCATATGGACGCAAATTGTGTGCTAATTCGTCAATGTGAGTTAGCGAGGGATGCAGTAAAGGAGGAATAATGAATCGGAAAAGAGATACTCGGAACCCCAAAGAAAATCCTATCATTTCCGTAGAAACGTATCTCGATATAGAAGGACAATGCAGGGAATCCGGAGTATATCATATGGACGCAAATTGTGTGTTAATTCGTCAATGTGAGTGAGCGGGGGATATAGTAAAGGAGGAATAGATGCAGTAAAGAAGGAATAATGCATCGGAAAAGAGATACTCGACTCCCAAAAGAAAATCCTATCGTTTCCGTAGAAACGTATCTCGTTTTAGAAAGATAATGCAGGGAACCCAGAGTATTTCATATGGACGCAAATTGTGTGTTAATTCGTCAATGTGAGGGAGCGAGGGATGCAGTAAAGGAGCAATAATGCATCGGAAAAGAGATACTCGGAACCCCAAAGAAAATCCTGTCGTTTCCGTAGAAACGTATCTCGATTTAGAAGGACAATGCAGGAAATCCAGAGAAATTCATATGGACGCAAATTGTGTGTTAATTCGTCAATGTGAGGGAGCGAGGGATGCAGTAAAGGAGGAATAATGCATCGGAAAAGAGATACACGGAACCCCAAAAAAAATCCTATCGTTTCCGTAGAAACGTATCTCGATTTAGAAGGACAATGCAGGGAATCCAGAGTATTTCATATGGACGCAAATTGTGTGTTAATTCGTCAATGTGAGGAAGCGAGGGATGCAGTAAAGGAGGAATAATGCATCGGAAAAGAGATACGCGGAACCCCAAAGAAAATCCTATCATTTCCGTAGAAACGTATCTCGATTTAGAAGGACAATGCAGGGAATCCAGAGTATTTCATATGGACGCAAATTGTGTGTTAATTCGTCAATGTGAGGGAGCGAGGGATGCAGTAAAGGAGGAATAATGCATCGGAAAAGAGATACTCGGAACCCCATAGAAAATCCTATCGTTTCCGTAGAAACGTATCTTGATTTAGAAGGACATTGCAGGGAATCCAGAGTATTTCATATGGACGCAAATTGTGTGTTAATTCGTCAATGTGAGGGAGCGAGGGATGCAGTAAAGGAGGAATAATGCATCGGAAAAGAGATACTCGACTCCCAAAAGAAAATCCTATCGTTTCCGTAGAAACGTATCTCTATTTAGAAGGACAATGCAGGGAATCCAGAGTATTTCATATGGACGCAAATTGTGTGGTAATTCGTCAATGTGAGGGAGCGAGGGATGCAGTAAAGGAGGAATAATGCATCGGAAAAGAGATACTCGGAACCCCAAAGAAAATCCTATCGTTTCCGTAGAAACGTATCTTGATTTAGAAGGACAATGCAGGGAATCCAGAGTATTTCATATGGACGCAAATTGTGTGTTAATTCGTCAATGTGAGGGAGCGAGGGATGCAGTAAAGGAGGAATAATGCATCGGAAAAGAGATACTCGGAACACCAAAGAAAATCCTATCGTTTCCGTAGAAACGTATCTCGATTTAGAAGGACAATGCAGGGAATCCAGAGTATTTCATACGGACGCTAATTGTGTGTTAATTCGTCAATGTGAGTTAGCGAGGGATGCAGTAAAGGAGGAATAATGCATCGGAAAAGAGATACTCGGAACCCCAAAGAAAAACCTGTCGTTTCCGTAGAAACCTATCTCGATTTAGAAAGATAATGCAGGGAACCCAGAGTATTTCATATGGACGCAATTTGTGTGTTAATTCGGCAATGTGAGGGAGCGAGGGAAGCAGTAAAGGAGGAATAATGCATCGGAAAAGAGATACTCGGAACCCCAAAGAAAATCCTGTCGTTTCCGTGAAACGAATCCCGATTTAGAAGGACAATGCAGGGAATCCAGAGTATTTCATATGGACGCAAATTGTGTGTTAATTCTTCAATGTGAGGGAGCGAGGGATGCAGTAAAGGAGGAATAATGCATCGGAAAAGAGATACTCGGAACCCCAAAGAATATCCTGTCGTTTCCGTAGAAACGTATCTCGATTTAGAAGGACAATGCAGGGAATCCAGAGTATTTCATATGGACGCAAATTGTGTGTTAATTCGGCAATGTGAGGGAGCGAGGGATGCAGTAAAGGAGGAATAATGCATCGGAAAGGAGATACTCGGAACCCCAAAGAAAATCCTATCGTTTCCGTAGAAACGTATCTCGATTTAGAAGGACAATGCAGGGAATCCAGAGTATTTCATATGGACGCAAATTGTGTGTTAATTCGTCAATGTGAGGAAGCGAGGGATGCAGTAAAGGAGGAATAATGCATCAAAAAAGAGATACGCGGAACCCCAAAGAAAATCCTATCATTTCCGTAGAAACGTATCTCGATTTAGAAGGACCATGCAGGGAATCCAGAGGATTTCATATGGACGCAAATTGTGTGTTAATTCGTCAATGTGAGGGAGCGAGGGATGCAGTAAAGGAGGAATAATGCATCGGAAAAGAGATACTCGGAACCCCACAGAAAATCCTATCGTTTCCGTAGAAACGTATCTTGATTTAGAAGGACAATGCAGGGAATCCAGAGTATTTCATATGGACGCCAATTGTGTGTTAATTCGTCAATACGAGGGAGCGAGGGATGCAGTAAAGGAGGAATAATGCATCGGAATAGAGATACTCGACTCCCAAAAGATAATCCTATCGTTTCCGTAGAAACGTATCTCGATTTAGAAAGATAATGCAGGGAACCCAGAGTGTTTCATATGGACGCAAATTGTGTGTTAATTCGTCAATGTGAGGGAGCGAGGGATGCAGTAAAGGAGGGATAATGCATCGGAAAAGAGATACTCGACTCCCAAAAGAAAATCCTATCGTTTCCGTAGAAACGTATCTCGATTTAGAAAGATAATGCAGGGAACCCAGAGTATTTCATATGGACGCAATTTGTGTGTTAATTCGGCAATGTGAGGGAGCGAGGGAAGCAGTAAAGGAGGAATAATGCATCGGAAAAGAGATACTCGGAACCCCAAAGAAAATCCTGTCGTTTCCGTGAAACGAATCCCGATTTAGAAGGACAATGCAGGGAATCCAGAGTATTTCATATAGACGCAAATTGTGCGTTAATTCGTCAATGTGAGGGAGCGAGGGATGCAGTAAAGGAGGAATAATGCATCGGAAAAGAGATACTCGGAACCCCAAAGAAAATCCTATCGTTTCCGTGGAAACGTATCTCGATTTAGAAAGATAATGCAGGGAACCCAGAGTATTTCATATGGACGCAAAATGTGTGTTAATTCGTCAATGTGAGGGAGCGAGGGATGCAGTAAAGGAGGAATAATGCATCGGAAAAGGGATACTCGGAACCCAAAAGAAAATCCTATCGTTTCCGCAGAAACGTATCTCGATTTACAAGGACAATGCAGGGAATCCAGAGTATTTCATACGGACGCAAATTGTGTGTTAATTCGTCAAGGGATGCAGGAAAGGAGGAATAATGCATCGGAAAAGAGATACTCTGAACCCCAAAGATAATCCTATCGTATCCGTAGAAACGTATCTCGATTTAGAAGGACAATGCAGGGAATCCAGAGTATTTCATATGGACGCAAATTGTGTGTTAATTCGTCAATGTGAGGAAGCGAGGGATGCAGTAAAGGAGGAATAATGCATCGGAAAAGAGATACGCGGAACCCCAAAGAAAATACTATTGTTTCCGTAGAAACGTATCTCGATTTACAACGACAATGCAGTGATCCAGAGTATTTCATATGGACGCTAATTGTGTGCTAATTCGTCAATGTGAGTTAGCGAGGGATGCAGTAAAGGAGGAATAATGAATCGGAAAAGAGATACTCGGAACCCCAAAGAAAATCCTATCGTTTCCGTAGAAACGTATCTCGATATAGAAGGACAATGCAGGGAATCCGGAGTATATCATATGGACGCAAATTGTGTGTTAATTCGTCAATGTGAGTGAGCGAGGGATATAGTAAAGGAGGAATAGATGCAGTAAAGGAGGAATAATGCATCGGAAAAGTGATACTCGACTCCCAAAAGAAAATCCTATCGTTTCCGTAGAAACGTATCTCGTTTTAGAAAGATAATGCAGGGAACCCAGAGTATTTCATATGGACGCAAATTGTGTGTTAATTCGTCAATGTGAGGGAGCGAGGGATGCAGTAAAGGAGCAATAATGCATCGGAAAAGAGATACTCGGAACCCCAAAGAAAATCCTGTCGTTTCCGTAGAAACGTATCTCGATTTAGAAGGACAATGCAGGGAATCCAGAGAAATTCATATGGACGCAATTTGTGTGTTAATTCGTCAATGTGAGGGAGCGAGGGATGCAGTAAAGGAGGAATAATGCATTGGAAAAGAGATACACGGAACCCCAAAAAAAATCCTATCGTTTCCGTAGAAACGTATCTCGATTTAGAAGGACAATGCAGGGAATCCAGAGTATTTCATATGGACGCAAATTGTGTGTTAATTCGTCAATGTGAGGAAGCGAGGGATGCAGTAAAGGAGGAATAATGCATCGGAAAAGAGATACGCGGAACCCCAAAGAAAATCCTATCATTTCCGTAGAAACGTATCTCGATTTAGAAGGACAATGCAGGGAATCCAGAGTATTTCATATGGACGCAAATTGTGTGTTAATTCGTCAATGTGAGGGAGCGAGGGATGCAGTAAAGGAGGAATAATGCATCGGAAAAGAGATACTCGGAACCCCATAGAAAATCCTATCGTTTCCGTAGAAACGTATCTTGATTTAGAAGGACAATGCAGGGAATCCAGAGTATTTCATATGGACGCAAATTGTGTGTTAATTTGTCAATGTGAGGGAGCGAGGGATGCAGTAAAGGAGGAATAATGCATCTTAAAAGAGATACTCGACTCCCAAAAGAAAATCCTATCGTTTCCGTAGAAACGTATGTCGATTTAGAAAGATAATGCAGGGAACCCAGAGTATTTCATATGGACGCAAATTGTGTGTTAATTCGTCAATGTGAGGGAGCGAGGGATGCAGTAAAGGAGGGATTATGCATCGGAAAAGAGATACTCGACTCCCAAAAGAAAATCCTATCGTTTCCGTAGAAACGTATCTCGATTTAGAAAGATAATGCAGGGAACCCAGAGTATTTCATATGGACGCAATTTGTGTGTTAATTCGGCAATGTGAGGGAGCGAGGGTTAGCAGTAAAGGAGGAATAATGCATCGGAAAAGAGATACTCGGAACCCCAAAGAAAATCCTGTCGTTTCCGTAGAAACGAATCCCGATTTAGAAGGACAATGCAGGGAATCCAGAGTTTTTCATATGGACGCAAATTGTGTGTTAATTCGTCAATGTGAGGGAGCGAGGGATGCAGTAAAGGAGGAATAATGCATCGGAAAAGGGATACTCGGAACCCAAAAGAAAATCCTATCGTTTCCGTAGAAACATATCTCGATTTACAAGGACAATGCAGGGAATCCAGAGTATTTCATATGGACGCAAATTGTGTGTTAATTCGTCAAGGGATGCAGGAAAGGAGGAATAATGCATCGGAAAAGAGATACTCTGAACCCCAAAGATAATCCTATCGTATCCATAGAAACGTATCTCGATTTAGAAGGACAATGCAGGGAATCCAGAGTATTTCATATGGACGCAATTTGTGTGTTAATTCGTCAGTGTGAGGAAGCGAGGGATGCAGTAAAGGAGGAATAATGCATCGGAAAAGAGATACGCGGAACCCCAAAGAAAATACTATTGTTTCCGTAGAAACGTATCTCGATTTAGAACGACAATGCAGGGATCCAGAGTATTTCATATGGACGCAAATTGTGTGTTAATTCGTCAATGTGAGTTAGCGAGGGATGCAGTAAAGGAGGAATAATGAATCGGAAAAGAGATACTCGGATCCCCAAAGAAAATCCTGTCGTTTCCGTAGAAACGTATTTCGATTTAGAAGGACAATGCAGGGAATCCAGAGAAATTCATATGGACGCAAATTGTGTGTTAATTCGTCAATGTGAGGGAGCGAGGGATGCAGTAAAGGAGGAATAATGCATCGGAAAAGAGATACTCGGAACCCCAAAAAAAATCCTATCGTTTCCGTAGAAACGTATCTCGTTTTAGAAGGACAATGCTGGGAATCCAGAGTATTTTATATGGACGCAAATTGTGTGTTAATTCGTCAATGTGAGGGAGCGAGGATTGCAGTAAAGGATGAATAATGCATCGGAAAAGAGATACTCGGAACCCCAAAGAAAATCCTATCGTTTCCGTAGAAACGTATCTCGATATAGAAGGACAATGCAGGGAATCCGGAGTATATCATATGGACGCAAATTGTGTGTTAATTCGTCAATGTGAGTGAGCGAGGGATATAGTAAAGGAGGAATAGATGCAGTAAAGGAGGAATAATGCATCGGAAAAGAGATACTCGACTCCCAAAAGAAAATCCTATCGTTTCCGTAGGAACGTATCTCGTTTTAGAAAGATAATGCAGGGAACCCAGAGTATATCATATGGACGCAAATTGTGTGTTAATTCGTCAATGTGAGGGAGCGAGGGATGCAGTAAAGGAGCAATAATGCATCGGAAAAGAGATACTCGGAACCCCAAAGAAAATCCTGTCGTTTCCGTAGAAACGTATCTCGATTTAGAAGGACAATGCAGGGAATCCAGAGAAATTCATATGGACGCAAATTGTGTGTTAATTCGTCAATGTGAGGGAGCGAGGGATGCAGTAAAGGATGAATAATGCATCGGAAAAGAGATACTCGGAACCCAAAAGAAAATCCTATCGTTTCCGTAGAAACGTATCTCGATATAGAAGGACAATGCAGGGAATCCGGAGTATTTTATATGGACGCAAATTGTGTGTTAATTCGTCAATGTGAGGGAGCGAGGGATGCAGTAAAGGATGAATAATGCATCGGAAAAGAGATACTCGGAACCCCAAAGAAAATCCTATCGTTTCCGTAGAAACGTATCTCGATATAGAAGGACATTGCAGGGAATCCGGAGTATATCATATGGACGCAAATTGTGTGTTAATTCGTCAATGTGAGGGAGCGAGGGATGCAGTAAAGGAGGAATAGATGCAGTAAAGGAGGAATAATGCATCGGAAAAGAGATACTCGACTCCCAAAAGAAAATCCTATCGTTTCCGTAGAAACGTATCTCGTTTTAGAAAGATAATGCAGGGAACCCAGAGTATTTCATATGGACGCAAATTGTGAGTTAATTCGGCAATGTGAGGGAGCGAGGGATGCAGTAAAGGAGGAATAATGCATCGGAAAAGAGATACTCGGAACCCCAAAGAAAATCCAATCGTTTCCGTAGAAACGTATCTCGATTTAGAAGAACAATGCAAGGAATCCAGAGTATTTCATATGGACGCAAATTGTGTGTTAATTCGTCAATGTGAGGGAGCGAGGGATGCAGTAAAGGAGGAATAATGCATCGGAAAAGAGATACTCGGAACCCCAAAGAAAATCCTATCGTTTCCATAGAAACGTATCTCGATTTAGAAGGACAATGCATGGAATCCAGAGTATTTCATATGGACGCAAATTGTGTGTTAATTCGTCAATGTGAGGGAGCGAGGGATGCAGTAAAGGAGGAATAATGCATCGGAAAAGAGATACTCGGAACCCCAAAGAAAATCCAATCGTTTCCGTAGAAACGTATCTCGATTTAGAAGGACAATACAGGGAATCCAGAGTATTTCATATGGACGCAAATTGTGTGTTAATTCGTCAATGTGAGGGAGCGAGGGATGCAGTAAAGGAGGAACAATGCATCGGAAAAGAGATACGCGGAACCCCAAAGAAAATCCTATCGTTTCCGTGGAAACGTATCTCGATTTAGAAGGACAATGCAGGGAATCCAGAGTATTTCATATGGACGCAAATTGTGTGTTAATTCGTCAATGTGAGGGAGCCAGGGATGCAGTAAAGGAGGAATAATGCATCGGAAAAGAGATACTCGGAACCCCAAAGAAAATCCAATCGTTTCCGTAGAAACGTATCACGATTTAGAAGGACAATGCAGGGAATCCAGAGTATTTCATATGGACGCAAATTGTGTGTTAATTCGTCAATGTGAGGGAGCGAGGGATGCAGTAAAGGAGGAATAATGCATCGGAAAAGAGATACGCGGAGCCCCAAAGAAAATCCTATCGTTTCCGTGGAAACGTATCTCGATTTAGAAGGACAATGCAGGGAATCCAGAGTATTTCATATGGACGCAAATCGTGTGTTAATTCGTCAATGTGAGGGAGCGAGGGATGCAGTAAAGGAGGAATAATGCATCGGAAAAGAGATACTCGGAATCCCAAAGAAAATCCTATCGTTTCCGTAGAAACGTATCTTGATTTAGATGGACAATGCAGGGAATCCAGAGTATTTCATATGGACGCAAATTGTGTGTTAATTCGTCAATGTGAGGGAGCGAGAGATGCAGTAAAGGAGGAATAATGCATCGGAAAAGAGATACTCGGAACCCCAAAGAAAATCCTATCGTTTCCGTAGAAACGTATCTCGATTTAGAAGGACAATGCAGGGAATCCAGAGAAATTCATATGGACGCAAATTGTGTGTTAATTCGTCAATGTGAGGGAGCGAGGGATGCAGTAAAGGAGGAATAATGCATCGGAAAAGAGATACTCGGAACCCCAAAAAAAATCCTATCGTTTCCGTAGAAACGTATCTCGATTTAGAAGGACAATGCAGGGAATCCAGAGTATTTCATATGGACGCAAATTGTGTGTTAATTCGTCAATGTGAGGAAGCGAGGGATGCAGTAAAGGAGGAATAATGCATCGGAAAAGAGATACGCGGAACCCCAAAGAAAATCCTATCATTTCCGTAGAAACGTATCTCGATTTAGAAGGACAATGCAGGGAATCCAGAGTATTTCATATGAACGCAAATTGTGTGTTAATTCGTCAATGTGAGGGAGCGAGGGATGCAGTAAAGGAGGAATAATGCATCGGAAAAGAGATACTCGGAACCCCAAAGAAAATCCTATCGTTTCCGTAGAAACGTATCTTGATTTAGAAAGACAATGCAGGGAATCCAGAGTATTTCATATGGACGCAAATTGTGTGTTAATTCGTCAATGTGAGGGAGCGAGGGATGCAGTAAAGGAGGAATAATGCAACGGAAAAGAGATACTCGACTCCCAAAAGAAAATCCTATCGTTTCCGTAGAAACGTACCTCGATTTAGAAAGATAATGCGGGGAACCCAGAGTATTTCATATGGACGCAAATTGTGTGTTAATTCGTCAATGTGAGGGAGCGAGGGATGCAGTAAAGGAGGGATAATGCATCGGAAAAGAGATACTCGACTCCCAAAAGAAAATCCTATCGTTTCCGTAGAAACGTATCTCGATTTAGAAAGATAATGCAGGGAACCCAGAGTATTTCATATGGACGCAATTTGTGTGTTAATTCGGCAATGTGAGGGAGCGAGGGTTAGCAGTAAAGGAGGAATAATGCATCGGAAAAGAGATACTCGGAACCCCAAAGAAAATCCTGTCGTTTCCGTAGAAACGAATCCCGATTTAGAAGGACAATGCAGGGAATCCAGTGTATTTCATATGGACGCAAATTGTGTGTTAATTCGTCAATGTGAGGGAGCGAGGGATGCAGTAAAGGAGGAATAATGCATCGGAAAAGGGATACTCGGAACCCAAAAGAAAATCCTATCGTTTCCGTAGAAACGTATCTCCATTTACAAGGACAATGCAGGGAATCCAGAGTATTTCATATGGACGCAAATTGTGTGTTAATTCGTCAAGGGATGCAGGAAAGGAGGAATAATGCATCGGAAAAGAGATACTCTGAACCCCAAAGATAATCCTATCGTATCCGTAGAAACGTATCTCGATTTAGAAGGACAATGCAGGGAATCCAGAGTATTTCATATGGACGCAAATTGTGTGTTAATTCGTCAATGTGAGGAAGCGAGGGATGCAGTAAAGGAGGAATAATGCATCGGAAAAGAGATACGCGGAACCCCAAAGAAAATACTATTGTTTCCGTAGAAACGTATCTCGATTTAGAACGACAATGCAGGGATCCAGAGTATTTCATATGGACGCAAATTGTGTGTTAATTCGTCAATGTGAGTTAGCGAGGGATGCAGTAAAGGAGGAATAATGAATCGGAAAAGAGATACTCGGAACCCCAAAGAAAATCCTGTCGTTTCCGTAGAAACGTATTTCGATTTAGAAGGACAATGCAGGGAATCCAGAGAAATTCATATGGACGCAAATTGTGTGTTAATTCGTCAATGTGAGGGAGCGAGGGATGCAGTAAAGGAGGAATAATGCATCGGAAAAGAGATACTCGGAACCCCAAAGAAAATCCTATCGTTTCCGTAGAAACGTATCTCGATATAGAAGGACAATGCAGGGAATCCGGAGTATTTTATATGGACGCAAATTGTGTGTTAATTCGTCAATGTGAGGGAGCGAGGGATGCAGTAAAGGATGAATAATGCATCGGAAAAGAGATACTCGGAACCCCAAAGAAAATCCTATCGTTTCCGTAGAAACGTATCTCGATATAGAAGGACATTGCAGGGAATCCGGAGTATATCATATGGACGCAAATTGTGTGTTAATTCGTCAATGTGAGGGAGCGAGGGATGCAGTAAAGGAGGAATAGATGCAGTAAAGGAGGAATAATGCATCGGAAAAGAGATACTCGACTCCCAAAAGAAAATCCTATCGTTTCCGTAGAAACGTATCTCGTTTTAGAAAGATAATGCAGGGAACCCAGAGTATTTCATATGGACGCAAATTGTGAGTTAATTCGGCAATGTGTGGGAGCGAGGGATGCAGTAAAGGAGGAATAATGCAACGGAAAAGAGATACTCGACTCATAAAAAAAAATCCTATCGTTTCCGTAGAAACGTATCTCGATTTAGAAGAACAATGCAAGGAATCCAGAGTATTTCATATGGACGCAAATTGTGTGTTAATTCGTCAATGTGAGGGAGCGAGGGATGCAGTAAAGGAGGAATAATGCATCGGAAAAGAGATACTCCGAACCCCAAAGAAAATCCTATCGTTTCCATAGAAACGTATCTCGATTTAGAAGGACAATGCATGGAATCCAGAGTATTTCATATGGACGCAAATTGTGTGTTAATTCGTCAATGTGAGGGAGCGAGGGATGCAGTAAAGGAGGAATAATGCATCGGAAAAGAGATACTCGGAACCCCAAAGAAAATCCAATCGTTTCCGTAGAAACGTATCTCGATTTAGAAGGACAATACAGGGAATCCAGAGTATTTCATATGGACGCAAATTGTGTGTTAATTCGTCAATGTGAGGGAGCGAGGGATGCAGTAAAGGAGGAATAATGCATCGGAAAAGAGATACGCGGAACCCCAAAGAAAATCCTATCGTTTCCGTGGAAACGTATCTCGATTTAGGAGGACAATGCAGGGAATCCAGAGTATTTCATATGGACGCCAATTGTGTGTTAATTCGTCAATGTGAGGGAGCCAGGGATGCAGTAAAGGAGGAATAATGCATCGGAAAAGAGATACTCGGAACCCCAAAGAAAATCCAATCGTTTCCGTAGAAACGTATCACGATTTAGAAGGACAATGCAGGGAATCCAGAGTATTTCATATGGACGCAAATTGTGTGTTAATTCGTCAATGTGAGGGAGCGAGGGATGCAGTAAAGGAGGAATAATGCATCGGAAAAGAGATACGCGGAACCCCAAAGAAAATCCTATCGTTTCCGTGGAAACGTATCTCGATTTAGAAGGACAATGCAGGGAATCCAGAGTATTTCATATGGACGCAAATCGTGTGTTAATTCGTCAATGTGAGAGAGCGAGGGATGCAGTAAAGGAGGAATAATGCATCGGAAAAGAGATACTCGGAATCCCAAAGAAAATCCTATCGTTTCCGTAGAAACGTATCTTGATTTAGAAGGACAATGCAGGGAATCCAGAGTATTTCATATGGACGCAAATTGTGTGTTAATTCGTCAATGTGAGGGAGCGAGGGATGCAGTAAAGGAGGAATAATGCATCGGAAAAGAGATACCCGGAACCCCAAAGAAAATCCTATCATTTCCGTAGAAACGTATCTCGATTTAGAAGGACAATGCAGGGAATCCAGAGAAATTCATATGGACGCAAATTGTGTGTTAATTCGTCAATGTGAGGGAGCGAGGGATGCAGTAAAGGAGGAATAATGCATCGGAAAAGAGATACTCGGAACCCCAAAAAAAATCCTATCGTTTCCGTAGAAACGTATCTCGATTTAGAAGGACAATGCAGGGAATCCAGAGTATTTCATATGGACGCAAATTGTGTGTTAATTCGTCAATGTGAGGAAGCGAGGGATGCAGTAAAGGAGGAATAATGCATCGGAAAAGAGATACGCGGAACCCCAAAGAAAATCCTATCATTTCCGTAGAAACGTATCTCGATTTAGAAGGACAATGCAGGGAATCCAGAGTATTTCATATGAACGCAAATTGTGTGTTAATTCGTCAATGTGAGGGAGCGAGGGATGCAGTAAAGGAGGAATAATGCATCGGAAAAGAGATACTCGGAACCCCAAAGAAAATCCTATCGTTTCCGTAGAAACGTATCTTGATTTAGAAAGACAATGCAGGGAATCCAGAGTATTTCATATGGACGCAAATTGTGTGTTAATTCGTCAATGTGAGGGAGCGAGTAATGCAGTAAAGGAGGAATAATGCATCGGAAAAGAGATACTCGACTCCCAAAAGAAAATCCTATCGTTTCCGTAGAAACGTACCTCGATTTAGAAGGACAATGCAGGGAATCCAGAGAAATTCATATGGACGCAAATTGTGTGTTAATTCGTCAATGTGAGGGAGCGAGGGATGCAGTAAAGGAGGAATAATGCATCGGAAAAGAGATACTCGGAACCCCAAAAAAAATCCTATCGTTTCCGTAGAAACGTATCTCGATTTAGAAGGACAATGCAGGGAATCCAGAGTATTTCATATGGACGCAAATTGTGTGTTAATTCGTCAATGTGAGGAAGCGAGGGATGCAGTAAAGGAGGAATAATGCATCGGAAAAGAGATACGCGGAACCCCAAAGAAAATCCAATCATTTCCGTAGAAACGTATCTCGATTTAGAAAGACAATGCAGGGAATCCAGAGTATTTCATATGAACGCAAATTGTGTGTTAATTCGTCAATGTGAGGGAGCGAGGGATGCAGTAAAGGAGGAATAATGCATCGGAAAAGAGATACTCGGAACCCCAAAGAAAATCCTATCGTTTCCGTAGAAACGTATCTTGATTTAGAAAGACAATGCAGGGAATCCAGAGTATTTCATATGGACGCAAATTGTGTGTTAATTCGTCAATGTGAGGGAGCGAGGGATGCAGTAAAGGAGGAATAATGCATCGGAAAAGAGATACTCGACTCCCAAAAGAAAATCCAATCGTTTCCGTAGAAACGTATCTCGATTTACAAGGACAATGCAGGGAATCCAGAGTATTTCATATGGACGCAAATTGTGTGTTAATTCGTCAAGGGATGCAGGAAAGGAGGAATAATGCATCGGAAAAGAGATACTCTGAACCCCAAAGATAATCCTATCGTATCCGTAGAAACGTATCTCGATTTAGAAGGACAATGCAGGGAATCCAGAGTATTTCATATGGACGCAAATTGTGTGTTAATTCGTCAATGTGTGGAAGCGAGGGATGCAGTAAAGGAGGAATAATGCATCGGAAAAGAGATACGCGGAACCCCAAAGAAAATACTATTGTTTCCGTAGAAACGTATCTCGATTTAGAACGACAATGCAGGGATCCAGAGTATTTCATATGGACGCAAATTGTGTGTTAATTCGTCAATGTGAGTTAGCGAGGGATGCAGTAAAGGAGGAATAATGAATCGGAAAAGAGATACTCGGAACCCCAAAGAAAATCCTGTCGTTTCCGTAGAAACGTATTTCGATTTAGAAGGACAATGCAGGGAATCCAGAGAAATTCATATGGACGCAAATTGTGTGTTAATTCGTCAATGTGAGGGAGCGAGGGATGCAGTAAAGGAGGAATAATGCATCGGAAAAGAGATACTCGGAACCCCAAAAAAAATCCTATCGTTTCCGTAGAAACGTATCTCCATTTAGAAGGACAATGCAGGGAATCCAGAGTATTTTATATGGACGCAAATTGTGTGTTAATTCGTCAATGTGAGGGAGCGAGGATTGCAGTAAAGGATGAATAATGCATCGGAAAAGAGATACTCGGAACCCCAAAGAAAATCCTATCGTTTCCGTAGAAACGTATCTCGATATAGAAGGACAATGCAGGGAATCCGGAGTATATCATATGGACGCAAATTGTGTGTTAATTCGTCAATGTGAGTCAGCGAGGGATATAGTAAAGGAGGAATAGATGCAGTAAAGGAGGAATAATGCATCGGAAAAGAGATACTCGACTCCCAAAAGAAAATCCTATCGTTTCCGTAGGAACGTATCTCGTTTTAGAAAGATAATGCAGGGAACCCAGAGTATTTCATATGGACGCAAATTGTGTGTTAATTCGTCAATGTGAGGGAGCGAGGGATGCAGTGAAGGAGCAATAATGCATCGGAAAAGAGATACTCGGAACCCCAAAGAAAATCCTGCCGTTTCCGTAGAAACGTATCTCGATTTAGAAGGACAATGCAGGGAATCCAGAGAAATTCATATGGACGCAAATTGTGTGTTAATTCGTCAATGTGAGGGAGCGAGGGATGCAGTAAAGGAGGAATAATGCATCGGAAAAGAGATACTCGGAACCCCAAAAAAAATCCTATCGTTTCCGTAGAAACGTATCTCGATTTAGAAGGACAATGCAGGGAATCCAGAATATTTTATATGGACGCAAATTGTGTGTTAATTCGTCAATGTGAGGGAGCGAGGGATGCAGTAGAGGATGAATAATGCATCGGAAAAGAGATACTCGGAACCCCAAAGAAAATCCTATCGTTTCCGTAGAAACGTATCTCGATATAGAAGGACAATGCAGGGAATCCAGAGTATATCATATGGACGCAAATTGTGTGTTAATTCGTCAATGTGAGGGAGCGAGGGATGCAGTGAAGGAGGAATAGATGCAGTAAAGGAGGAATAATGCATCGGAAAAGAGATACTCGACTCCCAAAAGAAAATCCTATCGTTTCCGTAGAAACGTATCTCGTTTTAGAAAGATAATGCAGGGAACCCAGAGTATTTCATATGGACGCAAATTGTGAGTTAATTCGGCAATGTGAGGGAGCGAGGGATGCAGTAAAGGAGGAATAATGCATCGGAAAAGAGATACTCGACTCATAAAAAAAAATCCTATCGTTTCCGTAGAAACGTATCTCGATTTAGAAGGACAATGCAAGGAATCCAGAGTATTTCATATGGACGCAAATTGTGTGTTAATTCGTCAATGTGAGGGAGCGAGGGATGCAGTAAAGGAGGAATAATGCATCGGAAAAGAGATACTCGGAACCCCAAAGAAAATCCTATCGTTTCCGTAGAAACGTATCTCGATTTAGAAGGACAATGCATGGAATCCAGAGTATTTCATATGGACGCAAATTGTGTGTTAATTCGTCAATGTGAGGGAGCGAGGGATGCAGTAAAGGAGGAATAATGCATCGGAAAAGAGATACTCGGAACCCCAAAGAAAATCCAATCGTTTCCGTAGAAACGTATCTCGATTTAGAAGGACAATGCAGGGAATCCAGAGTATTTCATATGGACGCAAATTGTGTGTTAATTCGTCAATGTGAGGGAGCGAGGGACGCAGTAAAGGAGGAATAATGCATCGGAAAAGAGATACGCGGAACCCCAAAGAAAATCCTATCGTTTCCGTGGAAACTTATCTCGATTTAGAAGGACAATGCAGGGAATCCAGAGTATTTCATATGGACGCAAATTGTGTGTTAATTCGTCAATGTGAGGGAGCGAGGGATGCAGTAAAGGAGGAATAATGCATCGGAAAAGAGATACTCGGAACCCCAAAGAAAATCCAATCGTTTCCGTAGAAACGTATCACGATTTAGAAGGACAATGCAGGGAATCCAGAGTATTTTATATGGACGCAAATTGTGTGTTAATTCGTCAATGTGAGGGAGCGAGGGATGCAGTAAAGGAGGAATAATGCATCGGAAAAGAGATACGCGGAACCCCAAAGAAAATCCTATCGTTTCCGTGGAAACGTATCTCGATTTAGAAGGACAATGCAGGGAATCCAGAGTATTTCATATGGACGCAAATTGTGTGTTAATTCGTCAATGTGAGGGAGCGAGGGATGCAGTAATGGAGGAATAATGCATCGGAAAAGAGTTACTCGACTCCCAAAAGAAAAACCTATCGTATCCGTAGAAACGTATCTCGTTTTAGAAAGATAATGCTGGGAACCCAGAGTATTTCATATGGACGCAATTTCTGTGTTAATTCGGCAATGTGAGGGAGCGAGGGATGCAGTAAAGGAGGAATAATGCATCGGAAAGGAGATACACGGAACCCCAAAGAAAATCCTATCGTTTCCGTAGAAACGAATCCCGATTTAGAAGGACAATGCAAAGAATCCACAGTATTTCATATGGACGCAAATTGTGTGTTAATTCGTCAATGTGAGGGAACGAGAGATGCAGTAAAGGGGGAATAATGCATCGGAAAAGAGTTACTCGGAACACCAAAGAAAATCCTATCGTTTCCGTAGAAACGTATCTCGATTTAGAAGGACAATGCAGGGAATCCAGAGTATTTCATATGGACGCAAATTGTGTGTTAATTCGTCAATGTGAGTTAGCGAGGGATGCAGTAAAGGAGGAATAATGCATCGGAAAAGAGATTCTCGGAACCCCAAAGAAAATCCTGTCGTTTCCGTAGAAACATATCTCGATTTAGAAGGACAATGCAGGGAATCCAGAGTATTTCATATGGACGCAAATTGTGTGTTAATTCGTCAATGTGAGGGAGCGAGGGATGCAGTAAAGGAGGAATAATCCATCGGAAAAGAGATACTCGGAACCCCAAAGAAAATCCAATCGTTTCCGTAGAGACGTATCTCGATTTAGAAGGACAATGCAGGGAATCCAGAGTATTTCATATGGACGCAAATTGTGTGTTAATTCGTCAATGTGAGGGAGCGAGGGATGCAGTAAAGGATGAATAATGCATCGGAAAAGAGATACTCGGAACCCCAAAGAAAATCCTAAAGTTTCCGTAGAAACGTATCTCGATATAGAAGGACAATGCAGGGAATCCGGAGTATATCATATGGACGCAAATTGTGTGTTAATTCGTCAATGTGAGGGAGCGAGGGATGCGGTAAAGGAGGAATGGATGCAGTAAAGGAGGAATAATGCATCGGAAAAGACATACTCGGAACCCCAAAGGAAATCCTATCGTTTCCGTAGAAACGTATCTCGATTTAGAAGGACAATGCAGGGAATCCAGAGTATTTCATATGGACGCAAATTGTGTGTTAATTCGTCAATGTGAGGGAGCGAAGGATGCAGTAAAGGAGGAATAATGCATCGGAAAAGATATACTCGCAACCCCAAAGAAAATCCTATCGTTTCCGTAGAAACGTATCTTGATTTAGAAGGACAATGCAGGGAATCCAGAGTATTTCATATGGACGCAAATTGTGTGTTAATTCGTCAATGTCAGGGAGCGAGGGATGCAGTAAAGGAGGAATAATGCATCGGAAAAGAGATACTCGGAACCCCAAAGAAAATTCTATCGTTTCCGTAGATACGTATCTCGTTTTAGAAAGATAACGCAGGGAACCCAGAGTATTTCATATGGACGCAATTTGTGTGTTAATTCGCCAATGTGAGGGAGCGACGGATGCAGTAAAGGAGGAATAATGCATCGGAAAAGAGATACTCGACTCCCAAAAGAAAATCCAATCGTTTCCGTAGAAACGTATCTCGATTTAGAAGGACAATGCAGGGAATCCAGTGTATTTCATATGGACGCAAATTGTGTGTTAATTCGTCAATGTGAGGGAGCGAGGGATGCAGTAAAGGAGGAATAATGCATCGGAAAAGAGATACTCGACTCCCAAAAGAAAATCCTATCGTTTCCGTAGAAACGTATCTCGTTTTAGAAAGATAATGCAGGGAACCCAGAGTATTTCATATGGACGCAAATTGTGTGTTAATTCGGCAATGTGAGGGAGCGAGGGATGCAGTAAAGGAGGAATAATGCATCGGAAAAGAGATACACGGAACCCCAAAGAAAAACCTATCGTTTCCGTAGAAACGAATCCCGATTTAGAAGGACAATGCAGGGATTCCAGAGTATTTCATATGGACGCAAATTGTGTGTTAATTCGTCAATGTGAGCGAACGAGAGATGCAGTAAAGAAGGAATAATGCATCGGAAAATAGATACTCGGAGCACCAAAGAAAATCCTCTCGTTTCCGTAGAAACGTATCTCGATTTAAAAGGACAATGCAGGGAATCCAGAGTATTTCATATGGACGCAAATTAGGTGTTAATTCGTCAATGTGAGTTAGCGAGGGATGCAGTAAAGGAGGAATAATGCATCGGAAAAGAGATACTCGGAACCCCAAAGAAAATCCTGTCGTTTCCGTAGAAACGTATCTCGATTTAGAAGGATAATGCAGGGAATCCAGTGTATTTCATATGGACGCAAATTGTGTGTTAATTCGTCAATGTGAGGGAGCGAGGGATGCAGTAAAGGAGGAATAATGCATCGGTAAAGAGATACTCGGAACCCCAAAGAAAATCCTAAAGTTTCCGTAGAAACGTATCTCGATATAGAAGGACAATGCAGGAAATCCGGAGTATATCATATGGACGCAAATTGTGTGTTAATTCGTCAATGTGAGGGAGCGAGGGATGCAGTAAAGGAGGAATGGATGCAGTAAAGGAGGAATAATGCATCGGAAAAGACATACTCGGAACCCCAAAGAAAATCCAATCGTTTCCGTAGAGACGTATCTCGATTTAGAAGGACAATGCAGGGAATCCAGAGTATTTCATATGGACGCAAATTGTGTGTTAATTCGTCAATGTGAGGGAGCGAGGGATGCAGTAAAGGAGGAATAATGCATCGGAAAAGAGATACTCGGAACCCAAAAGAAAATCCTATCGTTTCCATTGAAACGTATCTCGATTTACAAAGACAACGCAGGGGATCCAGAGTATTTCATATGGACGCAAATTGTGTGTTAATTCGTCAATGTCAGGGAGCGAGGGATGCAGTAAAGGAGGAATAATGCATCGGAAAAGAGATACTCGGAACCCCAAAGAAAATCCTATCGTTTCCGTAGAAACGTATCTCGTTTTAGAAGGACAATGCAGGGAATCCAGAGTATCTCATATGGACGCAAATTGTGTGTTAATTCGTCAATGTGAGGAAGCGAGGGATGCAGTAAAGGAGGAATAATGCATCGGAAAAGAGATACGCGGACCCCAAAGGAAATCCTATCGTTTCCGTAGAAACGTATCTCGATTTTGAAGGACAATGCAGGGAATCCAGAGTATTTCATATGGACGCAAATTGTGTGTTAATTCGTCAATGTGAGGGAGCGAAGAATGCAGTAAAGGAGGAATAATGCATCGGAAAAGATATACTCGGAACCCCAAAGAAAATCCTATCGTTTCCGTAGAAACGTATCTTGATTTAGAAGGACAATGCAGGGAATCCAGAGTATTTCATATGGACGCAAATTGTGTGTTAATTCGTCAATGTCAGGGAGCGAGGGATGCAGTAAAGGAGGAATAATGCATCGGAAAAGAGATACTCGGAACCCCAAAGAAAATCCTATCGTTTCCGTAGATACGTATCTCGTTTTAGAAAGATAATGCAGGGAACCCAGAGTATTTCATGTGGACGCAATTTGTGTGTTAATTCGGCAATGTGAGGGAGCGAGGGATGCAGTAAAGGAGGAATAATGCATCGGAAAAGAGATACACGGAACCCCAAATTAAAACCTATCGTTTCCGTAGAAACGAATCCCGATTTAGAAGGACAATGCAGGGATTCCAGAGTATTTCATATGGACGCAAATTGTGTGTTAATTCGTCAATGTGAGGGAACGAGAGATGCAGTAAAGAAGGAATAATGCATCGGAAAATAGATACTCGGAACACCAAAGAAAATCCTCTCGTTTCCGTAGAAACGTATCTCGATTTAGAAGGACAAAGCAGGGAATCCAGAGTATTTCATATGGACGCAAATTAGGTGTTAATTCGTCAATGTGAGTTAGAGAGGGATGCAGTAAAGGAGGAATAATGCATCGGAAAAGAGATACTCGGAACCCCAAAGAAAATCCTGTCGTTTCCGTAGAAACGTATCTCGATTTAGAAGGATAATGCAGGGAATCCAGTGTATTTCATATGGACGCAAATTGTGTGTTAATTCGTCAATGTGAGGGAGCGAGGGATGCAGTAAAGGAGGAATAATGCATCGGTAAAGACATACTCGGAACCCCAAAGAAAATCCTATCGTTTCCGTAGAGACGTATCTCGATTTAGAAGGACAATGCAGGGAATCCAGAGTATTTCATATGGACGCAAATTGTGTGTTAATTCGTCAATGTGAGGGAGCGAGGGATGCAGTAAAGGATGAATAATGCATCGGAAAAGAGATACTCGGAACCCCAAAGAAAATCCTATCGTTTCCGTAGAAACGTATCTCGATTTAGAAGGACAATGCAGGGAATCCTGAGTATTTCATATGGACGCAAATTGTGTGTTAATTCGTCAATGTGAGGAAGCGAGGGATGCAGTAAAGGAGGAATAATGCATCGGAAAAGAGATACGCGGAACCCCAAAGGAAATCCTATCGTTTCCGTAGAAACGTATCTCGATTTAGAAGGACAATGCAGGGAATCCAGAGTATTTCATATGGACGCAAATTGTGTGTTAATTCGTCAATGTGAGGGAGCGAGGGATGCAGTAAAGGAGGAATAATGCATCGGAAAAGAGATACTCGGAACCCCAAAGAAAATCCTATCGTTTCCGTAGAAACGTATCTTGATTTAGAAGGACAATGCAGGGAATCCAGAGTATTTCATATGGACGCAAATTTTGTGTTAATTCGTCAATGTGAGGGAGCGAGGGATGCAGTAAAGGAGGAATAATGCATCGGTAAAGAAATACTCGGAACCCCAAAGAAAATCCTATCGTTTCCGTAGAGACGTATCTCGATTTAGAAGGACAATGCAGGGAATCCAGAGCATTTCATATGGACGCAAATTGTGTGTTAATTCGTCAATGTGTGGGAGCGAGGGATGCAGTAAAGGATGAATAATGCATCGGAAAAGAGATACTCGGAACCCCAAAGAAAATCCTATCGTTTCCACAGAAACGTATCTCGATTTAGAAGGACAATGCAGGGAATCCTGAGTATTTCATATGGACGCAAATTGTGTGTTAATTCGTCAATGTGAGGGAGCGAGGAATGCAGTAAAGGAGGAATAATGCATCGGAAAAGAGATACTCGGTACCCCAAAGAAAATCCTATCGTTTCCGTAGAAACGTATCTCGATTTAGAAGGACATTGCAGGGAATCCAGTGTATTTCATATGGACGCAAATTGTGTGTTAATTCGTCAATGTGAGGGAGCGAGGGATGCAGTAAAGGAGGAATAATGCATCGGAAAAGAGATACGGGGAACCCCAAAGGAAATCCTATCGTTTCCGTAGAAACGTATCTCGATTTAGAAGGACAATGCAGGGAATCCAGAGTATTTCATATGGACGCAAATTGTGTGTTAATTCGTCAATGTGAGGGAGCGAGGGATGCAGTAAAGGAGGAATAATGCATCGGAAAAGAGATACTCGGAACCCCAAAGAAAATCCTATCGTTTCCGTAGAAACGTATCTTGATTTAGAAGGACAATGCAGGGAATCCAGAGTATTTCATATGGACGGAAATTGTGTGTTAATTCGTCAATGTGAGGGAGCGAGGGATGCAGTAAAGGAGGAATAATGCATCGGAAAAGAGATACTCGGAACCCCAAAGAAAATCCTATCGTTTCCGCAGAAACGTATCTCGATTTAGAAGGACAATGCAGGGAATAAAGAGTATTTCATATGGACGCAAATTGTGTGTTAATTCGTCAATGTGAGGGAGCGAGGGATGCAGTAAAGGAGGAATAATGCATCGGAAAAGAGATACTCGGAACCCCAAAGAAAATCCTATCGTTTCCGTAGAAACGTATCTCGATTTAGAGGGACAATGCAGGGAATCCAGAGTATATCATATGGACGCAAATTGTGTGTTAATTCGTCAATGTGAGGGAGCGAGGGATACAGTAAAGGAGGAATAATGCATCGGAAAAGAGATACACGGAACCCCAAAGAAAATCCTATCGTTTCCGTAGAAACGTATCCCGATTTAGAAGGACAATGCAAAGAATCCACAGTATTTCATATGGAGGCAAATTGTGTGTTAATTCGTCAATGTGAGGGAACGAGAGATGCAGTAAAGGGGGAATAATGCATACGAAAAGAGTTACTCGGAACACCAAAGAAAATCCTATCGTTTCCGTAGAAACGTATATCGATTTAGAAGGACAATGCAGGGAATCCAGAGTATTTCATATGGACGCAAATTGTGTGTTAATTCGTCAATGTGAGTTAGCGAGGGATGCAGTAAAGGAGGAATAATGCATCGGAAAAGAGATTCTCGGAACCCCAAAGAGAATCCTGTCGTTTCCGTAGAAACGTATCTCGATTTAGAAGAATAATGCAGGGAATCCAGAGTATTTCATATGGACGCAAATTGTGTGTTAATTCGTCAATGTGAGGGAGCGAGGGATGCAGCAAAGGAGGAATAATGCTTCGGAAAAGAGATACTCGGAACCCCAAAGAAAATCCAATCGTTTCCGTGGAGACGTATCTCGATTTAGAAGGACAATGCAGGGAATCCAGAGTATTTCATATGGACGCAAATTGTGTGTTAATTCGTCAATGTGAGGGAGCGAGGGATGGAGTAAAGGATGAATAATGCATCGGAAAAGAGATACTCGGAACCCCAAAGAAAATCCTATCGTTTCCGTAGAAACGTATCTCGATATAGAAGGACAATGCAGGGAATCCGGAGTATATCATATGGACGCAAATTGTGTGTTAATTCGTCAATGTGAGGGAGCGAGGGATGCAGTAAAGGAGGAATGGATGCAGTAAAGGAGGAATAATGCATCGGAAAAGAGATACTCGACTCCCAAAAGAAAATCCTATCGTTTCCGTAGAAACGTATCTCGTTTTAGAAAGATAATGCAGGGAAACCAGAGTATTTCATATGGACGCAAATTATTGTGTTAATTCGGCAATGTGAGGGAGCGAGGGATGCAGTAAAGGAGGAATAATGCATCGGAAAAGAGATACTCGGAACCCCAAAGAAAAACCTATCGTTTCCGTAGAAACGTATCTCGATTTAGAAGGACAATGCAAGGAATCCAGAGTATTTCATATGGACGCAAATTGTGTGTTAGTTCGTCAATGTGAGGGAGCGAGGGATGCAGTAAAGGAGGAATAATGCATCGGAAAAGAGATACTCGGAACCCCAAAGAAAATCCTATCGTTTCCGTAGAAACGTATCTCGATTTAGAAGGACAATGCAGGGAATCCAGAGTATCTCATATGGGCGCAAATTGTGTGTTAATTCGTCAATGTGAGGAAGCGGGGGATGCAGTAAAGGAGGAATAATGCATCGGAAAAGAGATACGCGGAACCCCAAAGGAAATCCTATCGTTTCCGTAGAAACGTATCTCGATTTAGAAGGACAATGCAGGGAATCCAGAGTATTTCATATGGACGCAAATTGTGTGTTAATTCGTCAATGTGAGGGAGCGAAGGATGCAGTAAAGGAGGAATAATGCATCGGAAAAGATATACTCGGAACCCCAAAGAAAATCCTTTCGTTTCCGTAGAAACGTATCTTGATTTAGAAGGACAATGCAGGGAATCCAGAGTATTTCATATGGACGCAAATTGTGTGTTAATTCGTCAATGTGAGGGAGCGAGGGATGCAGTAATGGAGGAATAATGCATCGGAAAAGAGATACTTGGAACCCCAAAGAAAATCCTATCGTTTCCGTAGAAACGTATCTCGATTTTAAGGACAATGCAGGGAATCCGGAGTATCATATATGGACGCAAATTGTGTGTTAATTCGTCAATGTGAGGAAGCGAGGGATGCAGTAAAGGAGGAATAATGCATCGGAAAAGAGATACGCGGAACCCCAAAGGAAATCCTATCGTTTCCGTAGAAACGTATCTCGATTTTAAGGACAATGCAGGGAATCCGGAGTATCTCATATGGACGCAAATTGTGTGTTAATTCGTCAATGTGAGGAAGCGAGGGATGCAGTAAAGGAGGAATAATGCATCGGAAAAGATATACTCGGAACCCCAAAGAAAATCCTTTCGTTTCCGTAGAAACGTATCTTGATTTAGAAGGACAATGCAGGGAATCCAGAGTATTTCATATGGACGCAAATTGTGTGTTAATTCGTCAATGTGAGGGAGCGAGGGATGCAGTAAAGGAGGAATAATGCATCGGAAAAGAGATACACGGAACCCCAAAGGAAATCCTATCGTTTCCGTAGAAACGTATCTCGATTTAGAAGGACAATGCAGGGAATCCAGAGTACTTCATATGGACGCAAATTGTGTGTTAATTCGTCAATGTGAGGGAGCGAAGGATGCAGTAAAGGAGGAATAATGCATCGGAAAAGATATACTCGGAACCCCAAAGAAAATCCTTTCGTTTCCGTAGAATCGTATCTTGATTTAGAAGGACAATGCAGGGAATCCAGAGTATTTCATATGGACGCAAATTGTGTGTTAATTCGTCAATGTGAGGGAGCGAGGGATGCAGTAAAGGAGGAATAATGCATCGGAAAAGAGATACTTGGAACCCCAAAGAAAATCCTATCGTTTCCGTAGAGACGTATCTCGATTTAGAAGGACAATGCAGGGAATCCAGAGTATTTCATATGGACGCAAATTGTGTGTTAATTCGTCAATGTGAGGGAGCGAGGGATGCAGTAAAGGATGAATAATGCATCGGAAAAGAGATACTCAGAACCCCAAAGAAAATCCTATCGTTTCCGTAGAAACGTATCTCGATATAGAAGGACAATGCAGGGAATCCGGAGTATATCATATGGACGCAAATTGTGTGTTAATTCGTCAATGTGAGGGAGCGAGGGATGCAGTAAAGGAGGAATAATGCATCGGAAAAGAGATACTCGGAACCCCAAAGAAAAACCTATCGTTTCCGTAGAAACGTATCTCGATTTAGAAGGACAATGCAAGGAATCCAGAGTATTTCATATGGACGCAAATTGTGTGTTAATTCGTCAATGTGAGTTAGCGAGGGATGCAGTAAAGGAGGAATAATGCATCGGAAAAGAGATTCTCGGAACCCCAAAGAGAATCCTGTCGTTTCCGTAGAAACGTATCTCGATTTAGAAGAACAATGCAGGGAATCCAGAGTATTTCATATGGATGCAAATTGTGTGTTAGTTCGTCAATGTGAGGGAGCGAGGGATGCAGTAAAGGAGGAATAATGCATCGGAAAAGAGATACTTGGAACCCCAAAGGAAATCCTATCGTTTCCGTAGAAACGTATCTCGATTTAGAAGGACAATGCAGGGAATCCAGAGTATCTCATATGGGCGCAAATTGTGTGTTAATTCGTCAATGTGAGGAAGCGGGGGATGCAGTAAAGGAGGAATAATGCATCGGAAAAGAGATACGCGGAACCCCAAAGGAAATCCTATCGTTTCCGTAGAAACGTATCTCGATTTAGAAGGACAATGCAGGGAATCCAGAGTATTTCATATGGACGCAAATTGTGTGTTAATTCGTCAATGTGAGGGAGCGAAGGATGCAGTAAAGGAGGAATAATGCATCGGAAAAGATATACTCGGAACCCCAAAGAAAATCCTTTCGTTTCCGTAGAAACGTATCTTGATTTAGAAGGACAATGCAGGGAATCCAGAGTATTTCATATGGACGCAAATTGTGTGTTATTTCGTCAATGTGAGGGAGCGAGGGATGCAGTAAAGGAGGAATAATGCATCGGAAAAGAGATACTTGGAACCCCAAAGAAAATCCTATCGTTTCCGTAGAAACGTATCTCGATTTAGAAGGACAATGCAGGGAATCCGGAGTATCTCATATGGACGCAAATTGTGTGTTAATTCGTCAATGTGAGGAAGCGAGGGATGCAGTAAAGGAGGAATAATGCATCGGAAAAGAGATACGCGGAACCCCAAAGGAAATCCTATCGTTTCCGTAGAAACGTATCTCGATTTAGAAGGACAATGCAGGGAATCCAGAGTATTTCATATGGACGCAAATTGTGTGTTAATTCGTCAATGTGAGGGAGCGAAGGATGCAGTAAAGGAGTAATAATGCATCGGAAAAGATATACTCGGAACCCCAAAGAAAATCCTTTCGTTTCCGTAGAAACGTATCTTGATTTAGAAGGACAATGCAGGGAATCCAGAGTATTTCATATGGACGCAAATTGTGTGTTAATTCGTCAATGTGAGGGAGCGAGGGATGCAGTAAAGGAGGAATAATGCATCGGAAAAGAGATACACGGAACCCCAAAGAAAATCCTTTCGTTTCCGTAGAAACGTATCTTGATTTAGAAGGACAATGCAGGGAATCCAGAGTATTTCATATGGACGCAAATTGTGTGTTAATTCGTCAATGTGAGGGAGCGAGGGATGCAGTAAAGGAGGAATAATGCATCGGAAAAGAGATACTTGGAACCCCAAAGAAAATCCTATCGTTTCCGTAGAGACGTATATCGATTTAGAAGGACAATGCAGGGAATCCAGAGTATATCATATGGACGCAAATTGTGTGTTAATTCGTCAATGTGAGGGAGCGAGGGATGCAGTAAAGGAGGAATAATGCTTCGGAAAAGAGATACTCGGAACCCCAAAGAAAATCCAATCGTTTCCGTAGAGACGTATCTCGATTTAGAAGGACAATGCAGGGAATCCAGAGTATTTCATATGGACGCAAATTGTGTGTTAATTCGTCAATGTGAGGGAGCGAGGGATGCAGTAAAGGATGAATAATGCATCGGAAAAGAGATACTCGGAACCCCAAAGAATATCCTATCGTTTCCGTAGAAACGTATCTCGATATAGAAGGACAATGCAGGGAATCCGGAGCATATCATATGGACGCAAATTGTGTGTTAATTCGTCAATGTGAGGGAGCGAGGGATGCAGTAAAGGAGGAATGGATGCAGTAAAGGAGGAATAATGCATCGGAAAAGAGATACTCGGAACCCCAAAGAAAATCCTGTCGTTTCCGTAGAAACGTATCTCGATTTAGAAGGATAATGCAGGGAATCCAGTGTATTTCATATGGACGCAAATTGTGTGTTAATTCGTCAATGTGAGGGAGCGAGGGATGCAGTAAAGGAGGAATAATGCATCGGTAAAGAGATACTCGGAACCCCAAAGAAAATCCTATCGTTTCCGTAGAGACGTATCTCGATTTAGAAGGACAATGCAGGGAATCCAGAGTATTTCATATGGACGCAAATTGTGTGTTAATTCGACAATGTGAGGGAGCGAGGGATGCAGTAAAGGATGAATAATGCATCGGAAAAGAGATACTCGGAACCCCAAAGAAAATACTATCGTTTCCGTAGAAACGTATCTCGATATAGAAGGACAATGCAGGGAATCCGGAGCATATCATATGGACGCAAATTGTGTGTTAATTCGTCAATTTGAGGGAGCGAGGGATGCAGTAAAGGAGGAATGGATGCAGTAAAGGAGGAATAATGCATCGGAAAAGAGATACCCGACTCCCAATAGAAAATCCTATCGTTTCCGTAGAAACGTATCTCGTTTTAGAAAGATAATGCAGGGAACCCAGAGTATTTTATATGGACGCAAATTATTGTGTTAATTCGGCAATGTGAGGGAGCGAGGGATGCAGTAAAGGAGGAATAATGCATCGGAAAGGAGATACTCGGAACCCCAAAGAAAAACCTATCGTTTCCGTAGAAACGTATCTCGATTTAGAAGGACAATGCAAGGAATCCAGAGTATTTCATATGGACGCAAATTGTGTGTTAATTCGTCAATGTGAGGGAGCGAGGGATGCAGTAAAGGAGGAATAACGCATCGGAAAAGAGATACTCGGAACCCCAAAGAAATTCCTATCGTTTCCGTAGAAACGTATCTCGATTTAGAAGGACAATGCAGGGAATCCTGAGTATTTCATATGGACGCAAATTGTGTGTTAATTCGTCAATGTGAGGGAGCGAGGAATGCAGTAAAGGAGGAATAATGCATCGGAAAAGAGATACTCGGAACCCCAAAGAAAATCCTATCGTTTCCGTAGAAACGTATCTCGATTTAGAAGGACAATGCAGGGAATCCTGAGTATTTCATATGGGCGCAAATTGTGTGTTAATTCGTCAATGTGAGGGAGCGAGGGATGCAGTAAAGGAGGAATAATGCATCGGAAAAGAGATACTCGGATCCCCAAAGAAATTCCTATCGTTTCCGTAGAAACGAATCTCGATTTAGGAGGACAATGCAGGGAATAAAGAGTATTTCATATGGACGCAAATTGTGTGTTAATTCGTCAATGTGAGGGAGCGAGGGATGCAGTAAAGGAGGAATAATGCATGGAAAAGAGATACTCGGAACCCCAAAGAAAATCCTATCGGTCCCGTAGAAACGTATCTCGATTTAGAAGGACAATGCAGGGAATTCAGAGTATATCATATGGACGCAAATTGTGTGTTAATTCGTCAATGTGAGGGAGCGAGGGATGCAGTAAAGGAGGAATAATGCATCGGAAAAGAGATACTATGAACCCAAAAGAAAATCCTATCGTTTCCGTAGAAACGTATCTCGATTTACAAGGACAAGGCAGCGAATCCAGAGTATTTCATATGGACGCAAATTGTGTGTTAATTCTTCAATGTGAGGGAGCGATGGATGCAGTAAAGGAGGAATAATGCATCGGAAAAGAGATACTCGGAACCCCAAAGAAAATCCTATCGTTTCCGTAGAAACGTATCTCGATTTAGAAGGACATTGCAGGGAATCCAGAGTATTTCATATGGACGCAAATTGTGTGTTAATTCGTCAATGTGAGGAAGCGAGGGATGCAGTAAAGGAGGAATAATGCATCGGAAAAGAGATACGCGGAACCCCAAAGGAAATCCTATCGTTTCTGTAGAAACGTATCTCGATTTAGAAGGACAATGCAGGGAATCCAGAATATTTCATATGGACGCAAATTGTGTGTTAATTCGTCAATGTGAGGGAGCGAGGGATGCAGTAAAGGAGGAATAATGCATCGGAAAAGAGATACTCGGAACCCCAAAGAAAATCCTATCGTTTCCGTAGAAACGTATCTTGATTTAGAAGGACAATGCAGGGAATCCTGAGTATTTCATATGGACGCAAATTGTGTGTTAATTCGTCAATGTGAGGGAGCGAGGGATGCAGTAAAGGAGGAATAATGCATCGGAAAAGAGATACTCGGAACCCCAAAAAAAATCCTATCGTTTCCGTAGAAACGTATCTCGATTTAGAAGGACAATGCAGGGAATCCAGAGTATTTCATATGGACGCAATTTGTATGTTAATTCGTCAATGTGAGGGAGCGAGGGATGCAGTAAAGGAGGAATAATGCATCGGAAAAGAGATACTCGACTCCCAAAAGAAAATCCTATCGTTTGCGTAGAAACGTATCTCGATTTAGAAAGATAATGCAGGGAACCCAGAGTATTTCATATGGACACAATTTGTGTGTTAATTCGGCAATGTGAGGGAGTGAGGGATGCAGTAAAGGAGGAATAATGCATCGGAAAAGAGATACTCGGAACCCCAAAGAAAATCCTGTAGTTTCCGTAGAAACGTATCTCGATTTAGGAGGACAATGCAGGGAATCCAGAGTATTTCATATGGACGCTAATTGTGTGTTAATTCGTCAATGTGAGTTAGCGAGGGATGCAGTAAAGGAGGAATAATGCATCGGAAAAGAGATACTCGGAACCCCAAAGAAAATCCTGTCGTTTCCGTAGAAACGTATCTCGATTTAGAAGGATAATGCAGGGAATCCAAGGTATTTCATATGGACGCAAATTGTGTGTTAATTCGTCAATGTGAGGGAGCAAGGGATGCAGTAAAGGAGGAATAATGCATCGGTAAAGAGATACTCGGAACCCCAAAGAAAATCCTGTCGTTTCCGTAGAAACGTATCTCGATTTAGAAGGATAATGCAGGGAATCCAGTGTATTTCATATGGACGCAAATTGTGTGTTAATTCGTCAATGTGAGGGAGCGAGGGATGCAGTAAAGGAGGAATAATGCATCGGTAAAGAGATACTCGGAACCCCAAAGAAAATCCTATCGTTTCTGTAGAGACGTATCTCGATTTAGAAGACAATGCAGGGAATCCAGAGTATTTCATATGGACGCAAATTGTGTGTTAATTCGTCAATGTGAGGGAGCGAGGGATGCAGTAAAGGATGAATAATGCATCGGAAAAGAGATACTCGGACCCCAAAGAAAATCCTATCGTTTCCGTAGAAACGTATCTCGATATAGAAGGACAATGCAGGGAATCCGGAGCATATCATATGGACGCAAATTGTGTGTTAATTCGTCAATGTGAGGGAGCGAGGGATGCAGTAAAGGAGGAATGGATGCAGTAAAGGAGGAATAATGCATCGGAAAAGAGATACTCGGAACCCCAAAGAAAATCCTGTCGTTTCCGTAGAAACGTATCTCGATTTAGAAGGATAATGCAGGGAATCCAGTGTATTTCATATGGACGCAAATTGTGTGTTAATTCGTCAATGTGAGAGAGCGAGGGATGCAGTAAAGGAGGAATAATGCATCGGTAAAGAGATACTCGGAACCCCAAAGAAAATCCTATCGTTTCCGTAGAGACGTATCTCGATTTAGAAGGACAATGCAGGGAATCCAGAGTATTTCATATGGACGCAAATTGTGTGTTAATTCGACAATGTGAGGGAGCGAGGGATGCAGTAAAGGATGAATAATGCATCGGAAAAGAGATACTCGGAACCCCAAAGAAAATACTATCGTTTCCGTAGAAACGTATCTCGATATAGAAGGACAATGCAGGGAATCCGGAGCACATCATATGGACGCAAATTGTGTGTTAATTCGTCAATTTGAGGGAGCGAGGGATGCAGTAAAGGAGGAATGGATGCAGTAAAGGAGGAATAATGCATCGGAAAAGAGATACCCGACTCCCAATAGAAAATCCTATCGTTTCCGTAGAAACGTATCTCGTTTTAGAAAGATAATGCAGGGAACCCAGAGTATTTTATATGGACGCAAATTATTGGGTTAATTCGGCAATGTGAGGGAGCGAGGGATGCAGTAAAGGAGGAATAATGCATCGGAAAAGAGATACTCGGAACCCCAAAGAAAACCTTTCGTTTCCGTAGAAACGTATCTCGATTTAGAAGGACAATGCAAGGAATACAGAGTATTTCATATGGACGCAAATTGTGTGTTAATTCGTCAATGTGAGGGAGCGAGGGATGCAGTAAAGGAGGAATAATGCATCGGAAAAGAGATACTCGGAACCCCAAAGAAATTCCTATCGTTTCCGTAGAAACGTATCTCGATTTAGAAGGACAATGCAGGGAATCCTGAGTATTTCATATGGACGCAAATTGTGTGTTAATTCGTCAATGTGAGGGAGCGAGGAATGCAGTAAAGGAGGAATAATGCATCGGAAAAGTGATACTCGGAACCCCAAAGAAAATCCTATCGTTTCCGTAGAAACGTATCTCGATTTAGAAGGACAATGCAGGGCATCCTGAGTATATCGTATGGGCGCAAATTGTGTGTTAATTCGTCAATGTGAGGGAGCGAGGGATGCAGTAAAGGAGGAATAATGCATCGGAAAAGAGATACTCGGATCCCCAAAGAAATTCCTATCGTTTCCGTAGAAACGAATCTCGATTTAGGAGGACAATGCAGGGAATAAAGAGTATTTCATATGGACGCAAATTGTGTGTTAATTCGTCAATGTGAGGGAGCGAGGGATGCAGTAAAGGAGGAATAATGCATGGAAAAGAGATACTCGGAACCCCATAGAAAATCCTATCGTTTCCGTAGAAACGTATCTCGATTTAGAAGGACAATGCAGGGAATTCAGAGTATATCATATGGACGCAAATTGTGTGTTAATTCGTCAATGTGAGGGAGCGAGGGATGCAGTAAAGGAGGAATAATGCATCGGAAAAGAGATACTCGGAACCCCAAAGAAAATCCTATCGTTTCCGTAGAAACGTATCTCGATTTAGAAGGACATTGCAGGGAATCCAGAGTATTTCATATGGACGCAAATTGTGTGTTAATTCGTCAATGTGAGGAAGCGAGGGATGCAGAAAAGGAGGAATAATGCATCGGAAAAGAGATACGCGGAACCCCAAAGGAAATCCTATCGTTTCCGTAGAAACGTATCTCGATTTAGAAGGACAATGCAGGGAATCCAGAGTATTTCATATGGACGCAAATTGTGTGTTAATTCGTCAATGTGAGGGAGCGAGGGATGCAGTAAAGGAGGAATAATGCATCGGAAAAGAGATACTCGGAACCCCAAAGAAAATCCTATCGTTTCCGTAGAAACGTATCTTGATTTAGAAGGACAATGCAGGGAATCCTGAGTATTTCATATGGACGCAAATTGTGTGTTAATTCGTCAATGTGAGGGAGCGAGGGATGCAGTAAAGGAGGAATAATGCATCGGAAAAGAGATACTCGGAACCCCAAAAAAAATCCTATCGTTTCCGTAGAAACGTATCTCGATTTAGAAGGACAATGCAGGGAATCCAGAGTATTTCATATGGACGCAATTTGTATGTTAATTCGTCAATGTGAGGGAGCGAGGGATGCAGTAAAGGAGGAATAATGCATCGGAAAAGAGATACTCGACTCCCAAAAGAAAATCCTATCGTTTGCGTAGAAACGTATCTCGATTTAGAAAGATAATGCAGGGAACCCAGAGTATTTCATATGGACACAATTTGTGTGTTAATTCGGCAATGTGAGGGAGTGAGGGATGCAGTAAAGGAGGAATAATGCATCGGAAAAGAGATACTCGGAACCCCAAAGAAAATCCTGTAGTTTCCGTAGAAACGAATCCCGATTTAGAAGGACAATGCAGGGAATCCAGAGTATTTCATATGGACGCAAATTGTGTGTTAATTCGTCAATGTGAGTTAGCGAGGGATGCAGTAAAGGAGGAATAATGCATCGGAAAAGAGATACTCGGAACCCCAAAGAAAATCCTGTCGTTTCCGTAGAAAAGTATCTCGATTTAGAAGGATAATGCAGGGAATCCAAAGTATTTCATATGGACGCAAATTGTGTTTTATTCGTCAATGTGAGGGAGGAAGGGATGCAGTAAAGGAGGAATAATGCATCGGTAAAGAGATACTCGGAACCCCAAAGAAAATCCTATCGTTTCCGTAGAGACGTATCTCGATTTAGAAGGACAATGCAGGGAATCCAGAGTATTTCATATGGACGCAAATTGTGTGTTAATTCTTCAATGTGAGGGAGCGAGGGATGCAGTAAAGGATGAATAATGCATCGGAAAAGAGATACTCAGAACCCCCAAGAAAATCCTGTCGTTTCCGTAGAAACGTATCTCGATATAGAAGGACAATGCAGGGAATCCGGAGTATATCATATGGACGCAAATTGTGTGTTAATTCGTCAATGTGAGGGAGCGAGGGATGCAGTAAAGTAGGAATGGATGCAGTAAAGGAGGAATAATGCATCGGAAAAGAGATACCCGACTCCTAATAGAAAATCCTATCGTTTCTGTAGAAACGTATCTCGTTTTAGGAAGATAATGCAGGGAACCCAGAGTATTTCATACGGACGCTAATTATTCTGTTAATTCGGCAATGTGAGGGAGCGAGGGATGCAGTAAAGGAGGAATTTTGCATCGGAAAAGAGATACTCGGAACCCCAAAGAAAAACCTATCGTTTCCGTAGAAACGTATCTCGATTTAGAAGGACAATGCAAGGAATCCAGAGTATTTCATATGGACGCAAATTGTGTGTTAATTCGTCAATGTGAGGGAGCGATGGATGCAGTAAAGGAGGAATAATGCATCGGAAAAGAGATACTCGGAACCCCAAAGAAAATCCTATCGTTTCCGTAGAAACGTATCTCGATTTAGAAGGACAATGCAGGGAATCCTGAGTATTTCATATGGACGCAAATTGTGTGTTAATTCGTCAATGTGAGGGAGCGAGGGATGCAGTAAAGGAGGAATAATGCATCGGAAAAGAGATACTCGGAACCCCAAAGAAAATCCTATCGTTTCCGTAGAAACGTATCTCGATTTAGGAGGACAATGCAGGGAATAAAGAGTATTTCATATGGACGCCAATTGTGTGTTAATTCGTCAATGTGAGGGAGCGAGGGATGCAGTAAAGAAGGAATAATGCATCGGAAAAGAGATACTCGGAACCCCAAAGAAAATCCTATCGTTTCCGTAGAAACGTATCTCGATTTAGAAGGACAATGCAGGGAATCCAAAGTATATCATATGGACGCAAATTGTGTGTTAATTCGTCATTGTGAGGGAGCGAGGGATGCAGTAAAGGAGGAATAATGCATCGGAAAAGAGATACTCCGAACCCAAAAGAAAATCCTATCGTTCCTGTAGAAACGTATCTCGATTTACAAGGACAAGGCAGGGAATCCAGAGTATTTCATATGGACGCAAATTGTGTGTTAATTCGTCAATGTGAGGGAGCGAGGGATGCCGTAAAGGAGGAATAATGCATCAGAAAAGAGATACTCGGAACCCCAAAGAAAATCCTATCGTTTCCGTAGAAACGTATCTTGATTTAGAAGGACAATGTAGGGATTCCAGAGTATTTCATATGGACGCAAATTGTGTGTTAATTCGTCAATGTGAGGGAGCGAGGGATGCAGTAAAGGAGGAATAATGCATCGGAAAAGAGATACTCGGAACCCCAAAAAAAATCCTATCGTTTCCGTAGAAACGTATCTCGATTTAGAAGGACAATGCAGGGAATCCAGAGCATTTCATATGGACGCAAATTGTGTGTTAATTCGTCAATGTGAGGGAGCGAGGGATGCAGTAAAGGAGGAATAATGCATCGGAAAAGAGATACTCGACTCCCAAAAGAAAATCCTATCGTTTGTGTAGAAACGTATCTCGATTTAGAAAGATAATGCAGGGAACCGAGAGTATTTCATATGGACGCAATTTGTGTGTTAATTCGGCAATGTGAGGGAGCGAGGGATGCAGTAAAGGAGGAATAATGCATCGGAAAAGAGATACTCGGAACCCCAAAGAAAATCCTGTCGTTTCCGTAGAAACGAATCCCGATTTAGAAGGACAATGCCGGGAATACAGAGTATTTCATATGGACGCAAATTGTGTGTTAATTCGTCAATGTGAGGGAGCGAGGGATGCAGTAAAGGAGGAATAATGCATCGGAAAAGAGATACTCGGAACCCCAATGAAAATCCTATCGTTTCCGTAGAAACGTATCTCGATTTAGAAGGACAATGCAGGGAACCCAGAGTATTTCATATGGACGCAAATTGTGTGTTAATTCGTCAATGTGAGGGAGCGGGGGATGCAGTAAAGGAGGAATAATGCATCAAAAAAGAGATACTTGGAACCCCAAAGAAAATCCTCCCGTTTCCGTAGAAACGTATCTCGATTTAGAAGGACAATGCAGGGAATCCAGAGTATTTCATATGGACGCAAATTGTGTGTTAATTCGTCAATGTGAGGGAGCGAGGGATGCTGTAAAGGAGGAATAATGCATCGGAAAAGAGATACTCGGAACCCCAAAGAAAATCCTATCGTTTCCGTAGAAACGTATCTCGATTTAGAGGGACAATGCAGGGAATCCAGAGCATTTCATATGGACGCAAATTGTGTGTTAATTCGTCAATGTGAGGGAGCGAGGGATGCAGTAAAGGAGGAATAATGCATCGGAAAAGAGATATTCGACTCCCAAAAGAAAATCCTATCGTTTGCGTAGAAACGTATCTCGATTTAGAAAGATAATGCAGGGAACCCAGAGTATTTCATATGGACGCAATTTGTGTGTTAATTCGGCAATGTGAGGGAGCGAGGGATGCAGTAAAGGAGGAATAATGCATCGGAAAAGAGATACTCGGAACCCCAAAGAAAATCCTGTCGTTTCCGTAGAAACGAATCCCGATTTAGAAGGACAATGCAGGGAATCCAGAGTATTTCATATGGACGCAAATTGTGTGTTAATTCGTCAATGTGAGGGAGCGAGGGATGCAGTAAAGGAGGAATAATGCATCGGAAAAGAGATACTCGGAACCCCAATGAAAATCCTATCGTTTCCGTAGAAACGTATCTCGATTTAGAAGGACAATGCAGGGAATCCAGAGTATTTCATATGGACGCAAATTGTGTGTTAATTCGTCAATGTGAGGGAGCGAGGGATGCAGTAAAGGAGGAATAATGCATCGGAAAAGAGATACTTGGAACCCCAAAGAAAATCCTATCGTTTCCGTAGAAACGTATCTCGATTTACAAGGACAATGCAGGGAATCCAGAGTATTTCATATGGACGCAAATTGTGTGTTAATTCGTCAATGTGAGGGAGCGAGGGATGCAGTAAAGGAGGAATAATGCATCGGAAAAGAGATACTCGGAACCCCAAAGAAAATACTATCGTTTCCGTAGAAACGTATCTCGATTTAGAAGGACAATGCAGGTAATCCAGAGTATTTCATATGGACGCAAATTGTGTGTTAATTCGTCAATGTGAGGGAGCGAGGGATGCAGTAAAGGAGGAATAATGTATCGGAAAAGAGATACTCGACTCCCAAAAGAAAATCCTATCGTTTCCGTAGAAACGTATCTCGATTTAGAAAGATAATGCAGGGAACCCAGAGTATTTCATATGGACGCAATTTGTGTGTTAATTCGGCATTGTGAGGGAGCGAGGGATGCAGTAAAGGAGGCATAATGCATCGGAAAAGAGATACTCGGAACCCCAAGGAAAATCCTACCGTTTCCGTAGAAACGTATCTCGATTTAGAAGGACAATGCAGGGAATCCAGAGTATTTCATATCGACGCAAATTGTGTGTTAATTCTTCAATGTGAGGGAGCGAGGGATGCAGTAAAGGAGGAATAATGCATCGGAAAAGAGATACTCGGAACCCCAAAGAAAATCCTAACGTTTCCGTAGAAACGTATCTCGATTTAGAAGGACAATGCAGGGAATCCAGAGTATTTCATATGGACGCAAATTGTGTGTTAATACGTCAATGTGAGTTAGCGAGGGATGCAGTAAAGGAGGAATAATGCATCGGAAAAGAGATACTCGACTCCCAAAAGAAAATCCTATCGTTTGTGTAGAAACGTATCTCGATTTAGAAAGATAATGCAGGGAACCCAGAGTATTTCATATGGACGCAATTTGTGTGTTAATTCGGCAATGTGAGGGAGCGAGGGATGCAGTAAAGGAGGAATAATGCATCGGAAAAGAGATACTCGGAACCCCAAAGAAAATCCTGTCGTTTCCGTAGAAACGAATCCCGATTTAGAAGGACAATGCCGGGAATACAGAGTATTTCATATGGACGCAAATTGTGTGTTAATTCGTCAATGTGAGGGAGCGAGGGATGCAGTAAAGGAGGAATAATGCATCGGAAAAGAGATACTCGGAACCCCAATTAAAATCCTATCGTTTCCGTAGAAACGTATCTCGATTTAGAAGGACAATGCAGGGAATCCAGAGTATTTCATATGGACGCAAATTGTGTGTTAATTCGTCAATGTGAGGGAGCGGGGGATGCAGTAAAGGAGGAATAATGCATCAAAAAAGAGATACTTGGAACCCCAAAGAAAATCCTACCGTTTCCGTAGAAACGTATCTCGATTTAGAAGGACAATGCAGGGAATCCAGAGTATTTCATATGGACGCAAATTGTGTGTTAATTCGTCAATGTGAGGGAGCGAGGGATGCTGTAAAGGAGGAATAATGCATCGGAAAAGAGATACTCGGAACCCCAAAGAAAATCCTATCGTTTCCGTAGAATCGTATCTCGATTTAGAAGGACAATGCAGGTAATCCAGAGTATTTCATATGGACGCAAATTGTGTGTTAATTCGTCAATGTGAGGGAGCGAGGGATGCAGTAAAGGAGGAATAATGTATCGGGAAAGAGATACTCGACTCCCAAAAGAAAATCCTATCGTTTCCGTAGAAACGTATCTTGATTTAGAAGGACAATGTAGGGATTCCAGAGTATTTCATATGGACGCAAATTGTGTGTTAATTCGTCAATGTGAGGGAGCGAGGGATGCAGTAAAGGAGGAATAATGCATCGGAAAAGAGAAACTCGGAACCCCAAATAAAATCCTATCGTTTCCGTAGAAACGTATCTCGATTTAGAAGGACAATGCAGGGAATCCAGAGCATTTCATATGGACGCAAATTGTGTGTTAATTCGTCAATGTGAGGGAGCGAGGGATGCAGTAAAGGAGGAATAATGCATCGGAAAAGAGATATTCGACTCCCAAAAGAAAATCCTATCGTTTGCGTAGAAACGTATCTCGATTTAGAAAGATAATGCAGGGAACCCAGAGTATTTCATATGGACGCAATTTGTGTGTTAATTCGGCAATGTGAGGGAGCGAGGGATGCAGTAAAGGAGGAATAATGCATCGGAAAAGAGATACTCGGAACCCCAAAGAAAATCCTGTCGTTTCCGTAGAAACGAATCCCGATTTAGAAGGACAATGCAGGGAATCCAGAGTATTTCATATGGACGCAAATTGTGTGTTAATTCGTCAATGTGAGGGAGCGAGGGATGCAGTAAAGGAGGAATAATGCATCGGAAAAGAGATACTCGGAACCCCAATGAAAATCCTATTGTTTCCGTAGAAACGTATCTCGATTTAGAAGGACAATGCAGGGAATCCAGAGTATTTCATATGGACGCAAATTGTGTGTTAATTCGTCAATGTGAGGGAGCGAGGGATGCAGTAAAGGAGGAATAATGCATCGGAAAAGAGATACTTGGAACCCCAAAGAAAATCCTATCGTTTCCGTAGAAACGTATCTCGATTTACAAGGACAATGCAGGGAATCCAGAGTATTTCATATGGACGCAAATTGTGTGTTAATTCGTCAATGTGAGGGAGCGAGGGATGCAGTAAAGGAGGAATAATGCATCGGAAAAGAGATACTCGGAACCCCAAAGAAAATCCTATCGTTTCCGTAGAAACGTATCTCGATTTAGAAGGACAATGCAGGTAATCCAGAGTATTTCATATGGACGCAAATTGTGTGTTAATTCGTCAATGTGAGGGAGCGAGGGATGCAGTAAAGGAGGAATAATGTATCGGAAAAGAGATACTCGACTCCCAAAAGAAAATCCTATCGTTTCCGTAGAAACGTATCTCGATTTAGAAAGATAATGCAGGGAACCCAGAGTATTTCATATGGACGCAATTTGTGTGTTAATTCGGCATTGTGAGGGAGCGAGGGATGCAGTAAAGGAGGCATAATGCATCGGAAAAGAGATACTCGGAACCCCAAGGAAAATCCTACCGTTTCCGTAGAAACGTATCTCGATTTAGAAGGACAATGCAGGGAATCCAGAGTATTTCATATCGACGCAAATTGTGTGTTAATTCTTCAATGTGAGGGAGCGAGGGATGCAGTAAAGGAGGAATAATGCATCGGAAAAGAGATACTCGGAACCCCAAAGAAAATCCTAACGTTTCCGTAGAAACGTATCTCGATTTAGAAGGACAATGCAGGGAATCCAGAGTATTTCATATGGACGCAAATTGTGTGTTAATACGTCAATGTGAGTTAGCGAGGGATGCAGTAAAGGAGGAATAATGCATCGGAAAAGAGATACTCGACTCCCAAAAGAAAATCCTATCGTTTCCGTAGAAACGTATCTCGTTTTAGAAAAATAATGCAGGGAATCCAGAGTTTTTCATATGGACGCAAATTGTGTGTTAATTCGTCAATGTGAGGGAGCGAGGGATGCAGTAAAGGAGGAATAATGCATCGGAAAAGAGATACTCGGAACCCCAAAGAAAATCCTATCGTTTCCGTAGAAACGTATCTCGATTTAGAAGGACAATGCAGGGAATCCAGAGTATTTCATATGGACGCAAATTGTGTGTTAATTCGTCAATGTGAGGGAGCGAGGGATTTAGTAAAGGAGGAATAATGCATCGGAAAAGAGATACACGGAACCCCAAAGAAAAACCTATCGTTTCCGTAGAAACGAATCCCGATTTAGAAGGACAATGCAGGGATTCCAGAGTATTTCATATGGACGCAAATTGTGTGTTAATTCGTCAATGTGAGGAAACGAGAGATGCAGTAAAGGAGGAATAATGCATCGGAAAAGAGATACTCGGAACACCAAAGAAAATCCTCTCGTTTCCGTAGAAACGTATCTCGATTTAGAAGGACAATGCAGGGAATCCAGAGTATTTCATATGGACGCAAATTGTGTGTTAATTCGTCAATGTGAGGGAGGGAGGGATGCAGTAAAGGAGGAATAATGCATCGGAAAAGAGATACTCGGAACCCCAAAGAAAATCCTATCGTTTCCGTAGAAACGTATCTCGATTTAGAAGGACAATGCAGGTAATCCAGAGTATTTCATATGGACGCAAATTGTATGTTAATTCGTCAATGTGAGGGAGCGAGGGATGCAGTAAAGGAGGAATAATGTATCGGAAAAGAGATACTCGACTCCCAAAAGGAAATCATATCGTTTCCGTAGAAACGTATCTCGATTTAGAATGATAATGCAGGGAACCCAGAGTATTTCATATGGACGCAATTTGTGTGTTAATTCGGCATTGTGAGGGAGCGAGGGATGCAGTAAAGGATGCATAATGCATCGGAAAAGAGATACTCGGAACCCCAAGGAAAATCCTACCGTTTCCGTAGAAACGTATCTCGATTTAGAAGGACAATGCAGGGAATCCAGAGTATTTCATATCGACGCAAATTGTGTGTTAATTCTTCAATGTGAGGGAGCGAGGGATGCAGTAAAGGAGGAATAATGCATCGGAAAAGAGATACTCGGAACCCCAAAGAAAATCCTAACGTTTCCGTAGAAACGTATCTCGATTTAGAAGGACAATGCAGGGAATGCAGAGTATTTCATATGGACACAAATTGTGTGTTAATTCGTCAATGTGAGGGAGCGAGGAATGCAGTAAAGGAAGAATAATGCATCGGAAAAGAGATACTCGGAACCCCAATGAAAATCCTATCGTTTCCGTAGAAACGTATCTCGATTTAGAAGGACAATGCAGGGAATCCAGAGTATTTCATATGGACGCAAATTGTGTGTTAATTCGTCAATGTGAGGGAGCGAGGGATGCAGTAAAGGAGGAATAATGCATCGGAAAAGAGATACACGGAACCACAAAGAAAAACCTATCGTATCCGTAGAAACGAATCCCGATTTAGAAGGACAATGCAGGGATTCCAGAGTATTTCATATGGACGCAAATTGTGTGTTAATTCGTCAATGTGAGGAAACGAGAGATGCAGTAAAGGAGGAATAATGCATCGGAAAAGAGATACTCGGAACACCAAAGAAAATCCTCTCGTTTCCGTAGAAACGTATCTCGATTTAGAAGGACAATGCAGGGAATCCAGAGTATTTCATATGGACGCAAATTGTGTGTTAATTCGTCAATGTGAGTTAGCGAGGGATGCAGTAAAGGAGGAATAATGCATCGGAAAAGAGATACTCGGAACCCCAAAGAAAATCCTGTCGTTTCCGTAGAAACGTATCTGGATTTAGAAGGAGAATGCAGGGAATCCAAAGTATTTCATATGGACACAAATTGTGTGTTAATTCGTCAATGTGAGGGAGCGAGGGATGCAGTTAAAGGAGGAATAATGCATCGGTAAAGAGATACTCGGAACCCCAAAGAAAATCCTATCGTTTCCGTAGAGACGTATCTCGATTTAGAAGGACAATGCAGGGAATTCAGAGTATTTCATATGGACGCAAATTGTGTGTTAATTCGTCAATGTGAGGGAGCGAGGGATGCAGTAAAGGATGAATAATGCATCGGAAAAGAGATACTCAGAACCCCAAAGAAAATCCTATCGTTTCCGTAGAAACGTATCTCGATATACAAGGACAATGCAGGGAATCCGGAGTATATCATATGGACGCAAATTGTGTGTTAATTCGTCAATGTGAGGGAGCGAGGGATGCAGTAAAGTAGGAATGGATGCAGTAAAGGAGGAATAATGCATCGGAAAAGAGATACCCGACTCCTAATAGAAAATCCTATCGTTTCTGTAGAAACGTATCTTGTTTTAGAAAGATAATGCAGGGAACCCAGAGTATTTCATATGGACGCAAATTATTCTGTTAATTCGGCAATGTGAGGGAGCGAGGGATGCAGTAAAGGAGGAATAATGCATCGGAAAAGAGATACTCGGAACCCCAAAGAAAAACCTATCGTTTCCGTAGAAACGTATCTCGATTTAGAAGGACAATGCAAGGAATCCAGAGTATTTCATATGGACGCAAATTGTGTGTTAATTCGTCAATGTGAGGGAGCGATGGATGCAGTAAAGGAGGAATAATGCATCGGAAAAGAGATACTCGGAACCCCAAAGAAAATCCTGTCGTTTCCGTAGAAACGTATCTCGATTTAGAAGGACAATGCAGGGAATCCTGAGTATTTCATATGGACGCAAATTGTGTGTTAATTCGTCAATGTGAGGGAGCGAGGGATGCAGTAAAGGAGGAATAATGCATCGGAAAAGAGATACTCGGAACCCCAAAGAAAATCCTATCGTTTCCGTAGAAACGTATCTCGATTTAGGAGGACAATGCAGGGAATAAAGAGTATTTCATATGGACGCAAATTGTGTGTTAATTCGTCAATGTGAGGGAGCGAGGGATGCAGTAAAGGAGGAATAATGCATCGGAAAAGAGATACTCGGAACCCCAAAGAACATCCTATCGTTTCCGTAGAAACGTATCTCGATTTAGAAGGACAATGCAGGGAATCCAGAGTATTTCATATGGACGCAAATTGTGTGTTAATTCGTCAATGTGAGTTAGCGAGGGATGCAGTAAAGGAGGAATAATGCATCGGAAAAGAGATACCCGACTCCTAATAGAAAATCCTATCGTTTCTGTAGAAACGTATCTTGTTTTAGAAAGATAATGCAGGGAACCCAGAGTATTTCATATGGACGCAAATTATTCTGTTAATTCGTCAATGTGAGGGAGCGAGGGATGCAGTAAAGGAGGAATAATGCATCGGAAAAGAGATACTCGACTCCCAAAAGAAATTCCTATCGTTTGCGTAGAAACGTATCTCGATTTAGAAAGATAATGCAGGGAACCCAGAGTATTTCATATGGACGCAATTTGTGTGTTAATTCGGCAATGTGAGGGAGCGAGGGATGCAGTAAAGGAGGAATAATGCATCGGAAAAGAGATACTCGGAACCCCAAAGAAAATCCTGTCGTTTCCGTAGAAACGAATCCCGATTTAGAAGGACAATGCAGGGAATCCAGAGTATTTCATATGGACGCAAATTGTGTGTTAATTCGTCAATGTGAGGGAGCGAGGGATGCAGTAAAGGAGGAATAATGCATCGGAAAAGAGATACTCGGAACCCCAATGAAAATCCTATCGTTTCCGTAGAAACGTATCTCGATTTAGAAGGACAATGCAGGGAATCCAGAGTATTTCATATGGACGCAAATTGTGTGTTAATTCGTCAATGTGAGGCAGCGAGGGATGCAGTAAAGGAGGAATAATGCATCGGAAAAGAGATACTTGGAACCCCAAAGAAAATCCTATAGTTTCCGTAGAAACGTATCTCGATTTAGAAGGACAATGCAGGGAATCCAGAGTATCTCATATGGACGCAAATTGTGTGTTAGATCGTCAATGTGAGGGAGCGAGGGATGCAGTAAAGGAGGAATAATGCATCGGAAAAGAGATACTCGGAACCCCAAAGAAAATCCTATCGTTTCCGTAGAAACGGATCTCGATTTAGAAATATAATGCAGGGAACCCAGAGTATTTCATATGGACGAAATTTGTGTGTTAATTCGGCATTGTGAGGGAGCGAGGGATGCAGTAAAGGAGGCATAATGCTTCGGAAAGAGATACTCGGAACCCCAAGGAAAATCCTACCGTTTCCGTAGAAACGTATCTCGATTTAGATGGACAATGCAGGGAATCCAGAGTATTTCATATCGACGCAAATTGTGTGTTAATTCTTCAATGTGAGGGAGCGAGGGATGCAGTAAAGGAGGAATAATGCATCGCAAAAGAGATACTCGGAACCCGAAAGAAAATCCTAACGTTTCCGTAGAAACGTATCTCGATTTACAAGGACAATGCAGGGAATGCAGAGTATTTCATATGGACACAAATTGTGTGTTAATTCGTCAATGTGAGGGAGCGAGGAATGCAGTAAAGGAGGAATAATGCATCGCAAAAGAGATACTCTTAACCCCAAAGAAAATCCTATCTTATCCGTAGAAACGTATCTCCATTTAGAAGGACAATGCAGGGAATCCAGAGTATTTCATATGGACGCAAATTGTGTGTTAATTCGTCAATGTGAGGGAGCGAGGGATGCAGTAAAGGAGGAATAATGCATCGGAAAAGAGATACTCGGAACCCCCAAAGAAAATCCTATTGTTTCCGTAGAAACATATCTCGATTTAGAAGGACAATGCAGGGAACCCAGAGTATTTCATATGGACGCAATTTGTGTTTTAATTCGTCAATGTAAGGGAGCGAGGGATGCAGTAAAGGAGGAATAATGCATCGGAAAAGAGATACTCGTAACCCCAAAGAAAATCCTCTCGTTTCCGTAGAAACGTATCTCGATTTAGAAGGACAATGCAGGGATCCAGAGTATTTCATATGGACGCAAATTGTGTGTTAATTCTTCAATGTGAGGGAGCGAGGGATGCAGTGAAGGAGGAAAAATGCATCGGAAAAGAGATACTCGGAACCCCAAAGAAAATCCTTTCGTTTCGGTAGAAACGTATCTCGATTTACAAGGACAATGCAGGGAATCCAGAGTATTTCATATCGACGCAAATTGTGTGTTAATTCGTCAATGTGAGGGAGCGAGGGATGCAGTAAAGGAGGAATAATGCATCGGAAAAGAGATACTCGGAACCCCAAAGAAAATCCTATCGTTTCCGTTGAAACGTATCTCGATTTAGAAGGACAATGCAGGGAATCCAGAGTATTTCATATGGACGCAAATTCTGTGTTAATTCGTCAATGTGAGGGAGCGAGGGATGCAGTAAAGGAGGAATAATGCATCGGAAAAGAGATACTCGGAACCCCAGAGAAAATCCTATCGTTTCCGTAGAAACGTATCTCGATTTAGAAGGACAATGCAGGGAATCCAGAGTATCTCATATGGACGCAAATTGTGAGTTAATTCGTCAATGTGAGGGAGCGAGGGATGCAGTAAAGGGGGAATAATGCATCCGAAAAGAGATACTCGGATCCCCAAAGAAAATCCTATCGTTTCCGTAGAAACGTATCTCGATTTAGAAGGACAATGCAGGGAATCCAGAGTATTCCATATGGACGCAAATTGTGTGTTAATTCGTCAATGTGAGGGAGCGAGGGATGCAGTAAAGGAGGAATAATGCATCGGATAAGCGATACACGGAACCCAAAGAAAATCCTATCGTTTCCGTAGAAACGTATCTCGATTTAGAAGGACAATGCAGGGAATCCAGAGTATTTCATATGGACGCAAATTGTGTGTTAATTCGTCAATTTGAGGGAGCGAGAAATGCAGTAAAGGAGGAATAATGCATCGGAAAAGAGATACTCGGAACACCAAAGAAAATCCTCTCGTTTCCGTAGAAACGTATCTCGATTTAGAAGGACAATGCAGGGAATCCAGAGTATTTCATATGGACGCAAATTGTGTGTTAATTCGTCAATGTGAGTTAGCGAGGGATGCAGTAAAGGAGGAATAATGCATCGGAAAAGAGATACTCGGAACCCCAAAGAAAATCCTGTCGTTTCCGTAGAAACGTATCTGGATTTAGAAGGAGAATGCAGGGAATCCAAAGTATTTCATATGGACACAAATTGTGTGTTAATTCGTCAATGTGAGGGAGCGAGGGATGCAGTTAAAGGAGGAATAATGCATCGGTAAAGAGATACTCGGAACCCCAAAGAAAATCCTATCGTTTCCGTAGAGACGTATCTCGATTTAGAAGGACAATGCAGGGAATTCAGAGTATTTCATATGGACGCAAATTGTGTGTTAATTCGTCAATGTGAGGGAGCGAGGGATGCAGTAAAGGATGAATAATGCATCGGAAAAGAGATACTCAGAACCCCAAAGAAAATCCTATCGTTTCCGTAGAAACGTATCTCGATATACAAGGACAATGCAGGGAATCCGGAGTATATCATATGGACGCAAATTGTGTGTTAATTCGTCAATGTGAGGGAGCGAGGGATGCAGTAAAGTAGGAATGGATGCAGTAAAGGAGGAATAATGCATCGGAAAAGAGATACCCGACTCCTAATAGAAAATCCTATCGTTTCTGTAGAAACGTATCTTGTTTTAGAAAGATAATGCAGGGAACCCAGAGTATTTCATATGGACGCAAATTATTCTGTTAATTCGGCAATGTGAGGGAGCGAGGGATGCAGTAAAGGAGGAATAATGCATCGGAAAAGAGATACTCGGAACCCCAAAGAAAAACCTATCGTTTCCGTAGAAACGTATCTCGATTTAGAAGGACAATGCAAGGAATCCAGAGTATTTCATATGGACGCAAATTGTGTGTTAATTCGTCAATGTGAGGGAGCGATGGATGCAGTAAAGGAGGAATAATGCATCGGAAAAGAGATACTCGGAACCCCAAAGAAAATCCTGTCGTTTCCGTAGAAACGTATCTCGATTTAGAAGGACAATGCAGGGAATCCTGAGTATTTCATATGGACGCAAATTGTGTGTTAATTCGTCAATGTGAGGGAGCGAGGGATGCAGTAAAGGAGGAATAATGCATCGGAAAAGAGATACTCGGAACCCCAAAGAAAATCCTATCGTTTCCGTAGAAACGTATCTCGATTTAGGAGGACAATGCAGGGAATAAAGAGTATTTCATATGGACGCAAATTGTGTGTTAATTCGTCAATGTGAGGGAGCGAGGGATGCAGTAAAGGAGGAATAATGCATCGGAAAAGAGATACTCGGAACCCCAAAGAACATCCTATCGTTTCCGTAGAAACGTATCTCGATTTAGAAGGACAATGCAGGGAATCCAGAGTATTTCATATGGACGCAAATTGTGTGTTAATTCGTCAATGTGAGTTAGCGAGGGATGCAGTAAAGGAGGAATAATGCATCGGAAAAGAGATACCCGACTCCTAATAGAAAATCCTATCGTTTCTGTAGAAACGTATCTTGTTTTAGAAAGATAATGCAGGGAACCCAGAGTATTTCATATGGACGCAAATTATTCTGTTAATTCGTCAATGTGAGGGAGCGAGGGATGCAGTAAAGGAGGAATAATGCATCGGAAAAGAGATACTCGACTCCCAAAAGAAAATCCTATCGTTTGCGTAGAAACGTATCTCGATTTAGAAAGATAATGCAGGGAACCCAGAGTATTTCATATGGACGCAATTTGTGTGTTAATTCGGCAATGTGAGGGAGCGAGGGATGCAGTAAAGGAGGAATAATGCATCGGAAAAGAGATACTCGGAACCCCAAAGAAAATCCTGTCGTTTCCGTAGAAACGAATCCCGATTTAGAAGGACAATGCAGGGAATCCAGAGTATTTCATATGGACGCAAATTGTGTGTTAATTCGTCAATGTGAGGGAGCGAGGGATGCAGTAAAGGAGGAATAATGCATCGGAAAAGAGATACTCGGAACCCCAATGAAAATCCTATCGTTTCCGTAGAAACGTATCTCGATTTAGAAGGACAATGCAGGGAATCCAGAGTATTTCATATGGACGCAAATTGTGTGTTAATTCGTCAATGTGAGGCAGCGAGGGATGCAGTAAAGGAGGAATAATGCATCGGAAAAGAGATACTTGGAACCCCAAAGAAAATCCTATAGTTTCCGTAGAAACGTATCTCGATTTAGAAGGACAATGCAGGGAATCCAGAGTATCTCATATGGACGCAAATTGTGTGTTAGATCGTCAATGTGAGGGAGCGAGGGATGCAGTAAAGGAGGAATAATGCATCGGAAAAGAGATACTCGGAACCCCAAAGAAAATCCTATCGTTTCCGTAGAAACGGATCTCGATTTAGAAATATAATGCAGGGAACCCAGAGTATTTCATATGGACGAAATTTGTGTGTTAATTCGGCATTGTGAGGGAGCGAGGGATGCAGTAAAGGAGGCATAATGCTTCGGAAAGAGATACTCGGAACCCCAAGGAAAATCCTACCGTTTCCGTAGAAACGTATCTCGATTTAGATGGACAATGCAGGGAATCCAGAGTATTTCATATCGACGCAAATTGTGTGTTAATTCTTCAATGTGAGGGAGCGAGGGATGCAGTAAAGGAGGAATAATGCATCGCAAAAGAGATACTCGGAACCCGAAAGAAAATCCTAACGTTTCCGTAGAAACGTATCTCGATTTAGAAGGACAATGCAGGGAATGCAGAGTATTTCATATGGACACAAATTGTGTGTTAATTCGTCAATGTGAGGGAGCGAGGAATGCAGTAAAGGAGGAATAATGCATCGCAAAAGAGATACTCTTAACCCCAAAGAAAATCCTATCTTATCCGTAGAAACGTATCTCCATTTAGAAGGACAATGCAGGGAATCCAGAGTATTTCATATGGACGCAAATTGTGTGTTAATTCGTCAATGTGAGGGAGCGAGGGATGCAGTAAAGGAGGAATAATGCATCGGAAAAGAGATACTCGGAACCCCCAAAGAAAATCCTATTGTTTCCGTAGAAACATATCTCGATTTAGAAGGACAATGCAGGGAACCCAGAGTATTTCATATGGACGCAATTTGTGTTTTAATTCGTCAATGTAAGGGAGCGAGGGATGCAGTAAAGGAGGAATAATGCATCGGAAAAGAGATACTCGTAACCCCAAAGAAAATCCTCTCGTTTCCGTAGAAACGTATCTCGATTTAGAAGGACAATGCAGGGATCCAGAGTATTTCATATGGACGCAAATTGTGTGTTAATTCTTCAATGTGAGGGAGCGAGGGATGCAGTGAAGGAGGAAAAATGCATCGGAAAAGAGATACTCGGAACCCCAAAGAAAATCCTTTCGTTTCGGTAGAAACGTATCTCGATTTACAAGGACAATGCAGGGAATCCAGAGTATTTCATATCGACGCAAATTGTGTGTTAATTCGTCAATGTGAGGGAGCGAGGGATGCAGTAAAGGAGGAATAATGCATCGGAAAAGAGATACTCGGAACCCCAAAGAAAATCCTATCGTTTCCGTTGAAACGTATCTCGATTTAGAAGGACAATGCAGGGAATCCAGAGTATTTCATATGGACGCAAATTCTGTGTTAATTCGTCAATGTGAGGGAGCGAGGGATGCAGTAAAGGAGGAATAATGCATCGGAAAAGAGATACTCGGAACCCCAGAGAAAATCCTATCGTTTCCGTAGAAACGTATCTCGATTTAGAAGGACAATGCAGGGAATCCAGAGTATCTCATATGGACGCAAATTGTGAGTTAATTCGTCAATGTGAGGGAGCGAGGGATGCAGTAAAGGGGGAATAATGCATCCGAAAAGAGATACTCGGATCCCCAAAGGAAATCCTATCGTTTCCGTAGAAACGTATCTCGATTTAGAAGGACAATGCAGGGAATCCAGAGTATTCCATATGGACGCAAATTGTGTGTTAATTCGTCAATGTGAGGGAGCGAGGGATGCAGTAAAGGAGGAATAATGCATCGGATAAGCGATACACGGAACCCAAAGAAAATCCTATCGTTTCCGTAGAAACGTATCTCGATTTAGAAGGACAATGCAGGGAATCCAGAGTATTTCATATGGACGCAAATTGTGTGTTAATTCGTCAATTTGAGGGAGCGAGAAATGCAGTAAAGGAGGAATAATGCATCGGAAAAGAGATACTCGGAACCCCAAAGAAAATCCTATGGTTTCCGTAGAAACGTATCTCGATTTAGAAGGACAATGCAGGGAATCCAGAGTATATCATATGGACGCAAATTGTGTGTTAATTCGTCAATGTGAGGGAGCGCGGGATGCAGTAAAGGAGGAATAATGCATCGGAAAAGAGATACTCGACTCCCAAAAGAAAATCCTATCGTTTCTATAGAAACGTATCTCGTTTTAGAAAGATAATGCAGGGAACCCAGAGTATTTCATATGGACGCAAATTGTGTGTTAATTCGGCAATGTGTGGTAGCGAGGGATGCAGTAAAGGAGGCATAATGCATCGGAAAAGAGATACTCGGAACCCCAAAGAAAATCCTATCGTTTCCGTAGAAACGTATCTCGATTTAGATGGACAATGCAAGGAATCCAGAGTATTTCATATGGACGCAAATTGTGTGTTAATTCGTCAATGTGAGGGAGCGAGGGATGCAGCAAAGGAGGAATAATGCATCGGAAAAGAGATACTCGGAACCCCAAAGAAAATCCTATCGTTTCCATAGAAACGTATCTCGATTTAGAAGGACAATGCAGGGAATCCAGAGTATTTCATATGGACGCAAATTGTGTGTTAATTCGTCAATGTGAGGGAGCGAGAGATGCAGTAAACGAGGAATAATGCATCGGAAAAGAGATACTCGGAACCCCAAAGAAAATCCTATCGTTTCCGTAGAAACGTATCTTGATTTAGAAGGACAATGCAGGGAATCCAGAGTATTTCATATGGACGCAAATTGTGTGTTAATTCGTCAATGTGAGGGAGCGAGGGATGCAGTAAAGGAGGAATAATGCATCGGAAAAGAGATACTCGGAACCCCAAAGAAAATCCTATCGTTTCCGTAGAAACGTATCTCGATTTAGAAGGACAATGCAGGGAATCCAGAGTATTTCATATGGACGCAAATTGTGTGTTAATTCGTCAATGTCAGGGAGCGAGGGATGCAGTAAAGGAGGAATAATGCATCGGAAAAGAGATAATCGACTCCCAAAAGAAAATCCTATCGTTTCCGTAGAAACGTATCTTGTTTTAGAAAGATAATGCAGGGAACCCAGAGTATTTCATATGGACGCAATTTGTGTGTTAATTCGGCAATGTGAGGGAGCGAGGGTTGCAGTAAAGGAGGAATAATGCATCGGAAAAGAGATACCCGGAACCCCAAAGAAAATCCTATCGTTTCCGTAGAAACGATTCCCGGTTTTGAAGGACAATGCAGGGAATCCAGAGTATTTCATATGGACGCAAATTGTGTGTTAATTCGTCAATGTGAGGGAAGGAGGGATGCAGTAAAGGAGGAATAATGCATCGGAAAAGAGATACTCGGAACCCCAAAGAAAATCCTATAGTTTCCGTAGAAACGTATCTCGATTTAGAAGGACAATGCAGGGAATCCAGAGTATTTCATATGGACGCAAATTGTGTGTTAATTCGTCAATGTGAGTTAGCGAGGGATGCAGTAAAGGAGGAATAATGCATCGGAAAAGAGATACTCGAAACCCCAAAGAAAATCCTATCGATTCCGTAGAAACGTATCTTGATTTAGACGGACAATGCAGGGTATAGAGTATTTCATATGGACGCAAATTGTGTGTTAATTCGTGAATGTGAGGGAGCGAGGGATGCAGTAAACGAGGAATAATGCATCGGAAAAGAGATACTCGGAACCCCAAAGAAAATCCTATCGTTTCCCTAGAAACGTATCTCGATTTAGAAGGACAATGCAGGGAATCCAGAGTATTAAATATGGACGCAAATTGTGTGTTAATTCGTCAATGTGAGGGAGCGAGGGATGCAGTAAAGGAGGAATAATGCATCGGAAAAGAGATAATCGACTCCCAAAAGAAAATCCTATCGTTTCCGTAGAAACGTATCTCGATTTAGAAAGATAATGCAGGGAACCCAGAATATATCATATGGACGGAATTTGTGTGTTAATTCGGCAATGTGAGGGAGCGAGGGATGCAGTAAAGGAGGAATAATGCATCGGAAAAGAGATACTCGGAACCCCAAAGAAAATCCTATCGTTTCCGTAGAAACGTATCTCGATTTAGAAGGATAATGCAGGGAATCCAGAGTATTTCATATGGACGCAAATTGTGTGTTAATTCGTCAATGTGAGGGAGCGAGGGATGCAGTAAAGGAGGAATAATGCATCGGAAAAGAGATACTCGGAGCCCCAACGAAAATGCTATCGTTTCCGTAGAAACGTATCTCGATTTAGAAGGACAATGCAGGGAATCCAGAGTATTTTATATGGACGCAAATTGTGTGTTAATTCGTCAATGTGAGGGAGCGAGGGATGCAGTAAAGGATGAATAATGCATCGGAAAAGAGATACTCGGAACCCCAAAGAAAATCCTATCGTTTCCGTAGAAACGTATGTCGATATAGAAGGACAATGCAGGGAATCCGGAGTATATCATATGGACTAACTTGTGTGTTAATTCGTCAATGTGAGGGTGCGAGGGATGCAGTAAAGGAGGAATAGATGCAGTAAAGGAGGAATAATGCATCGGAAAAGAGATACTCGACTCCCAAAAGAAAATCCTATCGATTCCGTAGAAACGTATCTTGATTTAGACGGACAATGCAGGGTATAGAGTATTTCATATGGACGCAAATTGTGTGTTAATTCGTCAATGTGAGGGAGCGAGGGATGCAGTAAAGGAGGAATAATGCATCGGAAAAGAGATACTCGGAACCCCAAAGAAAATCCTATCGTTTCCCTAGAAACGTATCTCGATTTAGAAGGACAATGCAGGGAATCCAGAGTATTAAATATGGACGCAAATTGTGTGTTAATTCGTCAATGTGAGGGAGCGAGGGATGCAGTAAAGGAGGAATAATGCATCGGAAAAGAGATAATCGACTCCCAAAAGAAAATCCTATCGTTTCCGTAGAAACGTATCTCGTTTTAGAAAGATAATGCAGGGAACCCAGAATATATCATATGGACGGAATTTGTGTGTTAATTCGGCAATGTGAGGGAGCGAGGGATGCAGTAAAGGAGGAATAATGCATCGGAAAAGAGATACTCGGAACCCCAAAGAAAATCCTATCGTTTCCGTAGAAACGAATCCCGATTTAGAAGGACAATGCAGGGAATCCAGAGTATTTCATATGGACGCAAATTGTGTGTTAATTCGTCAATGTGAGGGAACGAGAGATGCAGTAAAGGAGGAATAATGCATCGCAAAAGAGATACTCGGAACCCCAAAGAAAATCCTATCGTTTCCGTAGAAACGTATCTCGATTTAGAAGGACAATGCAGGGAATCCAGAGTATTTCATATGGACGCAAATTGTGTGTTACTTCGTCAATGTGAGTTAGCGAGGGATGCAGTAAAGGAGGAATAATGCATCGGAAAAGAGATACTCGGAACCCCAAAGAAAATCCTGTCGTTTCCGTAGAAACGTATCTCGATTTAGAAGGATAATGCAGGGAATCCAGAGTATTTCATATGGACGCAAATTGTGTGTTAATTCGTCAATGTGAGGGAGCGAGGGATGCAGTAAAGGAGGAATAATGCATCGGAAAAGAGATACTCGGAGCCCCAACGAAAATGCTATCGTTTCCGTAGAAACGTATCTCGATTTAGAAGGACAATGCAGGGAATCCAGAGTATTTTATATGGACGCAAATTGTGTGTTAATTCGTCAATGTGAGGGAGCGAGGGATGCAGTAAAGGATGAATAATGCATCGGAAAAGAGATACTCGGAACCCCAAAGAAAATCGTATCGTTTCCGTAGAAACGTATTTCGATATAGAAGGACAATGCAGGGAATCCGGAGTATATCATATGGACTAAATTGTGTGTTAATTCGTCAATGTGAGGGTGCGAGGGATGCAGTAAAGGAGGAATAGATGCAGTAAAGGAGGAATAATGCATCGGAAAAGAGATACTCGACTCCCAAAAGAAAATCCTATCGTTTCCGTATAAACGTATCTCGTTTTAGAAAGATAATGCAGGGAACCCAGAGTATTTCATATGGACGCAAATTGTGTGTTAATTCGGCAATGTGAGTTAGCGAGGGATGCAGTAAAGGAGGAATAATGCATCGGAAAAGAGATACTCGGAACCCCAAAGAAAATCCTATCGTTTCCGTAGAAACGTATCTCGATTTAGAAGGACAATGCAAGGAATTTAGAGTATTTCATATGGACGCAAATTGTGTGTTAATTCGTCAATGTGAGGGAGCGAGGGATGCAGTAAAGGAGGAATAATGCATCGGGAAAGAGATACTCGGAACCCCAAAGAAAGTCCTATCGTTTCCGTAGAAACGTATATCGATTTAGAAGGACAATGCAGGGAATCCAGAGTATTTCATATGGACGCAAATTGTGTGTTAATTCGTCAATGTGAGGGAGCGAGGGATGCAGTAAAGGAGGAATAATGCATCGGAAAAGAGATACTCGGAACCCCAAAGAAAATCCTATCGTTTCCGTAGAAACGTATATCGATTTAGAAGGACAATGCAGGGAATCCAGAGTATTTCATATGGACGCAAATTGTGTGTTAATTCGTCAATGTGAGGGAGCGAGGGATGCAGTAAAGGAGGAATAATGCATCGGAAAAGAGATACTCGGAACCCCAAAGAAAATCCTATCGTTTCCGTAGAAACGTATCTCAATGTAGAAGGACAATGCAGGGAATCCAGAGTATTTCATATGGACGCAAATTGTGTGTTAATTCGTCAGTGTGAGTTAGCGAGGGATGCAGTAAAGGAGGAATAATGCATCGGAAAAGAGATACTCGGAACCCCAAAGAAAATCCTATCGTTTCCGTAGAAACATATATCGATTTAGAAGGACAATGCAGGGAATCCAGAGTATTTCATATGGACGCAAATTGTGTGTTAATTCGTCAATGTGAGGGAGCGAGGGATGCAGTAAAGGAGGAATAATGCATCGGAAAAGAGATACTCGGAACCCCAAAGAAAATCCTATCGTTTCCGTAGAAACGTATCTCAATGTAGAAGGACAATGCAGGGAATCCAGAGTATTTCATATGGACGCAAATTGTGTGTTAATTCGTCAGTGTGAGTTAGCGAGGGATGCAGTAAAGGAGGAATAATGCATCGGAAAAGAGATACTCGGAACCCCAAAGAAAATCCTTTCTTTTCCGTAGAAACATATCTCGATTTAGAAGGACAATGCAGGGAATCCAGAGTATTTCATATGGACGCAAATTGTGTGTTAATTCGTCAATGTGAGGGAGCGAGGGATGCAGTAAAGGAGGAATAATGCATCGGAAAAGAGATACTCGACTCCCAAAAGAAAATCCAATCGTTTCCGTAGAAACGTATCTCGTTTTAGAAAGATAATGCAGGGAACACAGAGTATTTCATATGGACGCAATTTGTGTGTTAATTTGGCAATGTGAGGGAGCGAGGGATGCAGTAAAGGAGGAATAATGCATCGGAAAAGAGATACTCGGAACCCCAAAGAAAATCCTATCGTTTCCGTAGAAACGAATCCCGATGTAGAAGGACAATGCAGGGAATCCAGAGTATTTCATATGGACGCAAATTGTGTGTTAATTCGTCAATGTGAGGGAGCGAGGGATGCAGTAAAGGAGGAATAATGCATCGGAAAAGAGATACTCGGAACCCCAAAGAAAATCCTATCGTTTCCGTTGAAACGTATCTCGATTTAGAAGGACAATGCAGGGAATCCAGAGTATTTCATATGGACGCAAATTCTGTGTTAATTCGTCAATGTGAGGGAGCGAGGGATGCAGTAAAGGAGGAATAATGCATCGGAAAAGAGATACTCGGAACCCCAGAGAAAATCCTATCGTTTCCGTAGAAACGTATCTCGATTTAGAAGGACAATGCAGGGAATCCAGAGTATTTCATATAGACGCAAATTGTGAGTTAATTCGTCAATGTGAGGGAGCGAGGGATGCAGTAAAGGGGGAATAATGCATCCGAAAAGAGATACTCGGATCCCCAAAGAAAATCCTATAGTTTCCGTAGAAACGTATCTCGATTTAGAAGGACAATGCAGGGAATCCAGAGTATTACATATGGACGCAAATTGTGTGTTAATTCGTCAATGTGAGGGAGCGAGGGATGCAGTATAGGAGGAATAATGCATCGGATAAGCGATACACGGAACCCAAAGAAGATCCTATCGTTTCCGTAGAAACGTATATCGATTTAGAAGGACAATGCAGGGAATCCAGAGTATTTCATATGGACGCAAATTGTGTGTTAATTCGTGAATTTGAGGGAGCGAGAAATGCAGTAAAGGAGGAATAATGCATCGGAATAGAGATACTCGGAACCCCAAAGAAAATCCTATCGTTTCCGTAGAAACGTATCTCGATTTAGAAGGACAATGCAGGGAATCCAGAGTATATCATATGGACGCAAATTGTGTGTTAATTCGTCAATGTGAGGGAGCGCGGGATGCAGTAAAGGAGGAATAATGCATCGGAAAAGAGATACTCGACTCCCAAAAGAAAATCCTATCATTTCTGTAGAAACGTATCTCGTTTTAGAAAGATAATGCAGGGAACCCAGAGTATTTCATATGGACGCAAATTGTGTGTTAATTCGGCAATGTGTGGGAGCGAGGGATGCAGTAAAGGAGGAATAATGCATCGGAAAAGAGATACTCGGAACCCCAAAGAAAATCCTATCGTTTCCGTAGAAACGTATCTCGATTTAGAAGGACAAAGCAAGGAATCCAGAGTATTTCATATGGACGCAAATTGTGTGTTAATTCGTCAATGTGAGGGAGCGAGGGATGCAGCAAAGGAGGAATAATGCATCGGAAAAGAGATACTCGGAACCCCAAAGAAAATCCTATCGTTTCCATAGAAACGTATCTCGATTTAGAAGGACAATGCAGGGAATCCAGAGTATTTCATATTGACGCAAATTGTGTGTTAATTCGTCAATGTGAGGGAGCGAGAGATGCAGTAAAGGAGGAATAATGCATCGGAAAAGAGATACTCGGAACCCCAAAGAAAATCCTATCGTTTCCGTAGAAACGTATCTTGATTTAGAAAGACAATGCAGGGAATCCAGAGTATTTCATATGGACGCAAATTGTGTGTTAATTCGTCAATGTGAGGGAGCGAGGAATGCAGTAAAGGAGGAATAATGCATCGGAAAAGAGATACTCGGAACCCCAAAGAAAATCCTATCGTTTCCGTAGAAACGTATCTCGATTTAGAAGGACAATGCAGGGAATCCAGAGTATTTCATATGGACGCAAATTGTGTGTTAATTCGTCAATGTCAGGGAGCGAGGGATGCAGTAAAGGAGGAATAATGCATCGGAAAAGAGATAATCGACTCCCAAAAGAAAATCCTATCGTTTCCGTAGAAACGTATCTTGTTTTAGAAAGATAATGCAGGGAACCCAGAGTATTTCATATGGACGCAATTTGTGTGTTAATTCGGCAATGTGAGGGAGCGAGGGTTGCAGTAAAGGAGGAATAATGCATCGGAAAAGAGATACTCGGAACCCCAAAGAAAATCCTATCGTTTCCGTAGAAACGAATCCCGGTTTTGAAGGACAATGCAGGGAATCCAGAGTATTTCATATGGACGCAAATTGTGTGTTAATTCGTCAATGTGAGGGAAGGAGGGATGCAGTAAAGGAGGAATAATGCATCGGAAAAGAGATACTCGGAACCCCAAAGAAAATCCTATAGTTTCCGTAGAAACGTATCTCGATTTAGAAGGACAATGCAGGGAATCCAGAGTATTTCATATGGACGCAAATTGTGTGTTAATTCGTCAATGCGAGTTAGCGAGGGATGCAGTAAAGGAGGAATAATGCATCGGAAAAGAGATACTCGAAACCCCAAAGAAAATCCTATCGATTCCGTAGAAACGTATCTTGATTTAGACGGACAATGCAGGGTATAGAGTATTTCATATGGACGCAAATTGTGTGTTAATTCGTCAATGTGAGGGAGCGAGGGATGCAGTAAAGGAGGAATAATGCATCAGAAAAGAGATACTCGGAACCCCAAAGAAAATCCTATCGTTTCCCTAGAAACGTATCTCGATTTAGAAGGACAATGCAGGGAATCCAGAGTATTAAATATGGACGCAAATTGTGTGTTAATTCGTCAATGTGAGGGAGCGAGGGATGCAGTAAAGGAGGAATAATGCATCGGAAAAGAGATAATCGACTCCCAAAAGAAAATCCTATCGTTTCCGTAGAAACGTATCTCGTTTTAGAAAGATAATGCAGGGAACCCAGAATATATCATATGGACGGAATTTGTGTGTTAATTCGGCAATGTGAGGGAGCGAGGGATGCAGTAAAGGAGGAATAATGCATCGGAAAAGAGATAATCGACTCCCAAAAGAAAATCCTATCGTTTCCGTAGAAACGTATCTCGTTTTAGAAAGATAATGCAGGGAACCCAGAATATATCATATGGACGGAATTTGTGTGTTAATTCGGCAATGTGAGGGAGCGAGGGATGCAGTAAAGGAGGAATAATGCATCGGAAAAGAGATACTCGGAACCCCAGAGAAAATCCTATCGTTTCCGTAGAAACGTATCTCGATTTAGAAGGACAGTGCAGGGAATCCAGAGTATTTCATATAGACGCAAATTGTGAGTTAATTCGTCAATGTGAGGGAGCGAGGGATGCAGTAAAGGGGGAATAATGCATCCGAAAAGAGATACTCGGATCCCCAAAGAAAATCCTATAGTTTCCGTAGAAACGTATCTCGATTTAGAAGGACAATGCAGGGAATCCAGAGTATTACATATGGACGCAAATTGTGTGTTAATTCGTCAATGTGAGGGAGCGAGGGATGCAGTATAGGAGGAATAATGCATCGGATAAGCGATACACGGAACCCAAAGAAGATCCTATCGTTTCCGTAGAAACGTATATCGATTTAGAAGGACAATGCAGGGAATCCAGAGTATTTCATATGGACGCAAATTGTGTGTTAATTCGTGAATTTGAGGGAGCGAGAAATGCAGTAAAGGAGGAATAATGCATCGGAATAGAGATACTCGGAACCCCAAAGAAAATCCTATCGTTTCCGTAGAAACGTATCTCGATTTAGAAGGACAATGCAGGGAATCCAGAGTATATCATATGGACGCAAATTGTGTGTTAATTCGTCAATGTGAGGGAGCGCGGGATGCAGTAAAGGAGGAATAATGCATCGGAAAAGAGATACTCGACTCCCAAAAGAAAATCCTATCATTTCTGTAGAAACGTATCTCGTTTTAGAAAGATAATGCAGGGAACCCAGAGTATTTCATATGGACGCAAATTGTGTGTTAATTCGGCAATGTGTGGGAGCGAGGGATGCAGTAAAGGAGGAATAATGCATCGGAAAAGAGATACTCGGAACCCCAAAGAAAATCCTATCGTTTCCGTAGAAACGTATCTCGATTTAGAAGGACAAAGCAAGGAATCCAGAGTATTTCATATGGACGCAAATTGTGTGTTAATTCGTCAATGTGAGGGAGCGAGGGATGCAGCAAAGGAGGAATAATGCATCGGAAAAGAGATACTCGGAACCCCAAAGAAAATCCTATCGTTTCCATAGAAACGTATCTCGATTTAGAAGGACAATGCAGGGAATCCAGAGTATTTCATATTGACGCAAATTGTGTGTTAATTCGTCAATGTGAGGGAGCGAGAGATGCAGTAAAGGAGGAATAATGCATCGGAAAAGAGATACTCGGAACCCCAAAGAAAATCCTATCGTTTCCGTAGAAACGTATCTTGATTTAGAAAGACAATGCAGGGAATCCAGAGTATTTCATATGGACGCAAATTGTGTGTTAATTCGTCAATGTGAGGGAGCGAGGAATGCAGTAAAGGAGGAATAATGCATCGGAAAAGAGATACTCGGAACCCCAAAGAAAATCCTATCGTTTCCGTAGAAACGTATCTCGATTTAGAAGGACAATGCAGGGAATCCAGAGTATTTCATATGGACGCAAATTGTGTGTTAATTCGTCAATGTCAGGGAGCGAGGGATGCAGTAAAGGAGGAATAATGCATCGGAAAAGAGATAATCGACTCCCAAAAGAAAATCCTATCGTTTCCGTAGAAACGTATCTTGTTTTAGAAAGATAATGCAGGGAACCCAGAGTATTTCATATGGACGCAATTTGTGTGTTAATTCGGCAATGTGAGGGAGCGAGGGTTGCAGTAAAGGAGGAATAATGCATCGGAAAAGAGATACTCGGAACCCCAAAGAAAATCCTATCGTTTCCGTAGAAACGAATCCCGGTTTTGAAGGACAATGCAGGGAATCCAGAGTATTTCATATGGACGCAAATTGTGTGTTAATTCGTCAATGTGAGGGAAGGAGGGATGCAGTAAAGGAGGAATAATGCATCGGAAAAGAGATACTCGGAACCCCAAAGAAAATCCTATAGTTTCCGTAGAAACGTATCTCGATTTAGAAGGACAATGCAGGGAATCCAGAGTATTTCATATGGACGCAAATTGTGTGTTAATTCGTCAATGCGAGTTAGCGAGGGATGCAGTAAAGGAGGAATAATGCATCGGAAAAGAGATACTCGAAACCCCAAAGAAAATCCTATCGATTCCGTAGAAACGTATCTTGATTTAGACGGACAATGCAGGGTATAGAGTATTTCATATGGACGCAAATTGTGTGTTAATTCGTCAATGTGAGGGAGCGAGGGATGCAGTAAAGGAGGAATAATGCATCAGAAAAGAGATACTCGGAACCCCAAAGAAAATCCTATCGTTTCCCTAGAAACGTATCTCGATTTAGAAGGACAATGCAGGGAATCCAGAGTATTAAATATGGACGCAAATTGTGTGTTAATTCGTCAATGTGAGGGAGCGAGGGATGCAGTAAAGGAGGAATAATGCATCGGAAAAGAGATAATCGACTCCCAAAAGAAAATCCTATCGTTTCCGTAGAAACGTATCTCGTTTTAGAAAGATAATGCAGGGAACCCAGAATATATCATATGGACGGAATTTGTGTGTTAATTCGGCAATGTGAGGGAGCGAGGGATGCAGTAAAGGAGGAATAATGCATCGGAAAAGAGATACTCGGAACCCCAAAGAAAATCCTATCGTTTCCGTAGAAACGAATCCCGATTTAGAAGGACAATGCAGGGAATCCAGAGTATTTCATATGGACGCAAATTGTGTGTTAATTCGTCAATGTGAGGGAACGAGGGATGCAGTAAAGGAGGAATAATGCATCGCAAAAGAGATACTCGGAACCCCAAAGAAAATCCTATCGTTTCCGTAGAAACGTATCTCGATTTAGAAGGACAATGCAGGGAATCCAGAGTATTTCACATGGACGCAAATTGTGTGTTACTTCGTCAATGTGAGTTAGCGAGGGATGCAGTAAAGGAGGAATAATGCATCGGAAAAGAGATACTCGGAACCCCAAAGAAAATCCTGTCGTTTCCGTAGAAACGTATCTCGATTTAGAAGGATAATGCAGGGAATCCAGAGTATTTCATATGGACGCAAATTGTGTGTTAATTCGTCAATGTGAGGGAGCGAGGGATGCAGTAAAGGAGGAATAATGCATCGGAAAAGAGATACTCGGAGCCCCAACGAAAATGCTATCGTTTCCGTAGAAACGTATCTCGATTTAGAAGGACAATGTAGGGAATCCAGAGTATTTTATATGGACGCAAATTGTGTGTTAATTCGTCAATGTGAGGGAGCGAGGGATGCAGTAAAGGATGAATAATGCATCGGAAAAGAGATACTCGGAACCACAAAGAAAATCCTATCGTTTCCGTAGAAACGTATGTCGATATAGAAGGACAATGCAGGGAATCCGGAGTATATCATATGGACTAAATTGTGTGTTAATTCGTCAATGTGAGGGAGCGAGGGATGCAGTAAAGGAGGAATAGATGCAGTAAAGGAGGAATAATGCATCGGAAAAGAGATACTCGACTCCCAAAAGAAAATCCTATCGTTTCCGTATAAACGTATCTCGTTTTAGAAAGATAATGCAGGGAACCCAGAGTATTTCATATGGACGCAAATTGTGTGTTAATTCGGCAATGTGAGTTAGCGAGGGATGCAGTAAAGGAGGAATAATGCATCGGAAAAGAGATACTCGGAACCCCAAAGAAAATCCTATCGTTTCCGTAGAAACGTATCTCGATTTAGAAGGACAATGCAAGGAATTTAGAGTATTTCATATGGACGCAAATTGTGTGTTAATTCGTCAATGTGAGGGAGCGAGGGATGCAGTAAAGGAGGAATAATGCATCGGGAAAGAGATACTCGGAACCCCAAAGAAAATCCTATCGTTTCCGTAGAAACGTATATCGATTTAGAAGGACAATGCAGGGAATCCAGAGTATTTCATATGGACGCAAATTGTGTGTTAATTCGTCCATGTGAGGGAGCGAGGGATGCAGTAAAGGAGGAATAATGCATCGGAAAAGAGATACTCGGAACCCCAAAGAAAATCCTATCGTTTCCGTAGAAACGTATATCGATTTAGAAGGACAATGCAGTGAATCCAGAGTATTTCATATGGACGCAAATTGTGTGTTAATTCGTCAATGTGAGGGAGCGAGGGATGCAGTAAAGGAGGAATAATGCATCGGAAAAGAGATACTCAGAACCCCAAAGAAAATCCTATCGTTTCCGTAGAAACGTATCTCAATGTAGAAGGACAATGCAGGGAATCCAGAGTATTTCATATGGACGCAAATTGTGTGTTAATTCGTCAGTGTGAGTTAGCGAGGGATGCAGTAAAGGAGGAATAATGCATCGGAAAAGAGATACTCGGATCCCCAAAGAAAATCCTATCGTTTCCGTAGAAACGTATATCGATTTAGAAGGACAATGCAGGGAATCCAGAGTATTTCATATGGACGCAAATTGTGTGTTAATTCGTCAATGTGAGGGAGCGAGGGATGCAGTAAAGGAGGAATAATGCATCGGAAAAGAGATACTCGGAACCCCAAAGAAAATCCTATCGTTTCCGTAGAAACGTATCTCAATGTAGAAGGACAATGCAGGGAATCCAGAGTATTTCATATGGACGCAAATTGTGTGTTAATTCGTCAGTGTGAGTTAGCGAGGGATGCAGTAAAGGAGGAATAATGCATCGGAAAAGAGATACTCGGAACCCCAAAGAAAATCCTTTCGTTTCCGTAGAAACATTTCTCGATTTAGAAGGACAATGCAGGGAATCCAGAGTATTAAATATGGACGCAAATTGTGTGTTAATTCGTCAATGTGAGGGAGCGAGGGTTGCAGTAAAGGAGGAATAATGCATCGGAAAAGAGATAATCGACTCCCAAAAGAAAATCCTATCGTTTCCGTAGAAACGTATCTCGTTTTAGAAAGATAATGCAGGGAACACAGAGTATTTCATATGGACGCAATTTGTGTGTTAATTCGTCAATGTGAGGGAGCGAGGGATGCAGTATAGGAGGAATAATGCATCGCATAAGCGATACACGGAACCCAAAGAAGATCCTATCGTTTCCGTAGAAACGTATATCGATTTAGAAGGACAATGCAGGGAATCCAGAGCATTTCATATGGACGCAAATTGTGTGTTAATTCGTGAATTTGAGGGAGCGAGAAATGCAGTAAAGGAGGAATAATGCATCGGAATAGAGATACTCGGAACCCCAAAGAAAATCCTATCGTTTCCGTAGAAACGTATCTCGATTTAGAAGGACAATGCAGGGAATCCAGAGTATATCATATGGACGCAAATTGTGTGTTAATTCGTCAATGTGAGGGAGCGCGGGATGCAGTAAAGGAGGAATAATGCATCGGAAAAGAGATACTCGACTCCCAAAAGAAAATCCTATCATTTCTGTAGAAACGTATCTCGTTTTAGAAAGATAATGCAGGGAACCCAGAGTATTTCATATGGACGCAAATTGTGTGTTAATTCGGCAATGTGTGGGAGCGAGGGATGCAGTAAAGGAGGAATAATGCATCGGAAAAGAGATACTCGGAACCCCAAAGAAAATCCTATCGTTTCCGTAGAAACGTATCTCGATTTAGAAGGACAAAGCAAGGAATCCAGAGTATTTCATATGGACGCAAATTGTGTGTTAATTCGTCAATGTGAGGGAGCGAGGGATGCAGCAAAGGAGGAATAATGCATCGGAAAAGAGATACTCGGAACCCCAAAGAAAATCCTATCGTTTCCATAGAAACGTATCTCGATTTAGAAGGACAATGCAGGGAATCCAGAGTATTTCATATGGACGCAAATTGTGTGTTAATTCGTCAATGTGAGGGAGCGAGAGATGCAGTAAAGGAGGAATAATGCATCGGAAAAGAGATACTCGGAACCCCAAAGAAAATCCTATCATTTCCGTAGAAACGTATCTTGATTTAGAAGGACAATGCAGGGAATCCAGAGTATTTCATATGGACGCAAATTGTGTGTTAATTCGTCAATGTGAGGGAGCGAGGAATGCAGTAAAGGAGGAATAATGCATCGGAAAAGAGATACTCGGAACCCCAAAGAAAATCCTATCGTTTCCGTAGAAACGTATCTCGATTTAGAAGGACAATGCAGGGAATCCAGAGTATTTCATATGGACGCAAATTGTGTGTTAATTCGTCAATGTCAGGGAGCGAGGGATGCAGTAAAGGAGGAATAATGCATCGGAAAAGAGATAATCGACTCCCAAAAGAAAATCCTATCGTTTCCGTAGAAACGTATCTTGTTTTAGAAAGATAATGCAGGGAACCCAGAGTATTTCATATGGACGCAATTTGTGTGTTAATTCGGCAATGTGAGGGAGCGAGGGTTGCAGTAAAGGAGGAATAATGCATCGGAAAAGAGATACTCGGAACCCCAAAGAAAATCCTATCGTTTCCGTAGAAACGAATCCCGGTTTTGAAGGACAATGCAGGGAATCCAGAGTATTTCATATGGACGCAAATTGTGTGTTAATTCGTCAATGTGAGGGAAGGAGGGATGCAGTAAAGGAGGAATAATGCATCGGAAAAGAGATACTCGGAACCCCAAAGAAAATCCTATAGTTTCCGTAGAAACGTATCTCGATTTAGAAGGACAATGCAGGGAATCCAGAGTATTTCATATGGACGCAAATTGTGTGTTAATTCGTCAATGCGAGTTAGCGAGGGATGCAGTAAAGGAGGAATAATGCATCGGAAAAGAGATACTCGAAACCCCAAAGAAAATCCTATCGATTCCGTAGAAACGTATCTTGATTTAGACGGACAATGCAGGGTATAGAGTATTTCATATGGACGCAAATTGTGTGTTAATTCGTCAATGTGAGGGAGCGAGGGATGCAGTAAAGGAGGAATAATGCATCAGAAAAGAGATACTCGGAACCCCAAAGAAAATCCTATCGTTTCCCTAGAAACGTATCTCGATTTAGAAGGACAATGCAGGGAATCCAGAGTATTAAATATGGACGCAAATTGTGTGTTAATTCGTCAATGTGAGGGAGCGAGGGTTGCAGTAAAGGAGGAATAATGCATCGGAAAAGAGATAATCGACTCCCAAAAGAAAATCCTATCGTTTCCGTAGAAACGTATCTCGTTTTAGAAAGATAATGCAGGGAACCCAGAATATATCATATGGACGGAATTTGTGTGTTAATTCGGCAATGTGAGGGAGCGAGGGATGCAGTAAAGGAGGAATAATGCATCGGAAAAGAGATACTCGGAACCCCAAAGAAAATCCTATCGTTTCCGTAGAAACGAATCCCGATTTAGAAGGACAATGCAGGGAATCCAGAGTATTTCTTATGGACGCAAATTGTGTGTTAATTCGTCAATGTGAGGGAACGAGGGATGCAGTAAAGGAGGAATAATGCATCGCAAAAGAGATACTCGGAACCCCAAAGAAAATCCTATCGTTTCCGTAGAAACGTATCTCGATTTAGAAGGACAATGCAGGGAATCCAGAGTATTTCACATGGACGCAAATTGTGTGTTACTTCGTCAATGTGAGTTAGCGAGGGATGCAGTAAAGGAGGAATAATGCATCGGAAAAGAGATACTCGGAACCCCAAAGAAAATCCTGTCGTTTCCGTAGAAACGTATCTCGATTTAGAAGGATAATGCAGGGAATCCAGAGTATTTCATATGGACGCAAATTGTGTGTTAATTCGTCAATGTGAGGGAGCGAGGGATGCAGTAAAGGAGGAATAATGCATCGGAAAAGAGATACTCGGAGCCCCAACGAAAATGCTATCGTTTCCGTAGAAACGTATCTCGATTTAGAAGGACAATGCAGGGAATCCAGAGTATTTTATATGGACGCAAATTGTGTGTTCATTCGTCAATGTGAGGGAGCGAGGGATGCAGTAAAGGATGAATAATGCATCGGAAAAGAGATACTCGGAACCCCAAAGAAAATCCTATCGTTTCCGTAGAAACGTATCTCGATTTAGAAGGACAATGCAGGGAATCCGGAGTATATCATATGGACTAAATTGTGTGTTAATTCGTCAATGTGAGGGAGCGAGGGATGCAGTAAAGGAGGAATAGATGCAGTAAAGGAGGAATAATGCATCGGAAAAGAGATACTCGACTCCCAAAAGAAAATCCTATTGTTTCCGTATAAACGTATCTCGTTTTAGAAAGATAATGCAGGGAACCCAGAGTATTTCATATGGACGCAAATTGTGTGTTAATTCGGCAATGTGAGTTAGCGAGGGATGCAGTAAAGGAGGAATAATGCATCGGAAAAGAGATACTCGGAACCCCAAAGAAAATCCTATCGTTTCCGTAGAAACGTATCTCGATTTAGAAGGACAATGCAAGGAATTTAGAGTATTTCATATGGACGCAAATTGTGTGTTAATTCGTCAATGTGAGGGAGCGAGGGATGCAGTAAAGGAGGAATAATGCATCGGGAAAGAGATACTCGGAACCCCAAAGAAAATCCTATCGTTTCCGTAGAAACGTATATCGATTTAGAAGGACAATGCAGGGAATCCAGAGTATTTCATATGGACGCAAATTGTGTGTTAATTCGTCCATGTGAGGGAGCGAGGGATGCAGTAAAGGAGGAATAATGCATCGGAAAAGAGATACTCGGAACCCCAAAGAAAATCCTATCGTTTCCGTAGAAACGTATATCGATTTAGAAGGACAATGCAGTGAATCCAGAGTATTTCATATGGACGCAAATTGTGTGTTAATTCGTCAATGTGAGGGAGCGAGGGATGCAGTAAAGGAGGAATAATGCATCGGAAAAGAGATACTCGGAACCCCAAAGAAAATCCTATCGTTTCCGTAGAAACGTATCCCAATGTAGAAGGACAATGCAGGGAATCCAGAGTATTTCATATGGACGCAAATTGTGTGTTAATTCGTCAGTGTGAGTTAGCGAGGGATGCAGTAAAGGAGGAATAATGCATCGGAAAAGAGATACTCGGAACCCCAAAGAAAATCCTATCGTTTCCGTAGAAACGTATCTCGATTTAGAAGGACAATGCAAGGAATTTAGAGTATTTCATATGGACGCAAATTGTGTGTTAATTCGTCAATGTGAGGGAGCGAGGGATGCAGTAAAGGAGGAATAATGCATCGGGAAAGAGATACTCGGAACCCCAAAGAAAATCCTATCGTTTCCGTAGAAACGTATATCGATTTAGAAGGACAATGCAGGGAATCCAGAGTATTTCATATGGACGCAAATTGTGTGTTAATTCGTCCATGTGAGGGAGCGAGGGATGCAGTAAAGGAGGAATAATGCATCGGAAAAGAGATACTCGGAACCTCAAAGAAAATCCTATCGTTTCCGTAGAAACGTATATCGATTTAGAAGGACAATGCAGTGAATCCAGAGTATTTCATATGGACGCAAATTGTGTGTTAATTCGTCAATGTGAGGGAGCGAGGGATGCAGTAAAGGAGGAATAATGCATCGGAAAAGAGATACTCGGAACCCCAAAGAAAATCCTATCGTTTCCGTAGAAACGTATCTCAATGTAGAAGGACAATGCAGGGAATCCAGAGTATTTCATATGGACGCAAATTGTGTGTTAATTCGTCAGTGTGAGTTAGCGAGGGATGCAGTAAAGGAGGAATAATGCATCGGAAAAGAGATACTCGGAACCCCAAAGAAAATCCTATCGTTTCCGTAGAAACGTATATCGATTTAGAAGGACAATGCAGGGAATCCAGAGTATTTCATATGGACGCAAATTGTGTGTTAATTCGTCAATGTGAGGGAGCGAGGGATGCAGTAAAGGAGGAATAATGCATCGGAAAAGAGATACTCGGAACCCCAAAGAAAATCCTATCGTTTCCGTAGAAACGTATCTCAATGTAGAAGGACAATGCAGGGAATCCAGAGTATTTCATATGGACGCAAATTGTGTGTTAATTCGTCAGTGTGAGTTAGCGAGGGATGCAGTAAAGGAGGAATAATGCATCAGAAAAGAGATATTCGGAACCCCAAAGAAAATCCTATCGTTTCCCTAGAAACGTATCTCGATTTAGAAGGACAATGCAGGGAATCCAGAGTATTAAATATGGACGCAAATTGTGTGTTAATTCGTCAATGTGAGGGAGCGAGGGATGCAGTAAAGGAGGAATAATGCATCGGAAAAGAGATAATCGACTCCCAAAAGAAAATCCTATCGTTTCCGTAGAAACGTATCTCGTTTTAGAAAGATAATGCAGGGAACCCAGAATATATCATATGGACGGAATTTGTGTGTTAATTCGGCAATGTGAGGGAGCGAGGGATGCAGTAAAGGAGGAATAATGCATCGGAAAAGAGATACTCGGAACCCCAAAGAAAATCCTATCGTTTCCGTAGAAACGAATCCCGATTTAGAAGGACAATGCAGGGAATCCAGAGTATTTCATATGGACGCAAATTGTGTGTTAATTCGTCAATGTGAGGGAACGAGGGATGCAGTAAAGGAGGAATAATGCATCGCAAAAGAGATACTCGGAACCCCAAAGAAAATCCTATCGTTTCCGTAGAAACGTATCTCGATTTAGAAGGACAATGCAGGGAATCCAGAGTATTTCACATGGACGCAAATTGTGTGTTACTTCGTCAATGTGAGTTAGCGAGGGATGCAGTAAAGGAGGAATAATGCATCGGAAAAGAGATACTCGGAACCCCAAAGAAAATCCTGTCGTTTCCGTAGAAAGGTATCTCGATTTAGAAGGATAATGCAGGGAATCCAGAGTATTTCATATGGACGCAAATTGTGTGTTAATTCGTCAATGTGAGGGAGCGAGGGATGCAGTAAAGGAGGAATAATGCATCGGAAAAGAGATACTCGGAGCCCCAACGAAAATGCTATCGTTTCCGTAGAAACGTATCTCGATTTAGAAGGACAATGCAGGGAATCCAGAGTATTTTATATGGACGCAAATTGTGTGTTAATTCGTCAATGTGAGGGAGCGAGGGATGCAGTAAAGGATGAATAATGCATCGGAAAAGAGATACTCGGAACCCCAAAGAAAATCCTATCGTTTCCGTAGAAACGTATCTCGATTTAGAAGGACAATGCAGGGAATCCGGAGTATATCATATGGACTAAATTGTGTGTTAATTCGTCAATGTGAGGGAGCGAGGGATGCAGTAAAGGAGGAATAGATGCAGTAAAGGAGGAATAATGCATCGGAAAAGAGATACTCGACTCCCAAAAGAAAATCCTATCGTTTCCGTATAAACGTATCTCGTTTTAGAAAGATAATGCAGGGAACCCAGAGTATTTCATATGGACGCAAATTGTGTGTTAATTCGTCAATGTGAGGGAGCGAGGGATGCAGTAAAGGAGGAATAATGCATCGGAAAAGAGATACTCGGAACCCCAAAGAAAATCCTTTCGTTTCCGCAGAAACGTATCTCAATGTAGAAGGACAATGCAGGGAATCCAGAGTATTTCATATGGACGCAAATTGTGTGTTAATTCGTCAATGTGAGGGAGCGAGGGATGCAGTAAAGGAGGAATAATGCATCGGAAAAGAGATACTCAGAACCCCAAATAAAATCCTATCGTTTCCGTAGAAACGTATCTCAATGTAGAAGGACAATGCAGGGAATCCAGAGTATTTCATATGGACGCAAATTGTGTGTTAATTCGTCAGTGTGAGTTAGCGAGGGATGCAATAAAGGAGGAATATTGCATCGGAAAAGAGATACTCGGAACCCCAAAGAAAATCCTATCGTTTCCGTAGAAACGTATATCGATTTAGAAGGACAATGCAGGGAATCCAGAGTATTTCATATGGACGCAAATTGTGTGTTAATTCGTCAATGAGAGGGAGCGAGGGATGCAGTAAAGGAGGAATAATGCATCGGAAAAGAGATACTCGGAACCCCAAAGAAAATCCTATCGTTTCCGTAGAAACGTATCTCAATGTAGAAGGACAATGCAGGGAATCCAGAGTATTTCATATGGACGCAAATTGTGTGTTAATTCGTCAGTGTGAGTTAGCGAGGGATGCAGTAAAGGAGGAATAATGCATCGGAAAAGAGATACTCGGAACCCCAAAGAAAATCCTTTCGTTTCCGTAGAAACATATCTCGATTTAGAAGGACAATGCAGGGAATCCAGAGTATTTCATAGGGACGCAAATTGTGTGTTAATTCGTCAATGTGATGGAGCGAGGGATGCAGTAAAGGAGGAATAATGCATCGGAAAAGAGATACTCGACTCCCAAAAGAAAATCCAATCGTTTCCGTAGAAACGTATCTCGTTTTAGAAAGATAATGCAGGGAACACAGAGTATTTCATATGGACGCAATTTGTGTGTTAATTTGGCAATGTGAGGGAGCGAGGGATGCAGTAAAGGAGGAATAATGCATCGGAAAAGAGATACTCGGAACCCCAAAGAAAATCCTATCGTTTCCGTAGAAACGAATCCCGATTTAGAAGGACAATGCAGGGAATCCAGAGTATTTCATATGGACGCAAATTGTGTGTTAATTCGTCAATGTGAGGGAGCGAGGGATGCAGTAAAGGAGGAATAATGCATCGGAAAAGAGATACTCGGAACCCCAAAGAAAATCCTATCGTTTCCGTTGAAACGTATCTCGATTTAGAAGGACAATGCAGGGAATCCAGAGTATTTCATATGGACGCAAATTCTGTGTTAATTCGTCAATGTGAGGGAGCGAGGGATGCAGTAAAGGAGGAATAATGCATCGGAAAAGAGATACTCGGAACCCCAGAGAAAATCCTATCGTTTCCGTAGAAACGTATCTCGATTTAGAAGGACAATGCAGGGAATCCAGAGTATTTCATATAGACGCAAATTGTGAGTTAATTCGTCAATGTGAGGGAGCGAGGGATGCAGTAAAGGGGGAATAATGCATCCGAAAAGAGATACTCGGATCCCCAAAGAAAATCCTATCGTTTCCGTAGAAACGTATCTCGATTTAGAAGGACAATGCAGGGAATCCAGAGTATTACATATGGACGCAAATTGTGTGTTAATTCGTCAATGTGAGGGAGCGAGGGATGCAGTAAAGGAGGAATAATGCATCGGATAAGCGATACACGGAACCCAAAGAAAATCCTATCGTTTCCGTAGAAACGTATATCGATTTAGAAGGACAATGCAGGGAATCCAGAGTATTTCATATGGACGCAAATTGTATGTTAATTCGTGAATTTGAGGAGCGAGAAATGCAGTAAAGGAGGAATAATGCATCGGAATAGAGATACACGGAACCCCAAAGAAAATCCTATCGTTTCCGTAGAAACGTATCTCTATTTAGAAGGACAATGCAGGGAATCCAGAGTATATCATATGGACGCAAATTGTGTGTTAATTCGTCAATGTGAGGGAGCGCGGGATGCAGTAAAGGAGGAATAATGCATCGGAAAAGAGATACTCGAATCCCAAAAGAAAATCCTATCATTTCTGTAGAAACGTATCTCGTTTTAGAAAGATAATGCAGGGAACCCAGAGTATTTCATATGGACGCAAATTGTGTGTTAAATCGGCAATGTGTGGGAGCGAGGGATGCAGTAAAGGAGGAATAATGAATCGGAAAAGAGATACTCGGAACCCCAAAGAAAATCCTATCGTTTCCGTAGAAACGTATCTCGATTTAGAAGGACAAAGCAAGGAATCCAGAGTATTTCATATGGACGCAAATTGTGTGTTAATTCGTCAATGTGAGGGAGCGAGGGATGCAGTAAAGGAGGAATAATGCATCGGAAAAGAGATACTCGGAACCCCAAAGAAAATCCTATCGTTTCCATAGAAACGTATCTCGATTTAGAGGGACAATGCAGGGAATCCAGAGTATTTCATATGGACGCAAATTGTGTGTTAATTCGTCAATGTGAGGGAGCGAGAGATGCAGTAAAGGAGGAATAATGCATCGGAAAAGAGATACTCGGAACCCCAAAGAAAATCCTATCGTTTCCGTAGAAACGTATCTTGATTTAGAAGGACAATGCAGGGAATCCAGAGTATTTCATATGGACGCAAATTGTGTGTTAATTCGTCAATGTGAGGGAGCGAGGGATGCAGTAAAGGAGGAATAATGCATCGGAAAAGAGATACTCGGAACCCCAAAGAAAATTCTATCGTTTCCGTAGAAACGTATCTCGATTTAGAAGGACAATGCAGGGAATCCAGAGTATTTCATATGGACACAAATTGTGTGTTAATTCGTCAATGTGAGGGAGCGAGGGATGCAGTAAAGGAGGAATAATGCATCGGAAAAGAGACAATCGACTCCCAAAAGAAAATCCTATCGTTTCCGTAGAAACGTATCTTGTTTTAGAAAGATAATGCAGGGAACCCAGAGTATTTCATATGGACGCAATTTGTGTGTTAATTCGGCAATGTGAGGGAGCGAGGGTTGCAGTAAAGGAGGAATAATGCATCGGAAAAGAGATACTCGGAACCCCAAAGAAAATCCTATCGTTTCCTTAGAAACGAATCCCGATTTAGAAGGACAATGCAGGGAATCCAGAGTAATTCATATGGACGCAAATTGTGTGTTAATTCGTCAATGTGAGGGAAGGAGGGATGCAGTAAAGGAGGAATAATGCATCGGAAAAGAGATATTCGGAACCCCAAAGAAAATCCTATCGTTTCCGTAGAAACGTATCTCGATTTAGAAGGACAATGCAGGGAATCCAGAGTATTTCATATGGACGCAAATTGTGTGTTAATTCGTCAATGTGAGTTAGCGAGGGATGCAGTAAAGGAGGAATAATGCATCGGAAAAGAGATACTCGAAACCCCAAAGAAAATCCTATCGATTCCGTAGAAACGTATCTTGATTGAGAAGGACAATGCAGGGAATCCAGAGTATTTCAAATGGACGCAAATTGTGTGTTAATTCGTCAATGTGAGGGAGCGAGGGATGCAGTAAATGAGGAATAATGCATCGGAAAAGAGATACTCGGAACCCCAAAGAAAATCCTATCGTTTCCCTAGAAACGTATCTCGATTTAGAAGGACAATGCAGGGAATCCAGAGTATTAAATATGGACGCAAATTGTGTGTTAATTCGTCAATGTGAGGGAGCGAAGGATGCAGTAAAGGAGGAATAATGCATCGGAAAAGAGATAATCGACTCCCAAAAGAAAATCCTATCGTTTCCGTAGAAACGTATCTCGTTTTAGAAAGATAATGCAGGGAACCCAGAATATATCATATGAACGGAATTTGTGTGTTAATTCGGCAATGTTAGGGAGCGAGGGATGCAGTAAAGGAGGAATAATGCATCGGAAAAGAGATACTCGGAACCCCAAAGAAAATTCTATCGTTTCCGTAGAAACGAATCCCGATTTAGAAGGACAATGCAGGGAATCCAGAGTATTTCATATGGACGCAAATTGTGTGTTAATTCGTCAATGTGAGGGAACGAGGGATGCAGTAAAGGAGGAATAATGCATCGGAAAAGAGATTCTCGGAACCCCAAAGAAAATCCCATCGTTTCCGTAGAAACGTATCTTGATTTAGAAGGACAATGCAGGGAAACCAGAGTATTTCATATGGACGCAAATTGTGTGTTAATTCGTCAATGTGAGGGAGCGAGGGATGCAGTAAAGGAGGAATAATGCATCGGAAAAGAGATACTCGGAACCCCAACGAAAATTCTATCGTTTCCGTAGAAACGTATCTCGATTTAGAAGGACAATGCAGGGAATCCAGAGTATTTCATATGGACGCAAATTGTGTGTTAATTCGTCAATGTGAGGGAGCGAGGGATGCAGTAAAGGATGAATAATGCATCGGAAAAGAGATACTCGGAACCCCAAAGAAAATCCTATCGTTTCCGTAGAAACGTATGTCAATATAGAAGGACAATGCAGGGAATCCGGAGTATATCATATGGACTAAATTGTGTGTTAATTCGTCAATGTGAGGGAGCGAGGGATGCAGTAAAGGAGGAATAGATGCAGTAAAGGAGGAATAATGCATCGGAAAAGAGATACTCGACTCCCAAAAGAAAATCCTATCGTTTCCGTATAAACGTATCTCGTTTTAGAAAGATAATGCAGGGAACCCAGAGTATTTCGTATGGACGCAAATTGTGTGTTAATTCGGCAATGTGAGTTCGCGAGGGATGCAGTAAAGGAGGAATAATGCATCGGAAAAGAGATACTCGGAACCCCAAAGAAAATCCTATCGCTTCCGTAGAAACGTATCTCGATTTAGAAGGACAATGCAGTGAATCCAGAGTATTTCATATGGACGCAAATTGTGTGTTAATTGGTCAATGTGAGGGAGCGAGGGATGCAGTAAAGGAGGAATAATGCATCGGAAGAGAGATACTCGGAACCCCAAAGAAAATCCTATCGTTTCCGTAGAAACGTATATCGATTTAGAAGGACAATGCAGGGAATCCAGAGTATTTCATATGGACGCAAATTGTGTGTTAATTCGTCAATGTGAGGGAGCGAGGGATGCAGTAAAGGAGGAATAATGCATCGGAAAAGAGATACTCGGAACCCCAAAGAAAATCCTATCGTTTCCGTAGAAACGTATCTCGATTTAGAAGGACAATGCAGGGAATCCACAGTATTTCATATGGACGCAAATTGTGTGTTAATTCATCAATCTGAGGAAGCGAGGGATGCAGTAAAGGAGGAATAATGCATCGGAAAAGAGATACGCGGAACCCCAAAGAAAATCCTATCGTTTCCGTAGAAACGTATCTCGATGTAGAAGGACAATGCAGGGAATCCAGAGTATTTCATATGGACGCAAATTGTGTGTTAATTCGTCAATGTGAGGGAGCGAGGGATGCAGTAAAGGAGGAATAATGCATCGGAAAAGAGATACTCGGATACCCAAAGAAAATCCTTTCGTTTCCGTAGAAACGTATCTCGATTTAGAAGGACAATGCAGGGAATCCAGAATATTTCATATGGACGCAAATTGTGTGTTAATTCGTCAATGTGAGGGAGCGAGGGATGCAGTAAAGAAGGAATAATGCATCGGAAAAGAGACACTCGACTCCCAAAAGAAAATACTATCGTTTCCGTAGAAACGTATCTCGTTTTAGAAAGATAATGCAGGCAACCCAGAGTATTTCATATGGACGGAATTTGTGTGTTAATTCGGCAATGTGAGGGAGCGAGGGATGCAGTAAAGGAGGAATTATGCATCGGAAAAGAGATACTCGGAACCCCAAAGAAAATCCTATCGTTTCCGTAGAAACGAATCCCGATTTAGAAGGACAATGCAGGGAATCCAGAGTATTTCATATGGACGCAAATTGTGTGTTAATTCGTCAATGTGAGGGAACGAGGGATGCAGTAAAGGAGGAATAATGCATCGGAAAAGAGATACTCGGAACCCCAAAGAAAATCCAGTTGTTTCCGTAGAAACGTATCTGGATTTAGAAGGACAATGCAGGGAATCCAGAGTATTTCATATGGACGCAAATTGTGTGTTAATTCGTCAATGTGAGGAAGCGAGGGATGCAGTAAAGGATGAATAATGCATCGGAAAAGAGATACTCGGAACCCCAAAGAAAATCCTTTCGTTTCCGTAGAAACGTATGTCGATATCGAAGGCCAATGCAGGGAATCCGGAGTATATCATATGGACTCAAATTGTGTGTTAATTCGTCAATGTGAGGGAGCGAGGGATGCAGTAAAGGAGGAATAGATGCAGTAAAGGAGGAATAATGCATCGGAAAAGAGATACTCGACTCCCAAAAGAAAATCCTATCGTTTCCGTAGAAACGTATCTCGTTTTAGAAAGATAATGCAGGGAACCCAGAGTATTTCATATGGACGCAAATTGTGTGTTAATTCGGCAATGTGAGATAGCGAGGTATGCAGTAAAAGAGGAATAATGCATCGGAAAAGAGATACTCGGAACCCCAAAGAAAATCCTATCGTTTCCGCAGAAACGTATCTCGATTTAGAAGGACAATGCAGGGAATCCAGAGTATTTCATATGGACGCAAATTGTGTGTTAATTCGTCAATGTGAGGGAGCGAGGGATGCAGTAAAGGAGGAATAATGCATCGGAAAAGAGATACTCGGAAACCCAAAGAAAATCCTTTCGTTTCCGTAGAAACGTATCTCGATTTAGAAGGACAATGCAGGGAATCCAGAGTATTTCATATGGACGCAAATTGTGTGTTAATTCGTCAATGTGAGGGAGCGAGGGATGCAGTAAAGGAGGAATAATGCATCGGAAAAGAGATACTCGACTCCCAAAAGAAAATCCTATCGTTTCCGTAGAAACGTATCTCGTTTTAGAAAGATAATGCAGGGAACACAGAGTATTTCATATGGACGCAATTTGTGTGTTAATTCGGCAATGTGAGGGAGCGAGGGATGCAGTAAAGGAGGAATAATGCATCGGAAAAGAGATACTCGGAACCCCAAAGAAAATCCTATCGTTTCCGTAGAAACGAATCCCGATTTAGAAGGACAATGCAGGGAATCCAGAGTATCTCATATGGACGCAAATTGTGTGTTAATTCGTCAATGTGAGGGAACGAGGGATGCAGTAAAGGAGGAATAATGCATCAGAAAAGAGATACTCGGAACCCCAAAGAAATTCCTATCATTTCCGTAGAAACGTATCTCGATTTAGAAGGACAATGCAGGGAATCCAGAGTATTTCATATGGACGCAAATTGTGTGTTACTTCGTCAATGTGAGGGAGCGAGGAATGCAGTAAAGGATGAATAATGCATCGGAAAAGAGATACTCGGAACCCCAAAGAAAATCCTATCGTTTCCGTAGAAACGAATCCCGATTTAGAAGGACAATGCAGGGAATCCGGAGTATATCATATGGACTAAATTGTGTGTTAATTCGTCAATGTGAGGGAGCGAGGGATGCAGTAAAGGAGGAATAGATGCAGTAAAGGAGGAATAATGCATCGGAAAAGAGATACACGACTCCCAAAAGAAAATCCTATCGTTTCCGTAGAAACGTATCTCGTTTTAGAAGTACAATGCAAGGAATTTAGAGTATTTCATATGGACGCAAATTGTGTGTTAATTCGGCAATGTGAGTTAGCGAGGGATGCAGTAAAGGAGGAACAATGCATCGGAAAAGAGATACTCGGAACCCCAAAGAAAATCCTATCGTTTCCGTAGAAACGTATCTCGATTTAGAAGTACAATGCAAGGAATTTAGAGTATTTCATATGGACGCAAATTGTGTGTTAATTCGTCAATGTGAGGGAGCGAGTGATGCAGTAAAGGAGGAATAATGCATCGGAAAAGAGATACTCGGAACCCCAAAGAAAATCCTATCGTTTCCGTAGAAACGTATATCGATTTCGAAGGACAATGCAGGGAATCCGGATTATATCATATGGACTCAAATTGTGTGTTAATTCGTCAATGTGAGGGAGCGAGGGATGCAGTAAAGGAGGAATAGATGCAGTAAAGGAGGAATAATGCATCGGAAAAGAGATACACGACTCCCAAAAGAAAATCCTATCGTTTCCGTAGAAACGTATCTCGTTTTAGAAAGATAATGCAGGGAACACAGAGTATTTCATATGGACGCAATTTGTGTGTTAATTCGGCAATGTGAGGGAGCGAGGGAAGCAGTAAAGGAGGAATAATGCATCGGAAAAGAGATACTCGGAACCCCAAAGAAAATCCTATCGTTTCCGTAGAAACGAATCCCGATTTAGAAGGACAATGCAGGGAATCCAGAGTATTTCATATGGACGCAAATTGTGTGTTAATTCGTCAATGTGAGGGAACGAGGGATGCAGTAAAGGAGGAATAATGCATCGGAAAAGAGATACTCGGAACCCCAAAGAAAATCCTATCATTTCCGTAGAAACGTATCTCGATTTAGAAGGACAATGCAGGGAATCCAGAGAATTTCATATGGACGCAAATTGTGTGTTAATTCGTCAATGTGAGGGAGCGAGGGATGCAGTAAAGGAGGAATAATGCATCGGAAAAGAGATACTCGACTCCCAAAAGAAAATCCTATCGTTTCGGCAGAAACGTATCTCGATTTAGAAGGACAATGCAGGGAATCCAGAGTATTTCATATGGACGCAAATTGTGTGTTAATTCGTCAATGTGAGGGAGCGATGGATGCAGTAAAGGAGGAATAATGCATCGGAAAAGAGATACTCGGAACCCCAAAGAAAATCCTATCGTTTCCGTAGAAACGTATGTCGATATAGAAGGACAATGCAGGGAATCCGGAGTATATCATATGGACTAAATTGTGTGTTAATTCGTCAATGTGAGGGAGCGAGGGATGCAGTAAAGGAGGAATAGATGCAGTAAAGGAGGAATAATGCATCGGAAAAGAGATACTCGACTCCCAAAAGAAAATCCTATCGTTTCCGTATAAACGTATCTCGTTTTAGAAAGATAATGCAGGGAACCCAGAGTATTTCATATGGACGCAAATTGTGTGTTAATTCGGCAATGTGAGTTCGCGAGGGATGCAGTAAAGGAGGAATAATGCATCGGAAAAGAGATACTCGGAACCCCAAAGAAAATCCTATCGTTTCCGTAGAAACGTATCTCGATTTAGAAGGACAATGCAAGGAATTTAGAGTATTTCATATGGACGCAAATTGTGTGTTAATTCGTCAATGTGAGGGAGCGAGGGATGCAGTAAAGGAGGAATAATGCATCGGAAAAGAGATACTCGGAACCCCAAAGAAAATCCTATCGTTTCCGTAGAAACGTATATCGATTTAGAAGGACAATGCAGGGAATCCAGAGTATTTCATATGGACGCAAATTGTGTGTTAATTCGTCAATGTGAGGGAGCGAGGGATGCAGTAAAGGAGGAATAATGCATCGGAAAAGAGATACTCGGAACCCCAAAGAAAATCCTATCGTTTCCGTAGAAACGTATCTCGATTTAGAAGGACAATGCAGGGAATCCACAGTATTTCATATGGACGCAAATTGTGTGTTAATTCATCAATCTGAGGAAGCGAGGGATGCAGTAAAGGAGGAATAATGCATCGGAAAAGAGATACGCGGAACCCCAAAGAAAATCCTATCGTTTCCGTAGAAACGTATCTCGATGTAGAAGGACAATGCAGGGAATCCAGAGTATTTCATATGGACGCAAATTGTGTGTTAATTCGTCAATGTGAGGGAGCGAGGGATGCAGTAAAGGAGGAATAATGCATCGGAAAAGAGATACTCGGATACCCAAAGAAAATCCTTTCGTTTCCGTAGAAACGTATCTCGATTTAGAAGGACAATGCAGGGAATCCAGAATATTTCATATGGACGCAAATTGTGTGTTAATTCGTCAATGTGAGGGAGCGAGGGATGCAGTAAAGAAGGAATAATGCATCGGAAAAGAGACACTTGACTCCCAAAAGAAAATACTATCGTTTCCGTAGAAACGTATCTCGTTTTAGAAAGATAATGCAGGCAACCCAGAGTATTTCATATGGACGGAATTTGTGTGTTAATTCGGCAATGTGAGGGAGCGAGGGATGCAGTAAAGGAGGAATTATGCATCGGAAAAGAGATACTCGGAACCCCAAAGAAAATCCTATCGTTTCCATAGAAACGAATCCCGATTTAGAAGGACAATGCAGGGAATCCAGAGTATTTCATATGGACGCAAATTGTGTGTTAATTCGTCAATGTGAGGGAACGAGGGATGCAGTAAAGGAGGAATAATGCATCGGAAAAGAGATACTCGGAACCCCAAAGAAAATCCAGTTGTTTCCGTAGAAACGTATCTGGATTTAGAAGGACAATGCAGGGAATCCAGAGTATTTCATATGGACGCAAATTGTGTGTTAATTCGTCAATGTGAGGGAGCGAGGGATGCAGTAAAGGAGGAATAATGCATCGGAAAAGAGATACTCGGGACCCCAATGAAAATCCTATCGTTTCCGTAGAAACGTATCCCGATTTAGAAGGACAATGCAGGGAATCCAGAGTATTTCATATGGACGCAAATTGTGTGTTAATTCGTCAATGTGAGAAAGCGAGGGATGCAGTAAAGGATGAATAATGCATCGGAAAAGAGATACTCGGAACCCCAAAGAAAATCCTTTCGTTTCCGTAGAAACGTAAGTCGATATCGAAGGCCAATGCAGGGAATCCGGAGTATATCATATGGACTCAAATTGTGTGTTAATTCGTCAATGTGAGGGAGCGAGGGATGCAGTAAAGGAGGAATAGATGCAGTAAAGGAGGAATAATGCATCGGAAAAGAGATACTCGACTCCCAAAAGAAAATCCTATCGTTTCCGTAGAAACGTATCTCGTTTTAGAAAGATAATGCAGGGAACCCAGAGTATTTCATATGGACGCAAATTGTGTGTTAATTCGGCAATGTGAGTTAGCGAGGTATGCAGTAAAGGAGGAATAATGCATCGGAAAAGAGATACTCGGAACCCCAAAGAAAATCCTATCGTTTCCGCAGAAACGTATCTCGATTTAGAAGGACAATGCAGGGAATCCAGAGTATTTCATATGGACGCAAATTGTGTGTTAATTCGTCAATGTGAGGGAGCGAGGGATGCAGTAAAGGAGGAATAATGCATCGGAAAAGAGATACTCGGAAACCCAAAGAAAATCCTTTCGTTTCCGTAGAAACGTATCTCGATTTTGAAGGACAATGCAGGGAATCCAGAGTATTTCATATGGACGCAAATTGTGTGTTAATTCGTCAATGTGAGGGAGCGAGGGATGCAGTAAAGGAGGAATAATGCATCGGAAAAGAGATACTCGACTCCCCAAAGAAAATCCTATCGTTTCCGTAGAAACGAATCCCGATTTAGAAGGACAATGCAGGGAATCCAGAGTATCTCATATGGACGCAAATTGTGTGTTAATTCGTCAATGTGAGGGAACGAGGGATGCAGTAAAGGAGGAATAATGCATCAGAAAAGAGATACTCGGAACCCCAAAGAAATTCCTATCATTTCCGTAGAAACGTATCTCGATTTAGAAGGACAATGCAGGGAATCCAGAGTATTTCATATGGACGCAAATTGTGTGTTACTTCGTCAATGTGAGGGAGCGAGGAATGCAGTAAAGGATGAATAATGCATCGGAAAAGAGATACTCGGAACCCCAAAGAAAATCCTATCGTTTCCGTAGAAACGTATGTCGATATTGAAGGACAATGCAGGGAATCCGGAGTATATCATATGGACTAAATTGTGTGTTAATTCGTCAATGTGAGGGAGCGAGGGATGCAGTAAAGGAGGAATAGATGCAGTAAAGGAGGAATAATGCATCGGAAAAGAGATACTCGACTCCCAAAAGAAAATCCTATCGTTTCCGTAGAAACGTATCTCGTTTTAGAAAGAAAATGCAGGGAACCCAGAGTATTTCATATGGACGCAAATTGTGTGTTAATTCGGCATTGTGAGTTAGCGAGGGATGCAGTAAAGGAGGAATAATGCATCGGAAAAGAGATACTCGGAACCCCAAAGAAAATCCTATCGTTTCCGTAGAAACGTATCTCGATTTAGAAGTACAATGCAAGGAATTTAGAGTATTTCATATGGACGCAAATTGTGTGTTAATTCGTCAATGTGAGGGAGCGAGGGATGCAGTAAAGGAGGAATAATGCATCGGAAAAGAGATACTCGGAACCCCAAAGAAAATCCTATCGTTTCCGTAGAAACGTATATCGATTTCGAAGGACAATGCAGGGAATCCGGATTATATCATATGGACTCAAATTGTGTGTTAATTCGTCAATGTGAGGGAGCGAGGGATGCAGTAAAGGAGGAATAGATGCAGTAAAGGAGGAATAATGCATCGGAAAAGAGATACACGACTCCCAAAAGAAAATCCTATCGTTTCCGTAGAAACGTATCTCGTTTTAGAAAGATAATGCAGGGAACACAGAGTATTTCATATGGACGCAATTTGTGTGTTAATTCGGCAATGTGAGGGAGCGAGGGAAGCAGTAAAGGAGGAATAATGCATCGGAAAAGAGATACTCGGAACCCCAAAGAGAATCCTATCGTTTCCGTAGAAACGAATCCCGATTTAGAAGGACAATGCAGGGAATCCAGAGTATTTCATATGGACGCAAATTGTGTGTTAATTCGTCAATGTGAGGGAACGTGGGATGCAGTAAAGGAGGAATAATGCATCGGAAAAGAGATACTCGGAACCCCAAAGAAAATCCTATCATTTCCGTAGAAACGTATCTCGATTTAGAAGGACAATGCAGGGAATCCAGAGAATTTCATATGGACGCAAATTGTGTGTTAATTCGTCAATGTGAGGGAGCGAGGGATGCAGTAAAGGAGGAATAATGCATCGGAAAAGAGATACTCGACTCCCAAAAGAAAATCCTATCGTTTCGGCAGAAACGTATCTCGATTTAGAAGGACAATGCAGGGAATCCAGAGTATTTCATATGGACGCAAATTGTGTGTTAATTCGTCAATGTGAGGGAGCGAGGGATGCAGTAAAGGAGGAATAATGCATCGGAAAAGAGATACTCGGAAACCCAAAGAAAATCCTTTCGTTTCCGTAGAAACGTATCTCGATTTAGAAGGACAATGCAGTGAATCCAGAGTATTTCATATGGACGCAAATTGTGTGTTAATTCGTCAATGTGAGGGAGCGAGGGATGCAGTAAAGGAGGAATAATGCATCGGAAAAGAGATACTCGACTCGCAAAAGAAAATCCAATCGTTTCCGTAGAAACGTATCTCGTTTTAGAAAGATAATGCAGGGAACACAGAGTATTTCATATGGACGCAATTTGTGTGTTAATTCGGCAATGTGAGGGAGCGAGGGAAGCAGTAAAGGAGGAATAATGCATCGGAAAAGAGATACTCGGAACCCCAAAGAAAATCCTATCGTTTCCGTAGAAACGAATCCCGATTTAGAAGGACAATGCAGGGAATCCAGAGTATTTCATATGGACGCAAATTGTGTGTTAATTCGTCAATGTGAGGGAACGAGGGATGCAGTAAAGGAGGAATAATGCATCGGAAATGAGATACTCGGAACCCCAAAGAAAATCCTATCATTTCCGTAGAAACGTATCTCGATTTAGAAGGACAATGCAGGGAATCCAGAGAATTTCTTATGGACGCAAATTGTGTGTTAATTCGTCAATGTGAGGGAGCGAGGGATGCAGTAAAGGATGAATAATGCATCGGAAAAGAGATACGCGGAACCCCAAAGAAAATCCTATCGTTTCCGTAGAAACGTATGTCGATATAGAAGGACAATGCAGGGAATCCGGAGTATATCATATGGACTCAAATTGTGTGTTAATTCGTCAATGTGAGGGAGCGAGGGATGCAGTAAAGGAGGAATAGATGCAGTAAAGGCGGAATAATGCATCGGAAAAGAGATACTCGACTCCCAAAAGAAAATCCTATCGTTTCCGTAGAAACTTATCTCGTTTTAGAAAGATAATGCAGGGAACCCAGAGTATTTCATATGGACGCAAATTGTGTGTTAATTCGGCAATGTGAGTTAACGAGGGATGCAGTAAAGGAGGAATAATGCATCGGAAAAGAGATACTCGGAACCCCAAAGAAAATCCTATCGTTTCCGTAGAAACGTATCTCGATTTAGAAGGACAATGCAGGGAATCCAGAGTATTTCATATGGACGCAAATTGTGTGTTAATTCGTCAATGTGAGGGAGCGAGGGATGCAGTAAAGGAGGAATAATGCATCGGAAAAGAGATACTCGGAACCCCAAAGAAAATCCTATCGTTTCCGTAGAAACGTAACTTGATTTAGAAGGACAATGCAACGAATCCAGAGTATTTCATATGGACGCAAATTGTGTGTTAATTCGTCAATGTGAGGGAGCGAGGGAAGCAGTAAAGGAGGAATAATGCATCGGAAAAGTGATACTCGACTCCCAAAAGAAAATCCTTTCGTTTCCATAGAAACGTATCTCGATTTAGAAAGATAACGCAGGGAACCCAGAGTATTTCATATGGACGCAATTTGTGTGTTAATTCGGCAATGTGAGGGAGCGAGGGATGCAGTAAAGGAGGAATAATGCATCGGAAAAGAGATACTCGGAACCCCAATGAAAATCCTATCGTTTCCTTAGAAACGTATCCCGATTTAGAAGGACAATGCAGGGAATCCAGAGTATTTCATATGGACGCAAATTGTGTGTTAATTCGTCAACGTGAGGAAGCGAGGGATGCAGTAAAGGATGAATAATGCATCGGAAAAGAGATACTCGGAACCCCAAAGAAAATCCTTTCGTTTCCGTAGAAACGTATGTCGATATCGAAGGCCAATGCAGGGAATCCGGAGTATATCATATGGACTCAAATTGTGTGTTAATTCGTCAATGTGAGGGAGCGAGGGATGCAGTAAAGGAGGAATAGATGCATTAAAGGAGGAATAATGCATCGGAAAAGAGATACTCGACTCCCAAAAGAAAATCCAATCGTTTCCGTAGAAACGTATCTCGTTTTAGAAAGATAATGCAGGGAACCCAGAGTATTTCATATGGACGCAAATTGTGTGTTAATTCGGCAATGTGAGTTAGCGAGGTATGCAGTAAAGGACGAATAATGCATCGGAAAAGAGATACTCGGAACCCCAAAGAAAATCCTATCGTTTCCGCAGAAACGTATCTCGATTTAGAAGGACAATGCAGGGAATCCAGAGTATTTCATATGGACGCAAATTGTGTGTTAATTCGTCAATGTGAGGGAGCGAGGGATGCAGTAAAGGAGGAATAATGCATCGGAAAAGAGATACTCGACTCCCAAAAGAAAATCCAATCGTTTCCGTAGAAACGTATCTCGTTTTAGAAAGATAATGCAGGGATCACAGAGTATTTCATATGGACGCAATTTGTGTGTTAATTCGGCATTGTGAGTTAGCGAGGGATGCAGTAAAGGAGGAATAATGCATCGGAAAAGAGATACTCGGAACCCCAAAGAAAATCCTATCGTTTCCGTAGAAACGTATCTCGATTTAGAAGTACAATGCAAGGAATTTAGAGTATTTCATATGGACGCAAATTGTGTGTTAATTCGTCAATGTGAGGGAGCGAGGGATGCAGTAAAGGAGGAATAATGCATCGGAAAAGAGATACTCGGAACCCCAAAGAAAATCCTATCGTTTCCGTAGAAACGTATATCGATTTCGAAGGACAATACAGGGAATCCGGATTATATCATATGGACTCAAATTGTGTGTTAATTCGTCAATGTGAGGGAGCGAGGGATGCAGTAAAGGAGGAATAGATGCAGTAAAGGAGGAATAATGCATCGGAAAAGAGATACACGACTCCCAAAAGAAAATCCTATCGTTTCCGTAGAAACGTATCTCGTTTTAGAAAGATAATGCAGGGAACACAGAGTATTTCATATGGACGCAATTTGTGTGTTAATTCGGCAATGTGAGGGAGCGAGGGAAGCAGTAAAGGAGGAATAATGCATCGGAAAAGAGATACTCGGAACCCCAAAGAAAATCCTATCGTTTCCGTAGAAACGAATCCCGATTTAGAAGGACAATGCAGGGAATCCAGAGTATTTCATATGGACGCAAATTGTGTGTTAATTCGTCAATGTGAGGGAACGAGGGATGCAGTAAAGGAGGAATAATGCATCGGAAAAGAGATACTCGGAACCCCAAAGAAAATCCTATCATTTCCGTAGAAACGTATCTCGATTTAGAAGGACAATGCAGGGAATCCAGAGAATTTCATATGGACGCAAATTGTGTGTTAATTCGTCAATGTGAGGGAGCGAGGGATGCAGTAAAGGAGGAATAATGCATCGGAAAAGAGATACTCGACTCCCAAAAGAAAATCCTATCGTTTCGGCAGAAACGTATCTCGATTTAGAAGGACAATGCAGGGAATCCAGAGTATTTCATATGGACGCAAATTGTGTGTTAATTCGTCAATGTGAGGGAGCGAGGGATGCAGTAAAGGAGGAATAATGCATCGGAAAAGAGATACTCGGAAACCCAAAGAAAATCCTTTCGTTTCCGTAGAAACGTATCTCGATTTAGAAGGACAATGCAGTGAATCCAGAGTATTTCATATGGACGCAAATTGTGTGTTAATTCGTCAATGTGAGGGAGCGAGGGATGCAGTAAAGGAGGAATAATGCATCGGAAAAGAGATACTCGACTCGCAAAGAAAATCCAATCGTTTCCGTAGAAACGTATCTCGTTTTAGAAAGATAATGCAGGGAACACAGAGTATTTCATATGGACGCAATTTGTGTGTTAATTCGGCAATGTGAGGGAGCGAGGGAAGCAGTAAAGGAGGAATAATGCATCGGAAAAGAGATCCTCGGAACCCCAAAGAAAATCCTATCGTTTCCGTAGAAACGAATCCCGATTTAGAAGGACAATGCAGGGAATCCAGAGTATTTCATATGGACGCAAATTGTGTGTTAATTCGTCAATGTGAGGGAACGAGGGATGCAGTAAAGGAGGAATAATGCATCGGAAAAGAGATACTCGGAACCCCAAAGAAAATCCTATCATTTCCGTAGAAACGTATCTCGATTTAGAAGGACAATGCAGGGAATCCAGAGAATTTCATATGGACGCAAATTGTGTGTTAATTCGTCAATGTGAGGGAGCGGGGGATGCAGTAAAGGATGAATAATGCATCGGAAAAGAGATACGCGGAACCCCAAAGAAAATCCTATCGTTTCCGTAGAAACGTATCTCGATTTAGAAGGACAATGCAGGGAATCCAGAGTATTTCATATGGACGCAAATTGTGTGTTAATTCGTCAATGTGAGGGAGCGAGGAATGCAGTAAAGGAGGAATAATGCATCGGAAAAGAGATACTCGGAACCCCAAAGAAAATCCTATCGTTTCCGTAGAAACGTAACTTGATTTAGAAGGACAATGCAACGAATCCAGAGTGTTTCATATGGACGCAAATTGTGTGTTAATTCGTCAATGTGAGGGAGCGAGGGAAGCAGTAAAGGAGGAATAATGCATCGGAAAAGTGATACTCGACTCCCAAAAGAAAATCCTTTCGTTTCCATAGAAACGTATCTCGATTTAGAAAGATAATGCAGGGAACCCAGAGTATTTCATATGGACGCAATTTGTGTGTTAATTCGGCAATGTGAGGGAGCGAGGGATGCAGTAAAGGAGGAATAATGCATCGGAAAAGAGATACTCGGAACCCCAATGAAAATCCTATCGTTTCCTTAGAAACGTATCCCGATTTAGAAGGACAATGCAGGGAATCCAGAGTATTTCATATGGACGCAAATTGTGTGTTAATTCGTCAATGTGAGGAAGCGAGGGATGCAGTAAAGGATGAATAATGCATCGGAAAAGAGATACTCGGAACCCCAAAGAAAATCCTTTCGTTTCCGTAGAAACGTATGTCGATATCGAAGGCCAATGCAGGGAATCCGGAGTATATCATATGGACTCAAATTGTGTGTTAATTCGTCAATGTGAGGGAGCGAGGGATGCAGTAAAGGAGGAATAGATGCAGTAAAGGAGGAATAATGCATCGGAAAAGAGATACTCGACTCCCAAAAGAAAATCCAATCGTTTCCGTAGAAACGTATCTCGTTTTAGAAAGATAATGCAGGGAACACAGAGTATTTCATATGGACGCAATTTGTGTGTTAATTCGGCAATGTGAGGGAGCGAGGGATGCAGTAAAGGAGGAATAATGCATCGGAAAAGAGATACTCGGAACCCCAAAGAAAATCCTATCGTTTCCGTAGAAACGAATCCCGATTTAGAAGGACAATGCAGGGAATCCAGAGTATTTCATATGGACGCAAATTGTGTGTTAATTCGTCAATGTGAGGGAACGAGGGATGCAGTAAAGGAGGAATAATGCATCAGAAAAGAGATACTCGGAACCCCAAAGAAATTCCTATCATTTCCGTAGAAACGTATCTCGATTTAGAAGGACAATGCAGGGAATCCAGAGTATTTCATATGGACGCAAATTGTGTGTTAATTCGTCAATGTGAGGGAGCGAGGGATGCAGTAAAGGATGAATAATGCATCGGAAAAGAGATACTCGGAACCCCAAAGAAAATCCTATCGTTTCCGTAGAAACGTATGTCGATATAGAAGGACAATGCAGGGAATCCGGAGTATATCATATGGACTAAATTGTGTGTTAATTCGTCAATGTGAGGGAGCGAGGGATGCAGTAAAGGAGGAATAGATGCAGTAAAGGAGGAATAATGCACCGGAAAAGAGATACTCGACTCCCAATAGAAAATCCTATCGTTTCCGTAGAAACGTATCTCGTTTTAGAAAGATAATGCAGGGAACCCAGAGTATTCCATATGGACGCAAATTGTGTGTTAATTCGGCAATGTGAGTTAGCGAGGGATGCAGTAAAGGAGGAATAATGCATCGGAAAAGAGATACTCGGAACCCCAAAGAAAATCCTATCGTTTCCGTAGAAACGTATCTCGATTTAGAAGGACAATGCAAGGAATTTAGAGTATTTCATATGGACGCAAATTGTGTGTTAATTCGTCAATGTGAGGGAGCGATAGATGCAGTAAAGGAGGAATAATGCATCGGAAAAGAGATACTCGGAATCCCAAAGAAAATCCTTTCGTTTCCGTAGAAACGTATCTCGATTTAGAAGGACAATGCAGTGAATCCAGAGTATTTCATATGGACGCAAATTGTGTGTTAATTCGTCAATGTGAGGGAGCGAGGGATGCAGTAAAGGAGGAATAATGCATCGGAAAAGAGATACTCGACTCCCAAAAGAAAATCCAATCGTTTCCGTAGAAACGTATCTCGTCTTAGAAAGATAATGCAGGGAACACAGAGTATTTCATATGGACGCAATTTGTGTGTTAATTCGGCAATGTGAGGGAGCGAGGGAAGCAGTAAAGGAGGAATAATGCATCGGAAAAGAGATACTCGGAACCCCAAAGAAAATCCTATCGTTTCCGTAGAAACGAATCCCGATTTAGAAGGACAATGCAGGGAATCCAGAGTATTTCATATGGACGCAAATTGTGTGTTAATTCGTCAATGTGAGGGAACGAGGGATGCAGTAAAGGAGGAATAATGCATCGGAAAAGAGATACTCGGAACCCCAAAGAAAATCCTATCATTTCCGTAGAAACGTATCTCGATTTAGAAGGACAATGCAGGGAATCCAGAGAATTTCATATGGACGCAAATTGTGTGTTAATTCGTCAATGTGAGGGAGCGAGGGATGCAGTAAAGGAGGAATAATGCATCGGAAAAGAGATACTCGACTCCCAAAAGAAAATCCTATCGTTTCGGCAGAAACGTATCTCGATTTAGAAGGACAATGCAGGGAATCCAGAGTATTTCATATGGACGCAAATTGTGTGTTAATTCGTCAATGTGAGGGAGCGAGGGATGCAGTAAAGGAGGAATAATGCATCGGAAAAGAGATACTCGGAAACCCAAAGAAAATCCTTTCGTTTCCGTAGAAACGTATCTCGATTTAGAAGGACAATGCAGTGAATCCAGAGTATTTCATATGGACGCAAATTGTGTGTTAATTCGTCAATGTGAGGGAGCGAGGGATGCAGTAAAGGAGGAATAATGCATCGGAAAAGAGATACTCGACTCGCAAAGAAAATCCAATCGTTTCCGTAGAAACGTATCTCGTTTTAGAAAGATAATGCAGGGAACACAGAGTATTTCATATGGACGCAATTTGTGTGTTAATTCGGCAATGTGAGGGAGCGAGGGAAGCAGTAAAGGAGGAATAATGCATCGGAAAAGAGATCCTCGGAACCCCAAAGAAAATCCTATCGTTTCCGTAGAAACGAATCCCGATTTAGAAGGACAATGCAGGGAATCCAGAGTATTTCATATGGACGCAAATTGTGTGTTAATTCGTCAATGTGAGGGAACGAGGGATGCAGTAAAGGAGGAATAATGCATCGGAAAAGAGATACTCGGAACCCCAAAGAAAATCCTATCATTTCCGTAGAAACGTATCTCGATTTAGAAGGACAATGCAGGGAATCCAGAGAATTTCATATGGACGCAAATTGTGTGTTAATTCGTCAATGTGAGGGAGCGGGGGATGCAGTAAAGGATGAATAATGCATCGGAAAAGAGATACGCGGAACCCCAAAGAAAATCCTATCGTTTCCGTAGAAACGTATCTCGATTTAGAAGGACAATGCAGGGAATCCAGAGTATTTCATATGGACGCAAATTGTGTGTTAATTCGTCAATGTGAGGGAGCGAGGAATGCAGTAAAGGAGGAATAATGCATCGGAAAAGAGATACTCGGAACCCCAAAGAAAATCCTATCGTTTCCGTAGAAACGTAACTTGATTTAGAAGGACAATGCAACGAATCCAGAGTGTTTCATATGGACGCAAATTGTGTGTTAATTCGTCAATGTGAGGGAGCGAGGGAAGCAGTAAAGGAGGAATAATGCATCGGAAAAGTGATACTCGACTCCCAAAAGAAAATCCTTTCGTTTCCATAGAAACGTATCTCGATTTAGAAAGATAATGCAGGGAACCCAGAGTATTTCATATGGACGCAATTTGTGTGTTAATTCGGCAATGTGAGGGAGCGAGGGATGCAGTAAAGGAGGAATAATGCATCGGAAAAGAGATACTCGGAACCCCAATGAAAATCCTATCGTTTCCTTAGAAACGTATCCCGATTTAGAAGGACAATGCAGGGAATCCAGAGTATTTCATATGGACGCAAATTGTGTGTTAATTCGTCAATGTGAGGAAGCGAGGGATGCAGTAAAGGATGAATAATGCATCGGAAAAGAGATACTCGGAACCCCAAAGAAAATCCTTTCGTTTCCGTAGAAACGTATGTCGATATCGAAGGCCAATGCAGGGAATCCGGAGTATATCATATGGACTCAAATTGTGTGTTAATTCGTCAATGTGAGGGAGCGAGGGATGCAGTAAAGGAGGAATAGATGCAGTAAAGGAGGAATAATGCATCGGAAAAGAGATACTCGACTCCCAAAAGAAAATCCAATCGTTTCCGTAGAAACGTATCTCGTTTTAGAAAGATAATGCAGGGAACACAGAGTATTTCATATGGACGCAATTTGTGTGTTAATTCGGCAATGTGAGGGAGCGAGGGATGCAGTAAAGGAGGAATAATGCATCGGAAAAGAGATACTCGGAACCCCAAAGAAAATCCTATCGTTTCCGTAGAAACGAATCCCGATTTAGAAGGACAATGCAGGGAATCCAGAGTATTTCATATGGACGCAAATTGTGTGTTAATTCGTCAATGTGAGGGAACGAGGGATGCAGTAAAGGAGGAATAATGCATCAGAAAAGAGATACTCGGAACCCCAAAGAAATTCCTATCATTTCCGTAGAAACGTATCTCGATTTAGAAGGACAATGCAGGGAATCCAGAGTATTTCATATGGACGCAAATTGTGTGTTAATTCGTCAATGTGAGGGAGCGAGGGATGCAGTAAAGGATGAATAATGCATCGGAAAAGAGATACTCGGAACCCCAAAGAAAATCCTATCGTTTCCGTAGAAACGTATGTCGATATAGAAGGACAATGCAGGGAATCCGGAGTATATCATATGGACTAAATTGTGTGTTAATTCGTCAATGTGAGGGAGCGAGGGATGCAGTAAAGGAGGAATAGATGCAGTAAAGGAGGAATAATGCACCGGAAAAGAGATACTCGACTCCCAATAGAAAATCCTATCGTTTCCGTAGAAACGTATCTCGTTTTAGAAAGATAATGCAGGGAACCCAGAGTATTCCATATGGACGCAAATTGTGTGTTAATTCGGCAATGTGAGTTAGCGAGGGATGCAGTAAAGGAGGAATAATGCATCGGAAAAGAGATACTCGGAACCCCAAAGAAAATCCTATCGTTTCCGTAGAAACGTATCTCGATTTAGAAGGACAATGCAAGGAATTTAGAGTATTTCATATGGACGCAAATTGTGTGTTAATTCGTCAATGTGAGGGAGCGATAGATGCAGTAAAGGAGGAATAATGCATCGGAAAAGAGATACTCGGAATCCCAAAGAAAATCCTTTCGTTTCCGTAGAAACGTATCTCGATTTAGAAGGACAATGCAGTGAATCCAGAGTATTTCATATGGACGCAAATTGTGTGTTAATTCGTCAATGTGAGGGAGCGAGGGATGCAGTAAAGGAGGAATAATGCATCGGAAAAGAGATACTCGACTCCCAAAAGAAAATCCAATCGTTTCCGTAGAAACGTATCTCGTCTTAGAAAGATAATGCAGGGAACACAGAGTATTTCATATGGACGCAATTTGTGTGTTAATTCGGCAATGTGAGGGAGCGAGGGATGCAGTAAAGGAGGAATAATGCATCGGAAAAGAGATACTCGGAACCCCAAAGAAAATCCTATCGTTTCCATAGAAACGAATCCCGATTTAGAAGGACAATGCAGGGAATCCAGAGTATTTCATATGGACGCAAATTGTGTGTTAATTCGTCAATGTGAGGGAACGAGGGATGCAGTAAAGGAGGAATAATGCATCGGAAAAGAGATACTCGGAACCCCATAAGAAAATTCTATCATTTCCGTAGAAACGTATCTCGATTTAGAAGGACAATGCAGGGAATCCAGAGAATTTCATATGGACGCAAATTGTGTGTTAATTCGTCAATGTGAGGGAGCGAGGGATGCAGTAAAGGATGAATAATGCATCGGAAAAGAGATACGCGGAACCCCAAAGAAAATCCTATCGTTTCCGTAGAAACGTATGTCGATATAGAAGGACAATGCAGGGAATCCGGAGTATATCATATGGACTCAAATTGTGTGTTAATTCGTCAATGTGAGGGAGCGAGGGATGCAGTAAAGGAGGAATAGATGCAGTAAAGGCGGAATAATGCATCGGAAAAGAGATACTCGACTCCCAAAAGAAAATCCTATCGTTTCCGTAGAAACTTATCTCGTTTTAGAAAGATAATGCAGGGAACCCAGAGTATTTCATATGGACGCAAATTGTGTGTTAATTCGGCAATGTGAGTTAGCGAGGGATGCAGTAAAGGAGGAATAATGCATCGGAAAAGAGATACTCGGAACCCCAAAGAAAATCCTATCGTTTCCGTAGAAACGTATCTCGATTTAGAAGGACAATGCAGGGAATCCAGAGTATTTCATATGGACGCAAATTGTGTGTTAATTCGTCAATGTGAGGGAGCGAGGGATGCAGTAAAGGAGGAATAATGCATCGGAAAAGAGATACTCGGAACCCCAAAGAAAATCCTATCGTTTCCGTAGAAACGTAACTTGATTTAGAAGGACAATGCAGCGAATCCAGAGTATTTCATATATACGCAAAATGTGTGTTAATTCGTCAATGTGAGGGAGCGAGGGAAGCAGTAAAGGAGGAATAATGCATCGGAAAAGAGATACTCGGAACCCCAAAGAAAATCCTATCGTTTCCGTAGAAACGTATCTCGATTTAGAAGGACAATGCAGGGAATCCAGAGTATTTCATATGGACGCAAATTGTGTTTTAATTCGTCAATGTGAGGGTGCGAGGGATGCAGTAAAGGAGGAAAAATGCATCGGAAAAGTGATACTCGACTCCCAAAAGAAAATCCTTTCGTTTCCATAGAAACGTATCTCGATTTAGAAAGATAATGCAGGGAACCCAGAGTATTTCATATGGACGCAATTTGTGTGTTAATTCGGCAATGTGAGGGAGCGAGAGATGCAGTAAACGAGGAATAATGCATCGGAAAAGAGATACTCGGAACCCCAAAGAAAATCCTGTCGTTTCCGTAGAAACGAATCCCGATTTAGAAGGGCAATGCAGGGAATCCAGAGTATTTCATATGGACGCAAATTGTGTGTTAATTCGTCAATGTGAGGGAGCGAGGGATGCAGTAAAGGAGGAATAATGCATCGGAAAAGAGATACTCGGAACCCCAAAGAAAATCCTATCGTTTCCGTAGAAACGTATCTCGATTTAGAAGGACAATGCAAGGAATTTAGAGTAATTCATATGGACGCAAATTGTGTGTTAATTCGTCAATGTGAGGGAGCGAGGGATGCAGTAAAGGAGGAATAATGCATCGGAAAAGAGATACTCGGAACCCCAAAGAAAATCCTATCGTTTCCGTAGAAACGTATATCGATTTAGAAGGACAATGCAGGGAATCCAGAGTATTTCATATGGACGCAAATTGTGTGTTAATTCGTCAATGTGAGGGAGCGAGGGATGCAGTAAAGGAGGAATAATGCATCGGAAAAGAGATACTCGGAACCCCAAAGAAAATCCTATCGTTTCCGTAGAAACGTAGCTCGATTTAGAAGGACAATGCAGGGAATCCACAGTATTTCATATGGACGCAAATTGTGTGTTAATTCATCAATCTGAGGAAGCGAGGGATGCAGTAAAGGAGGAATAATTCATCGGAAAAGAGATACGCGGAACCCCAAAGAAAATCCTATCGTTTCCGTAGAAACGTATCTCGATGTAGAAGGACAATGCAGGGAATCCAGAGTATTTCATATGGACGCAAATTGTGTGTTAATTCGTCAATGTGAGGGAGCGAGGGATGCAGTAAAGGAGGAATAATGCATCGGAAAAGAGATACTCGGATACCCAAAGAAAATCCTTTCGTTTCCGTAGAAACGTATCTCGATTTAGAAGGACAATGCAGGGAATCCAGAGTATTTCATATGGACGCAAATTGTGTGTTAATTCGTCAATGTGAGGGAGCGAGGGATGCAGTAAAGAAGGAATAATGCATCGGAAAAGAGACACTCGACTCCCAAAAGAAAATACTATCGTTTCCGTAGAAACGTATCTCGTTTTAGAAAGATAATGCAGGGAACCCAGAGTATTTCATATGGACGGAATTTGTGTGTTAATTCGGCAATGTGAGGGAGCGAGGGATGCAGTAAAGGAGGAATTATGCATCGGAAAAGAGATACTCGGAACCCCAAAGAAAATCCTATCGTTTCCGTAGAAACGAATCCCGATTTAGAAGGACAATGCAGAGAATCCAGAGTATTTCATATGGACGCAAATTGGGTGTTAATTCGTCAATGTGAGGGAACGAGGGATGCAGTAAAGGAGCAATAATGCATCGGAAAAGAGATACTCGGAACCCCAAAGAAAATCCAATCGTTTCCGTAGAAACGTATCTCGATTTAGAAGGACAATGCAGGGAATCCAGAGTATTTCATATGGACGCAAATTGTGTGTTAATTCGTCAATGTGAGTTAGCGAGGGATGCAGTAAAGGAGGAATAATGGATCGGAAAAGAGATACACGGAACCCCAAAGAAAATCCTGTAGTTTCCGTAGAAACGTATCTGGATTTAGAAGGACAATGCAGGGAATCCAGAGTATTTCATATGGACGCAAATTGTGTGTTAATTCGTCAATGTGAGGGAGCGAGGGATGCAGTAAAGGAGGAATAATGCATCGGAAAAGAGATACTCGGATACCCAAAGAAAATCCTTTCGTTTCCGTAGAAACGTATCTCGATTTAGAAGGACAATGCAGAGAATCCAGAGTATTTCATATGGACGCAAATTGTATGTTAATTCGTCAATGTGAGGGAGCGAGGGATGCAGTAAAGAAGGAATAATGCATCGGAAAAGAGACACTCGACTCCCAAAAGAAAATACTATCGTTTCCGTAGAAACGTATCTCGTTTTAGAAAGATAATGCAGGGAACCCAGAGTATTTCATATGGACGGAATTTGTGTGTTAATTCGGCAATGTGAGGGAGCGAGGGATGCAGTAAAGGAGGAATTATGCATCGGAAAAGAGATACTCGGAACCCCAAAGAAAATCCTATCGTTTCCGTAGAAACGAATCCCGATTTAGAAGGACAATGCAGAGAATCCAGAGTATTTCATATGGACGCAAATTGGGTGTTAATTCGTCAATGTGAGGGAACGAGGGATGCAGTAAAGGAGCAATAATGCATCGGAAAAGAGATACTCGGAACCCCAAAGAAAATCCAATCGTTTCCGTAGAAACGTATCTCGATTTAGAAGGACAATGCAGGGAATCCAGAGTATTTCATATGGACGCAAATTGTGTGTTAATTCGTCAATGTGAGTTAGCGAGGGATGCAGTAAAGGAGGAATAATGGATCGGAAAAGAGATACACGGAACCCCAAAGAAAATCCTGTTGTTTCCGTAGAAACGTATCTGGATTTAGAAGGACAATGCAGGGAATCCAGAGTATTTCATATGGACGCAAATTGTGTGTTAATTCGTCAATGTGAGTGAGCGAGGGATGCAGTAAAGAAGGAATAATGCATCGGAAAAGAGACACTCGACTCCCAAAAGAAAATACTATCGTTTCCGTAGAAACATATCTCGTTTTAGAAAGATAATGCAGGGAACCCAGAGTATTTCATATGGACGGAATTTGTGTGTTAATTCGGCAATGTGAGGGAGCGAGGGATGCAGTAAAGGAGGAATAATGCATCGGAAAAGAGATACTCGGATACCCAAAGAAAATCCTTTCGTTTCCGTAGAAACGTATCTCGATTTAGAAGGACAATGCAGGGAATCCAGAGTATTTCATATGGACGCAAATTGTGTGTTAATTCGTCAATGTGAGGGAGCGAGGGATGCAGTAAAGAAGGAATAATGCATCGGAAAAGAGACACTCGACTCCCAAAAGAAAATACTATCGTTTCCGTAGAAACGTATCTCGTTTTAGAAAGATAATGCAGGGAACCCAGAGTATTTCATATGGACGGAATTTGTGTGTTAATTCGGCAATGTGAGGGAGCGAGGGATGCAGTAAAGGAGGAATTATGCATCGGAAAAGAGATACTCGGAACCCCAAAGAAAATCCTATCGTTTCCGTAGAAACGTATCTCGATTTAGAAGGACAATGCAGGGAATCCAGAGTATTTCATATGGACGCAAATTGTGTGTTAATTCGTCAATGTGAGGGAGCGAGGGATGCAGTAAAGGAGGAATAATGCATCGGAAAAGAGATACTCGGAACCCCAAAGAAAATCCTATCGTTTCCGTAGAAACGTAACTTGATTTAGAAGGACAATGCAACGAATCCAGAGTATTTCATATATACGCAAAATGTGTGTTAATTCGTCAATGTGAGGGAGCGAGGGAAGCAGTAAAGGAGGAATAATGCATCGGAAAAGAGATACTCGGAACCCCAAAGAAAATCCTATCGTTTCCGTAGAAACGTATCTCGATTTAGAAGGACAATGCAGGGAATCCAGAGTATTTCATATGGACGCAAATTGTGTTTTAATTCGTCAATGTGAGGGTGCGAGGGATGCAGTAAAGGAGGAAAAATGCATCGGAAAAGTGATACTCGACTCCCAAAAGAAAATCCTTTCGTTTCCATAGAAACGTATCTCGATTTAGAAAGATAATGCAGGGAACCCAGAGTATTTCATATGGACGCAATTTGTGTGTTAATTCGGCAATGTGAGGGAGCGAGAGATGCAGTAAACGAGGAATAATGCATCGGAAAAGAGATACTCGGAACCCCAAAGAAAATCCTGTCGTTTCCGTAGAAACGAATCCCGATTTAGAAGGGCAATGCAGGGAATCCAGAGTATTTCATATGGACGCAAATTGTGTGTTAATTCGTCAATGTGAGGGAGCGAGGGATGCAGTAAAGGAGGAATAATGCATCGGAAAAGAGATACTCGGAACCCCAAAGAAAATCCTATCGTTTCCGTAGAAACGTATCTCGATTTAGAAGGACAATGCAAGGAATTTAGAGTAATTCATATGGACGCAAATTGTGTGTTAATTCGTCAATGTGAGGGAGCGAGGGATGCAGTAAAGGAGGAATAATGCATCGGAAAAGAGATACTCGGAACCCCAAAGAAAATCCTATCGTTTCCGTAGAAACGTATATCGATTTAGAAGGACAATGCAGGGAATCCAGAGTATTTCATATGGACGCAAATTGTGTGTTAATTCGTCAATGTGAGGGAGCGAGGGATGCAGTAAAGGAGGAATAATGCATCGGGAAAGAGATACTCGGAACCCCAAAGAAAATCCTATCGTTTCCGTAGAAACGTATCTCGATTTAGAAGGACAATGCAGGGAATCCACAGTATTTCATATGGACGCAAATTGTGTGTTAATTCATCAATCTGAGGAAGCGAGGGATGCAGTAAAGGAGGAATAATTCATCGGAAAAGAGATACGCGGAACCCCAAAGAAAATCCTATCGTTTCCGTAGAAACGTATCTCGATGTAGAAGGACAATGCAGGGAATCCAGAGTATTTCATATGGACGCAAATTGTGTGTTAATTCGTCAATGTGAGGGAGCGAGGGATGCAGTAAAGGAGGAATAATGCATCGGAAAAGAGATACTCGGATACCCAAAGAAAATCCTTTCGTTTCCGTAGAAACGTATCTCGATTTAGAAGGACAATGCAGGGAATCCAGAGTATTTCATATGGACGCAAATTGTGTGTTAATTCGTCAATGTGAGGGAGCGAGGGATGCAGTAAAGAAGGAATAATGCATCGGAAAAGAGACACTCGACTCCCAAAAGAAAATACTATCGTTTCCGTAGAAACGTATCTCGTTTTAGAAAGATAATGCAGGGAACCCAGAGTATTTCATATGGACGGAATTTGTGTGTTAATTCGGCAATGTGAGGGAGCGAGGGATGCAGTAAAGGAGGAATTATGCATCGGAAAAGAGATACTCGGAACCCCAAAGAAAATCCTATCGTTTCCGTAGAAACGAATCCCGATTTAGAAGGACAATGCAGAGAATCCAGAGTATTTCATATGGACGCAAATTGGGTGTTAATTCGTCAATGTGAGGGAACGAGGGATGCAGTAAAGGAGCAATAATGCATCGGAAAAGAGATACTCGGAACCCCAAAGAAAATCCAATCGTTTCCGTAGAAACGTATCTCGATTTAGAAGGACAATGCAGGGAATCCAGAGTATTTCATATGGACGCAAATTGTGTGTTAATTCGTCAATGTGAGTTAGCGAGGGATGCAGTAAAGGAGGAATAATGGATCGGAAAAGAGATACACGGAACCCCAAAGAAAATCCTGTAGTTTCCGTAGAAACGTATCTGGATTTAGAAGGACAATGCAGGGAATCCAGAGTATTTCATATGGACGCAAATTGTGTGTTAATTCGTCAATGTGAGGGAGCGAGGGATGCAGTAAAGGAGGAATAATGCATCGGAAAAGAGATACTCGGATACCCAAAGAAAATCCTTTCGTTTCCGTAGAAACGTATCTCGATTTAGAAGGACAATGCAGGGAATCCAGAGTATTTCATATGGACGCAAATTGTATGTTAATTCGTCAATGTGAGGGAGCGAGGGATGCAGTAAAGAAGGAATAATGCATCGGAAAAGAGACACTCGACTCCCAAAAGAAAATACTATCGTTTCCGTAGAAACGTATCTCGTTTTAGAAAGATAATGCAGGGAACCCAGAGTATTTCATATGGACGGAATTTGTGTGTTAATTCGGCAATGTGAGGGAGCGAGGGATGCAGTAAAGGAGGAATTATGCATCGGAAAAGAGATACTCGGAACCCCAAAGAAAATCCTATCGTTTCCGTAGAAACGAATCCCGATTTAGAAGGACAATGCAGAGAATCCAGAGTATTTCATATGGACGCAAATTGGGTGTTAATTCGTCAATGTGAGGGAACGAGGGATGCAGTAAAGGAGCAATAATGCATCGGAAAAGAGATACTCGGAACCCCAAAGAAAATCCAATCGTTTCCGTAGAAACGTATCTCGATTTAGAAGGACAATGCAGGGAATCCAGAGTATTTCATATGGACGCAAATTGTGTGTTAATTCGTCAATGTGAGTTAGCGAGGGATGCAGTAAAGGAGGAATAATGGATCGGAAAAGAGATACACGGAACCCCAAAGAAAATCCTGTTGTTTCCGTAGAAACGTATCTGGATTTAGAAGGACAATGCAGGGAATCCAGAGTATTTCATATGGACGCAAATTGTGTGTTAATTCGTCAATGTGAGTGAGCGAGGGATGCAGTAAAGAAGGAATAATGCATCGGAAAAGAGACACTCGACTCCCAAAAGAAAATACTATCGTTTCCGTAGAAACGTATCTCGTTTTAGAAAGATAATGCAGGGAACCCAGAGTATTTCATATGGACGGAATTTGTGTGTTAATTCGGCAATGTGAGGGAGCGAGGGATGCAGTAAAGGAGGAATAATGCATCGGAAAAGAGATACTCGGATACCCAAAGAAAATCCTTTCGTTTCCGTAGAAACGTATCTCGATTTAGAAGGACAATGCAGGGAATCCAGAGTATTTCATATGGACGCAAATTGTGTGTTAATTCGTCAATGTGAGGGAGCGAGGGATGCAGTAAAGAAGGAATAATGCATCGGAAAAGAGACACTCGACTCCCAAAAGAAAATACTATCGTTTCCGTAGAAACGTATCTCGTTTTAGAAAGATAATGCAGGGAACCCAGAGTATTTCATATGGACGGAATTTGTGTGTTAATTCGGCAATGTGAGGGAGCGAGGGATGCAGTAAAGGAGGAATAATGCATCGGAAAAGAGATACTCGGAACCCCAAAGAAAATCCTATCGTTTCCGTAGAAACGTATATCGATTTAGAAGGACAATGCAGGGAATCCAGAGTATTTCATATGGACGCAAATTGTGTGTTAATTCGTCAATGTGAGGGAGCGAGGGATGCAGTAAAGGAGGAATAATGCATCGGAAAAGAGATACTCGGAACCCCAAAGAAAATCCTATCGTTTCCGTAGAAACGTATCTCGATTTAGAAGGACAATGCAGGGAATCCACAGTATTTCATATGGACGCAAATTGTGTGTTAATTCATCAATCTGAGGAAGCGAGGGATGCAGTAAAGGAGGAATAATTCATCGGAAAAGAGATACGCGGAACCCCAAAGAAAATCCTATCGTTTCCGTAGAAACGTATCTCGATGTAGAAGGACAATGCAGGGAATCCAGAGTATTTCATATGGACGCAAATTGTGTGTTAATTCGTCAATGTGAGGGAGCGAGGGATGCAGTAAAGGAGGAATAATGCATCGGAAAAGAGATACTCGGATACCCAAAGAAAATCCTTTCGTTTCCGTAGAAACGTATCTCGATTTAGAAGGACAATGCAGGGAATCCAGAGTATTTCATATGGACGCAAATTGTGTGTTAATTCGTCAATGTGAGGGAGCGAGGGATGCAGTAAAGAAGGAATAATGCATCGGAAAAGAGACACTCGACTCCCAAAAGAAAATACTATCGTTTCCGTAGAAACGTATCTCGTTTTAGAAAGATAATGCAGGGAACCCAGAGTATTTCATATGGACGGAATTTGTGTGTTAATTCGGCAATGTGAGGGAGCGAGGGATGCAGTAAAGGAGGAATTATGCATCGGAAAAGAGATACTCGGAACCCCAAAGAAAATCCTATCGTTTCCGTAGAAACGAATCCCGATTTAGAAGGACAATGCAGAGAATCCAGAGTATTTCATATGGACGCAAATTGGGTGTTAATTCGTCAATGTGAGGGAACGAGGGATGCAGTAAAGGAGCAATAATGCATCGGAAAAGAGATACTCGGAACCCCAAAGAAAATCCAATCGTTTCCGTAGAAACGTATCTCGATTTAGAAGGACAATGCAGGGAATCCAGAGTATTTCATATGGACGCAAATTGTGTGTTAATTCGTCAATGTGAGTTAGCGAGGGATGCAGTAAAGGAGGAATAATGGATCGGAAAAGAGATACACGGAACCCCAAAGAAAATCCTGTAGTTTCCGTAGAAACGTATCTGGATTTAGAAGGACAATGCAGGGAATCCAGAGTATTTCATATGGACGCAAATTGTGTGTTAATTCGTCAATGTGAGGGAGCGAGGGATGCAGTAAAGGAGGAATAATGCATCGGAAAAGAGATACTCGGATACCCAAAGAAAATCCTTTCGTTTCCGTAGAAACGTATCTCGATTTAGAAGGACAATGCAGGGAATCCAGAGTATTTCATATGGACGCAAATTGTATGTTAATTCGTCAATGTGAGGGAGCGAGGGATGCAGTAAAGAAGGAATAATGCATCGGAAAAGAGACACTCGACTCCCAAAAGAAAATACCATCGTTTCCGTAGAAACGTATCTCGTTTTAGAAAGATAATGCAGGGAACCCAGAGTATTTCATATGGACGGAATTTGTGTGTTAATTCGGCAATGTGAGGGAGCGAGGGATGCAGTAAAGGAGGAATTATGCATCGGAAAAGAGATACTCGGAACCCCAAAGAAAATCCTATCGTTTCCGTAGAAACGAATCCCGATTTAGAAGGACAATGCAGAGAATCCAGAGTATTTCATATGGACGCAAATTGGGTGTTAATTCGTCAATGTGAGGGAACGAGGGATGCAGTAAAGGAGCAATAATGCATCGGAAAAGAGATACTCGGAACCCCAAAGAAAATCCAATCGTTTCCGTAGAAACGTATCTCGATTTAGAAGGACAATGCAGGGAATCCAGAGTATTTCATATGGACGCAAATTGTGTGTTAATTCGTCAATGTGAGTTAGCGAGGGATGCAGTAAAGGAGGAATAATGGATCGGAAAAGAGATACACGGAACCCCAAAGAAAATCCTGTTGTTTCCGTAGAAACGTATCTGGATTTAGAAGGACAATGCAGGGAATCCAGAGTATTTCATATGGACGCAAATTGTGTGTTAATTCGTCAATGTGAGTGAGCGAGGGATGCAGTAAAGAAGGAATAATGCATCGGAAAAGAGACACTCGACTCCCAAAAGAAAATACTATCGTTTCCGTAGAAACGTATCTCGTTTTAGAAAGATAATGCAGGGAACCCAGAGTATTTCATATGGACGGAATTTGTGTGTTAATTCGGCAATGTGAGGGAGCGAGGGATGCAGTAAAGGAGGAATAATGCATCGGAAAAGAGATACTCGGATACCCAAACAAAATCCTTTCGTTTCCGTAGAAACGTATCTCGATTTAGAAGGACAATGCAGGGAATCCAGAGTATTTCATATGGACGCAAATTGTGTGTTAATTCGTCAATGTGAGGGAGCGAGGGATGCAGTAAAGAAGGAATAATGCATCGGAAAAGAGACACTCGACTCCCAAAAGAAAATACTATCGTTTCCGTAGAAACGTATCTCGTTTTAGAAAGATAATGCAGGGAACCCAGAGTATTTCATATGGACGGAATTTGTGTGTTAATTCGGCAATGTGAGGGAGCGAGGGATGCAGTAAAGGAGGAATTATGCATCGGAAAAGAGATACTCGGAACCCCAAAGAAAATCCTATCGTTTCCGTAGAAACGAATCCCGATTTAGAAGGACAATGCAGAGAATCCAGAGTATTTCATATGGACGCAAATTGGGTGTTAATTCGTCAATGTGAGGGAACGAGGGATGCAGTAATGGAGCAATAATGCATCGGAAAAGAGATACTCGGAACCCCAAAGAAAATCCAATCGTTTCCGTAGAAACGTATCTCGATTTAGAAAGACAATGCAGGGAATCCAGAGTATTTCATATGGACGCAAATTGTGTGTTAATTCGTCAATGTGAGTTAGCGAGGGATGCAGTAAAGGAGGAATAATGGATCGGAAAAGAGATACACGGAACCCCAAAGAAAATCCTGTTGTTTCCGTAGAAACGTATCTGGATTTAGAAGGACAATGCAGGGAATCCAGAGTATTTCATATGGACGCAAATTGTGTGTTAATTCGTCAATGTGAGGGAGCGAGGGATGCAGTAAAGGAGGAATAATGCATCGGAAAAGAGATACTCGGAACCCCAATGAAAATCCTATCGTTTCCGTAGAAACGTATCCCGATTTAGAAGGACAATGCAGGGAATCCAGAGTATTTCATATGGACGCAAATTGTGTGTTAATTCGTCAATGTGAGGGAGCGAGGGATGCAGTAAAGGATGAATAATGCATCGGAAAAGAGATACTCGGAAACCCAAAGAAAATCCTTTCGTTTCCGTAGAAACGTATCTCGATTTAGAAGGACAATGCAGGGAAACCAGAGTATTTCATATGGACGCAAATTGTGTGTTAATTCGTCAATGTGAGGGAGCGAGGGATGCAGTAAAGGAGGAATAATGCATCGGAAAAGAGATACTCGACTCCCAAAAGAAAATCCAATCGTTTCCGTAGAAACGTATCTCGTTTTAGAAAGATAATGCAGAGAACACAGAGTATTTCATATGGACGCAATTTGTGTGTTAATTCGGCAATGTGAGGGAGCGAGGGATGCAGTAAAGGAGGAATAATGCATCGGAAAAGAGATACTCGGAACCCCAAAGAAAATCCTATCGTTTCCGTAGAAACGAATCCCGATTTAGAAGGACAATGCAGGGAATCCAGAGTATTTCATATGGACGCAAATTGTGTGTTAATTCGTCAATGTGAGGGAACGAGGGATGCAGTAAAGGAGGAATAATGCATCAGAAAAGAGATACTCGGAACCCCAAAGAAATTCCTATCATTTCCGTAGAAACGTATCTCGATTTAGAAGGACAATGCAGGGAATCCAGAGTATTTCATATGGACGCAAATTGTGTGTTAATTCGTCAATGTGAGGGAGCGAGGGATGCAGTAAAGGATGAATAATGCATCGGAAAAGAGATACTCGGAACCCCAAAGAAAATCCTATCGTTTCCGTAGAAACGTATGTCGATATAGAAGGACAATGCAGGGAATCCGGAGTATATCATATGGACTAAATTGTGTGTTAATTCGTCAATGTGAGGGAGCGAGGGATGCAGTAAAGGAGGAATAGATGCAGTAAAGAAGGAATAATGCATCGGAAAAGAGATACTCGACTCCCAAAAGAAAATCCTATCGTTTCCGTAGAAACGTTTCTCGTTTTAGAAAGATAATGCAGGGAACCCAGAGTATTTCATATGGACGCAAATTGTGTGTTAATTCGGCAATGTGAGTTAGCGAGGGATGCAGTAAAGGAGGAATAATGCATCGGAAAAGAGATACTCGGAACCCCAAAGAAAATCCTATCGTTTCCGTAGAAACGTATCTCGATTTAGAAGGACAATGCAAGGAATTTAGAGTATTTCATATGGACGCAAATTGTGTGTTAATTCGTCAATGTGAGGGAGCGAGGGATGCAGTAAAGGAGGAATAATGCATCGGAAAAGAGATACTCGGAACCCCAAAGAAAATCCTATCGTTTCCGTAGAAACGTATATCGATTTCGAAGGACAATGCAGGGAATCCGGATTATATCATATGGACTCAAATTGTGTGTTAATTCGTCAATGTGAGGGAGCGAGGGCTGCAGTAAAGGAGGAATAGATGCAGTAAAGGAGGAATAATGCATCGGAAAAGAGATACTCGACTCCCAAAAGAAAATCCTATCGTTTCCGTAGAAACGTATCTCGTTTTAGAAAGATAATGCACGGAACCCAGAGTATTTCATATGGACGCAAATTGTGTGTTAATTCGGCAATGTGAGTTAGCGAGGGATGCAGTAAAGGAGGAATAATGCATCGGAAAAGAGATACTCGGAACCCCAATGAAAATCCTATCGTTTCGGCAGAAACGTATCTCGATTTAGAAGGACAATGCAGGGAATCCAGAGTATTTCATATGGACGCAAATTGTTTGTTAATTCGTCAATGTGAGGGAGCGAGGGATGCAGTAAAGGAGGAATAATGTATCGGAAAAGAGATACTCGGAAACCCAAAGAAAATCCTTTCGTTTCCGTAGAAACGTATCTCGATTTAGAAGGACAATGCAGTGAATCCAGAGTATTTCATATGGACGCAAATTGTGTGTTAATTCGTCAATGTGAGGGAGCGAGGGATGCAGTAAAGGAGGAATAATGCATCGGAAAAGAGATACTCGACTCCCAAAAGAAAATCCAATCGTTTCCGTAGAAACGTATCTCGTTTTAGAAAGATAATGCAGGGAACACAGAGTATTTCATATGGACGCAATTTGTGTGTTAATTCGGCAATGGGAGGGAGCGAGGGAAGCAGTAAAGTAGGAATAATGCATCGGAAAAGAGATACTCGGAACCCCAAAGAAAATCCTATCGTTTCCGTAGAAACGAATCCCAATTTAGAAGGACAATGCAGGGAATCCAGAGTATTTCATATGGACGCAAATTGTGTGTTAATTCGTCAATGTGAGGGAACGAGGGATGCAGTAAAGGAGGAATAATGCATCGGAAAAGAGTTACTCAAAACCCCAAAGAAAATCCTATCATTTCCGTAGAAACGTATCTCGATTTAGAAGGACAATGCAGGGAATCCAGAGAATTTCATATGGACGCAAATTGTGTGTTAATTCGTCAATGTGAGGGAGCGAGGGATGCAGTAAAGGAAGAATAATGCATCGGAAAAGAGATACGCGGAACCCCAAAGAAAATCCTATCGTTTCCGTAGAAACGTATGTCGATATAGAAGGACAATGCAGGGAATCCGGAGTATATCATATGGACTCAAATTGTGTGTTAATTCGTCAATGTGAGGGAGCGAGGGATGCAGTAAAGGAGGAATAGATGCAGTAAAGGCGGAATAATGCATCGGAAAAGAGATACTCGACTCCCAAAAGAAAATCCTATCGTTTCCGTAGAAACTTATCTCGTTTTAGAAAGATAATGCAGGGAACCCAGAGTATTTCATATGGACGCAAATTGTGTGTTAATTCGGCAATGTGAGTTAGCGAGGGATGCAGTAAAGGAGGAATAATGCATCGGAAAAGAGATACTCGGAACCCCAAAGAAAATCCTATCGTTTCCGTAGAAACGTATCTCGATTTAGAAGGACAATGCAGGGAATCCAGAGTATTTCATATGGACGCAAATTGTGTGTTAATTCGTCAATGTGAGGGAGCGAGGGATGCAGTAAAGGAGGAATAATGCATCGGAAAAGAGATACTCGGAACCCCAAAGAAAATCCTATCGTTTCCGTATAAACGTAACTTGATTTAGAAGGACAATGCAACGAATCCAGAGTATTTCATATGGACGCAAATTGTGTGTTAATTCGTCAATGTGAGGGAGCGAGGGAAGCAGTAAAGGAGCAATAATGCATCGGAAAAGAGATACTCGGAACCCCAAAGAAAATCCTATCGTTTCCGTAGAAACGTATCTCGATTTAGAAGGACAATGCAGGGAATCCAGAGTATTTCATATGGACGCAAATTGTGTGTTAATTCGTCAATGTGAGGGAGCGAGGGATGCAGTAAAGGAGGAAAAATGCATCGGAAAAGTGATACTCGACTCCCAAAAGAAAATCCTTTCGTTTCCATAGAAACGTATCTCGATTTAGAAAGATAATGCAGGGAACCCAGAGTATTTCATATGGACGCAATTTGTGTGTTAATTCGGCAATGTGAGGGAGCGAGGGATGCAGTAAAGGAGGAATAATGCATCGGAAATGAGATACTCGGAACCCCAATGAAAATCCTATCGTTTCCGTAGAAACGTATCCCGATTTAGAAGGACAATGCAGGGAATCCAGAGTATTTCATATGGACGCAAATTGTGTGTTAATTCGTCAATGTGAGGAAGCGAGGAATGCAGTAAAGGATGAATAATGCATCGGAAAAGAGATACTCGGAACCCCAAAGAAAATCCTTTCGTTTCCGTAGAAACGTATGTCGATATCGAAGGCCAATGCAGGGAATCCGGAGTATATCATATGGACTCAAATTGTGTGTTAATTCGTCAATGTGAGGGAGCGAGGGATGCAGTAAAGGAGGAATAGATGCAGTAAAGGAGGAATAATGCATCGGAAAAGAGATACTCGACTCCCAAAAGAAAATCCTATCGTTTCCGTAGAAACGTATCTCGTTGTAGAAAGATAATGCAGGGAACCCAGAGTATTTCATATGGACGCAAATTGTGTGTTAATTCGGCAATGTGAGTTAGCGAGGTATGCAGTAAAGGAGGAATAATGCATCGGAAAAGAGATACTCGGAACCCCAAAGAAAATCCTATCGTTTCCGCAGAAACGTATCTCGATTTAGAAGGACAATGCAGGGAATCCAGAGTATTTCATATGGACGCAAATTGTGTGTTAATTCGTCAATGTGAGGGAGCGAGGGATGCAGTAAAGGAGGAATAATGCATCGGAAAAGAGATACTCGGAAACCCAAAGAAAATCCTTTCGTTTCCGTAGAAACGTATCTCGAATTAGAAGGACAATGCAGGGAATCCAGAGTATTTCATATGGACGCAAATTGTGTGTTAATTCGTCAATGTGAGGGAGCGAGGGATGCAGTAAAGGAGGAATATTGCATCGGAAAAGAGATACTCGACTCCCAAAAGAAAATCCAATCGTTTCCGTAGAAACGTATCTCGTTTTAGAAAGATAATGCAGGGAACACAGAGTATTTCATATGGACGCAATTTGTGTGTTAATTCGGCAATGTGAGGGAGCGAGGGATGCAGTAAATTAGGAATAATGCATCGGATAAGAGATACTCGGAACCCCAAAGAAAATCCTATCGTTTCCGTAGAAACGAATCCCGATTTAGAAGGACAATGCAGGGAATCCAGAGTATTTCATATGGACGCAAATTGTGTGTTAATTCGTCAATGTGAGGGAACGAGGGATGCAAGTAAAGGAGGAATAATGCATCAGAAAAGAGATACTCGGAACCCCAAAGAAATTCCTATCATTTCCGTAGAAACGTATCTCGATTTAGAAGGACAACGCAGGGAATCCAGAGTATTTCATATGGACGCAAATTGTGTGTTAATTCGTCAATGTGAGGGAGCGAGGGATGCAGTAAAGGATGAATAATGCATCGGAAAAGAGATACTCGGAACCCCAAAGAAAATCCTATCGTTTCCGTAGAAACGTATGTCGATATAGAAGGACAATGCAGGGAATCCGGAGTATATCATATGGACTAAATTGTGTGTTAATTCGTCAATGTGAGGGAGCGAGGGATGCAGTAAAGGAGGAATAGATGCAGTAAAGGAGGAATAATGCATCGGAAAAGAGATACTCGACTCCCAAAAGAAAATCCTATCGTTTCCGTAGAAACGTATCTCGTTTTAGAAAGATAATGCACGGAACCCAGAGTATTTCATATGGACGCAAATTGTGTGTTAATTCGGCAATGTGAGTTAGCGAGGGATGCAGTAAAGGAGGAATAATGCATCGGAAAAGAGATACTCGGAACCCCAAAGAAAATCCTATCGTTTCAGTAGAAAGGTATCTCGATTTAGAAGGACAATGCAAGGAATTTAGAGTATTTCATATGGACGCAAATTATGTGTTAATTCGTCAATGTGAGGGAACGAGGGATGCAGTAAAGGAGGAATAATGCATCGGAAAAGAGATACTCGGAACCCCAAAGAAAATCCTATCGTTTCCGTAGAAACGTATATCGATTTAGAAGGACAATGCAGGGAATCCGGATTATATCATATGGACTCAAATTGTGTGTTAATTCGTCAATGTGAGGGAGCGAGGGATGCAGTAAAGGAGGAATAGATGCAGTAAAGGAGGAATAATGCATCGGAAAAGAGATACTCGACTCCCAAAAGAAAATCCTATCGTTTCCGTAGAAACGTATCTCGTTTTAGAAAGATAATGCAGGGAACCCAGAGTATTTCATATGGACGCAAATTGTGTGTTAATTCGGCAATGTGAGTTAGCGAGGGATGCAGTAAAGGAGGAATAATGCATCGGAAAAGAGATACTCGGAACCCCAAAGAAAATCCTATCGTTTCCGCAGAAACGTATCTCGATTTAGAAGGACAATGCAGGGAATCCAGAGTATTTCATATGGACGCAAATTGTGTGTTAATTCGTCAATGTGAGGGAACGAGGGATGCAGTAAAGGAGGAATAAATCATCAGAAAAGAGATACTCGGAACCCCAAAGAAATTCCTATCATTTCCGTAGAAACGTATCTCGATTTAGAAGGACAATGCAGGGAATCCAGAGTATTTCATATGGACGCAAATTGTGTGTTAATTCGTCAATGTGAGGGAGCGAGGGATGCAGTAAAGGATGAATAATGCATCGGAAAAGAGATACTCGGAACCCCAAAGAAAATCCTATCGTTTCCGTAGAAACGTATGTCGATATAGAAGGACAATGCAAGGAATCCGGAGTAAATCATATGGACTAAATTGTGTGTTAATTCGTCAATGTGAGGGAGCGAGGGATGCAGTAAAGGAGGAATAGATGCAGTAAAGGAGGAATAATGCATCGGAAAAGAGATACTCGACTCCCAAAAGAAAATCCTATCGTTTCCGTAGAAACGTATCTCGTTTTAGAAAGATAATGCAGGGAACCCAGAGTATTTCAGATGGACGCAAATTGTGTGTTAATTCGGCAATGTGAGTTAGCGAGGGATGCAGTAAAGGAGGAATAATGCATCGGAAAAGAGATACTCGGAAACCCAAAGAAAATCCTATCGTTTCCGCAGAAACGTATCTCGATTTAGAAGGACAATGCAGGGAATCCAGAGTATTTCATATGGACGCAAATTGTGTGTTAATTCGTCAATGAGAGGGAGCGAGGGATGCAGTAAAGGAGGAATAATGCATCGGAAAAGAGATACTCGGAATCCCAAAGAAAATTGTTTCGTTTCCGTAGAAACGTATCTCGATTTAGAAGGACAATGCAGTGAATCCAGAGTATTTCATATGGACGCAAATTGTGTGTTAATTCGTCAATGTGAGGGAGCGAGGGATGCAGTAAAGGAGGAATAATGCATCGGAAAAGAGATACTCGACTCCCAAAAGAAAATCCAATCGTTTCCGTAGAAACGTATCTCGTTTTAGAAAGATAATGCAGGGAACACAGAGTATTTCATATGGACGCAATTTGTGTGTTAATTCGGCAATGTGAGGGAGCGAGGGATGCAGTAAAGGAGGAATAATGCATCGGAAAAGAGATACTCGGAACCCCAAAGAAAATCCTATCGTTTCCATAGAAACGAATCCCGATTTAGAAGGACAATGCAGGGAATCCAGAGTATTTCATATGGACGCAAATTGTGTGTTAATTCGTCAATGTGAGGGAACGAGGGATGCAGTAAAGGAGGAATAATGCATCGGAAAAGAGATACTCGGAACCCCAAAGAAAATCCTATCATTTCCGTAGAAACGTATCTCGATTTAGAAGGACAATGCAGGGAATCCAGAGAATTTCATATGGACGCAAATTGTGTGTTAATTCGTCAATGTGAGGGAGCGAGGGATGCAGTAAAGGATGAATAATGCATCGGAAAAGAGATACGCGGAACCCCAAAGAAAATCCTATCGTTTCCGTAGAAACGTATGTCGATATAGAAGGACAATGCAGGGAATCCGGAGTATATCATATGGACTCAAATTGTGTGTTAATTCGTCAATGTGAGGGAGCGAGGGATGCAGTAAAGGAGGAATAGATGCAGTAAAGGCGGAATAATGCATCGGAAAAGAGATACTCGACTACCAAAAGAAAATCCTATCGTTTCCGTAGAAACTTATCTCGTTTTAGAAAGATAATGCAGGGAACCCAGAGTATTTCATATGGACGCAAATTGTGTGTTAATTCGGCAATGTGAGTTAGCGAGGGATGCAGTAAAGGAGGAATAATGCATCGGAAAAGAGATACTCGGAACCCCAAAGAAAATCCTTTCGTTTCCGTAGAAACGTATCTCGATTTAGAAGGACAATGCAGGGAATCCAGAGTATTTCATATGGACGCAAATTGTGTGTTAATTCGTCAATGTGAGGGAGCGAGGGATGCAGTAAAGGAGGAATAATGCATCGGAAAAGAGATACTCGGAACCCCAAAGAAAATCCTATCGTTTCCGTAGAAACGTAACTTGATTTAGAAGGACAATAAAACGAATCCAGAGTATTTGATATGGACGGAAATTGTGTGTTAATTCGTCAATGTGAGGGAGCGAGGGAAGCAGTAAAGGAGGAATAATGCATCGGAAAAGAGATACTCGGAACCCCAAAGAAAATCCTATCGTTTCCGTAGAAACGTATCTCGATTTAGAAGGACAATGCAGGGAATCCAGAGTATTTCATATGGACGCAAATTGTGTGTTAATTCGTCAATGTGAGGGAGCGAGGGATGCAGTAAAGGAGGAATAATGCATCGGAAAAGAGATACTCGGAACCCCAATGAAAATCCTATCGTTTCCGTAGAAACGTATCCCGATTTAGAAGGACAATGCAGGGAATCCAGAGTATTTCATATGGACGCAAATTGTGTGTTAATTCGTCAATGCGAGGAAGCGAGGAATGCAGTATAGGATGAATAATGCATCGGAAAAGAGATACTTGGAACCCCAAAGAAAATCCTTTCGTTTCCGTAGAAACGTATGTCGATATCGAAGGCCAATGCAGGGAATCCGGAGTATATCATATGGACTCAAATTGTGTGTTAATTCGTCAATGTGAGGGAGCGAGGGATGCAGTAAAGGAGGAATAGATCCAGTAAAGGAGGAATAATGCATCGGAAAAGAGATACTCGACTCCCAAAAGAAAATCCTATCGTTTCCGTAGAAACGTATCTCGTTTTAGAAAGATAATGCAGGGAACCCAGAGTATTTCATATGGACGCAAATAGTGTGTTAATTCGGCAATGTGAGTTAGCGAGGTATGCAGTAAAGGAGGAATAATGCATCGGAAAAGAGATACTCGGAACCCCAAAGAAAATCCTATCGTTTCCGCAGAAACGTATCTCGATTTAGAAGGACAATGCAGGGAATCCAGAGTATTTCATATGGACGCAAATTGTGTGTTAATTCGTCAATGTGAGGGAGCGAGGGATGCAGAAAAGGAGGAATAATGCATCGGAAAAGAGATACTCGGAAACCCAAAGAAAATCCTTTCGTTTCCGTAGAAACGTATCTCGATTTAGAAGGACAATGCAGGGAATCCAGAGTATTTCATATGGACGCAAATTGTGTGTTAATTCGTCAATGTGAGGGAGCGAGGGATGCAGTAAAGGAGGAATATTGCATCGGAAAAGAGATACTCGACTCCCAAAAGAAAATCCAATCGTTTCCGTAGAAACGTATCTCGTTTTAGAAAGATAATGCAGGGAACACAGAGTATTTCATATGGACGCAATTTGTGTGTTAATTCGGCAATGTGAGGGAGCGAGGGATGCAGTAAAGGAGGAATAATGCATCGGAAAAGAGATACTCGGAACCCCAAAGAAAATCCTATCGTTTCCGTAGAAACGAATCCCGATTTAGAAGGACAATGCAGGGAATCCAGAGTATTTCATATGGACGCAAATTGTGTGTTAATTCGTCAATGTGAGGGAACGAGGGATGCAGTAAAGGAGGAATAATGCATCAGAAAAGAGATACTCGGAACCCCAAAGAAATTCCTATCATTTCCGTAGAAACGTATCTCGATTTAGAAGGACAATGCAGGGAATCCAGAGTATTTCATATGGACGCAAATTGTGTGTTAATTCGTCAATGTGAGGGAGCGAGGGATGCAGTAAAGGATGAATAATGCATCGGAAAAGAGATACTCGGAACCCCAAAGAAAATCCTATCGTTTCCGTAGAAACGTATGTCGATATAGAAGGACAATGCAGGGAATCCGGAGTATATCAAATGGACTAAATTGTGTGTTAATTCGTCAATGTGAGGGAGCGAGGGATGCAGTAAAGGAGGAATAGATGCAGTAAAGGAGGAATAATGCATCGGAAAAGAGATACACGACTCCCAAAAGAAAATCCTATCGTTTCCGTAGAAACGTATCTCGTTTTAGAAAGATAATGCAGGGAACCCAGAGTATTTCATATGGACGCAAATTGTGTGTTAATTCGGCAATGTGAGTTAGCGAGGGATGCAGTAAAGGAGGAATAATGCATCGGAAAAGAGATACTCGGAAACCCAAAGAAAATCCTATCGTTTCCGCAGAAACGTATCTCGATTTAGAAGGACAATGCAGGGAATCCAGAGTATTTCATATGGACGCAAATTGTGTGTTAATTCGTCAATGTGAGGGAGCGAGGGATGAAGTAAAGGAGGAATAATGCATCGGAAAAGAGATACTCGGAATCCCAAAGAAATTCCTTTCGTTTCCGTAGGAACGTATCTCGATTTAGAAGGACAATGCAGTGAATCCAGAGTATTTCATATGGACGCAAATTGTGTGTTAATTCGTCAATGTGAGGGAGCGAGGGATGCAGTAAAGAAGGAATAATGCATCGGAAAAGAGATACTCGACTCCCAAAAGAAAATCCAATCGTTTCCGTAGAAACGTATCTCGTTTTAGAAAGATAATGCAGGGAACACAGAGTATTTCATATGGACGCAATTTGTGTGTTAATTCGGCAATGTGAGGGAGCGAGGGATGCAGTAAAGGAGGAATAATGCATCGGAAAAGAGATACTCGGAACCCCAAAGAAAATCCTATCGTTTCCATAGAAACGAATCCCGATTTAGAAGGACAATGCAGGGAATCCAGAGTATTTCATATGGACGCAAATTGTGTGTTAATTCGTCAATGTGAGGGAACGAGGGATGCAGTAAAGGAGGAATAATGCATCGGAAAAGAGATACTCGGAACCCCAAAGAAAATCCTATCATTTCCGTAGAAACGTATCTCGATTTAGAAGGACAATGCAGGGAATCCAGAGAATTTCATATGGACGCAAATTGTGTGTTAATTCGTCAATGTGAGGGAGCGAGGGATGCAGTAAAGGATGAATAATGCATCGGAAAAGAGATACGCGGAACCCCAAAAAAAATCCTATCGTTTCCGTAGAAACGTATGTCGATATAGAAGGACAATGCAGGGAATCCGGAGTATATCATATGGACTCAAATTGTGTGTTAATTCGTCAATGTGAGGGAGCGAGGGATGCAGTAAAGGAGGAATAGATGCAGTAAAGGCGGAATAATGCATCGGAAAAGAGATACTCGACTCCCAAAAGAAAATCCTATCGTTTCCGTAGAAACTTATCTCGTTTTAGAAAGATAATGCAGGGAACCCAGAGTATTTCATATGGACGCAAATTGTGTGTTAATTCGTCAATGTGAGGGAGCGAGGGATGCAGTTAAGGAGGAATAATGCATCGGAAAAGAGATACTCGGAACCCCAAAGAAAATCCTATCGTTTCCGTAGAAACGTATCTCGATTTAGAAGGACAATGCAGAGAATCCAGAGTATATCATATGGACGCAAATTGTGTGTTAATTCGTCATTGTGAGGGAGCGAGGGATGCAGTAAAGGAGGAATAATGCATCGGAAAAGAGATACTCCGAACCCCAAAGAAAATCCTATCGTTTCAGTAGAAACGTATCTCGATTTACAAGGACAATGCATTGAATCCAGAGTATTTCATATGCACACAAATTGTGTGTTAATTCGTCAATGTGAGGGAGCGAGGGATGCAGTAAAGGAGGAATAATGCATCGGAAAAGAGATACTCGGAACCCCAAGGAAAATCCTACCGTTTCCGTAGAAACGTATCTCGATTTAGAAGGACAATGCAGGGAATCCAGAGTAATTCATATAGAAGCAAATTGTGTGTTAATTCTTCAATGTGAGGGAGCGAGGGATGCAGTAAAGAAGGAATAATGCATCGGAAAAAAGATACTCGGAACCCCAGAGAAAATCCTATCGTTTCCGTAGAAACGTATCTCGATTTAGAAGGACAATGCAGGGAATCCAGAGTATTTCATATGGACACAAATTGTGTGTTAATTCGTCAATGTGAGGGAGCGAGGAATGCAGTAATGGAGGAATAATGCATCGGAAAAGAGATACTCTTAACCCCAAAGAAAGTCCTATCTTATACGTAGAAACGTATCTCGATTTAGAAGGACAATGCAGGGAATCCAGAGTATTTCATATGGACGCAAATTGTGTGTTAATTCGTCAATGTGAGGGAGCGAGGGATGCAGTAAAGGAGGAATAATGCATCGGAAAAGAGATACTCGGAACCCCAAAGGAAATCCTGTCGTTTCCGTAGAAACGAATCCCGATTTAGAAGGACAATGCAGGGAATCCAGAGTATTTCATATGGACGCACATTGTGTGTTAATTCGTCAATGTGAGTTAGCGAGGGATGCAGTCAAGGAGGAATAATGCATCGGAAAAGAGATACTCGGAACCCCAAAGAAAATCCTATCGTTTCCGTAGAAACGTATCTCGATTTAGGAGGACAATGCAGGGAATCCTGAGTATTTCATATGGACGCAAATTGTGTGTTAATTCGTCAATGTGAGGGAGCGAGGGATGCAGTAAAGGAGGAATAATGCATCGGAAAAGAGATACTCGGAACCCCAAAGAAAATCCTATCGTTTCCGTAGAAACGTATCTCGATTTAGGAGGACAATGCAGGGAATCCAGAGTATTTCATATGGACGCAAATTGAGTGTTAATTCGTCAATGTGAGGGAGCGAGGGATGCAGTAAAGGAGGAATAATGCGTCGGAAAAAAGATACACGGAACCCCAAAGAAAATCCTATCGTTTCCGTAGAAACGTATCTCGATTTAGAAGGACAATGCAGGGAATCCAGAGTATTTCATATGGACGCAAATTGTGTGTTAATTCGTGAATGTGAGGGAGCGAGGGATGCAGTAAAGGAGGAATAATGCATCGGAAAAGAGATACGCGGAACCAAAAAGAAAATCCTATCGTTTCCTTGGAAACGTATCTCGATTTAGAAGGACAATGCAGGGAATCCAGAGTATTTCATATGGACGCAAATTGTGTGTTAATTCGTCAATGTGAGGGAGCGAGGGATGCAGTAAAGGAGGAATAATGCATCGGAAAAGAGATACTCGGAACCCCAAAGAAAATCCTATCGTTTCCGTAGAAACGTATCTCGATGTAGGGAGACAATGCAGGGAATCCAGAGTATTTCATATGGACGCAAATTGTGTGTTAATTCGTCAATGTGAGTGAGCGAGGGATGCAGTTAAGGAGGAATAATGCATCGGAAAAGAGATACTCGGAACCCCAAAGAAAATCCTATCGTGTCCGTAGAAACGTATCTCGATTTAGAAGGACAATGCAGGGAATCCAGAGTATATCATATGGACGCAAATTGTGTGTTAATTCGTCAATGTGAGGGAGCGAGGAATGCAGTCAAGGAGGAATAATGCATCGGAAAAGAGATACTCGGAACCCCAAAGAAAATCCTGTCGTTTCCGAAGAAACGTATCTCGATTTAGAAGGACAATGCAGGGAATCCAGAATATTTCATATGGACGCAAATTGTGTGTTAATTCGTCAATGTGAGAGAGCGAGGGATGCAGTAAAGGAGGAATAATGCATCGGAAAAGAGATACTCGGAACCCCAAAGAAAATCCTATCGTTTCCGTAGAAACGTAACTTGATTTAGGAGGACAATGCAACGAATCCAGAGTATTTCATATGGACGCAAATTGTGTGTTAATTCGTCAATGTGAGGGAGCGAGGGAAGCAGTAAAGGAGGAATAATGCATCGGAAAGGAGATACTCGGAACCCCAAAGAAAATCCTATCGTTTCCGTAGAAACGTATCTCGATTTAGGAGGACAATGCAGGGAATCCAGAGTATTTCATATGGACGCAAATTGTGTGTTAATTCGTCAATGTGAGGGAGCGAGGGATGCAGTTAAGGAGGAATAATGCATCGGAAAAGAGATACTCGGAACCCCAAAGAAAATCCTATCGTTTCCGTAGAAACGTATCTCGATTTAGAAGGACAATGCAGAGAATCCAGAGTATATCATATGGACGCAAATTGTGTGTTAATTCGTCATTGTGAGGGAGCGAGGGATGCAGTAAAGGAGGAATAATGCATCGGAAAAGAGATACTCGGAACCCCAAAGAAAATCCTATCGTTTCAGTAGAAACGTATCTCGATTTACAAGGACAATGCATTGAATCCAGAGTATTTCATATGGACACAAATTGTGTGTTAATTCGTCAATGTGAGGGAGCGAGGGATGCAGTAAAGGAGGAATAATGCATCGGAAAAGAGATACTCGGAACCCCAAGGAAAATCCTACCGTTTCCGTAGAAACGTATCTCGATTTAGAAGGACAATGCAGGGAATCCAGAGTAATTCATATAGAAGCAAATTGTGTGTTAATTCTTCAATGTGAGGGAGCGAGGGATGCAGTAAAGAAGGAATAATGCATCGGAAAAAAGATACTCGGAACCCCAGAGAAAATCCTATCGTTTCCGTAGAAACGTATCTCGATTTAGAAGGACAATGCAGGGAATCCAGAGTATTTCATATGGACACAAATTGTGTGTTAATTCGTCAATGTGAGGGAGCGAGGAATGCAGTAAAGGAGGAATAATGCATCGGAAAAGAGATACTCTTAACCCCAAAGAAAGTCCTATCTTATACGTAGAAACGTATCTCGATTTAGAAGGACAATGCAGGGAATCCAGAGTATTTTCATATGGACGCAAATTGTGTGTTAATTCGTCTATGTGAGGGAGCGAGGGATGCAGTAAAGGAGGAATAATGCATCGGAAAAGAGATACTCGGAACCCCAAAGAAAATCCTATCGTTTCCGTAGAAACATATCTCGATTTAGGAGGACAATGCAGGGAATCCAGAGTATTTCATATGGACGCAAATTGTGTGTTAATTCGTCAATGTGAGGGAGCGAGGGATGCAGTAAAGGAGGAATAATGCATCGGAAAAGAGATACTCGGAACCCCAAAGAAAATCCTTTCGTTTCCGTAGAAACGTATCTCGATTTAGAAGGACAATGCAGGGAATCCAGAGTATTTCATATGGACGCAAATTGTGTGTTAATTCGTCAATGTGAGGGAGCGAGGGATGCAGTAAAGGAGAAATAATGCATCGGAATTGAGATACTCGGAACCCCAAAGAAAATCCTATCGTTTCCGTAGAAACGTATCTCGATTTAGAAGGACAATGCAGGGAATCCTGAGTATTTCATATGGACGCAAATTGTGTGTTAATTCGTCAATGTGAGGGATCGAGGGATGCAGTAAAGGAGGAATAATGCATCGGAAAAGAGATACTCGACTCCCAAAAGAAAATCCTATCGTTTCCGTAGAAACGTATCTCGATTTAGAAAGATAATGCAGGGAACCCAATGTATTTCATATGGACGCAAGTTGTGTGTTAATTAGGCAATGTGAGGGAGCGAGGGATGCAGTAAAGGAGGAATAATGCATCGGAAAAGAGATACTCGGAACCCCAAAGGAAATCCTGTCGTTTCCGTAGAAACGAATCCCGATTTAGAAGGACAATGCAGGGAATCCAGAGTATTTCATATGGACGCACATTGTGTGTTAATTCGTCAATGTGAGTTAGCGAGGGATGCAGTCAAGGAGGAATAATGCATCGGAAAAGAGATACTCGGAACCCCAAAGAAAATCCTATCGTTTCCGTAGAAACGTATCTCGATTTAGGAGGACAATGCAGGGAATCCTGAGTATTTCATATGGACGCAAATTGTGTGTTAATTCGTCAATGTGAGGGAGCGAGGGATGCAGTAAAGGAGGAATAATGCATCGGAAAAGAGATACTCGGAACCCCAAAGAAAATCCTATCGTTTCCGTAGAAACGTATCTCGATTTAGGAGGACAATGCAGGGAATCCAGAGTATTTCATATGGACGCAAATTGAGTGTTAATTCGTCAATGTGAGGGAGCGAGGGATGCAGTAAAGGAGGAATAATGCGTCGGAAAAAACATACACGGAACCCCAAAGAAAATCCTATCGTTTCCGTAGAAACGTATCTCGATTTAGAAGGACAATGCAGGGAATCCAGAGTATTTCATATGGACGCAAATTGTGTGTTAATTCGTGAATGTGAGGGAGCGAGGGATGCAGTAAAGGAGGAATAATGCATCGGAAAAGAGATACGTGGAACCAAAAAGAAAATCCTATCGTTTCCTTGGAAACGTATCTCGATTTAGAAGGACAATGCAGGGAATCCAGAGTATTTCATATGGACGCAAATTGTGTGTTAATTCGTCAATGTGAGGGAGCGAGGGATGCAGTAAAGGAGGAATAATGCATCGGAAAAGAGATACTCGGAACCCCAAAGAAAATCCTATCGTTTCCGTAGAAACGTATCTCGATGTAGGGAGACAATGCAGGGAATCCAGAGTATTTCATATGGACGCAAATTGTGTGTTAATTCGTCAATGTGAGTGAGCGAGGGATGCAGTTAAGGAGGAATAATGCATCGGAAAAGAGATACTCGGAACCCCAAAGAAAATCCTATCGTTTCCGTAGAAACGTATCTCGATTTAGAAGGACAATGCAGGGAATCCAGAGTATATCATATGGACGCAAATTGTGTGTTAATTCGTCAATGTGAGGGAGCGAGGAATGCAGTCAAGGAGGAATAATGCATCGGAAAAGAGATACTCGGAACCCCAAAGAAAATCCTGTCGTTTCCGAAGAAACGTATCTCGTTTTAGAAGGACAATGCAGGGAATCCAGAATATTTCATATGGACGCAAATTGTGTGTTAATTCGTCAATGTGAGGGAGCGAGGGATGCAGTAAAGGAGGAATAATGCATCGGAAAAGAGATACTCGGAACCCCAAAGAAAATCCTTTCGTTTCCGTAGAAACGTATCTCGATTTAGAAGGACAATGCAGGGAATCCAGAGTATTTCATATGGACGCAAATTGTGTGTTAATTCGTCAATGTGAGGGAGCGAGGGATGCAGTAAAGGAGGAATAATGCATCGGAAAAGAGATACTCGACTCCCAAAAGAAAATCCTATCGTTTCCGTAGAAACGTATCTCGATTTAGAAAGATAATGCAGGGAACCCAATGTATTTCATATGGACGCAAGTTGTGTGTTAATTAGGCAATGTGAGGGAGCGAGGGATGCAGTAAAGGAGGAATAATGCATCGGAAAAGAGATACTCGGAACCCCAAAGGAAATCCTGTCGTTTCCGTAGAAACGAATCCCGATTTAGAAGGACAATGCAGGGAATCCAGAGTATTTCATATGCACGCAAATTGTGTGTTAATTCGTCAATGTGAGGGAGCGAGGGATGCAGTAAAGGAGGAATAATGCATCGGAAAAGAGATACTCGGAGCCCCAAAGAAAATCCTGTCGTTTCCGAAGAAACGTATCTCGATTTAGAAGCACAATGCAGGGAATCCAGAGTATTTCATATGGACGCAAATTGTGTGTTAATTCGTCAATGTGAGTTAGCGAGGGATGCAGTCAAGGAGGAATAATGCATCGGAAAAGAGATACTCGGAACCCCAAAGAAAATCCTATCGTTTCCGTAGAAACGTATCTCGATTTAGGAGGACAATGCAGAGAATCCTGAGTATTTCATATGGACGCAAATTGTGTGTTAATTCGACAATGTGAGGGAGCGAGGGATGCAGTAAAGGAGGAATAATGCATCGGAAAAGAGATACTCGGAACCCCAAAGAAAATCCTATCGTTTCCGTAGAAACGTATCTCGATTTAGGAGGACAATGCAGGGAATCCAGAGTATTTCATATGGACGCAAATTGTGTGTTAATTCGTCAATGTGAGGGAGCGAGGGATGCAGTAAAGGAGGAATAATGCGTGGAAAAAAGATACACGGAACTGCAAAGAAAATCCTATCGTTTCCGTAGAAACGTGTCTCGATTTAGAAGGACAATGCAGGGAATCCAGAGTATTTCATATGGACGCAAATTGTGTGTTAATTCGTGAATGTGAGGGAGCGAGGGATGCAGTAAAGGAGGAATAATGCATCGGAAAAGAGATACGCAGAACCAAAAAGAAAATCCTATCGTTTCCGTGGAAACGTATCTCGATTTAGAAGGACAATGCAGGGAATCCAGAGTATTTCATATGGACGCAAATTGTGTGTTAATTGGTCAATGTGAGGGAGCGAGGGATGCAGTAAAGGAGGAATAATGCATCGTAAAAGAGATACTCGGAACCCCAAAGAAAATCCTATCGTTTCCGTAGAAACGTATCTCGATGTAGGGAGACAATGCAGGGAATCCAGAGTATTTCATATGGACGCAAATTGTGTGTTAATTCGTCAATGTGAGGGAGCGAGGGATGCAGTTAAGGAGGAATAATGCATCGGAAAAGAGATACTCGGAACCCCAAAGAAAATCCTATCGTTTCCGTAGAAACGTATCTCGATTTAGAAGGACAATGCAGGGAATCCAGAGTATATCATATGGACGCTAATTGTGTGTTAATTCGTCAATGTGAGGGAGCGAGGAATGCAGTCAAGGAGGAATAATGCATCGGAAAAGAGATACTCGGAACCCCAAAGAAAATCCTGTCGTTTCCGAAGAAACGTATCTCGATTTAGAAGGACAATGCAGGGAATCCAGAGTATTTCATATGGACGCAAATTGTGTGTTAATTCGTCAATGTGAGTTAGCGAGGGATGCAGTCAAGGAGGAATAATGCATCGGAAAAGAGATACTCGGAACCCCAAAGAAAATCCTATCGTTTCCGTAGAAACGTATCTCGATTTAGGAGGACAATGCAGGGAATCCAGAGTATTTCATATGGACGCAAATTGTGTGTTAATTCGTCAATGTGAGGGAGCGAGGGATGCAGTAAAGGAGGAATAATGCGTCGGAAAAAAGATACTCGGAACCCCAAAGAAAATCCTATCGTTTCCGTAGAAACGTATCTCGATTTAGAAGGACAATGCAGGGAATCCAGAGTATTTCATATGGACGCAAATTGTGTGTTAATTCGTCAATGTGAGGGAGCGAGGGATGCAGTAAAGGAGGAATAAGGCATCGGAAAAGAGATACTCGGAACCCCAAAGAAAATCCTATCGTTTCTGTAGAAAGGTATCTCGATTTACAAGGACAATGCAGGGAATCCAGAGTATTTCATATGGACGCAAATTGTGTGTTATTTCGTCAATGTCAGGGAGCGAGGGATGCAGTAAAGGAGGAATAATGCATCGGAAAAGAGATACTCGGAACCCCAAAGAAAATCCTATCGTTTCCGTGGAAACGTATCTCGATTTAGAAGGACAATGCAGGGAATCCAGAGTATTTCATATGGACGCAAATTGTGTGTTAATTCGTCAATGTGAGGAAGCGAGGGATGCAGTAAAGGAGGAATAATGCATCGGAAAAGAGATACGCGGAACCCCAAAGAAAATCCTATCGTTTCCGTAGAAACGTATCTCGATTTAGAAAGACAATGCAGGGAATCCAGAGTATTTCATATGGACGCAAATTGTGTGTTAATTTGTCAATGTGAGGGAGCGAGGGATGCAGTAAAGGAGGAATAATGCATCGGAAAAGAGATACTCGGAACCCCAAAGAAAATCCTATCGTTTCCGTAGAAACGTATCTCGATGTAGGAGGACAATGCAGGGAATCCAGAGTATTTCATATGGACGCAAATTGTGTGTTAATTCGTCAATGTGAGGGAGCGAGGGATGCAGTTAAGGAGGAATATTGCATCGGAAAAGAGATACTCGGAACCCCAAAGAAAATCCTATCGTTTCCGTAGAAACGTATCTCGATTTAGAAGGACAATGCAGGGAATCCAGAGTATATCATATGGACGCAAATTGTGTGTTAATTCATCAATGTGAGGGAGCGAGGGATGCAGTAAAGGAGGAATAATGCATGGGAAAAGAGATACTCGGAACCCCAAAGAAAATCCTATCGTTTCCGTAGAAACGTATCTCGATTTACAAGGACAATGCATTGAATCCTGAGTATTTCATATGGACGCAAATTGTGTGTTAATTCGTCAATGTGAGGGAGCGAGGGATGCAGTAAAGGAGGAATAATGCATCGGAAAAGAGATACTCGGAACCCCAAAGAAAATCCTATCGTTTCCGTAGAAACGTATCTCGATTTAGGAGTACAATGCAGGGAATCCAGAGTATTTCATATGGACGCAAATTGTGTGTTAATTCGTCAATGTGAGGGAGCGAGTAATGCAGTGAAGGAGGAATAATGCATCGGAAAAGAGATACTCGGAACCCAAAAGAAAATCCTATCGTTTCCGTAGAAACGTATCTCGATTTAGAAGGACAATGCAGGGAAACCAGAGTATATCATATGGACGCAAATTGTGTGTTAATTCGTGAATGTGAGGGAGCGAGGGATGCAGTAAAGGAGGAATAATGCATCGGAAAAGAGATACTCGACTCCCAAAAGAAAATCCTATCGTTTCCGTAGAAACGTATCTCCTTTTAGAGAGATAATGCAGGGAACCCAGAGTATTTCATATGGACGCAATTGGTGTGTTAATTCGGCAATGTGAGGGAGCGAGGGATGCAGTTAAAAAAGAGGAATAATGCATCGGAAAAGAGATACTCGGAACCCCAAAGAAAATCCTATCGTTTCCGTAGAAACGTATCTCGATTTAGAAGGACAATGCAGGGAATCCAGAGTATTTCATATGGACGCAAATTGTGTGTTAATTCGTCAATGTGAGGAAGCGAGGGATGCAGTAAAGGAGGAATAATGCATCGGAAAAGAGATACGCGGAACCCCAAAGAAAATCCTATCCTTTCCGTAGAAACGTATCTCGATTTAGAAGGACAATGCAGGCCATCCAGAGTATTTCATATGGACGCAAATTGTGTGTTAATTCGTCAATGTGAGGGAGCGAGGGATGCAGTAAAGGAGGAATAATGCATCGGAAAAGAGATAATCGACACCAAAAGAAAATCCTATCATTTCCGTAGAAACGTATCTCGAATTAGAAAGATAATGCAGGGAACCCAGAGTATTTCATATGGACGCAATTTGTGTGTTAATTCGGCAATGTGAGGGAGCGAGGGATGCAGTAAAGGAGGAATAATGCATCGGAAAAGAGATACACGGAACCCCAAAGAAAATCCTATCGTTTCCGTAGAAACGTATCTCGATTTAGAAGGACAATGCAGGGAATCCAGAGTATTTCATATAGACGCAAATTGTGTGTTAAATCGTCAATGTGAGGGAGCGAGGGATGCAGTAAAGGAGGAATAATGCATCGGAAAAGAGATACTCGACTCCCAAAAGAAAATCCTATCGTTTCCGTAGAAACGTATCCCGATTTAGAAGGACAATGCAGGGAACCCAGAGTATTTCATATGGACGCAATTTGTGTGTTAATTCGTCAATGTGAGGGAGCGAGGGATGCAGTAAAGGAGGAATATTGCATCGGAAAAGAGATACTCGGAACCCCAAAGAAAATCCTATCGTTTCCGTAGAAACGTATCTCGATTTAGTAGGACAATGCAGGGAATCCAGAGTATTTCATATGGACGCAAATTGTGTGTTAATTCGTCAATGTGAGTTAGCGAGGGATGCAGTAAAGGAGGAATAATGCATCGGAAAACAAATACTCGGATCCCCAAAGAAAATCCCGTCGTTTCCGTAGAAACGTATATCGATTTAGAAGGACAATGCAGGGAATCCAGAGTATTTCATATGGACGCAAATTGTGTGTTAATTCGTCAATGTGAGGGAGCGAGGGATGCAGTAAAGGATGAATAATGCATCGGAAAAGAGATACCCGGAACCCCAAAGAAAATCCTATCGTTTCCGTAGAAACGTATGTCGATATAGAAGGACAATGCAGGGAATCCGGAGTATATGATATGGACTCAAATTGTGTGTTAATTCGTCAATGTGAGGGAGCGAGGGATGCAGTAAAGGAGGAATAGATGCAGTAAAGGACTAATAATGCATCGGAAAAGAGATACTCGACTCCCAAAAGAAAACCCTATCGTTTCCGTAGAAACGTATCTCGTTTTAGAAAGATAATGCAGGGAACACAGAGTATTTCATATGGACGCAAATTGTGTGTTAATTCGGCAATGTGAGTTAGGGAGGGATGCAGTAAAGGAGGAATAATGCATCGGAAAAGAGATAATCGACCCCAAAAGAAAATCCTATCATTTCCGTAGAAACGTATCTCGAATTAGAAAGATAATGCAGGGAACAAATAGTATTTCATACGGACGCAATTTGTGTGTTAATTCGGCAATGTGAGGGAGCGAGGGATGCAGTAAAGGAGGAATAATGCATCGGAAAAGAGATACTCGGAACCCCAGAGAAAATCCTGTCGTTTCCGTAGAAACGAATCCCGATTTAGAAGGACAATGCAGGGAATCCAGAGTATTTCATATGGACGCAAATTGTGTGTTAATTCGTCAATGTGAGGGAGCGAGGGATGCAGTAAAGGAGTAATAATGCATCGGAAAAGAGATACTCGACCCCCAAAAGAAAATCCTATCGTTTCCGTAGAAACGTATCTCGTTTTAGAAAGATAATGCAGGGAACCCAGAGTATTTCATATAAACGCAAACTGTGTGTTAATTCGTCAATGTGAGGGAGCGAGGGATGCAGTAAAAGGGGAATAATGCATCGGAAAAGAGATACTCGGAACCCCAAAGAAAATCCTATCGTTTCCGTAGAAACGTATCCCGATTTAGAAGGACAATGCAGGGAACCCAGAGTATTTCATATGGACGCAATTTGTGTGTTAATTCGTCAATGTGAGGGAGCGAGGGATGCAGTAAAGGAGGAATAATGCATCGGAAAAGAGATACTCGGAACCCCAAAGAAAATCCTATCGTTTCCGTAGAAACGTATCTCGATTTAGAAGGACAATGAAGGGAATCCAGAGTATTTCATATGGACGCAAATTGTGTGTTAATTCGTCAATGTGAGTTAGCGAGGGATGCAGTAAAGGAGGAATAATGCATCGGAAAACAAATACTCGGAACCCCAAAGAAAATCCCGTCGTTTCCGTAGAAACGTATATCGATTTAGAAGGACAATGCAGGGAATCCAGAGTATTTCATATGGACGCAAATTGTGTGTTAATTCGTCAATGTGAGGGATCGAGGGATGCAGTAAAGGATGAATAATGCATCGGAAAAGAGATACCCGGAACCCCAAAGAAAATCCAATCGTTTCCGTAGAAACGTATGTCGATATAGAAGGACAATGCAGGGAATCCGGAGTATATGATATGGACTCAAATTGTGTGTTAATTCGTCAATGTGAGGGAGCGAGGGATGCAGTAAAGGAGGAATAGATGCAGTAAAGGACTAATAATGCATCGGAAAAGAGATACTCGACTCCCAAAAGAAAACCCTATCGTTTCCGTAGAAACGTATCTCGTTTTAGAAAGATAATGCAGGGAACACAGAGTATTTCATATGGACGCAAATTGTGTGTTAATTCGGCAATGTGAGTTAGCGAGGGATGCAGTAAAGGAGGAATAATGCAACGGAAAAGAGATACTCGGAACCCCAAAGAAAATCCTATCGTTTCCGTAGAAACGTATCTCGATTTAGAAGGACAATGCAGGGCATCCAGAGTATTTCATATGGACGCAAATTGTGTGTTAATTCGTCAATGTGAGGTAGTGAGGGATGCTGTAAAGGAGGAATAATGCATCGGAAAAGAGATACGCGGAACCCCAAAGAAAATCCTATCATTTCCGTAGAAACGTATCTCGATTTAGAAGGACAATGCAGGGAATCCAGAGTATTTCATATGGACGCAAATTGTGTGTTAATTCGTCAATGTGAGGGAGCGAGGGATGCAGTAAAGGAGGAATAATGCATCGGTAAAGAGATACTCAGAACCCCAAAGAAAATCCTTTCGTTTCCGTAGAAACGTATCTCGATTTAGAAGGACAATGCAGGGAATCCAGAGTATTTCATATGGACGCAAATTGTGTGTTAATTCGTCAATGTGAGGGAGCGAGGGATGCAGTAAAGGAGGAATAATGCATCGGAAAAGAGATACTCGGAACCCCAAAGAAAATCCTATCGTTTCCGTAGAAACGTTTCTCGATTTAGAAGGACAATGCAGGGAATCAAGAGTATTTCATATGGACGCAAATTGTGTGTTAATTCGTCAATGTGAGGGAGCGAGGGATGCAGTAAAGGAGGAATAATGCATCGGAAAAGAGATACTCGGAACCCCAAAGAAAATAATATCGTTTCCGTAGAAACGTATCTCGATTTAGAAGGACAATGCTGGGAATCCAGAGTATTTCATATGGACGCAAATTGTGTGTTAATTCGTCAATGTGAGGGAGCGAGGGATGCAGTAAAGGAGGAATAATGCATCGGACAAGAGATACTCGAAACCCCAAAGAAAATCCAAACGTTTCCGTAGAAACGAATCCCGATTTAGAAGGACAATGCAGGGAACCCAGAGAATTTCATATAGACGCAAATTGTGAGTTAATTCGTCAATGTGAGGGAGCGAGGGATGCAGTAAAGGAGGAATAATGCATCGGAAAAGAGATACTCGGAACTAAAAAGAAAATCCTGTCGTTTCCGTAGAAACGTATCTCGATTTAGAAGGACAATGCAGGGAATCCAGAGTATTTCATATGGACGCAAATTGTGTGTTAATTCGTCAATGTGAGTTAGCGAGGGATGCAGTAAAGGAGGAATAATGCATCGGAAAAGAGATACTCGGAACCCCAAAGAAAATCCTATCGTTTCCGTAGAAACGTATCTCGATGTAGAAGGACAATGCAGGGAACCCTGAGTATTTCATATGGACGCAAATTGTGTGTTAATTCGTCAATGTGAGGGAGCGAGGGATGCAGTAAAGGAGGAATAATGCATCGGAAAAGAGATACTCGGAACCCCAAAGAAAATCCTATCGTTTCCGTAGAAACGTATCTCGATTTAGAAGGACAATGCAGGGAATCCAGAGTATTTCATATGGACGCAAATTGTGTGTTAATTCGTCAATGTGAGGGAGCGAGGGATGCAGTAAAGGAGGAATAATGCATTGGAAAAGAGATACACGGAACCCCAAAGAAAATCCTATCGTTTCCGTAGAAACGTATCCCGATTTAGAAGGACAATGCAGGGAACCCAGAGTATTTCATATAGACGCAATTTGTGTGTTAATTCGTCAATGTGAGGGAGCGAGGGATGCAGTAAAGGAGGAATAATGCATCGGAAAAGAGATACTCGGAACTCCAAAGAAAATCCTATCGTTTCCGTAGAAACGTATCTCGATTTAGAAGGACAATGCAGGGAATCCAGAGTATTTCATATGGACGCAAATTGTGTGTTAATTCGTCAATGTGAGGGAGCGAGGGATGCAGTAAAGGAGGAATAATGCATCGGAAAAGAGATACTCGGAACCCCAAAGAAAATCCTTTTGTTTCCGTAGAAACGTATCTCGATTTAGAAGGACAATGCAAGGAATCCAGAGTATTTCATATGGACGCAAATTGTGTGTTAATTCGTCAATGTGAGGGAGCGAGGGATGCAGTAAAGGAGGAATAATGCATCTGAAAAGAGATACTCGGAACCCCAAAGAAAATCCTATCGTTTCCGTAGAAACGTTCCTCGATTTAGAAGGACAATGCAGGGAATCCAGAGTATTTCATATGGACGCAAATTGTGTGTTAATTCGTCAATGTGAGGGAGCGAAGGATGCAGTAAAGGAGGAATAATGCATCGGAAAAGAGATACTCGACTCCCAAAAGAAAATACTATCGTTTCCGTAGAAACGTATCTCGATTTAGAAAGATAATGCAGGGAACCCAGAGTATTTCATATGGACGCAATTTGTGTGTTAATTCGGCAATGTGAGGGAGCGAGGGATGCAGTAAAGGAGGAATAATGCATCGGAAAAGAGATAGTCGGAACCCCAAAGAAAATCCTGTCGTTTCCGTAGAAACGAATCCCGATTTAGAAGGACAATGCAGGGAATCCAGAGTATTTCATATGACGCAAATTGTGTGTTAATTCGTCAATGTGAGGGAGCGAGGGATGCAGTAAAGGAGGAATAATGCATCGGAAAAGAGATACTCGGAACCCCAAAGAAAATCCTTTCGTTTCCGTAGAAACGTATCTCGATTTAGAAGGACAATGCAGGGAATCCAGAGTATTTCATATGGACGCAAATTGTGTGTTAATTCGTCAATGTGAGAGAGCGAGGGATGCAGTGAAGGAGGAATAATGCATCGGAATAGAGATACTCGGAACCCCAAAGAAAATCCTATCGTTTCCGTAGAAACGTTTCTCGATTTAGAAGGACAATGCAGGGAATCCAGAGTATTTCATATGGACGCAAATTGTGTGTTAATTCGTCAATGTGAGGGAGCGAGGGGTGCAGTAAAGGAGGAATAATGCATCGGAAAAGAGGTACTCGACTCCCAAAAGAAAATACTATCGTTTCCGTAGAAACGTATCTCGATTTAGAAAGATAATGCATGGAACCCAGAGTATTTCATATGGACGCAATTTGTGTGTTAATTCGACAATGTGAGGGAGCGAGGGATGCAGTAAAGGAGGAATAATGCATCGGAATAGAGATACTCGGAACCCCAAAGGAAATCCTATCGTTTCCGTAGAAACGAATCCCGATTTAGAAGGACAATGCAGGGAATCCAGAGTGTTTCCTATGGACGCAAATTGTGTGTTAATTCGTCAATGTGAGGGAGCGATTGATGCAGTAAAGGAGGAATAATGCATCGGAAAAGAGATACTCGGAACCCCAAAGAAAATCCTATCGTTTCCGTACAAACGTATCTCGATTTAGAAGGACAATGCAGGGAATCCAGAGTATTTCATATGGACGCAAATTGTTTGTTAATTCGTCAATGTGAGTTAGCGAGGGATGCAGTAAAGGAGGAATAATGCATCGGAAAAGAGATACTCGGAACCCCAAAGAAAATCCTATCGTTTCCGTAGAAACGTATCTCGATGTAGAAGGACAATGAAGGGAATCCTGAGTATTTCATATGGACGCAAATTGTGTGTTAATTCGTCAATGTTAGGGAGTGAGGGATGCAGTAAAGGAGGAATAATAAATCGGAAAAGAGATACTCGGAACCCCAAAGAAAATCCTATCGTTTCCGTAGAAACGTATCTCGATGTAGAAGGACAATGCAGGGAATCCAGAGTATTTCATATGGACGCAAATTGTGTGTTAATTCGTCAATGTGAGGGAGCGAGGGATGCTGTAAAGGAGGAATAATGCATCGCAAAAGAGATACTCGGAACCCCAAAGAAAATCCTATCGTTTCCGTAGAAACGAAACCCGATTTAGAAGGACAATGCAGGGAACCCAGAGTATTTCATATAGACGCAATTTGTGTGTTAATTCGTCAATGTGAGGGAGCGAGGGATGCAATAAAGGAGGAATAATGCATCGGAAAAGAGATACTCGGAATTCCAAAGAAAATCCTATCGTTTCCGTAGGAACGTATCTCGATTTAGAAGGACAATGCAGGGAATCCAGAGTATTCCATATGGACGCAAATTGTGTGTAAATTCGTCAATGTCAGGGAGCGAGGGATGCAGTAAAGGAGGAATAATGCATCGGATAAGCGATACACGGAACACCAAAGAAAATCCTATCGTTTCCGTAGAAACGTATCTCGATTTAGAAGGACAATGCAGGGAATCCAGAGTATTTCATATGGACGCAAATTGTGTGTTAATTCGTCAATGTGAGGGAGCGAGAAATGCAGTAAAACAGGAATAATGCATTGGAAAAGAGATACTCGGAACCCCAAAGAAAATCCTATCGTTTCCGTAGAAACGTATCTCGATTTAGAAGGACAATGCAGGGAATCCAGAGTATATCATATGGACGCAAATTGTGTGTTAATTCGTCAATGTGAGGGAGCGAGGGATGCAGTAACGGAGGAATAATGCATCGGAAAAGAGATACTCGACTCCCAAAAGAAAATTCTATCGTTTCCGTAGAAACGTATCTCGTTTTAGAAAGATAATGCAGGGAACCCAGAGTATTTCATATGGACACAAATTGTGTGTTAATTCGGCAATGTGAGGGAGCGAGGGATGCAGTAAAGGAGGAATAATGCATCGGAAAAGAGATACTCGGAACCCCTAAGTAAAATCCTATCGTTTCCGTAGAAACGTATCTCGATTTAGAAGGACAATGCAGGGAATCCAGAGTATATCATATGGACGCAAATTGTGTGTTAATTCGTCAATGTGAGGGAGCGAGGGATGCAGTAAAGGAGGAATAATGCATGGGAACAGAGATACTCGGAACCCAAAAGAAAATCCCATCGTTTCCGTAGAAACGTATCTCGATTTACAAGGACAATGCACTGAATCCTGAGTATTTCATATGGAAGCAAATTGTGTGTTAATTCGTCAATGTGAGGGAGCGAGGGATGCAGTGAAGGAGGAATAATGCATCGGAAAAGAGATACTCGGAACCCCAAAGAAAATCCTATCGTTTCCGTAGAATCGTATCTCGATTTAGGAGGACAATGCAGGGAATCCAGAGTATTTCATATGGACGCAAATTGTGTGTTAATTCGTCAATGTGAGGGAACGAGTAATGCAGTGAAGGAGGAATAATGCATCGGAAAAGAGATACTCGGAACCCCAAAGAAAATCCTATCGTTTCCGTAGAAACGTATCTCGATTTAGAAGGACAATGCAGGGAAACCAGAGTATATCATATGGACGCAAATTGTGTGTTAATTCGTGAATGTGAGGGAGCGAGAAATGCAGTAAATGAGGAATAATGCATCGGAAAAGAGATACTCGACTCCCAAAAGAAAATCCTATCGTTTCCGTAGAAACGTATCTCGTTTTAGAAAGATAATGCAGGGAACCCAGAGTATTTCATATGGACGCAATTTGTGTGTTAATTCGGCAATGTGAGGGAGCGAGGGATGCAGTAAAAGAGGAATAATGCATCGGAAAAGAGATACTCGGAACCCCAAAGAAAATCCTATCGTTTCCGTAGAAACGTTCCTCGATTTAGAAGGACAATGCAGGGAATCCAGAGTATTTCATATGGACGCAAATTGTGTGTTAATTCGTCAATGTGAGGGAGCGAGGGATGCAGTAAAGGAGGAATAATGCATTGGAAAAGAGATACTCGGAACCCCAAAGAAAATCCTATCGTTTCCGTAGAAACGAATCCCGATTTAGAAGGACAATGCAGGGAACCCAGAGTATTTCATATAGACGCAATTTGTGTGTTAATTCGTCAATTTGAGGGAGCGAGGGATGCAGTAAAGGAGGAATAATGCATCGGAAAAGAGATACTCGGAACTCCAAAGAAAATCTTATCGTTTCCGAAGAAACGTATCTCGATTTAGAAGGACAATGCAGGGAATCCAGAGTATTTCATATGGACGCAAATTGTGTGTTAATTCGTCAATGTGAGGGAGCGAGGGATGCAGTAAAGGAGGAATAATGCATCGGAAAAGAGATACTCGGAACCCCAAAGAAAATCCTTTCGTTTCCGTAGAAACGTATCTCGATTTAGAAGGACAATGCAGGGAATCCAGAGTATTTCATATGGACGCAAATTGTGTGTTAATTCGTCAATGTGAGGGAGCGAGGGATGCAGTAAAGGAGGAATAATGCATCTGAAAAGAGATACTCGGAACCCCAAAGAAAATCCTATCGTTTCCGTAGAAACGTTCCTCGATTTAGAAGGACAATGCAGGGAATCCAGAGTATTTCATATGGACGCAAATTGTGTGTTAATTCGTCAATGTGAGGGAGCGAGGGATGCAGTAAAGGAGGAATAATGCATCGGAAAAGAGATACTCGACTCCCAAAAGAAAATACTATCGTTTCCGTAGAAACGTATCTCGATTTAGAAAGATAATGTAAGGAACCCAGAGTATTTCATATGGACGCAATTTGTGTGTTAATTCGGCAATGTGAGGGAGCGAGGGATGCAGTAAAGGAGGAATAATGCATCGGAAAAGAGATACTCGGAACCCCAAAGAAAATCCTATCGTTTCCGTAGAAACGTATCTCGATGTAGAAGGACAATGCAGGGAATCCTGAGTATTTCATATGGACGCAAATTGTGTGTTAATTCGTCAATGTGAGGGAGCGAATGATGCAGTAAAGGAGGAATAATGCATCGGAAAAGAGAGACTCATAACCCCAAAGAAAATCCTATCGTTTCCATAGAAACGTATCTCGATTTAGAAGCACAATGCAGGGAATCCAGAGTATTTCATATGGACGCAAATTGTGTGTTAATTCGTCAATGTGAGTTAGCGAGGGATGCAGTAAAGGAGGAATAATGCATCGGAAAAGAGATACTCGGAACCCCAAAGAAAATCCTATCGTTTCCGTAGAAACGTATCTCGATGTAGAAGGACAATGCAGGGAATCCTGAGTATTTCATATGGACGCAAATTGTGTGTTAATTCGTCAATGTGAGGGAGCGAGGGATGCAGTAAAGGAGGAATAATGCATCGGAAAAGAGATACTCGGAACCCCAAAGAAAATCCTATCGTTTCCGTAGAAACGTATCTCGATGTAGAAGGACAATGCAGGGAATCCTGAGTATTTCATATGGACGCAAATTGTGTGTTAATTCGTCAATGTGAGGGAGCGAGGGATGCAGTAAAGGAGGAATAATGCATCGGAAAAGAGATACTCGGAACCCCAAAGAAAATCCTATCGTTTCCGTAGAAACGAATCCCGATTTAGAAGGACAATGCAGGGAACCCAGAGTATTTCATATAGACGCAATTTGTGTGTTAATTCGTCAATTTGAGGGAGCGAGGGATGCAGTAAAGGAGGAATAATGCATCGGAAAAGAGATACTCGGAACTCCAAAGAAAATCTTATCGTTTCCGAAGAAACGTATCTCGATTTAGAAGGACAATGCAGGGAATCCAGAGTATTTCATATGGACGCAAATTGTGTGTTAATTCGTCAATGTGAGGGAGCGAGGGATGCAGTAAAGGAGGAATAATGCATCGGAAAAGAGATACTCGGAACCCCAAAGAAAATCCTTTCGTTTCCGTAGAAACGTATCTCGATTTAGAAGGACAATGCAGGGAATCCAGAGTATTTCATATGGACGCAAATTGTGTGTTAATTCGTCAATGTGAGGGAGCGAGGGATGCAGTAAAGGAGGAATAATGCATCTGAAAAGAGATACTCGGAACCCCAAAGAAAATCCTATCGTTTCCGTAGAAACGTTCCTCGATTTAGAAGGACAATGCAGGGAATCCAGAGTATTTCATATGGACGCAAATTGTGTGTTAATTCGTCAATGTGAGGGAGCGAGGGATGCAGTAAAGGAGGAATAATGCATCGGAAAAGAGATACTCGACTCCCAAAAGAAAATACTATCGTTTCCGTAGAAACGTATCTCGATTTAGAAAGATAATGTAGGGAACCCAGAGTATTTCATATGGACGCAATTTGTGTGTTAATTCGGCAATGTGAGGGAGCGAGGGATGCAGTAAAGGAGGAATAATGCATCGGAAAAGAGATACTCGGAACCCCAAAGAAAATCCTATCGTTTCCGTAGAAACGTATCTCGATGTAGAAGGACAATGCAGGGAATCCTGAGTATTTCATATGGACGCAAATTGTGTGTTAATTCGTCAATGTGAGGGAGCGAATGATGCAGTAAAGGAGGAATAATGCATCGGAAAAGAGAGACTCATAACCCCAAAGAAAATCCTATCGTTTCCATAGAAACGTATCTCGATTTAGAAGCACAATGCAGGGAATCCAGAGTATTTCATATGGACGCAAATTGTGTGTTAATTCGTCAATGTGACTTAGCGAGGGATGCAGTAAAGGAGGAATAATGCATCGGAAAAGAGATACTCGGAACCCCAAAGAAAATCCTATCGTTTCCGTAGAAACGTATCTCGATGTAGAAGGACAATGCAGGGAATCCTGAGTATTTCATATGGACGCAAATTGTGTGTTAATTCGTCAATGTGAGGGAGCGAGGGATGCAGTAAAGGAGGAATAATGCATCGGAAAAGAGATACTCGGAACCCCAAAGAAAATCCTATCGTTTCCGTAGAAACGTATCTCGATGTAGAAGGACAATGCAGGGAATCCTGAGTATTTCATATGGACGCAAATTGTGTGTTAATTCGTCAATGTGAGGGAGCGAGGGATGCAGTAAAGGAGGAATAATGCATCGGAAAAGAGATACTCGGAACCCCAAAGAAAATCCTGTCGTTTCCGTAGAAACGTATCTCGATGTAGAAGGACAATGCAGGGAATCCAGAGTATTTCATATGACGCAAATTGTCTGTTAATTCGTCAATGTGAGGGAGCGAGGGATGCAGTAAAGGAGGAATAATGCATCGGAAAAGAGATACTCGGAACCCCAAAGAAAATCCTTTCGTTTCCGTAGAAACGTATCTCGATTTAGAAGGACAATGCAGGGAATCCAGAGTATTTCATATGGACGCAAATTGTGTGTTAATTCGTCAATGTGAGAGAGCGAGGGATGCAGTAAAGGAGGAATAATGCAACGGAAAAGAGATACTCGGAACCCCAAAGAAAATCCTATCGTTTCCGTAGAAACGTTTCTCGACTTAGAAGGAGAATGCAGGGAATCCAGAGTATTTCATATGGACGCAAATTGTGTGTTAATTCGTCAATGTGAGGGAGCGAGGGGTGCAGTAAAGGAGGAATAATGCATCAGAAAAGAGATACTCGACTCCCAAAAGAAAATACTATCGTTTCCGTAGAAACGTATCTCGATTTAGAAAGATAATGCAGGGAACCCAGAGTATTTCATATGGACGCAATTTGTGTGTTAATTCGACATTGTGAGGGAGCGAGGGATGCAGTAAAGGAGGAATAATGCATCGGAATAGAGATACTCGGAACCCCAAAGAAAATCCTATCGTTTCCGTAGAAACGAATCCCGATTTAGAAGGACAATGCAGGGAATCCAGAGTGTTTCCTATGGACGCAAATTGTGTGTTAATTCGTCAATGTGAGGGAGCGATTGATGCAGTAAAGGAGGAATAATGCATCGGAAAAGAGAAACTCGGAACCCCAAAGAAAATCCTATCGTTTCCGTACAAACGTATCTCGATTTAGAAGGACAATGCAGGGAATCCAGAGTATTTCATATGGACGCAAATTGTTTGTTAATTCGTCAATGTGAGTTAGCGAGGGATGCAGTAAAGGAGGAATAATGCATCGGAAAAGAGAGACTCCTAACCCCAAAGAAAATCCTATCGTTTCCATAGAAACGTATCTCGATTTAGAAGGACAATGCAGGGAATCCAGAGTATTTCATATGGACGCAAATTGTGTGTTAATTCGTCAATGTGAGTTAGCGAGGGATGCAGTAAAGGAGGAATAATGCATCGGAGAAGAGATACTCGGAACCCCAAAGAAAATCCTATCGTTTCCGTAGAAACGTATCTCGATGTAGAAGGACAATGCAGGGAATCCTGAGTATTTCATATGGACGCAAATTGTGTGTTAATTCGTCAATGTGAGGGAGCGAGGGATGCAGTAAAGGAGGAATAATGCATCGGAAAAGAGATACTCGGAACCCCAAAGAAAATCCTATCGTTTCCGTAGAAACGTATCTCGATGTAGAAGGACAATGCAGGGAATCCTGAGTATTTCATATGGACGCAAATTGTGTGTTAATTCGTCAATGTGAGGGAGCGAGGGATGCAGTAAAGGAGGAATAATGCATCGGAAAAGAGATACTCGGAACCCCAAAGAAAATCCTGTCGTTTCCGTAGAAACGTATCTCGATGTAGAAGGACAATGCAGGGAATCCAGAGTATTTCATATGACGCAAATTGTCTGTTAATTCGTCAATGTGAGGGAGCGAGGGATGCAGTAAAGGAGGAATAATGCATCGGAAAAGAGATACTCGGAACCCCAAAGAAAATCCTTTCGTTTCCGTAGAAACGTATCTCGATTTAGAAGGACAATGCAGGGAATCCAGAGTATTTCATATGGACGCAAATTGTGTGTTAATTCGTCAATGTGAGAGAGCGAGGGATGCAGTAAAGGAGGAATAATGCAACGGAAAAGAGATACTCGGAACCCCAAAGAAAATCCTATCGTTTCCGTAGAAACGTTTCTCGATTTAGAAGGAGAATGCAGGGAATCCAGAGTATTTCATATGGACGCAAATTGTGTGTTAATTCGTCAATGTGAGGGAGCGAGGGGTGCAGTAAAGGAGGAATAATGCATCGGAAAAGAGATACTCGACTCCCAAAAGAAAATACTATCGTTTCCGTAGAAACGTATCTCGATTTAGAAAGATAATGCAGGGAACCCAGAGTATTTCATATGGACGCAATTTGTGTGTTAATTCGACATTGTGAGGGAGCGAGGGATGCAGTAAAGGAGGAATAATGCATCGGAATAGAGATACTCGGAACCCCAAAGAAAATCCTATCGTTTCCGTAGAAACGAATCCCGATTTAGAAGGACAATGCAGGGAATCCAGAGTGTTTCCTATGGACGCAAATTGTGTGTTAATTCGTCAATGTGAGGGAGCGATTGATGCAGTAAAGGAGGAATAATGCATCAGAAAAGAGAAACTCGGAACCCCAAAGGAAATCCTATCGTTTCCGTACAAACGTATCTCGATTTAGAAGGACAATGCAGGGAATCCAGAGTATTTCATATGGACGCAAATTGTTTGTTAATTCGTCAATGTGAGTTAGCGAGGGATGCAGTAAAGGAGGAATAATGCATCGGAAAAGAGATACTCGGAACCCCAAAGAAAATCCTATCGTTTCCGTAGAAACGTATCTCGATGTAGAAGGACAATGAAGGGAATCCTGAGTATTTCATATGGACGCAAATTGTGTGTTAATTCGTCAATGTGAGGGAGTGAGGGATGCAGTAAAGGAGGAATAATGCATCGCAAAAGAGATACTCGGAACCCCAAAGAAAATCATATCGTTTCCGTAGAAACGAATCCCGATTTAGAAGGACAATGCAGGGAACCCAGAGTATTTCATATAGACGCAATTTGTGTGTTAATTCGTCAATGTGAGGGAGCGAGGGATGCAATTAAGGAGGAATAATGCATCGGAAAAGAGATACTCGGAATTCCAAAGAAAATCCTATCGTTTCCGTAGGAACGTATCTCGATTTAGAAGGACAATGCAGGGAATCCAGAGTATTTCATATGGACGCAAATTGTGTGTTAATTCGTCAATGTGAGGGAGCGACAAATGCAGTAAAAAAGGAATAATGCATTGGAAAAGAGATACTCGGAACCCCAAAGAAAATCCTATCGTTTCCGTAGAAACGTATCTCGATTTAGAAGGAAAATGCAGGGAATCCAGAGTATATCATATGGACGCAAATTGTGTGTTAATTCGTCAATGTGAGGGAGCGAGGGATGCAGTAACGGAGGAATAATGCATCGGAAAAGAGATACTCGATTCCCAAAAGAAAATTCATTCGTTTCCGTAGAAACGTATCTCGTTTTAGAAAGATAATGCAGGGAACCCAGAGTATTTCATATGGACACAAATTGTGTGTTAATTCGGCAATGTGAGGGAGCGAGGGATGCAGTAAAGGAGGAATAATGCATCGGAAAAGAGATACTCGGAACCCAAAAGAAAATCCTATCGTTTCCGTAGAAACATGCATCGGAAAAGAGATACTCGGAACCCCAAAGAAAATCCTATTGTTTCCGTAGAAACGTATCTTGATTTAGAAGGACAATGCAGGGAATCCAGAGTATTTCATATGGACGCAAATGCATCTGAAAAGACATGTGAGGGATGCAGTAAAAGAGGAATAATGCATCGGAAAAGAGATACTCGGAACCCCAAAGAAAATCCTATCGTTTCCGTAGAAACGTATCTCGATTTATAAGGACAATGCAGGGAATCCAGAGTATTTCATATGGACGCAAATTGTGTGTTAATTCGTCACTGTGAGGAAGCGAGGGATGCAGTAAAGGAGGAATAATGCATCGGAAAAGAGATACGCGGAACCCCAAAGAAAATCCTATCGTTTCCGTAGAAACGTATCTCGATTTAGAAGGACAATGCAGGGCATCCAGAGTATTTCATATGGACGAAAATTGTGTGTTAATTCGTCAATGTGAGGGAGCGAGGGATGCAGTAAAGGAGGAATAATGCATCGGAAAAGAGATACTCGGAACCCCAAAGAAAATCCTATTGTTTCCGTAGAAACGTATCTTGATTTAGAAGGACAATGCAGGGAATCCAGAGTATTTCATATGGACGCAAATTGTGTGTTAATTCGTCAATGTGAGGGAGCGAGGGATGCAGTAAAGGAGGAATAATGCATCGGAAAAGAGATACTCGGAACCCCAAAGAAAATCCTATTGTTTCCGTAGAAACTTATCTTGATTTAGAAGAACAATGCAGGGAATCCAGAGTATTTCACATGGACGCAAATTGTGTGTTAATTCGTCAATGTGAGGGAGCGAGGGATGCAGTAAAGGAGGAATAATGCATCGGAAAAGAGACACGCGGAACCACAAAGAAAATCCTATTGTTTCCGTAGAAACGTATCTTGATTTAGAAGGACAATGCAGGGAATCCAGAGTATTTCATATGGACGCAAATTGTGTGTTAATTCGTCAATGTGAGGGAGCGAGGGATGCAGTAAAGGAGGAATAATGCATCGGAAAAGAGATACTCGGAACCCCAAAGAAAATCATATCGTTTCCGTAGAAACGTATCTCGATTTAGAAGGACAATGCAGGGAATACAGACTACTTCATATGGACGGAAATTGTGTGTTAATTCGTCAATGAGAGGGAGCGAGGGATGCAGTAAAGGAGGAATAATGCATCGGAATAGAGATACTCGGAACCCCAAAGAAAATCCTATCGTTTCCGTAGAAACGAATCCCGATTTAGAAGGACAATGCAGGGAATCCAGAGTGTTTCCTATGGACGCAAATTGTGTGTTAATTCGTCAATGTGAGGGAGCGATTGATGCAGTAAAGGAGGAATAATGCATCGGAAAAGAGAAACTCGGAACCCCAAAGAAAATCCTATCGTTTCCGTACAAACGTATCTCGATTTAGAAGGACAATGCAGGGAATCCAGAGTATTTCATATGGACGCAAATTGTTTGTTAATTCGTCAATGTGAGTTAGCGAGGGATGCAGTAAAGGAGGAATAATGCATCGGAAAAGAGATACTCGGAACCCCAAAGAAAATCCTATCGTTTCCGTAGAAACGTATCTCGATGTAGAAGGACAATGAAGGGAATCCTGAGTATTTCATATGGACGCAAATTGTGTGTTAATTCGTCAATGTGAGGGAGTGAGGGATGCAGTAAAGGAGGAATAATAAATCGGAAAAGAGATACTCGGAACCCCAAAGAAAATCCTATCGTTTCCGTGGAAACGTATCTCGATTTAGAAGGACAATGCAGGGAATCCAGAGTATTTCATATGGACGCAAATTGTGTGTTAATTCGTCTATGTGAGGGAGCGAGGGATGCTGTAAAGGAGGAATAATGCATCGCAAAAGAGATACTCGGAACCCCAAAGAAAATCCTATCGTTTCCGTAGAAACGAATCCCGATTTAGAAGGACAATGCAGGGAACCCAGAGTATTTCATATAGACGCAATTTGTGTGTTAATTCGTCAATGTGAGGGAGCGAGGGATGCAATAAAGGAGGAATAATGCATCGGAAAAGAGATACTCGGAATTCCAAAGAAAATCCTATCGTTTCCGTAGGAACGTATCTCGATTTAGAAGGACAATGCAGGGAATCCAGAGTATTCCATATTGACGCAAATTGTGTGTAAATTCGTCAATGTGAGGGAGCGAGGGATGCAGTAAAGGAGGAATAATGCATCGGATAAGCGATACACGGAACACCAAAGAAAATCCTATCGTTTCCGTAGAAACGTATCTCGATTTAGAAGGACAATGCAGGGAATCCAGAGTATTTCATATGGACGGAAATTGTGTGTTAATTCGTCAATGTGAGGGAGCGAGAAATGCAGTAAAACAGGAATAATGCATTGGAAAAGAGATACTCGGAACCCCAAAGAAAATCCTATCGTTTCCGTAGAAACGTATCTCGATTTAGAAGGACAATGCAGGGAATCCAGAGTATATCATATGGACGCAAATTGTGTGTTAATTCGTCAATGTGAGGGAGCGAGGGATGCAGTAACGGAGGAATAATGCATCGGAAAAGAGATACTCGACTCCCAAAAGAAAATTCTATCGTTTCCGTAGAAACGTATCTCGTTTTAGAAAGATAATGCAGGGAACCCAGAGTATTTCATATGGACACAAATTGTGTGTTAATTCGGCAATGTGAGGGAGCGAGGGATGCAGTAAAGGAGGAATAATGCATCGGAAAAGAGATACTCGGAACCCCAAAGAAAATCCTATCGTTTCCGTAGAAACGTATCTCGATTTAGAAGGACAATGCAGGGAATCCAGAGTATATCATATGGACGCAAATTGTGTGTTAATTCGTCAATGTGAGGGAGCGAGGGATGCAGTAACGGAGGAATAATGCATGGGAAAAGAGATACTCGGAACCCAAAAGAAAATCCTATCGTTTCCGTAGAAACATGCATCGGAAAAGAGATACTCGGAACCCCAAAGAAAATCCTATTGTTTCCGTAGAAACGTATCTTGATTTAGAAGGACAATGCAGGGAATCCAGAGTATTTCATATGGACGCAAATGCATCGGAAAAGAGATGTGAGGGATGCAGTAAAAGAGGAATAATGCATCGGAAAAGAGATACTCGGAACCCCAAAGAAAATCCTATCGTTTCCGTAGAAACGTATCTCGATTTATAAGGACAATGCAGGGAATCCAGAGTATTTCATATGGACGCAAATTGTGTGTTAATTCGTCACTGTGAGGAAGCGAGGGATGCAGTAAAGGAGGAATAATGCTTCGGAAAAGAGATACGCGGAACCCCAAAGAAAATCCTATCGTTTCCGTAGAAACGTATCTCGATTTAGAAAGACAATGCAGGGCATCCAGAGTATTTCATATGGACGCAAATTGTGTGTTAATTCGTCAATGTGAGGGAGCGAGGGATGCAGTAAAGGAGGAATAATGCATCGGAAAAGAGATACTCGGAACCCCAAAGAAAATCCTATTGTTTCCCTAGAAACATATCTTGATTTAGAAGGACAATGCAGGGAATCCAGAGTATTTCATATGGACGCAAATTGTGTGTTAATTCGCCAATGTGAGGGAGCGAGGGATGCAGTAAAGGAGGAATAATGCATCGGAAAAGAGATACTCGGAACCCCAAAGAAAATCCTATTGTTTCCGTAGAAACGTATCTTGATTTAGAAGGACAATGCAGGGAATCCAGAGTATTTCATATGGACGCAAATTGTGTGTTAATTCGTCAATGTGAGGGAGCGAGGGATGCAGTAAAGGAGGAATAATGCATCGGAAAAGAGATACTCGGAACCCCAAAGAATATCCTATTGTTTCCGTAGAAACGTATCTTGATTTAGAAGGACAATGCAGGGAATCCAGAGTATTTCATATGGACGCAAATTGTGTGTTAATTCGTCAATGTGAGGGAGCGAGGGATGCAGTAAAGGAGGAATAATGCATCGGAAAAGAGATACTCGGAACCCCATAGAAAATCATATCGTTTCCGTAGAGACGTATCTCGATTTAGAAGGACAATGCAGGGAATCCAGACTACTTCATATGGACGGAAATTGTGTGTTAATTCGCCAATGAGAGGGAGCGAGGGATGCAGTAAAGGAGGAATAATGCATCGGAAAAGAGATAATCGACCCCAAAAGAAAATCCTATCATTTCCGTAGAAACGTATCTCGATTTAGAAAGATAATGCAGGGAACCCAGAGTATTTCATATGGACGCAATTTGTGTGTTAATTCGGCAATGTGAGGGAGCGAGGGATGCAGTAAAGGTGGAATAATGCATCGGAAAAGAGATACTCGGGACCCCAAAGAAAATCACATCGTTTCCGTAGAAACGTATCTCGATTTAGAAGGACAATGCAGGGAATCCAGAGTATTTCATATGGACGCAAATTGTGTGTTAATTCGTAAATGTGAGGGAGCGAGGGATGCAGTAAAGGAGGAATAATGCATCGGAAAAGAGATACTCGACTCCCAAAAGAAAATCCTATCGTTTCCGTAGAAACGTATCTCGATGTAGAAAGATAATGCAGGGAACCCAGAGTATTTCATATGGACGCAATTTGTGTGTTATTTCGGCAATGTGAGGGAGCGAGGGATGCAGTAAAGGAGGAATAATGCATCGGAAAAGAGATACTCGGAACCCCAAAGAAAATCCTGTCGTTTCCGTAGAAACGAATCCCGATTTAGAAGGACAATGCAGGGAATCCAGAGTATTTCATATGGACGCAAATTGTGTGTTAATTCGTCAATGTGAGGGAAACGAGGGATGCAGTAAAGGAGGAATAATGCATCGGAAAAGAGATACTCGACTCCCAAAAGAAAATCCTATCGTTTCCGTAGAAACGTATATCGATTTAGAAGGACAATGCAGGGAATCCAGAGTATTTCATATGGACGCAAATTGTGCGTTAATTCGTCAATGTGAGGGAGCGAGGGATGCAGTAAAGGATGAATAATGCATCGGAAAAGAGATACTCGGAACCCCAAAGAAAATCCTATCGTTTCCGTAGAAACGTATGTCGATATAGAAGGACAATGCAGGGAATCCGCAGTATATCATATGGACTCAAATTGTGTGTTAATTCGTCAATGTGAGGGAGCGAGGGATGCAGTGAAGGAGGGATAGATGCAGTAAAGAAGGAATAATGCATCGGAAAAGCGATACTCGACTCCCAAAAGAAAACCCTATCGTTTCCGTAGAAACGTATCTCGTTTTAGAAAGATAATGCAGGGAACCCAGAGTATTTCATATGGACGCAAATTGTGTGTTAATTCGGCAATGTGAGTTAGCGAGGGATGCAGTAAAGGAGGAATAATGCATCGGAAAAGAGATACTCGGAACCCCAAAGAAAATCCTATCGTTTCCTTAGAAACGTATCTCGATTTAGAAGAACAATGCAGAGAATCCAGAGTATTTCATATGGACGCAAATTGTGTGGTAATTCGTCAATGTGATCGAGCGAGGGATGCTGTAAAGGAGGAATAATGCATCGGAAAAGAGATACGCGGAACCCCAAAGAAAATCCTATCGTTTCCGTAGAAACGTATCTCGATTTAGAAGGACAATGCAGGGAATCCAGAGTATTTCATATGGACGCAAATTGTGTGTTAATTCGTCAATGTGAGGGAGCGAGGGATGCAGTAAAGGAGGAATAATGCATCGGAAAAGAGATACTCGGAACCCCAAAGAAAATCCTTTCGTTTCCGTAGAAACGTATCTCGATTTAGAAGGACAATGCAGGGAATCCAGAGTATTTCATATGGACGCAAATTGTGTGTTAATTCGTCAATGTGAGGGAGCGAGGGATGCAGTAAAGGAGGAATAATGCATCGGAAAAGAGATACTCGGAACCCCAAAGAAAATCCTATCGTTTCCGTAGAAACGTATCTCGATTTAGAAGGACAATGCAGAGACTCCAGAGTATTTCATATGGACGCAAATTGTGTGTTAATTCGTCAATGTGAGGGAGCGAGGGATGCAGTAAAGGAGGAATAATGCATCGGACAAGAGATACTCGGAACCCCAAAGAAAATCCAATCGTTTCCGTAGAAACGAATCCCGATTTAGAAGGACAATGCAGGGAACCCAGAGAATTTCATATAGACGCAATTTGTGAGTTAATTCGTCAATGTGAGGGAGCGAGGGATGCAGTAAAGGAGGAATAAGGCATCGGAAAAGAGATACTCGGAACTCCAAAGAAAATCCTATCGTTTCCGTAGAAACGTATCTCGATTTAGAGGGACAATGCAGGGAATCCAGAGTATTTCATATGGACGCAAATTGTGTGTTAATTCGTCAATGTGAGTTAGCGAGGGATGCAGTAAAGGAGGAATAATGCATCGGAAAAGAGATACTCGGAACCCCAAAGAATATCCTATTGTTTCCGTAGAAACGTATCTTGATTTAGAAGGACAATGCAGGGAATCCAGAGTATTTCATATGGACGCAAATTGTGTGTTAATTCGTCAATGTGAGGGAGCGAGGGATGCAGTAAAGGAGGAATAATGCATCGGAAAAGAGATACTCGGAACCCCATAGAAAATCATATCGTTTCCGTAGAGACGTATCTCGATTTAGAAGGACAATGCAGGGAATCCAGACTACTTCATATGGACGGAAATTGTGTGTTAATTCGCCAATGAGAGGGAGCGAGGGATGCAGTAAAGGAGGAATAATGCATCGGAAAAGAGATAATCGACCCCAAAAGAAAATCCTATCATTTCCGTAGAAACGTATCTCGATTTAGAAAGATAATGCAGGGAACCCAGAGTATTTCATATGGACGCAATTTGTGTGTTAATTCGTCAATGTGAGGGAGCGAGGGATGCAGTAAAGGTGGAATAATGCATCGGAAAAGAGATACTCGGGACCCCAAAGAAAATCACATCGTTTCCGTAGAAACGTATCTCGATTTAGAAGGACAATGCAGGGAATCCAGAGTATTTCATATGGACGCAAATTGTGTGTTAATTCGTAAATGTGAGGGAGCGAGGGATGCAGTAAAGGAGGAATAATGCATCGGAAAAGAGATACTCGACTCCCAAAAGAAAACCCTATCGTTTCCGTAGAAACGTATCTCGTTTTAGAAAGATAATGCAGGGAACCCAGAGTATTTCATATGGACGCAAATTGTGTGTTAATTCGGCAATGTGAGTTAGCGAGGGATGCAGTAAAGGAGGAATAATGCATCGGAAAAGAGATACTCGGAACCCCAAAGAAAATCCTATCGTTTCCTTAGAAACGTATCTCGATTTAGAAGAACAATGCAGAGAATCCAGAGTATTTCATATGGACGCAAATTGTGTGGTAATTCGTCAATGTGATCGAGCGAGGGATGCTGTAAAGGAGGAATAATGCATCGGAAAAGAGATACGCGGAACCCCAAAGAAAATCCTATCGTTTCCGTAGAAACGTATCTCGATTTAGAAGGACAATGCAGGGAATCCAGAGTATTTCATATGGACGCAAATTGTGTGTTAATTCGTCAATGTGAGGGAGCGAGGGATGCAGTAAAGGAGGAATAATGCATCGGAAAAGAGATACTCGGAACCCCAAAGAAAATCCTTTCGTTTCCGTAGAAACGTATCTCGATTTAGAAGGACAATGCAGGGAATCCAGAGTATTTCATATGGACGCAAATTGTGTGTTAATTCGTCAATGTGAGGGAGCGAGGGATGCAGTAAAGGAGGAATAATGCATCGGAAAAGAGATACTCGGAACCCCAAAGAAAATCCTATCGTTTCCGTAGAAACGTATCTCGATTTAGAAGGACAATGCAGAGACTCCAGAGTATTTCATATGGACGCAAATTGTGTGTTAATTCGTCAATGTGAGGGAGCGAGGGATGCAGTAAAGGAGGAATAATGCATCGGACAAGAGATACTCGGAACCCCAAAGAAAATCCAATCGTTTTTTGTAGAAACGAATCCCGATTTAGAAGGACAATGCAGGGAACCCAGAGAATTTCATATAGACGCAATTTGTGAGTTAATTCGTCAATGTGAGGGAGCGAGGGATGCAGTAAAGGAGGAATAAGGCATCGGAAAAGAGATACTCGGAACTCCAAAGAAAATCCTATCGTTTCCGTAGAAACGTATCTCGATTTAGAGGGACAATGCAGGGAATCCAGAGTATTTCATATGGACGCAAATTGTGTGTTAATTCGTCAATGTGAGTTAGCGAGGGATGCAGTAAAGGAGGAATAATGCATCGGAAAAGAGATACTCGGAACCCCAAAGAATATCCTATTGTTTCCGTAGAAACGTATCTTGATTTAGAAGGACAATGCAGGGAATCCAGAGTATTTCATATGGACGCAAATTGTGTGTTAATTCGTCAATGTGAGGGAGCGAGGGATGCAGTAAAGGAGGAATAATGCATCGGAAAAGAGATACTCGGAACCCCATAGAAAATCATATCGTTTCCGTAGAGACGTATCTCGATTTAGAAGGACAATGCAGGGAATCCAGACTACTTCATATGGACGGAAATTGTGTGTTAATTCGCCAATGAGAGGGAGCGAGGGATGCAGTAAAGGAGGAATAATGCATCGGAAAAGAGATAATCGACCCCAAAAGAAAATCCTATCATTTCCGTAGAAACGTATCTCGATTTAGAAAGATAATGCAGGGAACCCAGAGTATTTCATATGGACGCAATTTGTGTGTTAATTCGGCAATGTGAGGGAGCGAGGGATGCAGTAAAGGTGGAATAATGCATCGGAAAAGAGATACTCGGGACCCCAAAGAAAATCACATCGTTTCCGTAGAAACGTATCTCGATTTAGAAGGACAATGCAGGGAATCCAGAGTATTTCATATGGACGCAAATTGTGTGTTAATTCGTAAATGTGAGGGAGCGAGGGATGCAGTAAAGGAGGAATAATGCATCGGAAAAGAGATACTCGACTCCCAAAAGAAAATCCTATCGTTTCCGTAGAAACGTATCTCGATGTAGAAAGATAATGCAGGGAACCCAGAGTATTTCATATGGACGCAATTTGTGTGTTATTTCGGCAATGTGAGGGAGCGAGGGATGCAGTAAAGGAGGAATAATGCATCGGAAAAGAGATACTCGGAACCCCAAAGAAAATCCTGTCGTTTCCGTAGAAACGAATCCCGATTTAGAAGGACAATGCAGGGAATCCAGAGTATTTCATATGGACGCAAATTGTGTGTTAATTCGTCAATGTGAGGGAAACGAGGGATGCAGTAAAGGAGGAATAATGCATCGGAAAAGAGATACTCGACTCCCAAAAGAAAATCCTATCGTTTCCGTAGAAACGTATATCGATTTAGAAGGACAATGCAGGGAATCCAGAGTATTTCATATGGACGCAAATTGTGCGTTAATTCGTCAATGTGAGGGAGCGAGGGATGCAGTAAAGGATGAATAATGCATCGGAAAAGAGATACTCGGAACCCCAAAGAAAATCCTATCGTTTCCGTAGAAACGTATGTCGATATAGAAGGACAATGCAGGGAATCCGCAGTATATCATATGGACTCAAATTGTGTGTTAATTCGTCAATGTGAGGGAGCGAGGGATGCAGTAAAGGAGGGATAGATGCAGTAAAGAAGGAATAATGCATCGGAAAAGCGATACTCGACTCCCAAAAGAAAACCCTATCGTTTCCGTAGAAACGTATCTCGTTTTAGAAAGATAATGCAGGGAACCCAGAGTATTTCATATGGACGCAAATTGTGTGTTAATTCGGCAATGTGAGTTAGCGAGGGATGCAGTAAAGGAGGAATAATGCATCGGAAAAGAGATACTCGGAACCCCAAAGAAAATCCTATCGTTTCCTTAGAAACGTATCTCGATTTAGAAGAACAATGCAGAGAATCCAGAGTATTTCATATGGACGCAAATTGTGTGGTAATTCGTCAATGTGATCGAGCGAGGGATGCTGTAAAGGAGGAATAATGCATCGGAAAAGAGATACGCGGAACCCCAAAGAAAATCCTATCGTTTCCGTAGAAACGTATCTCGATTTAGAAGGACAATGCAGGGAATCCAGAGTATTTCATATGGACGCAAATTGTGTGTTAATTCGTCAATGTGAGGGAGCGAGGGATGCAGTAAAGGAGGAATAATGCATCGGAAAAGAGATACTCGGAACCCCAAAGAAAATCCTTTCGTTTCCGTAGAAACGTATCTCGATTTAGAAGGACAATGCAGGGAATCCAGAGTATTTCATATGGACGCAAATTGTGTGTTAATTCGTCAATGTGAGGGAGCGAGGGATGCAGTAAAGGAGGAATAATGCATCGGAAAAGAGATACTCGGAACCCCAAAGAAAATCCTATCGTTTCCGTAGAAACGTATCTCGATTTAGAAGGACAATGCAGAGACTCCAGAGTATTTCATATGGACGCAAATTGTGTGTTAATTCGTCAATGTGAGGGAGCGAGGGATGCAGTAAAGGAGGAATAATGCATCGGACAAGAGATACTCGGAACCCCAAAGAAAATCCAATCGTTTCCGTAGAAACGAATCCCGATTTAGAAGGACAATGCAGGGAACCCAGAGAATTTCATATAGACGCAATTTGTGAGTTAATTCGTCAATGTGAGGGAGCGAGGGATGCAGTAAAGGAGGAATAAGGCATCGGAAAAGAGATACTCGGAACTCCAAAGAAAATCCTATCGTTTCCGTAGAAACGTATCTCGATTTAGAGGGACAATGCAGGGAATCCAGAGTATTTCATATGGACGCAAATTGTGTGTTAATTCGTCAATGTGAGTTAGCGAGGGATGCAGTAAAGGAGGAATAATGCATCGGAAAAGAGATACTCGGAACCCCAAAGAAAATCCTATCGTTTCCGTAGAAACGTATCTCGATGTAGAAGGACAATGCAGGGAATCCTGAGTATTTCATATGGACGCAAATTGTGTGTTAATTCGTCAATGTGAGGGAGCGAGGGATGCAGTAAAGGAGGAATAATGCATCGGAAAAGAGATACTCGGAACCCCAAAGAAAATCCTATCGTTTCCGTAGAAACGTATCTCGATTTAGAAGGACAATGCAGGGAATCCAGAGTATTTCATATGGACGCAAATTGTGTGATAATTCGTCAATGTGAGGGAGCGAGGGATGCAGTAAAGGAGGAATAATGCATCGGACAAGAGATACTCGGAACCCCAAAGAAAATCCAATCGTTTCCGTAGAAACGAATCCCGATTTAGAAGGACAATGCAGGGAACCCAGAGTATTTCATATAGACGCAATTTGTGTTTTAATTCGTCAATGTGAGGGAGCGAGGGATGCAGTAAAGGAGGAATAATGCATCGGAAAAGAGATACTCGGAACTCCAAAGAAAATCCTATCGTTTCCGTAGAAACGTATCTCGATTTAGAAGGACAATGCAGGGAATCCAGAGTATTTCATATGGACGCAAATTGTGTGTTAATTCGTCAATGTGAGGGAGCGAGGGATGCAGTAAAGGAGGAATAATGCATCGGAAAAGAGATACTCGGAACCCCAAAGAAAATCCTTTCGTTTCCGTAGAAACGTATCTCGATTTAGAAGGACAATGCAGGGAATCCAGAGTATTTCATATGGACGCAAATTGTGTGTTAATTCGTCAATGTGAGGGAGCGAGGGATGCAGTAAAGGAGGAATAATGCATCGGAAAAGAGATACTCGACTCCCAAAAGATAATACTAGCGTTTCTGTAGAAACGTATCTCGATTTAGAAAGATAATGCAGGGAACCCAGAGTATTTCATATGGACGCAATTTGTGTGTTAATTCGGCAATGTGAGGGAGCGAGGGATGCAGTAAAGGAGGAATAATGCATCGCATAAGAGATACTCGGAACCCCAAAGAAAATCCTATCGTTTCCGTAGAAACGTATCTCGATGTAGAAGGACAATGCAGGGAATCCTGAGTATTTCATATGGACGCAAATTGTGTGTTAATTCGGCACTGTGAGGGAGCGAGGGATGCAGTAAAGGAGGAATAATGCATCGGAAAAGAGATACTCGGAACCCCAAAGAAAATCCTATCGTTTCCGTAGAAACGTATCTCGATGTAGAAGGACAATGCAGGGAATCCAGAGTATTTCATATGGACGCAAATTGTGTGTTAAATCGTCAATGTGAGGGAGCGAGGGATGCAGTAAAGGAGGAATAATGCATCGGACAAGAGATACTCGGAACCCCAAAGAAAATCCAATCGTTTCCGTAGAAACGAATCCCGATTTAGAAGGACAATGCAGGGAACCCAGGGTATTTCATATAGACGCAATTTGTGTGTTAATTCGTCAATGTGAGGGAGCGAGGGATGCAGTAAAGGAGGAATAATGCATCGGAAAAGAGATACTCGGAACTCCAAAGAAAATCCTATCGTTTCCGTAGAAACGTATCTCGATTTAGAAGGACAATGCAGGGAATCCTGAGTATTTCATATGGACGCAAATTGTGTGTTAATTCGTCAATGTGAGGGAGCGAGGGATGCAGTAAAGGAGGAATAATGCATCGGAAAAGAGATACTCGGAACCCCAAAGAAAATCCTATCGTTTCCATAGAAACGTTTCTCGATTTAGAAGGACAATGCAGGGAATCCAGAGTATTTCATATGGACGCAAATTGTGTGGTAATTCGTCAATGTGAGGGAGCGAGGGATGCAGTAAAGGAGGAATAATGCATCGGAAAAGAGATACTCGGAACCCCAAAGAAAATCCTTTCGTTTCCGTAGAATCGTATCTCGATTTAGAAGGACAATGCAGGGAATCCACAGTATTTCATATGGACGCAAATTGTGTGTTAATTCGTCAATGTGAGAGAGCGAGGGATGCAGTAAAGGAGGAATAATGCATCGGAAAAGAGATACTCGGAACCCCAAAGAAAATCCTATCGTTTCCATAGAAACGTTTCTCGATTTAGAAGGACAATGCAGGGAATCCAGAGTATTTCATATGGACGCAAATTGTGTGTTAATTCGTCAATGTGAGGGAGCGAGGGATGCAGTAAAGGAGGAATAATGCATCGGAAAAGAGATACTCGACTCCCAAAAGAAAATACTATCGTTTCCGTAGAAACGTATCTCGATTTAGAAAGATAATGCAGGGAACCCAGAGTATTTCATATGGACCCAATTTGTGTGTTAATTCGACAATGTGAGGGAGCGAGGGATGCAGTAAAGGAGGAATAATGCATCGGAATAGAGATACTCGGAACCCCAAAGAAAATCCTGTCGTTTCCGTAGAAACGAATCCCGATTCAGAAGGACAATGCAGGGAATCCAGAGTGTTTCCTATGGACGCAAATTGTGTGTTAATTCGTCAATGTGAGGGAGCGATTGATGCAGTAAAGGAGGAATAATGCATCGGAAAAGAGAAACTCGGAACCCCAAAGAAAATCCTATCGTTTCCGTAGAAACGTATCTCGATTTAGAAGGACAATGCAGGGAATCCAGAGTATTTCATATGGACGCAAATTGTGTGTTAATTCGTCAATGTGAGTTAGCGAGGGATGCAGTAAAGGAGGAATAATGCATCGGAAAAGAGATACTCGGAACCCCAAAGAAAATCCTATCGTTTCCGTAGAAACGAATCTCCATGTAGAAGGACAATGCAGGGAATCCTGAGTATTTCATATGGACGCAAATTGTGTGTTAATTCGTCAATGTGAGGGAGTGAGGGATGCAGTAAAGGAGGAATAATGCATCGGAAAAGAGATACTCGGAACCCCAAAGAAAATCCTATCGTTTCCGTAGAAACGTATCTCGATTTAGAAGGACAATGCAGGGAATCCAGATTATTTCATATGGACGCAAATTGTGTGTTAATTCGTCAATGTGAGGGAGCGAGGGATGCTGTAAAGGAGGAATAATGCATCGCAAAAGAGATACTCGGAACCCCAAAGAAAATCCTATCGTTTCCGTAGAAACGAATCCCGATTTAGAAGGACAATGCAGCTAACCCAGAGTATTTCATATAGACGCAATTTGTGTGTTAATTCGTCAATGTGAGGGAGCGAGGGATGCAATAAAGGAGGAATAATGCATCGGAAAAGAGATACTCGGAACTCCAAAGAAAATCCTATCGTTTCCGTAGAAACGTATCTCGATTTAGAAGGACAATGCAGGGAATCCAGAGTATTTCATATGGACGTAAATTGTGTGTTAATTCGTCAATGTGAGGGGGCGAGGGATGCAGTAAAGGGGGAATAATGCATCGGAAAAGAGATACTCGGAACACCAAAGAAAATCCTATCGTTTCCGTAGAAACGTATCTCGATTTAGAAGGACAATGCAGGGAATCCAGAGTATTTCATATGGACGCAAATTGTGTGTTAATTCGTCAATGTGAGGGAGCGAGGGATGCAGTAAAGGAGGAATAATGCATCGGAAAAGAGATACTCGGAACCCCAAAGAAAATCCTTTCGTTTCCGTAGAAACGTATCTCGATTTAGAAGGACAATGCAGGGAATCCAGAGTATTTCATATGGACGCAAATTGTGTGTTAATTCGTCAATGTGAGGGAGCGAGGGATGCAGTAAAGGAGGAATAATGCATCGGAAAAGAGATACTCGACTCCCAAAAGAAAATACTATCGTTTCTGTAGAAACGTATCTCGATTTAGAAAGATAATGCAGGGAACTCAGAGTATTTCATATGGACGCAATTTGTGTGTTAATTCGGCAATGTGAGGGAGCGAGGGATGCAGTAAAGGAGGAATAATGCATCGGAAAAGAGATACTCGGAACCCCAAAGAAAATCCTGTCGTTTCCGTAGAAACGAATCCCGATTTAGAAGGACAATGCAGGGAATCCAGAGTATTTCATATGGACGCAAATTGTGTGTTAATTCGTCAATGTGAGGGAGCGAATGGTGCAGTAAAGGAGGAATAATGCATCGGAAAAGAGAGACTCGGAACCCCAAAGAAAATCCTATCGTTTCCATAGAAACGTATCTCGATTTAGAAGGACAATGCAGGGAATCCAGAGTATTTCATATGGACGCAAATTGTGTGTTAATTCGTCAATGTGAGGGAGCGAGTGATGCAGTAAAGGAGGAATAATGCATCGGATAAGAGATACTCGGAACCCCAAAGAAAATCCTATCGTTTCCGTAGAAACGTATCTCGATGTAGAAGGACAATGCAGGGAATCCTGAGTATTTCATATGGACGCAAATTGTGTGTTAATTCGTCACTGTGAGGGAGCGAGGGATGCAGTAAAGGAGGAATAATGCATCGGAAAAGAGATACTCGGAACCCCAAAGAAAATCCTATCGTTTCCGTAGAAACGTATCTCGATGTAGAAGGACAATGCAGGGAATCCAGAGTATTTCATATGGACGCAAATTGTGTGTTAAATCGTCAATGTGAGGGAGCGAGGGATGCAGTAAAGGAGGAATAATGCATCGGACAAGAGATACTCGGAACCCCAAAGAAAATCCAATCGTTTCCGTAGAAACGAATCCCGATTTAGAAGGACAATGCAGGGAACCCAGGGTATTTCATATAGACGCAATTTGTGTTTTAATTCGTCAATGTGGGGGAGCGAGGGATGCAGTAAAGGAGGAATAATGCATCGGAAAAGAGATACTCGGAACTCCAAAGAAAATCCTATCGTTTCCGTAGAAACGTATCTCGATTTAGAAGGACAATGCAGGGAATCCTGAGTATTTCATATGGACGCAAATTGTGCGTTAATTCGTCAATGTGAGGGAGCGAGGGATGCAGTAAAGGAGGAATAATGCATCGGAAAAGAGATACTCGGTACCCCAAAGAAAATCCTATCGTTTCCGTAGAAACGTATCTCGATGTATAAGGACAATGCAGGGAATCCAGAGTACTTCATATGGACGCAAATTGTGTGTTAATTCGTCAATGTGAGGGAGCGAGGGATGCAGTAAAGGAGGAATAATGCATCGGAAAAGAGATACTCGGAACCCCAAAGAAAATCCTTTCGTTTCCGTAGAAACGTATCTCGATTTAGAAGGACAATGCAGGGAATCCAGAGTATTTCATATGGACGCAAATTGTGTGTTAATTCGTCAATGTGAGAGAGCGAGGGATGCAGTAAAGGAGGAATAATGCATCGGAAAAGAGATACTCGGAACCCCAAAGAAAATCCTATCGTTTCCATAGAAACGTTTCTCGATTTAGAAGGACAATGCAGGGAATCCAGAGTATTTCATATGGACGCAAATTGTGTGTTAATTCGTCAATGTGAGGGAGCGAGGGATGCAGTAAAGGAGGAATAATGCATCGGAAAAGAGATACTCGACTCCCAAAAGAAAATACTATCGTTTCCGTAGAAACGTATCTCGATTTAGAAAGATAATGCAGGGAACCCAGAGTATTTCATATGGACCCAATTTGTGTGTTAATTCGACAATGTGAGGGAGCGAGGGATGCAGTAAAGGAGGAATAATGCATCGGAATAGAGATACTCGGAACCCCAAAGAAAATCCTGTCGTTTCCGTAGAAACGAATCCCGATTTAGAAGGACAATGCAGGGAATCCAGAGTGTTTCCTATGGACGCAAATTGTGTGTTAATTCGTCAATGTGAGGGAGCGATTGATGCAGTGAAGGAGGAATAATGCATCGGAAAAGAGAAACTCGGAACCCCAAAGAAAATCCTATCGTTTCCGTAGAAACATCTCGATTTAGAAGGACAATGCAGGGAATCCAGAGTATTTCATATGGACGGAAATTGTGTGTTAATTCGTCAATGTGAGTTAGCGAGGGATGCAGTAAAGGAGGAATAATGCATCGGAAAAGAGATACTCGGAACCCCAAAGAAAATCCTATCGTTTCCGTAGAAACGTATCTCGATGTAGAAGGACAATGCAGGGAATCCTGAGTATTTCATATGGACGTAAATTGTGTGTTAATTCGTCAATGTGAGGGAGTGAGGGATGCAGTAAAGGAGGAATAATGCATCGGAAAAGAGATACTCGGAACCCCAAAGAAAATCCTATCGTTTCCGTAGAAACGTATCTCGATTTAGAAGGACAATGCAGGGAATCCAGATTATTTCATATGGACGCAAATTGTGTGTTAATTCGTCAATGTGAGGGAGCGAGGGATGCTGTAAAGGAGGAATAATGCATCGCAAAAGAGATACTCGGAACCCCAAAGAAAATCCTATCGTTTCCGTAGAAACGAATCCCGATTTAGAAGGACAATGCAGGGAACCCAGAGTATTTCATATAGACGCAATTTGTGTGTTAATTCGTCAATGTGAGGGAGCGAGGGATGCAATAAAGGAGGAATAATGCATCGGAAAAGAGATACTCGGAACTCCAAAGAAAATCCTATCGTTTCCGTAGAAACGTATCTCGATTTAGAAGGACAATGCAGGGAATCCAGAGTATTTCATATGGACGTAAATTGTGAGTTAATTCGTCAATGTGAGGGGGCGAGGGATGCAGTAAAGGGGGAATAATGCATCGGAAAAGAGATACTCGGAACACCAAAGAAAATCCTATCGTTTCCGTAGAAACGTATCTCCATTTAGAAGGACAACGCAGGGAATCCAGAGTATTCCATATGGACGCAAATTGTGTGTTAATTCGTCAATGTGAGGGAGCGAGGGATGCAGTAAAGGAGGAATAATGCATCGGATAAGCGATACACGGAACACCAAAGAAAATCCTATCGTTTCCGTAGAAACGTATCTCGATTTAGAAGGACAATGCAGGGAATCCAGAGTATTTCATATGGACGCTAATTGTGTGTTAATTCGTCAATGTGAGGGAGCGAGAAATGCAGTAAAGGAGGAATAATGCATTGGAAAAGAGATACTCGGAACCCCAAAGAAAATCCTATCGTTTCCGTAGAAACGTATCTCGATTTAGAAGGACAATGCAGGGAATCCAGAGTATATCATATGGACGCAAATTGTGTGTTAATTCGTCAATGTGAGGGAGCGAGGGATGCAGTAAAGGAGGAATAATGCATCGGAAAAGAGATACTCGACTCCCAAAAGAAAATCCTATCGTTGCCGTAGAAACGTATCTCGTTTTAGAAAGATAATGCAGGGAACCCAGAGTATTTCATATGGACACAAATTGTGTGTTAATTCGGCAATGTGAGGGAGCGAGGGATGCAGTAAAGGAGCAATAATGCATCGGAAAATAGATACTCGGAACCCCAAAGAAAATCCTATCGTTTCCGTAGAAACGTATCTCGATTTAGAAGGACTATGCAGGGATTCCAGAGTATATCATATGGACGCAAATTGTGTGTTAATTCGTCAATGTGAGGGAGCGAGGGATGCAGTAAAGGAGGAATAATGCATGGGAAAAGAGATACTCGGAACCCAAAAGAAAATCCTATCGTTTCCGTAGAAACGTATGTCGATTTACAAGGACAATGCATTGAATCCTGAGTATTTCATATGGAAGCAAATTGTGTGTTAATTCGTCAATGTGAGGGAGCGAGGGATGCAGTGAAGGAGGAATAATGCATCGGAAAAGAGATACTCGGAACCCCAAAGAAAATCCTATCGTTTCCGTAGAAACGTATCTCGATTTAGGAGGACAATGCAGGGAATCCAGAGTATTTCATATGGACGCAAATTGTGCGTTAATTCGTCAATGTGAGGGAACGAGTAATGCAGTGAAGGAGGAATAATGCATCGGAAAAGAGATACTCGGAACCCCAAAGAAAATCCTATCGTTTCCGTAGAAACGTATCTCGATTTAGAAGGACAATGCAGGGAAACCAGAGTATATCATATGGACGCAAATTGTGTGTTAATTCGTGAATGTGAGGGAGCGAGAAATGCAGTAAAGGAGGAATAATGCATCGGAAAAGAGATACTCGACTCCCAAAAGAAAATCCTATCGTTTCCGTAGAAACGTATCTCGTTTTAGAAAGATAATGCAGGGAACCCAGAGTATTTCATATGGACGCAATTTGTGTGTTAATTCGGCAATGTGAGGGAGCGAGGGATGCAGTAAAATAGGAATAATGCATCGGAAAAGAGATACTCGGAACCCCAAAGAAAATCCTATCGTTTCCGTAGAAACGTATCTCGATTTATAAGGACAATGCAGGGAATCCAGAGTATTTCATATGGACGCAAATTGTGTGTTAATTCGTCACTGTGAGGAAGCGAGGGATGCAGTAAAGGAGGAATAATGCATCGGAAAAGAGATACGCGGAACCCCAAAGAAAATCCTATCGTTTCCGTAGAAACGTATCTCGATTTAGAAGGACAATGCAGGGCATCCAGAGTATTTCATATGGACGCAAATTGTGTGTTAATTCGTCAATGTGAGGGAGCGAGGGATGCAGTAAAGGAGGAATAATGCATCGGAAAAGAGATACTCGGAACCCCAAAGAAAATCCTATTGTTTCCGTAGAAACGTATCTTGATTTAGAAGGACAATGCAGGGAATCCAGAGTATTTCATATGGACGCAAATTGTGTGTTAATTCGTCAATGTGAGGGAGCGAGGGATGCAGTAAAGGAGGAATAATGCATCGGAAAAGAGATACATGGAACCCCAAAGAAAATCCTATTGTTTCCGTAGAAACGTATCTTGATTTAGAAGGACAATGCAGGGAATCCAGAGTATTTCATATGGACGCAAATTGTGTGTTAATTCGTCAATGTGAGGGAGCGAGGGATGCAGTAAAGGAGGAGTAATGCATCGGAAAAGAGATACTCGGAACCACAAAGAAAATCCTATTGTTTCCGTAGAAACGTATCTTGATTTAGAAGGACAATGCAGGGAATCCAGAGTATTTCATATGGACGCAAATTGTGTGTTAATTCGTCAATGTGAGGGAGCGAGGGATGCAGTAAAGGAGGAATAATGCATCGGAAAAGAGATACTCGGAACCCCAAACAAAATCATATCGTTTCCGTAGAAACGTATCTCGATTTAGAAGGACAATGCAGGGAATCCAGACTACTTCATATGGACGGAAATTGTGTGTTAATTCGTCAATGAGAGGGAGCGAGGGATGCAGTAAAGGAGGAATAATGCATCGGAAAAGAGATAATCGACCCCAAAAGAAAATCCTATCATTTCCGTAGAAACGTATCTCGATTTAGAAAGATAATGCAGGGAACCCAGAGTATTTCATATGGACGCAATTTGTGTGTTCATTCGGCAATGTGAGGGAGCGAGGGATGCAGTAAAGGAGGAATAATGCATCGGAAAAGAGATACTCGAGACCCCAAAGAAAATCACATCGTTTCCGTAGAAACGTATCTCGATTTAGAAGGACAATGCAGGGAATACAGAGTATTTCATATGGACGCAAATTGTGTGTTAATTTGTCAATGTGAGGGAGCGAGGGATGCAGTAAAGGAGGAATAATGCATCGGAAAAGAGATACTCGACTCCCTAAAGAAAATCCTATCGTTTCCGTAGAAACGTATCTCGATGTAGAAAGATAATGCAGGGAACCCAGAGTATTTCATATGGACGCAAATTGTGTGTTAATTCGTCAATGTGAGGGAGCGAGGGATGCAGTAAAGGAGGAATAATGCATCGGAAAAGAGATACTCGACTCCCAAAAGAAAATCCTATCGTTTCCGTAGAAACGTATATCGATTTAGAAGGACAATGCAGGTAATCCAGAGGATTTCATATGGACGCAAATTGTGTGTTAATTCGTCAATGTGAGGGAGCGAGGGATGCAGTAAAGGAGGAATAGATGCAGTAAAGAAGGAATAATGCATCGGAAAAGAGATACTCGACTCCCAAAAGAAAACCCTATCGTTTCCGTAGAAACGTATCTCGTTTTATAAAGATAATGCAGGGAACCCAGAGTATTTCATATGGACGCAAATTGTGTGTTAATTCGGCAATGTGAGTTAGCGAGGGATGCAGTAAAGGAGGAATAATGCATCGGAAAAGAGATACTCGGAACCCCAAAGAAAATCCTATCGTTTCCTTAGAAACGTATCTCGATTTAGAAGAACAATGCAGGGAATCCAGAGTATTTCATATGGACGCAAATTGTGTGTTAATTCGTCAATGTGAGGGAGCGAGGGATGCCGTAAAGGAGGAATAATGCATCGGAAAAGAGATACTCGGAACCCCAAAGAAATTCCTATCGTTTCCGTAGAAACGAATCTCGATTTAGAAGGACAATGCAGGGAATCCAGAGTATTTCATATGGACGCAAATTGTGTGTTAATTCGTCAATGTGAGGGTGCGAGAAATGCAGTAAAGGAGGAATAATGCATTGGAAAAGAGATACTCGGAACCCCATAGAAAATCCTATCGTTTCGGTAGAAACGTATCTCGATTTAGAAGGACAATGCAGGGAATCCAGAGTATATCATATGGACGCAAATTGTGTGTTAATTCGTCAATGTGAGGGAGCGAGGGATGCAGTAAAGGAGGAATAATGCATCGGAAAAGAGATACTCGACTCCCAAAAGAAAATCCTATCGTTTCCGTAGAAACGTATCTCGTTTTAGAAAGATAATGCAGGGAACCCAGAGTATTTCATATGGACACAAATTGTGTGTTAATTCGGCAATGTGAGGGAGCGAGAGATGCAGTAAAGGAGGAATAATGCATCTGAAAAGAGATACTCGGAACCCCAAAGAAAATCCTATCGTTTCCGTAGAAACGTATCTCGATTTAGAAGGACAATGCAGGGAATCCAGAGTATATCATATGGACGCAAATTGTGTGTTAATTCGTCAATGTGAGGGAGCGAGGGATGCAGTAAAGGAGGAATAATGCATGGGAAAAGAGATACTCGGAACCCAAAAGAAAATCCTATCGTTTCCGTAGAAACGTATGTCGATTTACAAGGACAATGCATTGAATCCTGAGTATTTCATATGGAAGCAAATTGTGTGTTAATTCGTCAATGTGAGGGAGCGAGGGATGCAGTGAAGGAGGAATAATGCATCGGAAAAGAGATACTCGGAACCCCAAAGAAAATCCTATCGTTTCCGTAGAAACGTATCTCGATTTAGAAGGACAATACAGGGAAACCAGAGTATATCATATGGACGCAAATTGTGTGTTAATTCGTCAATGTGAGGGAGCGAGGGATGCAGTAAAGGAGGAATAATGCATCGGAAAAGAGATACTCGACTCCCAAAAGAAAATCCTATCGTTTCCGTAGAAACGTATCTCGTTTTAGAAAGATAATGCAGGGAACCCAGAGTATTTCATATGGACACAAATTGTGTGTTAATTCGGCAATGTGAGGGAGCGAGGGATGCAGTAAAGGAGCAATAATGCATCGGAAAAGAGATACTCGGAACCCCAAAGAAAATCCTATCGTTTCCGTAGAAACGTATCTCGATTTAGAAGGACAATGCAGGGATTCCAGAGTATATCATATGGACGCAAATTGTGTGTTAATTCGTCAATGTGAGGGAGCGAGGGATGCAGTAAAGGAGGAATAATGCATGGGAAAAGAGATACTCGGAACCCAAAAGAAAATCCTATCGTTTCCGTAGAAACGTATGTCGATTTACAAGGACAATGCATTGAATCCTGAGTATTTCATATGGAAGCAAATTGTGTGTTAATTCGTCAATGTGAGGGAGCGAGGGATGCAGTGAAGGAGGAATAATGCATCGGAAAAGAGATACTCGGAACCCCAAAGAAAATCCTATCGTTTCCGTAGAAACGTATCTCGATTTAGGAGGACAATGCAGGGAATCCAGAGTATTTCATATGGACGCAAATTGTGTGTTAATTCGTCAATGTGAGGGAACGAGTAATGCAGTGAAGGAGGAATAATGCATCGGAAAAGAGATACTCGGAACCCCAAAGAAAATCCTATCGTTTCCGTAGAAACGTATCTCGATTTAGAAGGACAATGCAGGGAAACCAGAGTAAATCATATGGACGCAAATTGTGTGTTAATTCGTGAATGTGAGGGAGCGAGAAATGCAGTAAAGGAGGAATAATGCATCGGAAAAGAGATACTCGACTCCCAAAAGAAAATCCTATCGTTTCCGTAGAAACGTATCTCGTTTTAGAAAGATAATGCAGGGAACCCAGAGTATTTCATATGGACGCAATTTGTGTGTTAATTCGGCAATGTGAGGGAGCGAGGGATGCAGTAAAAGAGGAATAATGCATCGGAAAAGAGATACTCGGAAACCCAAAGAAAATCCTATCGTTTCCGTAGAAACGTATCTCGATTTATAAGGACAATGCAGGGAATCCAGAGTATTTCATATGGACGCAAATTGTGTGTTAATTCGTCACTGTGAGGAAGCGAGGGATGCAGTAAAGGAGGAATAATGCATCGGAAAAGAGATACGCGGAACCCCAAAGAAAATCCTATCGTTTCCGTAGAAACGTATCTCGATTTAGAAGGACAATGCAGGGCATCCAGAGTATTTCATATGGACGCAAATTGTGTGTTAATTCGTCAATGTGAGGGAGCGAGGGATGCAGTAAAGGAGGAATAATGCATCGGAAAAGAGATACTCGGAACCCCAAAGAAAATCCTATTGTTTCCGTAGAAACGTATCTTGATTTAGAAGGACAATGCAGGGAATCCAGAGTATTTCATATGGACGCAAATTGTGTGTTAATTCGTCAATGTGAGGGAGCGAGGGATGCAGTAAAGGAGGAATAATGCATCGGAAAAGAGATACTCGGAACCCCAAAGAAAATCCTATTGTTTCCGTAGAAACGTATCTTGATTTAGAAGGACAATGCAGGGAATCCAGAGTATTTCATATGGACGCAAATTGTGTGTTAATTCGTCAATGTGAGGGAGCGAGGGATGCAGTAAAGGAGGAGTAATGCATCGGAAAAGAGATACTCGGAACCACAAAGAAAATCCTATTGTTTCCGTAGAAACGTATCTTGATTTAGAAGGACAATGCAGGGAATCCAGAGTATTTCATATGGACGCAAATTGTGTGTTAATTCGTCAATGTGAGGGAGCGAGGGATGCAGTAAAGGAGGAATAATGCATTGGAAAAGAGATACTCGGAACCCCAAAGAAAATCATATCGTTTCCGTAGAAACGTATCTCGATTTAGAAGGACAATGCAGGGAATCCAGACTACTTCATATGGACGGAAATTGTTTGTTAATTCGTCAATGAGAGGGAGCGAGGGATGCAGTAAAGGAGGAATAATGCATCGGAAAAGAGATAATCGACCCCAAAAGAAAATCCTATCATTTCCGTAGAAACGTATCTCGATTTAGAAAGATAATGCAGGGAACCCAGAGTATTTCATATGGACGCAATTTGTGTGTTCATTCGGCAATGTGAGGGAGCGAGGGATGCAGTAAAGGAGGAATAATGCATCGGAAAAGAGATACTCGAGACCCCAAAGAAAATCACATCGTTTCCGTAGAAACGTATCTCGATTTAGAAGGACAATGCAGGGAATGCAGAGTATTTCATATGGACGCAAATTGTGTGTTAATTCGTCAATGTGAGGGAGCGAGGGATGCAGTAAAGGAGGAATAATGCATCGGAAAAGAGATACTCGACTCCCAAAAGAAAATCCTATCGTTTCCGTAGAAACGTATCTCGATGTAGAAAGATAATGCAGGGAACCCAGAGTATTTCATATGGACGCAAATTGTGTGTTAATTCGTCAATGTGAGGGAGCGAGGGATGCAGTAAAGGAGGAATAATGCATCGGAAAAGAGATACTCGACTCAAAAAAGAAAATCCTATCGATTCCGTAGAAACGTATATCGATTTAGAAGGACAATGCAGGGAATCCAGAGTATTTCATATGGACGCAAATTGTGTGTTAATTCGTCAATGTGAGGGAGCGAGGGATGCAGTAAAGGATGAATAATGCATCGGAAAAGAGATACTCGGAACCCCAAAGAAAATCCTATCGTTTCCGTAGAAACGTATGTCGATATAGAAGGACAATGCAAGGAATCCGGAGTATATCATATGGACTCAAATTGTGTGTTAATTCGTCAATGTGAGGGAGCGAGGGATGCAGTAAAGGAGGAATAGATGCAGTAAAGAAGGAATAATGCATCGGAAAAGAGATACTCGACTCCCAAAAGAAAACCCTATCGTTTCCGTAGAAACGTATCTCGTTTTAGAAAGATAATGCAGGGAACCCAGAGTATTTCATATGGACGCAAATTGTGTGTTAATTCGGCAATGTGAGTTAGCGAGGGATGCAGTAAAGGAGGAATAATGCATCGGAAAAGAGATACTCGGAACCCCAAAGAAAATCCTATCGTTTCCTTAGAAACGTATCTCGATTTAGAAGAACAATGCAGGGAATCAAGAGTATTTCATATGGACGCAAATTGTGTGTTAATTCGTCAATGTGAGGGAGCGAGGGATGCAGTAAAGGAGGAATAATGCATCGGAAAAGAGATACTCGGAACCCCAAAGAAATTCCTATCGTTTCCGTAGAAACGAATCTCGATTTAGAAGGACAATGCAGGGAATCCAGAGTATTTCATATGGACGCAAATTGTGTGTCAATTCGTCAATGTGAGGGTGCGAGAAATGCAGTAAAGGAGGAATAATGCATTGGAAAAGAGATACTCGGAACCCCATAGAAAATCCTATCGTTTCCGTAGAAACGTATCTCGATTTAGAAGGACAATGCAGGGAATCCAGAGTATATCATATGGACGCAAATTGTGTGTTAATTCGTCAATGTGAGGGAGCGAGGGATGCAGTAAAGGAGGAATAATGCATCGGAAAAGAGATACTCGACTCCCAAAGGAAAATCCTGTCGTTTCCGTAGAAACGTATCTCGTTTTAGAAAGATAATGCAGGGAACCCAGAGTATTTCATATGGACACAAATTGTGTGTTAATTCGGCAATGTGAGGGAGCGAGAGATGCAGTAAAGGAGGAATAATGCATCGGAAAAGAGATACTCGGAACCCCAAAGAAAATCCTATCGTTTCCGTAGAAACGTATCTCGATTTAGAAGGACAATGCAGGGAATCCAGAGTATATCATATGGACGCAAATTGTGTGTTAATTCGTCAATGTGAGGGAGCGAGGGATGCAGTAAAGGAGGAATAATGCATGGGAAAAGAGATACTCGGAACCCAAAAGAAAATCCTATCGTTTCCGTAGAAACGTATGTCGATTTACAAGGACAATGCATTGAATCCTGAGTATTTCATATGGAAGCAAATTGTGTGTTAATTCGTCAATGTGAGGGAGCGAGGGATGCAGTGAAGGAGGAATAATGCATCGGAAAAGAGATACTCGGAACCCCAAAGAAAATCCTATCGCTTCCGTAGAAACGTATCTCGATTTAGGAGGACAATGCAGGGAATCCAGAGTATTTCATATGGACGCAAATTGTGTGTTAATTCGTCAATGTGAGGGAACGAGTAATGCAGTGAAGGAGGAATAATGCATCGGAAAAGAGATACTCGGAACCCCAAAGAAAATCCTATCGTTTCCGTAGAAACGTATCTCGATTTAGAAGGACAATGCAGGGAAACCAGAGTATATCATATGGACGCAAATTGTGTGTTAATTCGTCAATGTGAGGGAGCGAGGGATGCAGTGAAGGAGGAATAATGCATCGGAAAAGAGATACTCGGAACCCCAAAGAAAATCCTATCGTTTCCGTAGAAACGTATCTCGATTTAGGAGGACAATGCAGGGAAACCAGAGTATTTCATATGGACGCAAATTGTGTGTTAATTCGTCAATGTGAGGGTGCGAGAAATGCAGTAAAGGAGGAATAATGCATTGGAAAAGAGATACTCGGAACCCCATAGAAAATCCTATCGTTTCCGTAGAAACGTATCTCGATTTAGAAGGACAATGCAGGGAATCCAGAGTATATCATATGGACGCAAATTGTGTGTTAATTCGTCAATGTGAGGGAGCGAGGGATGCAGTAAAGGAGGAATAATGCATCGGAAAAGAGATACTCGACTCCCAAAAGAAAATCCTATCGTTTCCGTAGAAACGTATCTCGTTTTAGAAAGATAATGCAGGGAACCCAGAGTATTTCATATGGACACAAATTGTGTGTTAATTCGGCAATGTGAGGGAGCGAGAGATGCAGTAAAGGAGGAATAATGCATCGGAAAAGAGATACTCGGAACCCCAAAGAAAATCCTATCGTTTCCGTAGAAACGTATCTCGATTTAGAAGGACAATGCAGGGAATCCAGAGTATATCATATGGACGCAAATTGTGTGTTAATTCGTCAATGTGAGGGAGCGAGGGATGCAGTAAAGGAGGAATAATGCATGGGAAAAGAGATACTCGAAACCCAAAAGAAAATCCTATCGTTTCCGTAGAAACGTATGTCGATTTACCAGGACAATGCATTGAATCCTGAGTATTTCATATGGAAGCAAATTGTGTGTTAATTCGTCAATGTGAGGGAGCGAGGGATGCAGTGAAGGAGGAATAATGCATCGGAAAAGAGATACTCGGAACCCCAAAGATAATCCTATCGTTTCCGTAGAAACGTAACTCGATTTAGGAGGACAATGCAGGGAATCCAGAGTATTTCATATGGACGCAAATTGTGTGTTAATTCGTCAATGTGAGGGAACGAGTAATGCAGTGAAGGAGGAATAATGCATCGGAAAAGAGATACTCGGAACCCCAAAGAAAATCCTATCGTTTCCGTAGAAACGTATCTCGATTTAGAAGGACAATGCAGGGAAACCAGAGTATATCATATGGACGCAAATTGTGTGTTAATTCGTGAATGTGAGGGAGCGAGAAATGCAGTAAAGGAGGAATAATGCATCGGAAAAGAGATACTCGACTCCCAAACGAAAATCCTATCGTTTCCGTAGAAACGTATCTCGTTTTAGAAAGATAATGCAGGGAACCCAGAGTATTTCATATGGACGCAATTTGTGTGTTAATTCGGCAATGTGAGGGAGCGAGGGATGCAGTAAGAGAGGAATAATGCATCGGAAAAGAGATACTCGGAACCCCAAAGAAAATCCTATCGTTTCCGTAGAAACGTATCTCGATTTAGAAGGACAATGCAGGGAATCCAGAGTATTTCATATGGACGCAAATTGTGTGTTAATTCGTCACTGTGAGGAAGCGAGAAATGCAGTAAAGGAGGAATAATGCATCGGAAAAGAGATACGCGGAACGCCAAAGAAAATCCTATCGTTTCCGTAGAAACGTATCTCGATTTAGAAGGACAATGCAGGGCATCCAGTGTATTTCATATGGACGCAAATTGTGTGTTAATTCGTCAATGTGAGGGAGCGAGGGATGCAGTAAAGGAGGAATAATGCATCGGAAAAGAGATACTCGGAACCCCAAAGAAAATCCTATTGTTTCCGTAGAAACGTATCTTGATTTAGAAGGACAATGCAGGGAATCCAGAGTATTTCATATGGACGCAAATTGTGTGTTAATTCGTCAATGTGAGGGAGCGAGGGATGCAGTAAAGGAGGAATAATGCATCGGAAAAGAGATACTCGGAACCCCAAAGAAAATCCTATTGTTTCCGTAGAAACGTATCTTGATTTAGAAGGACAATGAAGGGAATCCAGAGTATTTCATATGGACGCAAATTGTGTGTTAATTCGTCAATGTGAGGGAGCGAGGGATGCAGTAAAGGAGGAGTAATGCATCGGAAAAGAGATACTCGGAACCACAAAGAAAATCCTATTGTTTCCGTAGAAACGTATCTTGATTTAGAAGGACAATGCAGGGAATCCAGAGTATTTCATATGGACGCAAATTGTGTGTTAATTCGTCAATGTGAGGGAGCGAGGGATGCAGTAAAGGAGGAATAATGCATCGGAAAAGAGATACTCGGAACCCCAAAGAAAATCATATCGTTTCCGTAGAAACGTATCTCGATTTAGAAGGACAATGCAGGGAATCCAGAGAATTTCATATGGACGGAAATTGTGTGTTAATTCGTCAATGAGAGGGAGCGAGGGATGCAGTAAAGGAGGAATAATGCATCGGAAAAGAGATAATCGACCCCAAAAGAAAATCCTATCATTTCCGTAGAAACGTATCTCGATTTAGAAAGATAATGCAGGGAACCCAGAGTATTTCATATGGACGCAATTTGTGTGTTAATTCGGCAATGTGAGGGAGCGAGGGATGCAGTAAAGGAGGAATAATGCATCGGAAAAGAGATACTCGAGACCCCAAAGAAAATCACATCGTTTCCGTAGAAACGTATCTCGATTTAGAAGGACAATGCAGGGAATCCAGAGTATTTCATATGGACGCAAATTGTGTGTTAATTCGTCAATGTGAGGGAGCGAGGGATGCAGTAAAGGAGGAATAATGCATCGGAAAAGAGATACTCGACTCCCAAAAGAAAATCCTATCGTTTCCGTAGAAACGTATCTCGATGTAGAAAGATAATGCAGGGAACCCAGAGTATTTCATATGGACGCAATTTGTGTGTTATTTCGGCAATGTGAGGGAGCGAGGGATGCAGTAAAGGAGGAATAATGCGTACGAAAAGAGATACTCGGAACCCCGAAGAAAATCCTGTCGTTTCCGTAGAAACGAATCCCGATTTAGAAGGACAATGCAGGGAATCCAGAGTATTTCATATGGACGCAAATTGTGTGTTAATTCGTCAATGTGAGGGAGCGAGGGATGCAGTAAAGGAGGAATAATGCATCGGAAAAGAGATACTCGACTCCCAAAAGAAAATCCTATCGTTTCCGTAGAAACGTATATCGATTTAGAAGGACAATGCAGGGAATCCAGAGTATTTCATATGGACGCAAATTGTGTTAATTCGTCAATGTGAGGGAGCGAGGGATGCAGTAAAGGATGAATAATGCATCGGAAAAGAGATACTCGGAACCCCAAAGAAAATCCTATCGTTTCCGTAGAAACGTATGTCGATATAGAAGGACAATGCAGGGAATCCGGAGTATATCATATGGACTCATATTGTGTGTTAATTCGTCAATGTGAGGGAGCGAGGGATGCAGTAAAGGAGGAATAGATGCAGTAAAGAAGGAATAATGCATCGGAAAAGAGATACTCGACTCCCAAAAGAAAACCCTATCGTTTCCGTAGAAACGTATCTCGTTTTAGAAAGATAATGCAGGGAACCCAGAGTATTTCATATGGACGCAAATTGTGTGTTAATTCGGCAATGTGAGTTAGCGAGGGATGCAGTAAAGGAGGAATAATGCATCGGAAAAGAGATACTCGGAACCCCAAAGAAAATCCTATCGTTTCCTTAGAAACGTATCTCGATTTAGAAGAACAATGCAGGGAATCCAGAGTATTTCATATGGACGCAAATTGTGTGTTAATTCGTCAATGTGAGGGAGCGAGGGATGCAGTAAAGGAGGAATAATGCATCGGAAAAGAGATACTCGGAACCCCAAAGAAAATCCTATCGTTTCCGCAGAAACGTATCTCGATTTAGAAGGACAATGCAGGGCATCCAGAGTATTTCATATGGACGCAAATTGTGTGTTAATTCGTCAATGTGAGGAAGTGAGGGATGCTGTAAAGGAGGAATAATGCATCGGAAAAGAGATACGCGGAACCCCAAAGAAAATCCTATCGTTTCCGTAGAAACGTATCTCGATTTAGAAGGACAATGCTGGGAATCCAGAGTATTTCATATGGACGCAAATTGTGTGTTAATTCGTCAATGTGAGGGAGCGAGGGATGCAGAAAAGGAGGCATAATGCATCGGTAAAGAGATACTCGGAACCCCAAAGAAAATCCTTTCGTTTCCGTAGAAACTTATCTCGATTTAGAAGGACAATGCAGGGAATCCAGAGTATTTCATATGGACGCAAATTGTGTGTTAATTCGTCAATGTGAGAGTGCGAGGGATGCAGTAAAGGAGGAATAATGCATCGGAAAAGAGATACTCGGAACCCCAAAGAAAATCCTATCGTTTCCGTAGAAACGTTTCTCGATTTAGAAGGACAATGCAGGCAATCAAGAGTATTTCATATGGACACAAATTGTGTGTTAATTCGTCAATGTGAGGGAGCGAGGGATGTAGTAAAGGATGAATAATGCATCGGAAAAGAGATACTCGGAACCCCAAAGAAAATCCTATCGTTTCCGTAGAAACGTATCTCGATTTAGAAGGACAATGCAGGGAATCCAGAGTATTTCTTATGGACGCAAATTGTGTGTTAATTCGTCAATGTGAGGGAGCGAGGGATGCAGTAAAGGAGGAATAATGCATCGGACAAGAGATACTCGGAACCCCAAAGAAAATCCAATCGTTTCCGTAGAAACGAATCCCGATTTAGAAGGACAATGCAGGGAACCCAGAGTATTTCATATGGACGCAAATTGTGTGTTAATTCGTCAATGTGAGGGAGCGAGGGATGCAGTAAAGGAGGAATAATGCATCGGAAAAGAGATACTCGGAACCCCAAAGAAAATCCTATTGTTTCCGTAGAAACGTATCTTGATTTAGAAGGACAATGCAGGGAATCCAGAGTATTTCATATGGACGCAAATTGTGTGTTAATTCGTCAATGTGAGGGAGCGAGGGATGCAGTAAAGGAGGAGTAATGCATCGGAAAAGAGATACTCGGAACCACAAAGAAAATCCTATTGTTTCCGTAGAAACGTATCTTGATTTAGAAGGACAATGCAGGGAATCCAGAGTATTTCATATGGACGCAAATTGTGTGTTAATTCGTCAATGTGAGGGAGCGAGGGATGCAGTAAAGGAGGAATAATGCATCGGAAAAGAGATACTCGGAACCCCAAAGAAAATCATATCGTTTCCGTAGAAACGTATCTCGATTTAGAAGGACAATGCAGGGAATCCAGACTACTTCATATGGACGGAAATTGTTTGTTAATTCGTCAATGAGAGGGAGCGAGGGATGCAGTAAAGGAGGAATAATGCATCGGAAAAGAGATAATCGACCCCAAAAGAAAATCCTATCATTTCCGTAGAAACGTATCTCGATTTAGAAAGATAATGCAGGGAACCCAGAGTATTTCATATGGACGCAATTTGTGTGTTCATTCGGCAATGTGAGGGAGCGAGGGATGCAGTAAAGGAGGAATAATGCATCGGAAAAGAGATACTCGAGACCCCAAAGAAAATCACATCGTTTCCGTAGAAACGTATCTCGATTTAGAAGGACAATGCAGGGAATGCAGAGTATTTCATATGGACGCAAATTGTGTGTTAATTCGTCAATGTGAGGGAGCGAGGGATGCAGTAAAGGAGGAATAATGCATCGGAAAAGAGATACTCGACTCCCAAAAGAAAATCCTATCGTTTCCGTAGAAACGTATCTCGATGTAGAAAGATAATGCAGGGAACCCAGAGTATTTCATATGGACGCAAATTGTGTGTTAATTCGTCAATGTGAGGGAGCGAGGGATGCAGTAAAGGAGGAATAATGCATCGGAAAAGAGATACTCGACTCCAAAAAGAAAATCCTATCGATTCCGTAGAAACGTATATCGATTTAGAAGGACAATGCAGGGAATCCAGAGTATTTCATATGGACGCAAATTGTGTGTTAATTCGTCAATGTGAGGGAGCGAGGGATGCAGTAAAGGATGAATAATGCATCGGAAAAGAGATACTCGGAACCCCAAAGAAAATCCTATCGTTTCCGTAGAAACGTATGTCGATATAGAAGGACAATGCAGGGAATCCGGAGTATATCATAAGGACTCAAATTGTGTGTTAATTCGTCAATGTGAGGGAGCGAGGGATGCAGTAAAGGAGGAATAGATGCAGTAAAGAAGGAATAATGCATCGGAAAAGAGATACTCGACTCCCAAAAGAAAACCCTATCGTTTCCGTAGAAACGTATCTCGTTTTAGAAAGATAATGCAGGGAACCCAGAGTATTTCATATGGACGCAAATTGTGTGTTAATTCGGCAATGTGAGTTAGCGAGGGATGCAGTAAAGGAGGAATAATGCATCGGAAAAGAGATACTCGGAACCCCAAAGAAAATCCTATCGTTTCCTTAGAAACGTATCTCGATTTAGAAGAACAATGCAGGGAATCAAGAGTATTTCATATGGACGCAAATTGTGTGTTAATTCGTCAATGTGAGGGAGCGAGGGATGCAGTAAAGGAGGAATAATGCATCGGAAAAGAGATACTCGGAACCCCAAAGAAATTCCTATCGTTTCCGTAGAAACGAATCTCGATTTAGAAGGACAATGCAGGGAATCCAGAGTATTTCATATGGACGCAAATTGTGTGTCAATTCGTCAATGTGAGGGTGCGAGAAATGCAGTAAAGGAGGAATAATGCATTGGAAAAGAGATACTCGGAACCCCATAGAAAATCCTATCGTTTCCGTAGAAACGTATCTCGATTTAGAAGGACAATGCAGGGAATCCAGAGTATATCATATGGACGCAAATTGTGTGTTAATTCGTCAATGTGAGGGAGCGAGGGATGCAGTAAAGGAGGAATAATGCATCGGAAAAGAGATACTCGACTCCCAAAGGAAAATCCTGTCGTTTCCGTAGAAACGTATCTCGTTTTAGAAAGATAATGCAGGGAACCCAGAGTATTTCATATGGACACAAATTGTGTGTTAATTCGGCAATGTGAGGGAGCGAGAGATGCAGTAAAGGAGGAATAATGCATCGGAAAAGAGATACTCGGAACCCCAAAGAAAATCCTATCGTTTCCGTAGAAACGTATCTCGATTTAGAAGGACAATGCAGGGAATCCAGAGTATATCATATGGACGCAAATTGTGTGTTAATTCGTCAATGTGAGGGAGCGAGGGATGCAGTAAAGGAGGAATAATGCATGGGAAAAGAGATACTCGGAACCCAAAAGAAAATCCTATCGCTTCCGTAGAAACGTATGTCGATTTACAAGGACAATGCATTGAATCCTGAGTATTTCATATGGAAGCAAATTGTGTGTTAATTCGTCAATGTGAGGGAGCGAGGGATGCAGTGAAGGAGGAATAATGCATCGGAAAAGAGATACTCGGAACCCCAAAGAAAATCCTATCGCTTCCGTAGAAACGTATCTCGATTTAGGAGGACAATGCAGGGAATCCAGAGTATTTCATATGGACGCAAATTGTGTGTTAATTCGTCAATGTGAGGGAACGAGTAATGCAGTGAAGGAGGAATAATGCATCGGAAAAGAGATACTCGGAACCCCAAAGAAAATCCTATCGTTTCCGTAGAAACGTATCTCGATTTAGAAGGACAATGCAGGGAAACCAGAGTATATCATATGGACGCAAATTGTGTGTTAATTCGTCAATGTGAGGGAGCGAGGGATGCAGTGAAGGAGGAATAATGCATCGGAAAAGAGATACTCGGAACCCCAAAGAAAATCCTATCGTTTCCGTAGAAACGTATCTCGATTTAGGAGGACAATGCAGGGAATCCAGAGTATTTCATATGGACGCAAATTGTGTGTTAATTCGTCAATGTGAGGGTGCGAGAAATGCAGTAAAGGAGGAATAATGCATTGGAAAAGAGATACTCGGAACCCCATAGAAAATCCTATCGTTTCCGTAGAAACGTATCTCGATTTAGAAGGACAATGCAGGGAATCCAGAGTATATCATATGGACGCAAATTGTGTGTTAATTCGTCAATGTGAGGGAGCGAGGGATGCAGTAAAGGAGGAATAATGCATCGGAAAAGAGATACTCGACTCCCAAAAGAAAATCCTATCGTTTCCGTAGAAACGTATCTCGTTTTAGAAAGATAATGCAGGGAACCGAGAGTATTTCATATGGACACAAATTGTGTGTTAATTCGGCAATGTGAGGGAGCGAGAGATGCAGTAAAGGAGGAATAATGCATCGGAAAAGAGATACTCGGAACCCCAAAGAAAATCCTATCGTTTCCGTAGAAACGTATCTCGATTTAGAAGGACAATGCAGGGAATCCAGAGTATATCATATGGACGCAAATTGTGTGTTAATTCGTCAATGTGAGGGAGCGAGGGATGCAGTAAAGGAGGAATAATGCATGGGAAAAGAGATACTCGAAACCCAAAAGAAAATCCTATCGTTTCCGTAGAAACGTATGTCGATTTACAAGGACAATGCATTGAATCCTGAGTATTTCATATGGAAGCAAATTGTGTGTTAATTCGTCAATGTGAGGGAGCGAGGGATGCAGTGAAGGAGGAATAATGCATCGGAAAAGAGATACTCGGAACCCCAAAGATAATCCTATCGTTTCCGTAGAAACGTAACTCGATTTAGGAGGACAATGCAGGGAATCCAGAGTATTTCATATGGACGCAAATTGTGTGTTAATTCGTCAATGTGAGGGAACGAGTAATGCAGTGAAGGAGGAATAATGCATCGGAAAAGAGATACTCGGAACCCCAAAGAAAATCCTATCGTTTCCGTAGAAACGTATCTCGATTTAGAAGGACAATGCAGGGAAACCAGAGTATATCATATGGACGCAAATTGTGTGTTAATTCGTGAATGTGAGGGAGCGAGAAATGCAGTAAAGGAGGAATAATGCATCGGAAAAGAGATACTCGACTCCCAAAAGAAAATCCTATCGTTTCCGTAGAAACGTATCTCGTTTTAGAAAGATAATGCAGGGAAACCAGAGTATTTCATATGGACGCAATTTGTGTGTTAATTCGGCAATGTGAGGGAGCGAGGGATGCAGTAAAAGAGGAATAATGCATCGGAAAAGAGATACTCGGAACCCCAAAGAAAATCCTATCGTTTCCGTAGAAACGTATCTCGATTTAGAAGGACAATGCAGGGAATCCAGAGTATTTCATATGGACGCAAATTGTGTGTTAATTCGTCACTGTGAGGAAGCGAGAAATGCAGTAAAGGAGGAATAATGCATCGGAAAAGAGATACGCGGAACCCCAAAGAAAATCCTATCGTTTCCGTAGAAACGTATCTCGATTTAGAAGGACAATGCAGGGCATCCAGAGTATTTCATATGGACGCAAATTGTGTGTTAATTCGTCAATGTGAGGGAGCGAGGGATGCAGTAAAGGAGGAATAATGCATCGGAAAAGAGATACTCGGAACCCCAAAGAAAATCCTATTGTTTCCGTAGAAACGTATCTTGATTTAGAAGGACAATGCAGGGAATCCAGAGTATTTCATATGGACGCAAATTGTGTGTTAATTCGTCAATGTGAGGGAGCGAGGGATGCAGTAAAGGAGGAATAATGCATCGGAAAAGAGATACTCGGAACCCCAAAGAAAATCCTATTGTTTCCGTAGAAACGTATCTTGATTTAGAAGGACAATGAAGGGAATCCAGAGTATTTCATATGGACGCAAATTGTGTGTTAATTCGTCAATGTGAGGGAGCGAGGGATGCAGTAAAGGAGGAGTAATGCATCGGAAAAGAGATACTCGGAACCACAAAGAAAATCCTATTGTTTCCGTAGAAACGTATCTTGATTTAGAAGGACAATGCAGGGAATCCAGAGTATTTCATATGGACGCAAATTGTGTGTTAATTCGTCAATGTGAGGGAGCGAGGGATGCAGTAAAGGAGGAATAATGCATCGGAAAAGAGATACTCGGAACCCCAAAGAAAATCATATCGTTTCCGTAGAAACGTATCTCGATTTAGAAGGACAATGCAGGGAATCCAGAGAATTTCATATGGACGGAAATTGTGTGTTAATTCGTCAATGAGAGGGAGCGAGGGATGCAGTAAAGGAGGAATAATGCATCGGAAAAGAGATAATCGACCCCAAAAGAAAATCCTATCATTTCCGTAGAAACGTATCTCGATTTAGAAAGATAATGCAGGGAACCCAGAGTATTTCATATGGACGCAATTTGTGTGTTAATTCGGCAATGTGAGGGAGCGAGGGATGCAGTAAAGGAGGAATAATGCATCGGAAAAGAGATACTCGAGACCCCAAAGAAAATCACATCGTTTCCGTAGAAACGTATCTCGATTTAGAAGGACAATGCAGGGAATCCAGAGTATTTCATATGGACGCAAATTGTGTGTTAATTCGTCAATGTGAGGGAGCGAGGGATGCAGTAAAGGAGGAATAATGCATCGGAAAAGAGATACTCGACTCCCAAAAGAAAATCCTATCGTTTCCGTAGAAACGTATCTCGATGTAGAAAGATAATGCAGGGAACCCAGAGTATTTCATATGGACGCAATTTGTGTGTTATTTCGGCAATGTGAGGGAGCGAGGGATGCAGTAAAGGAGGAATAATGCGTACGAAAAGAGATACTCGGAACCCCGAAGAAAATCCTGTCGTTTCCGTAGAAACGAATCCCGATTTAGAAGGACAATGCAGGGAATCCAGAGTATTTCATATGGACGCAAATTGTGTGTTAATTCGTCAATGTGAGGGAGCGAGGGATGCAGTAAAGGAGGAATAATGCATCGGAAAAGAGATACTCGACTCCCAAAAGAAAATCCTATCGTTTCCGTAGAAACGTATATCGATTTAGAAGGACAATGCAGGGAATCCAGAGTATTTCATATGGACGCAAATTGTGTTAATTCGTCAATGTGAGGGAGCGAGGGATGCAGTAAAGGATGAATAATGCATCGGAAAAGAGATACTCGGAACCCCAAAGAAAATCCTATCGTTTCCGTAGAAACGTATGTCGATATAGAAGGACAATGCAGGGAATCCGGAGTATATCATATGGACTCATATTGTGTGTTAATTCGTCAATGTGAGGGAGCGAGGGATGCAGTAAAGGAGGAATAGATGCAGTAAAGAAGGAATAATGCATCGGAAAAGAGATACTCGACTCCCAAAAGAAAACCCTATCGTTTCCGTAGAAACGTATCTCGTTTTAGAAAGATAATGCAGGGAACCCAGAGTATTTCATATGGACGCAAATTGTGTGTTAATTCGGCAATGTGAGTTAGCGAGGGATGCAGTAAAGGAGGAATAATGCATCGGAAAAGAGATACTCGGAACCCCAAAGAAAATCCTATCGTTTCCGTAAAAACGTATCTCGATTTAGAAGGACAATGCAGGGCATCCAGAGTATTTCATATGCACGCAAATTGTGTGTTAATTCGTCAATGTGAGGAAGTGAGGGATGCTGTAAAGGAGGAATAATGCATCGGAAAAGAGATACGCGGAACCCCAAAGAAAATCCTATCGTTTCCGTAGAAACGTATCTCGATTTAGAAGGACAATGCTGGGAATCCAGAGTATTTCATATGGACGCAAATTGTGTGTTAATTCGTCAATGTGAGGGAGCGAGGGATGCAGTAAAGGAGGCATAATGCATCGGTAAAGAGATACTCGGAACCCCAAAGAAAATCCTTTCGTTTCCGTAGAAACTTATCTCGATTTAGAAGGACAATGCAGGGAATCCAGAGTATTTCATATGGACGCAAATTGTGTGTTAATTCGTCAATGTGAGAGTGCGAGGGATGCAGTAAAGGAGGAATAATGCATCGGAAAAGAGATACTCGGAACCCCAAAGAAAATCCTATCGTTTCCGTAGAAACGTTTCTCGATTTAGAAGGACAATGCAGGCAATCAAGAGTATTTCATATGGACACAAATTGTGTGTTAATTCGTCAATGTGAGGGAGCGAGGGATGTAGTAAAGGATGAATAATGCATCGGAAAAGAGATACTCGGAACCCCAAAGAAAATCCTATCGTTTCCGTAGAAACGTATCTCGATTTAGAAGGACAATGCAGGGAATCCAGAGTATTTCTTATGGACGCAAATTGTGTGTTAATTCGTCAATGTGAGGGAGCGAGGGATGCAGTAAAGGAGGAATAATGCATCGGACAAGAGATACTCGGAACCCCAAAGAAAATCCAATTGTTTCCGTAGAAACGAATCCCGATTTAGAAGGACAATGCAGGGAACCCAGAGTATTTCATATAGACGCAATTTGTGAGTTAATTCGGCAATGTGAGGGAGCGAGGAATGCAGTAAAGGAGGAATAATGCATCGGAAAAGAGATACTCGGAACTCCAAAGAAAATCCTATCGTTTCCGTAGAAACGTATCTCGATTTAGAAGGACAATGCAGGGAATCCAGAGTATTTCATATGGACGCAAATTGTGTGTTAATTCGTCAATGTGAGTTAGCGAGGGATGCAGTAAAGGAGGAATAATGCATCGGAAAAGAGATACTCGGAACCCCAAAGAAAATCCTATCGTTTCCGTAGAAACGTATCTCGATGTAGAAGGACAATGCAGGGAATCCTGAGTATTTCATATGGACGCAAATTGTGTGTTAATTCGTCAATGTGAGGGAGCGAGGGATGCAGTAAAGGAGGAATAATGCATCGGAAAAGAGATACTCGGAACCCCAAAGAAAATCCTATCGTTTCCGTAGAAACGTATCTCGATTTAGAAGGACAATGCAGGGAATCCAGAGTATTTCATATGGACGCAAATTGTGTGTTAATTCGTCAATGTGAGCGAGCGAGGGATGCAGTAAAGGAGGAATAATGCATCGGACAAGAGATACTCGGAACCCCAAAGAAAATCCAATCGTTTCCGTAGAAACGAATCCCGATTTAGAAGGACAATGCAGGGAACCCAGAGTATTTCATATAGACGCAATTTGTGTGTTAATTCGTCAATGTGAGGGAGCGAGGGATGCAGTAAAGGAGGAATAATGCATCGGAAAAGAGATACTCGGAACTCCAAAGAAAATCCTATCGTTTCCGTAGAAACGTATCTCGATTTAGAAGGACAATGCAGGGAATCCAGAGTATTTCATATGGACGCCAATTGTGTGTTAATTCGTCAATGTGAGGGAGCGAGGGATGCAGTAAAGGAGGAATAATGCATCGGAAAAGAGATACTCGGACCCCAAAGAAAATCCTTTCGTTTCCGTGGAAACGTATCTCGATTTAGAAGGACAATGCAGGGAATCCTGAGTATTTCATATGGACGCAAATTGTGTGTTAATTCGTCAATGTGAGGGAGCGAGGGATGCAGTAAAGGAGGAATAATGCATCGGAAAAGAGATACTCGGAACCCCAAAGAAAATCCTATCGTTTCCGTAGAAACGTATGTCGATATAGAAGGACAATGCAGGGAATCCGGAGTATATCATATGGACTCAAATTGTGTGTTAATTCGTCAATGTGAGGGAGGGAGGGATGCAGTAAAGGAGGAATAGATGCAGTAAAGAAGGAATAATGCATCGGAAAAGAGATACTCGACTCCCGAAAGAAAACCCTATCGTTTCCGTAGAAACGTATCTCGTTTTAGAAAGATAATGCAGGGAACCCAGAGTATTTCATATGGACGCAAATTGTGTGTTAATTCGGCAATGTGAGTTACCGAGGGATGCAGTAAAGGAGGAATAATGCATCGAAAAAGAGATACTCGGAACCCCAAAGAAAATCCTATCGTTTCCTTAGAAACGTATCTCGATTTAGAAGAACAATGCAGGGAATCCAGAGTATTTCATATGGACGCAAATTGTGTGTTAATTCGTCAATGGGAGGGAGCTAGGGATGCAGTAAAGGAGGAATAATGCATTGGAAAAGAGATACTCGGAACCCCAAAGAAAATCCTATCGTTTCCGTAGAAACGTATCTCGATTTAGAAGGACAATGCAGGGCATCCAGAGTATTTCATATGGACGCAAATTGTGTGTTAATTCGTCAATGTGAGGAAGTGAGGGATGCTGTAAAGGAGGAATAATGCATCGGAAAAGAGATACGCGGAACACCAAAGAAAATCCTATCGTTTCCGTAGAAACGTATCTCGATTTAGAAGGACAATGCTGGGAATCCAGAGTATTTCATATGGACGCAAATTGTGTGTTAATTCGTCAATGTGAGGGAACGAGTAATGCAGTGAAGGAGGAATAATGCATCGGAAAAGAGATACTCGGAACCCCAAAGAAAATCCTATCGTTTCCGTAGAAACGTTTCTCGATTTAGAAGGACAATGCAGGGAAACCAGAGTATATCATATGGACGCAAATTGTGTGTTAATTCGTCAATGTGAGGGAGCGAGGGATGCAGTGAAGGAGGAATAATGCATCGGAAAAGAGATACTCGGAACCCCAAAGAAAATCCTATCGTTTCCGTAGAAACGTATCTCGATTTAGGAAGACAATGCAGGGAATCCAGAGTATTTCATATGGACGCAAATTGTGTGTTAATTCGTCAATGTGAGGGTGCGAGAAATGCAGTAAAGGAGGAATAATGCATTGGAAAAGAGATACTCGGAACCCCATAGAAAATCCTATCGTTTCCGTAGAAACGTATCTCGATTTAGAAGGACAATGCAGGGAATCCAGAGTATATCATATGGACGCAAATTGTGTGTTAATTCGTCAATGTGAGGGAGCGAGGGATGCAGTAAAGGAGGAATAATGCATCGGAAAAGAGATACTCGACTCCCAAAAGAAAATCCTATCGTTTCCGTAGAAACGTATCTCGTTTTAGAAAGATAATGCAGGGAACCCAGAGTATTTCATATGGACACAAATTGTGTGTTAATTCGGCAATGTGAGGGAGCGAGAGATGCAGTAAAGGAGGAATAATGCATCGGAAAAGAGATACTCGGAACCCCAAAGAAAATCCTATCGTTTCCGTAGAAACGTATCTCGATTTAGAAGGACAATGCAGGGAATCCAGAGTATATCATATGGACGCAAATTGTGTGTTAATTCGTCAATGTGAGGGAGCGAGGGATGCAGTAAAGGAGGAATAATGCATGGGAAAAGAGATACTCGAAACCCAAAAGAAAATCCTATCGTTTCCGTAGAAACGTATGTCGATTTACAAGGACAATGCATTGAATCCTGAGTATTTCATATGGAAGCAAATTGTGTGTTAATTCGTCAATGTGAGGGAGCGAGGGATGCAGTGAAGGAGGAATAATGCATCGGAAAAGAGATACTCGGAACCCCAAAGATAATCCTATCGTTTCCGTAGAAACGTAACTCGATTTAGGAGGACAATGCAGGGAATCCAGAGTATTTCATATGGACGCAAATTGTGTGTTAATTCGTCAATGTGAGGGAACGAGTAATGCAGTGAAGGAGGAATAATGCATCGGAAAAGAGATACTCGGAACCCCAAAGAAAATCCTATCGTTTCCGTAGAAACGTATCTCGATTTAGAAGGACAATGCAGGGAAACCAGAGTATATCATATGGACGCAAATTGTGTGTTAATTCGTGAATGTGAGGGAGCGAGAAATGCAGTAAAGGAGGAATAATGCATCGGAAAAGAGATACTCGACTCCCAAAAGAAAATCCTATCGTTTCCGTAGAAACGTATCTCGTTTTAGAAAGATAATGCAGGGAACCCAGAGTATTTCATATGGACGCAATTTGTGTGTTAATTCGGCAATGTGAGGGAGCGAGGGATGCAGTAAAAGAGGAATAATGCATCGGAAAAGAGATACTCGGAACCCCAAAGAAAATCCTATCGTTTCCGTAGAAACGTATCTCGATTTAGAAGGACAATGCAGGGAATCCAGAGTATTTCATATGGACGCAAATTGTGTGTTAATTCGTCACTGTGAGGAAGCGAGAAATGCAGTAAAGGAGGAATAATGCATCGGAAAAGAGATACGCGGAACCCCAAAGAAAATCCTATCGTTTCCGTAGAAACGTATCTCGATTTAGAAGGACAATGCAGGGCATCCAGAGTATTTCATATGGACGCAAATTGTGTGTTAATTCGTCAATGTGAGGGAGCGAGGGATGCAGTAAAGGAGGAATAATGCATCGGAAAAGAGATACTCGGAACCCCAAAGAAAATCCTATTGTTTCCGTAGAAACGTATCTTGATTTAGAAGGACAATGCAGGGAATCCAGAGTATTTCATATGGACGCAAATTGTGTGTTAATTCGTCAATGTGAGGGAGCGAGGGATGCAGTAAAGGAGGAATAATGCATCGGAAAAGAGATACTCGGAACCCCAAAGAAAATCCTATTGTTTCCGTAGAAACGTATCTTGATTTAGAAGGACAATGAAGGGAATCCAGAGTATTTCATATGGACGCAAATTGTGTGTTAATTCGTCAATGTGAGGGAGCGAGGGATGCAGTAAAGGAGGAGTAATGCATCGGAAAAGAGATACTCGGAACCACAAAGAAAATCCTATTGTTTCCGTAGAAACGTATCTTGATTTAGAAGGACAATGCAGGGAATCCAGAGTATTTCATATGGACGCAAATTGTGTGTTAATTCGTCAATGTGAGGGAGCGAGGGATGCAGTAAAGGAGGAATAATGCATCGGAAAAGAGATACTCGGAACCCCAAAGAAAATCATATCGTTTCCGTAGAAACGTATCTCGATTTAGAAGGACAATGCAGGGAATCCAGAGAATTTCATATGGACGGAAATTGTGTGTTAATTCGTCAATGAGAGGGAGCGAGGGATGCAGTAAAGGAGGAATAATGCATCGGAAAAGAGATAATCGACCCCAAAAGAAAATCCTATCATTTCCGTAGAAACGTATCTCGATTTAGAAAGATAATGCAGGGAACCCAGAGTATTTCATATGGACGCAATTTGTGTGTTAATTCGGCAATGTGAGGGAGCGAGGGATGCAGTAAAGGAGGAATAATGCATCGGAAAAGAGATACTCGAGACCCCAAAGAAAATCACATCGTTTCCGTAGAAACGTATCTCGATTTAGAAGGACAATGCAGGGAATCCAGAGTATTTCATATGGACGCAAATTGTGTGTTAATTCGTCAATGTGAGGGAGCGAGGGATGCAGTAAAGGAGGAATAATGCATCGGAAAAGAGATACTCGACTCCCAAAAGAAAATCCTATCGTTTCCGTAGAAACGTATCTCGATGTAGAAAGATAATGCAGGGAACCCAGAGTATTTCATATGGACGCAATTTGTGTGTTATTTCGGCAATGTGAGGGAGCGAGGGATGCAGTAAAGGAGGAATAATGCGTACGAAAAGAGATACTCGGAACCCCGAAGAAAATCCTGTCGTTTCCGTAGAAACGAATCCCGATTTAGAAGGACAATGCAGGGAATCCAGAGTATTTCATATGGACGCAAATTGTGTGTTAATTCGTCAATGTGAGGGAGCGAGGGATGCAGTAAAGGAGGAATAATGCATCGGAAAAGAGATACTCGACTCCCAAAAGAAAATCCTATCGTTTCCGTAGAAACGTATATCGATTTAGAAGGACAATGCAGGGAATCCAGAGTATTTCATATGGACGCAAATTGTGTTAATTCGTCAATGTGAGGGAGCGAGGGATGCAGTAAAGGATGAATAATGCATCGGAAAAGAGATACTCGGAACCCCAAAGAAAATCCTATCGTTTCCGTAGAAACGTATGTCGATATAGAAGGACAATGCAGGGAATCCGGAGTATATCATATGGACTCATATTGTGTGTTAATTCGTCAATGTGAGGGAGCGAGGGATGCAGTAAAGGAGGAATAGATGCAGTAAAGAAGGAATAATGCATCGGAAAAGAGATACTCGACTCCCAAAAGAAAACCCTATCGTTTCCGTAGAAACGTATCTCGTTTTAGAAAGATAATGCAGGGAACCCAGAGTATTTCATATGGACGCAAATTGTGTGTTAATTCGGCAATGTGAGTTAGCGAGGGATGCAGTAAAGGAGGAATAATGCATCGGAAAAGAGATACTCGGAACCCCAAAGAAAATCCTATCGTTTCCTTAGAAACGTATCTCGATTTAGAAGAACAATGCAGGGAATCCAGAGTATTTCATATGGACGCAAATTGTGTGTTAATTCGTCAATGTGAGGGAGCGAGGGATGCAGTAAAGGAGGAATAATGCATCGGAAAAGAGATACTCGGAACCCCAAAGAAAATCCTATCGTTTCCGTAGAAACGTATCTCGATTTAGAAGGACAATGCAGGGCATCCAGAGTATTTCATATGCACGCAAATTGTGTGTTAATTCGTCAATGTGAGGAAGTGAGGGATGCTGTAAAGGAGGAATAATGCATCGGAAAAGAGATACGCGGAACCCCAAAGAAAATCCTATCGTTTCCGTAGAAACGTATCTCGATTTAGAAGGACAATGCTGGGAATCCAGAGTATTTCATATGGACGCAAATTGTGTGTTAATTCGTCAATGTGAGGGAGCGAGGGATGCAGTAAAGGAGGCATAATGCATCGGTAAAGAGATACTCGGAACCCCAAAGAAAATCCTTTCGTTTCCGTAGAAACTTATCTCGATTTAGAAGGACAATGCAGGGAATCCAGAGTATTTCATATGGACGCAAATTGTGTGTTAATTCGTCAATGTGAGAGTGCGAGGGATGCAGTAAAGGAGGAATAATGCATCGGAAAAGAGATACTCGGAACCCCAAAGAAAATCCTATCGTTTCCGTAGAAACGTTTCTCGATTTAGAAGGACAATGCAGGCAATCAAGAGTATTTCATATGGACACAAATTGTGTGTTAATTCGTCAATGTGAGGGAGCGAGGGATGTAGTAAAGGATGAATAATGCATCGGAAAAGAGATACTCGGAACCCCAAAGAAAATCCTATCGTTTCCGTAGAAACGTATCTCGATTTAGAAGGACAATGCAGGGAATCCAGAGTATTTCTTATGGACGCAAATTGTGTGTTAATTCGTCAATGTGAGGGAGCGAGGGATGCAGTAAAGGAGGAATAATGCATCGGACAAGAGATACTCGGAACCCCAAAGAAAATCCAATTGTTTCCGTAGAAACGAATCCCGATTTAGAAGGACAATGCAGGGAACCCAGAGTATTTCATATAGACGCAATTTGTGAGTTAATTCGGCAATGTGAGGGAGCGAGGAATGCAGTAAAGGAGGAATAATGCATCGGAAAAGAGATACTCGGAACTCCAAAGAAAATCCTATCGTTTCCGTAGAAACGTATCTCGATTTAGAAGGACAATGCAGGGAATCCAGAGTATTTCATATGGACGCAAATTGTGTGTTAATTCGTCAATGTGAGTTAGCGAGGGATGCAGTAAAGGAGGAATAATGCATCGGAAAAGAGATACTCGGAACCCCAAAGAAAATCCTATCGTTTCCGTAGAAACGTATCTCGATGTAGAAGGACAATGCAGGGAATCCTGAGTATTTCATATGGACGCAAATTGTGTGTTAATTCGTCAATGTGAGGGAGCGAGGGATGCAGTAAAGGAGGAATAATGCATCGGAAAAGAGATACTCGGAACCCCAAAGAAAATCCTATCGTTTCCGTAGAAACGTATCTCGATTTAGAAGGACAATGCAGGGAATCCAGAGTATTTCATATGGACGCAAATTGTGTGTTAATTCGTCAATGTGAGCGAGCGAGGGATGCAGTAAAGGAGGAATAATGCATCGGACAAGAGATACTCGGAACCCCAAAGAAAATCCAATCGTTTCCGTAGAAACGAATCCCGATTTAGAAGGACAATGCAGGGAACCCAGAGTATTTCATATAGACGCAATTTGTGTGTTAATTCGTCAATGTGAGGGAGCGAGGGATGCAGTAAAGGAGGAATAATGCATCGGAAAAGAGATACTCGGAACTCCAAAGAAAATCCTATCGTTTCCGTAGAAACGTACCTCGATTTAGAAGGACAATGCAGGGAATCCAGAGTATTTCAAATGGACGCAAATTGTGTGTTAATTCGTCAATGTGAGGGAGCGAGGGATGCAGTAAAGGAGGAATAATGCATCGGAAAAGAGATACTCGGACCCCAAAGAAAATCCTTTCGTTTCCGTGGAAACATATCTCGATTTAGAAGGACAATGCAGGGAATCCTGAGTATTTCATATGGACGCAAATTGTGTGTTAATTCGTCAATGTGAGGGAGCGAGGGATGCAGTAAAGGAGGAATAATGCATCGGAAAAGAGATACTCGGAACCCCAAAGAAAATCCTATCGTTTCCGTAGAAACGTATGTCGATATAGAAGGACAATGCAGGGAATCCGGAGTATATCATATGGACTCAAATTGTGTGTTAATTCGTCAATGTGAGGGAGCGAGGGATGCAGTAAAGGAGGAATAGATGCAGTAAAGAAGGAATAATGCATCGGAAAAGAGATACTCGACTCCCAAAAGAAAACCCTATCGTTTCCGTAGAAACGTATCTCGTTTTAGAAAGATAATGCAGGGAACCCAGAGTATTTCATATGGACGCAAATTGTGTGTTAATTCGGCAATGTGAGTTACCGAGGGATGCAGTAAAGGAGGAATAATGCATCGAAAAAGAGATACTCGGAACCCCAAAGAAAATCCTATCGTTTCCTTAGAAACGTATCTCGATTTAGAAGAACAATGCAGGGAATCCAGAGTATTTCATATGGACGCAAATTGTGTGTTAATTCGTCAATGGGAGGGAGCGAGGGATGCAGTAAAGGAGGAATAATGCATCGGAAAAGAGATACTCGGAACCCCAAAGAAAATCCTATCGTTTCCGTAGAAACGTATCTCGATTTAGAAGGACAATGCAGGGCATCCAGAGTATTTCATATGGACGCAAATTGTGTGTTAATTCGTCAATGTGAGGAAGTGAGGGATGCTGTAAAGGAGGAATAATGCATCGGAAAAGAGATACGCGGAACACCAAAGAAAATCCTATCGTTTCCGTAGAAACGTATCTCGATTTAGAAGGACAATGCTGGGAATCCAGAGTATTTCATATGGACGCAAATTGTGTGTTAATTCGTCAATGTGAGGGAGCGAGGGATGCAGTAAAGGAGGCATAATGCATCGGTAAAGAGATACTCGGAACCCCAAAGAAAATCCTTTCGTTTCCGTAGAAACGTATCTCGATTTAGAAGGACAATGCAGGGAATCCAGAGTATTTCATATGGACGCAAATTGTGTGTTAATTCGTCAATGTGAGGGAGCGAGGGATGCAGTAAAGGAGGAATAATGCATCGGACAAGAGATACTCGGAACCCCAAAGAAAATCCTATCGTTTCCGTAGAAACGAATCCCGATTTAGAAGGACAATGCAGGGAACCCAGAGTATTTCATATAGACGCAATTTGTGTGTTAATTCGTCAATGTGAGGGAGCGAGGGATGCAGTAAAGGAGGAATAATGCATCGGAAAAGAGATACTCGGAACTCCAAAGAAAATCCTATCGTTTCCGTAGAAACGTATCTCGATTTAGAAGGACAATGCAGGGAATCCAGAGTATTTCATATGGACGCAAATTGTGTGTTAATTCGTCAATGTGAGGGAACGAGTAATGCAGTGAAGGAGGAATAATGCATCGGAAAAGAGATACTCGGAACCCCAAAGAAAATCCTATCGTTTCCGTAGAAACGTATCTCGATTTAGAAGGACAATGCAGGGAAACCAGAGTATATCATATGGACGCAAATTGTGTGTTAATTCGTCAATGTGAGGGAGCGAGGGATGCAGTGAAGGAGGAATAATGCATCGGAAAAGAGATACTCGGAACCCCAAAGAAAATCCTATCGTTTCCGTAGAAACGTATCTCGATTTAGGAGGACAATGCAGGGAATCCAGAGTATTTCATATGGACGCAAATTGTGTGTTAATTCGTCAATGTGAGGGTGCGAGAAATGCAGTAAAGGAGGAATAATGCATTGGAAAAGAGATACTCGGAACCCCATAGAAAATCCTATCGTTTCCGTAGAAACGTATCTCGATTTAGAAGGACAATGCAGGGAATCCAGAGTATATCATATGGACGCAAATTGTGTGTTAATTCGTCAATGTGAGGGAGCGAGGGATGCAGTAAAGGAGGAATAATGCATCGGAAAAGAGATACTCGACTCCCAAAAGAAAATCCTATCGTTTCCGTAGAAACGTATCTCGTTTTAGAAAGATAATGCAGGGAACCCAGAGTATTTCATATGGACACAAATTGTGTGTTAATTCGGCAATGTGAGGGAGCGAGAGATGCAGTAAAGGAGGAATAATGCATCGGAAAAGAGATACTCGGAACCCCAAAGAAAATCCTATCGTTTCCGTAGAAACGTATCTCGATTTAGAAGGACAATGCAGGGAATCCAGAGTATATCATATGGACGCAAATTGTGTGTTAATTCGTCAATGTGAGGGAGCGAGGGATGCAGTAAAGGAGGAATAATGCATGGGAAAAGAGATACTCGAAACCCAAAAGAAAATCCTATCGTTTCCGTAGAAACGTATGTCGATTTACAAGGACAATGCATTGAATCCTGAGTATTTCATATGGAAGCAAATTGTGTGTTAATTCGTCAATGTGAGGGAGAAAGGGATGCAGTGAAGGAGGAATAATGCATCGGAAAAGAGATACTCGGAACCCCAAAGATAATCCTATCGTTTCCGTAGAAACGTAACTCGATTTAGGAGGACAATGCAGGGAATCCAGAGTATTTCATATGGACGCAAATTGTGTGTTAATTCGTCAATGTGAGGGAACGAGTAATGCAGTGAAGGAGGAATAATGCATCGGAAAAGAGATACTCGGAACCCCAAAGAAAATCCTATCGTTTCCGTAGAAACGTATCTCGATTTAGAAGGACAATGCAGGGAAACCAGAGTATATCATATGGACGCAAATTGTGTGTTAATTCGTGAATGTGAGGGAGCGAGAAATGCAGTAAAGGAGGAATAATGCATCGGAAAAGAGATACTCGACTCCCAAAAGAAAATCCTATCGTTTCCGTAGAAACGTATCTCGTTTTAGAAAGATAATGCAGGGAACCCAGAGTATTTCATATGGACGCAATTTGTGTGTTAATTCGGCAATGTGAGGGAGCGAGGGATGCAGTAAAAGAGGAATAATGCATCGGAAAAGAGATACTCGGAACCCCAAAGAAAATCCTATCGTTTCCGTAGAAACGTATCTCGATTTAGAAGGACAATGCAGGGAATCCAGAGTATTTCATATGGACGCAAATTGTGTGTTAATTCGTCACTGTGAGGAAGCGAGAAATGCAGTAAAGGAGGAATAATGCATCGGAAAAGAGATACGCGGAACCCCAAAGAAAATCCTATCGTTTCCGTAGAAACGTTTCTCGATTTAGAAGGACAATGCAGGGCATCCAGAGTATTTCATATGGACGCAAATTGTGTGTTAATTCGTCAATGTGAGGGAGCGAGGGATGCAGTAAAGGAGGAATAATGCATCGGAAAAGAGATACTCGGAACCCCAAAGAAAATCCTATTGTTTCCGTAGAAACGTATCTTGATTTAGAAGGACAATGCAGGGAATCCAGAGTATTTCATATGGACGCAAATTGTGTGTTAATTCGTCAATGTGAGGGAGCGAGGGATGCAGTAAAGGAGGAATAATGCATCGGAAAAGAGATACTCGGAACCCCAAAGAAAATCCTATTGTTTCCGTAGAAACGTATCTTGATTTAGAAGGACAATGAAGGGAATCCAGAGTATTTCATATGGACGCAAATTGTGTGTTAATTCGTCAATGTGAGGGAGCGAGGGATGCAGTAAAGGAGGAGTAATGCATCGGAAAAGAGATACTCGGAACCACAAAGAAAATCCTATTGTTTCCGTAGAAACGTATCTTGATTTAGAAGGACAATGCAGGGAATCCAGAGTATTTCATATGGACGCAAATTGTGTGTTAATTCGTCAATGTGAGGGAGCGAGGGATGCAGTAAAGGAGGAATAATGCATCGGAAAAGAGATACTCGGAACCCCAAAGAAAATCATATCGTTTCCGTAGAAACGTATCTCGATTTAGAAGGACAATGCAGGGAATCCAGAGAATTTCATATGGACGGAAATTGTGTGTTAATTCGTCAATGAGAGGGAGCGAGGTATGCAGTAAAGGAGGAATAATGCATCGGAAAAGAGATAATCGACCCCAAAAGAAAATCCTATCATTTCCGTAGAAACGTATCTCGATTTAGAAAGATAATGCAGGGAACCCAGAGTATTTCATATGGACGCAATTTGTGTGTTAATTCGGCAATGTGAGGGAGCGAGGGATGCAGTAAAGGAGGAATAATGCATCGGAAAAGAGATACTCGAGACCCCAAAGAAAATCACATCGTTTCCGTAGAAACGTATCTCGATTTAGAAGGACAATGCAGGGAATCCAGAGTATTTCATATGGACGCAAATTGTGTGTTAATTCGTCAATGTGAGGGAGCGAGGGATGCAGTAAAGTAGGAATAATGCATCGGAAAAGAGATACTCGACTCCCAAAAGAAAATCCTATCGTTTCCGTAGAAACGTATCTCGATGTAGAAAGATAATGCAGGGAACCCAGAGTATTTCATATGGACGCAATTTGTGTGTTATTTCGGCAATGTGAGGGAGCGAGGGATGCAGTAAAGGAGGAATAATGCGTACGAAAAGAGATACTCGGAACCCCGAAGAAAATCCTGTCGTTTCCGTAGAAACGAATCCCGATTTAGAAGGACAATGCAGGGAATCCAGAGTATTTCATATGGACGCAAATTGTGTGTTAATTCGTCAATGTGAGGGAGCGAGGGATGCAGTAAAGGAGGAATAATGCATCGGAAAAGAGATACTCGACTCCCAAAAGAAAATCCTATCGTTTCCGTAGAAACGTATATCGATTTAGAAGGACAATGCAGGGAATCCAGAGTATTTCATATGGACGCAAATTGTGTAAATTCGTCAATGTGAGGGAGCGAGGGATGCAGTAAAGAATGAATAATGCATCGGAAAAGAGATACTCGGAACCCCAAAGAAAATCCTATCGTTTCCGTAGAAACGTATGTCGATATAGAAGGACAATGCAGGGAATCCGGAGTATATCATATGGACTCATATTGTGTGTTAATTCGTCAATGTGAGGGAGCGAGGGATGCAGTAAAGGAGGAATAGATGCAGTAAAGAAGGAATAATGCATCGGAAAAGAGATACTCGACTCCCAAAAGAAAACCCTATCGTTTCCGTAGAAACGTATCTCGTTTTAGAAAGATAATGCAGGGAACCCAGAGTATTTCATATGGACGCAAATTGTGTGTTAATTCGGCAATGTGAGTTAGCGAGGGATGCAGTAAAGGAGGAATAATGCATCGGAAAAGAGATACTCGGAACCCCAAAGAAAATCCTATCGTTTCCTTAGAAACGTATCTCGATTTAGAAGAACAATGCAGGGAATCCAGAGTATTTCATATGGACGCAAATTGTGTGTTAATTCGTCAATGTGAGGGAGCGAGGGATGCAGTAAAGGAGGAATAATGCATCGGAAAAGAGATACTCGGAACCCCAAAGAAAATCCTATCGTTTCCGTAGAAACGTATCTCGATTTAGAAGGACAATGCAGGGCATCCAGAGTATTTCATATGGACGCAAATTGTGTGTTAATTCGTCAATGTGAGGAAGTGAGGGATGCTGTAAAGGAGGAATAATGCATCGGAAAAGAGATACGCGGAACCCCAAAGAAAATCCTATCGTTTCCGTAGAAACGTATCTCGATTTAGAAGGACAATGCTGGGAATCCAGAGTATTTCATATGGACGCAAATTGTGTGTTAATTCGTCAATGTGAGGGTGCGAGGGATGCAGTAAAGGAGGCATAATGCATCGGTAAAGAGATACTCGGAACCCCAAAGAAAATCCTTTCGTTTCCGTAGAAACTTATCTCGATTTAGAAGGACAATGCAGGGAATCCAGAGTATTTCATATGGACGCAAATTGTGTGTTAATTCGTCAATGTGAGAGTGCGAGGGATGCAGTAAAGGAGGAATAATGCATCGGAAAAGAGATACTCGGAACCCCAAAGAAAATCCTATCGTTTCCGTAGAAACGTTTCTCGATTTAGAAGGACAATGCAGGCAATCATGAGTATTTCATATGGACGCAAATTGTGTGTTAATTCGTCAATGTGAGGGAGCGAGGGATGTAGTAAAGGATGAATAATGCATCGGAAAAGAGATACTCGGAACCCCAAAGAAAATCCTATCATTTCCGTAGAAACGTATCTCGATTTAGAAGGACAATGCAGGGAATCCAGAGTATTTCATATGGACGCAAATTGTGTGTTAATTCGTCAATGTGAGGGAGCGAGGGATGCAGTAAAGGAGGAATAATGCATCGGACAAGAGATACTCGGAACCCCAAAGAAAATCCAATCGTTTCCGTAGAAACGAATCCCGATTTAGAAGGACAATGCAGGGAACCCAGAGTATTTCATATAGACGCAATTTGTGAGTTAATTCGGCAATGTGAGGGAGCGAGGAATGCAGTAAAGGAGGAATAATGCATCGGAAAAGAGATACTCGGAACTCCAAAGAAAATCCTATCGTTTCCGTAGAAACGTATCTCGATTTAGAAGGACAATGCAGGGAATCCAGAGTATTTCATATGGACGCAAATTGTGTGTTAATTCGTCAATGTGAGTTAGCGAGGGATGCAGTAAAGGAGGAATAATGCATCGGAAAAGAGATACTCGGAACCCCAAAGAAAATCCTATCGTTTCCGTAGAAACGTATCTCGATGTAGAAGGACAATGCAGGGAATCCTGAGTATTTCATATGGACGCAAATTGTGTGTTAATTCGTCAATGTGAGGGAGCGAGGGATGCAGTAAAGGAGGAATAATGCATCGGAAAAGAGATACTCGGAACCCCAAAGAAAATCCTATCGTTTCCGTAGAAACGTATCTCGATTTAGAAGGACAATGCAGGGAATCCAGAGTATTTCATATGGACGCAAATTGTGTGTTAATTCGTCAATGTGAGCGAGCGAGGGATGCAGTAAAGGAGGAATAATGCATCGGACAAGAGATACTCGGAACCCCAAAGAAAATCCAATCGTTTCCGTAGAAACGAATCCCGATTTAGAAGGACAATGCAGGGAACCCAGAGTATTTCATATAGACGCAATTTGTGTGTTAATTCGTCAATGTGAGGGAGCGAGGGATGCAGTAAAGGAGGAATAATGCATCGGAAAAGAGATACTCGGAACTCCAAAGAAAATCCTATCGTTTCCGTAGAAACGTATCTCGATTTAGAAGGACAATGCAGGGAATCCAGAATATTTCATATGGACGCAAATTGTGTGTTAATTCGTCAATGTGAGGGAGCTAGGGATGCAGTAAAGGAGGAATAATGCATCGGAAAAGAGATACTCGGACCCCAAAGAAAATCCTTTCGTTTCCGTAGAAACGTATCTCGATTTAGAAGGACAATGCAGGGAATCCTGAGTATTTCATATGGACGCAAATTGTGTGTTAATTCGTCAATGTGAGGGAGCGAGGGATGCAGTAAAGGAGGAATAATGCATCGGAAAAGAGATACTCGGAACCCCAAAGAAAATCCTATCGTTTCCGTATAAACGTTTCTCGATATAGAAGGACAATGCAGGGAATCCAGAGTATTTCATATGGACGCAAATTGTGTGTTAATTCGTCAATGTGAGGGAGCGAGGGATGCAGTAAAGGATGAATAATGCATCGGAAAAGAGATACTCGGAACCCCAAAGAAAATCCTATCGTTTCCGTAGAAACGTATGTCGATATAGAAGGACATTGCAGGGAATCCGGAGTATATCATATGGACTCAAATTGTGTGTTAATTCGTCAATGTGAGGGAGCGAGGGATGCAGTAAAGGAGGAATAGATGCAGTAAAGAAGGAATAATGCATCGGAAAAGAGATACTCGACTCCCAAAAGAAAACCCTATCGTTTCCGTAGAAACGTATCTGGTTTTAGAAAGATAATGCAGGGAACCCAGAGTATTTCATATGGACGCAAATTGTGTGTTAATTCGGCAATGTGAGTTACCGAGGGATGCAGTAAAGGAGGAATAATGCATCGGAAAAGAGATACTCGGAACCCCAAAGAAAATCCTATCGTTTCCTTAGAAACGTATCTCGATTTAGAAGAACAATGCAGGGAATCCAGAGTATTTCATATGGACGCAAATTGTGTGTTAATTCGTCAATGGGAGGGAGCGAGGGATGCAGTAAAGGAGGAATAATGCATCGGAAAAGAGATACTCGGAACCCCAAAGAAAATCCTATCGTTTCCGTAGAAACGTATCTCGATTTAGAAGGACAATGCAGGGCATCCAGAGTATTTCATATGGACGCAAATTGTGTGTTAATTCGTCAATGTGAGGAAGTGAGGGATGCTGTAAAGGAGGAATAATGCATCGGAAAAGAGATACGCGGAACCCCAAAGAAAATCCTATCGTTTCCGTAGAAACGTATCTCGATTTAGAAGGACAAAGCTGGGAATCCAGAGTATTTCATATGGACGCAAATTGTGTGTTAATTCGTCAATGTGAGGGAGCGAGGGATGCAGTAAAGGAGGCATAATGCATCGGTAAAGAGATACTCGGAACCCCAAAGAAAATCCTTTCGTTTCCGTAGAAACGTATCTCGATTTAGAAGGACAATGCAGGGAATCCAGAGTATTTCATATGGACGCAAATTGTGTGTTAATTCGTCAATGTGAGGGAGCGAGGGATGCAGTAAAGGAGGAATAATGCATCGGACAAGAGATACTCTGAACCCCAAAGAAAATCCAATCGTTTCCGTAGAAACGAATCCCGATTTAGAAGGACAATGCAGGGAACCCAGAGTATTTCATATAGACGCAATTTGTGAGTTAATTCGTCATTGTGAGGGAGCGAGGAATGCAGTAAAGGAGGAATAATGCATCGGAAAAGAGATACTCGGAACTCCAAAGAAAGTCCTACCGTTTCCGTAGAAACGTATCTCGATTTAGAAGGACAATGCAGGGAATCCAGAGTATTTCATATGGACGCAAATTGTGTGTTAATTCGTCAATGTGAGTTAGCGAGGGATGCAGTAAAGGAGGAATAATGCATCGGAAAAGAGATACTCGGAACCCCAAAGAAAATCCTTTCGTTTCCGTAGAAACGTATCTCGATGTAGAAGGACAATGCAGGGAATCCTGAGTATTTCATATGGACGCAAATTGTGTGTTAATTCGTCAATGTGAGGGAGCGAGGGATGCAGTAAAGCAGGAATAACGCATCGGAAAAGAGATACTCGGAACCCCAAAGAAAATCCTATCGTTTCTGTAGAAACGTATCTCGATTTAGAAGGACAAAGCAGGGAATCCAGAGTATTTCATATGGACGCAAATTGTGTGTTAATTCGTCAATGTGAGCGAGCGAGGGATGCAGTAAAGGAGGAATAATGTATCGGACAAGAGATACTCGGAACCCCAAAGAAAATCCAATCGTTTCCGTAGAAACGAATCCCGATTTAGAAGGACAATGCAGGGAACCCAGAGTATTTCATATAGACGCAATTTGTGTGTTAATTCGTCAATGTGAGGGAGCGAGGGAAGCAGTAAAGGAGGAATAATGCATCGGAAAAGAGATACTCGGAACTCCAAAGAAAATCCTATCGTTTCCGTAGAAACGTATCTCGATTTAGAAGGACAATGCAGGGAATCCAGAGTATTTCATATGGACGCAAATTGTGTGTTAATTCGTCAATGTGAGGGAGCGAGGGATGCAGTAAAGGAGGACTAATGCATCGGAAAAGAGATACTCGGACCCCAAAGAAAATCCTTTCGTTTCCGTAGAAACGTATCTCGATTTAGAAGGACAATGCAGGGAATCCTGAGTATTTCATATGGACGCAAATTGTGTGTTAATTCGTCAATGTGAGGGATCGAGGGATGCAGTAAAGGAGGAATAATGCATCGGAAAAGAGATACTCGGAACCCCAAAGAAAATCCTATCGTTTCCGTATAAACGTTTCTCGATATAGAAGGACAATGCAGGGAATCCAGAGTATTTCATATGGACGGAAATTGTGTGTTAATTCGTCAATGTGAGGGAGCGAGGGATGCAGTAAAGGAGGTACAATGCATCGGAAAAGAGATACTCGACTCCCAAAAGAAAATCCTATCGTTTCCGTAGAAACGTATCTCGTTTTAGAAAGATAATGCAGGGAACCCTGAGTATTTCATATGGACGCAATTTTTGTGTTAATTCGGCAATGTGAGGGAGCGAGGGATGCAGTAAAGGAGGAATAATGCATCGGAAAAGAGATACTCCGAACCCCAAAGAAAATCCTGTCGTTTCCGTAGAAACGAATCCCGATTTAGAAGGACAATGCAGGGAATCCAGAGTATTTCATATGGACGCAAATTGTGTGTTAATTTGTCAATGTGAGGGAGCGATTGATGCAGTAAAGGAGGAATAATGCATCGGAAAAGAGTGACTCGGAACCCCAAAGAAAATCCTATCGTTTCCGTAGAAACGTATCTCGATTTAGAAGGACAATGCAGGGAATCCAGAGTATTTCATATGGACGCAAATTGTGTGTTAATTCGTCAATGTGAGTTGGCGAGGGATGCAGTAAAGGAGGAATAATGCATCGAAAAAGAGATACTCGGAACCCCAAAGAAAATCCTATCGTTTCCGTAGAAAAGTATCTCGTTGTAGAAGGACAATGCAGGGAATCCTGAGTATTTCATATGGACGCAAATTGTGTGTTAATTCGTCAATGTGAGGGAGCGAGGGGTGCAGTAAAGGAGGAATAATGCATCGGAAAAGAGATACTCGGAACCCCAAAGAAAATCCTATCGTTTCCGTAGAAACGTATCTCGATTTAGAAGGACAATGCAGGGAATCCTGAGTATTTCATATGGACGCAAATTGTGTGTTAATTCGTCAATGTGAGGGAGCGAGGGATGCAGTAAAGGAGGAATAATGCATCGGAAAAGAGATACTCGGAACCCCAAAGAAAATCCTATCGTTTCCGTAGAAACGTATCTCGATTTAGAAGGACAATGCAGGGAATCCAGAGTATTTCATATGGACGCAAATTGTGTCTTAATTCGTCAATGTGAGCGAGCGAGGGATGCAGTAAAGGAGGAATAATGCATCGGACAAGAGATACTCGGAACCCCAAAGAAAATCCAATCGTTTCCGTAGAAACGAATCCCGATTTAGAAGGACAATGCTGGGAACCCAGAGTATTTCATATAGACGCAATTTGTGTGTTAATTCGTCAATGTGAGGGAGCGAGGGATGCAGTAAAGGAGGAATAATGCATCGGAAAAGAGATACTCGGAACTCCAAAGAAAATCCTATCGTTTCCGTAGAAACGTATCTCGATTTAGAAGGACAATGCAGGGAATCCAGAGTATTTCATATGGACGCAAATTGTGTGTTAATTCGTCAATGTGAGGGAGCGAGGGATGCAGTAAAGGAGGAATAATGCATCGGAAAAGAGATACTCGGACCCCAAAGAAAATCCTTTCGTTTCCGTAGAAACGTATCTCGATTTAGAAGGACAATGCAGGGAATCCTGAGTATTTCATATGGACGCAAATTGTTTGTTAATTCGTCAATGTGAGGGAGCGAGGGATGTAGTAAAGGAGGAATAATGCATCGGAAAAGAGATACTCGGAACCCCAAAGAAAATCCTATCGTTTCCGTATAAACGTTTCTCGATATAGAAGGACAATGCAGGGAATCCAGAGTATTTCATATGGACGCAAATTGTGTGTTAATTCGTCAATGTGAGGGAGCGAGGGATGCAGTAAAGGAGGAATAATGCATCGGAAAAGAGATACTCGGAACCCCAAAGAAAATCCTATCGTTTCCGTAGAAACGTATGTCGATATAGAAGGACAATGCAGGGAATCCGGAGTATATCATATGGACTCAAATTGTGTGTTAATTCGTTAATGTGAGGGAGCGAGGGATGCAGTAAAGGAGGAATAGATGCAGTAAAGAAGGAATAATGCATCGGAAAAGAGATACTCGACTCCCAAAAGAAAACCCTATCGTTTCCGTAGAAACGTATCTCGTTTTAGAAAGATAATGCAGGGAACCCAGAGTATTTCATATGGACGCAAATTGTGTGTTAATTCGGCAATGTGAGTTACCGAGGGATGCAGTAAAGGAGGAATAATGCATCGGAAAAGAGATACTCGGAACCCCAAAGAAAATCCTATCGTTTCCTTAGAAACGTATCTCGATTTAGAAGAACAATGCAGGGAATCCAGAGTATTTCATATGGACGCAAATTGTGTGTTAATTCGTCAATGGGAGGGAGCGAGGGATGCAGTAAAGGAGGAATAATGCATCGGAAAAGAGATACTCGGAACCCCAAAGAAAATCCTATCGTTTCCGTAGAAACGTATCTCGATTTAGAAGGACAATGCAGGGCATCCAGAGTATTTCATATGGACGCAAATTGTGTGTTAATTCGTCAATGTGAGGAAGTGAGGGATGCTGTAAAGGAGGAATAATGCATCGGAAAAGAGATACGCGGAACCCCAAAGAAAATCCTATCGTTTCCGTAGAAACGTATCTCGATTTAGAAGGACAATGCTGGGAATCCAGAGTATTTCATATGGACGCAAATTGTGTGTTAATTCGTCAATGTGAGGGAGCGAGGGATGCAGTAAAGGAGGCATAATGCATCGGTAAAGAGATACTCGGAACCCCAAAGAAAATCCTTTCGTTTCCGTAGAAACGTATCTCGATTTAGAAGGACAATGCAGGGAATCCAGAGTATTTCATATGGACGCAAATTGTGTGTTAATTCGTCAATGTGAGGGAGCGAGGGATGCAGTAAAGGAGGAATAATGCATCGGACAAGAGATACTCGGAACCCCAAAGAAAATCCAATCGTTTCCGTAGAAACGAATCCCGATTTAGAAGGACAATGCAGGGAACCCAGAGTATTTCATATAGACGCAATTTGTGAGTTAATTCGTCAATGTGAGGGAGCGAGGAATGCAGAAAAGGAGGTATAATGCATCGGAAAAGAGATACTCGGAACTCCAAAGAAAATCCTATCGTTTCCGTAGAAACGTATCTCGATTTAGAAGGACAATGCAGGGAATCCAGAGTATTTCATATGGACGCAAATTGTGTGTTAATTCGTCAATGTGAGTTAGCGAGGGATGCAGTAAAGGAGGAATAATGCATCGGAAAAGAGATACTCGGAACCCCAAAGAAAATCCTTTCGTTTCCGTAGAAACGTATCTCGATGTAGAAGGACAATGCAGGGAATCCTGAGTATTTCATATGGACGCAAATTGTGTGTTAATTCGTCAATGTGAGGGAGCGAGGGATGCAGTAAAGGAGGAATAATGCATCGGAAAAGAGATACTCGGAACCCCAAAGAAAATCCTATCGTTTCTGTAGAAACGTATCTCGATTTAGAAGGACAATGCAGGGAATCCAGAGTATTTCATATGGACGCAAATTGTGTGTTAATTCGTCAATGTGAGCGAGCGAGGGATGCAGTAAAGGAGGAATAATGTATCGGACAAGAGATACTCGGAACCCCAAAGAAAATCCAATCGTTTCCGTAGAAACGAATCCCGATTGAGAAGGACAATGCAGGGAACCCAGAGTATTTCATATAGACGCAATTTGTGTGTTAATTCGTCAATGTGAGGGAGCGAGGGATGCAGTAAAGGAGGAATAATGCATCGGAAAAGAGATACTCGGAACTCCAAAGAAAATCCTATCGTTTCCGTAGAAACGTATCTCGATTTAGAAGGACAATGCAGGGAATCCAGAGTATTTCATATGGACGCAAATTGTGTGTTAATTCGTCAATGTGAGGGAGCGAGGGATGCAGTAAAGGAGGAATAATGCATCGGAAAAGAGATACTCGGACCCCAAAGAAAATCCTTTCGTTTCCGTAGAAACGTATCTCGATTTAGAAGGACTATGCAGGGAATCCTGAGTATTTCATATGGACGCAAATTGTGTGTTAATTCGTCAATGTGAGGGAGCGATGGATGCAGTAAAGGAGGAATAATGCATCGGATAAGCGATACACGGAACCCCAAAGAAAATCCTATCGTTTCTGTAGAAACGTATCTCGATTTAGAAGGACAATGCAGGGAAACCAGAGTATTTCATATGGACGCAAATTTTGTGTTAATTCGTCAATGTGAGGGAGCGAGAAATGCAGTAAAGGAGGAATAATGCATTGGAAAAGAGATCCTCGGAACCCCAAAGAAAATCCTATCGTTTCCGTAGAAACGTATCTCGATTTAGAAGGACAATGCAGGGAATCCAGAGTATATCATATGGACGCAAATTGTGTGTTAATTCGTCAATGTGAGGGAGCGAGGGATGCAGTAAATGAGGAATAATGCATCGGAAAAGAGATACTCGACTCCCAAAAGGAAATCCTATCGTTTCCGTAGAAACGTATCTCGTTTTAGAAAGATAATGCAGGGAACCCAGAGTATTTCATATGGACGCAAATTGTGTGTTAATTCGGCAATGTGAGGGAGCGAGGGATGCAGTAAAGGAGGAATAATGCATCGGAAAAGAGATACTCGGAACCCCAAAGAAAATCCTATCGTTTCCGTAGAAACGTATCTCGATTTAGAAGGACAATGCAAGGAATCCAGAGTATTTCATATGGACGCAAATTATGTGTTAATTCGTCAATGTGAGGGAGCGAGGGATGCAGTAAAGGAGGAATAATGCATCGGAAAAGAGATACTCGGAACCCCAAGGAAAATCCTACCGTTTCCGTAGAAACGTATCTCGATTTAGAAGGACAATGCAGGGAATCCAGAGTATTTCATATAGACGCAAATTGTGTGTTAATTCGTCAATGTGAGGAAGCGAGGGATGCAGTAAAGGAGGAATAATGCATCGGAAATGAGATACTCGGAACCCCAAAGAAAATCCTATCGTTTCCGTAGAAACGTATCTCGATTTAGAAGGACAATGCAAGGAATCCAGAGTATTTCATATGGACGCAAATTGTGTGTTAATTCGTCAATGTGAGGGAGCGAGGGATGCAGTAAAGGAGGAATAATGCATCGGAAAAGAGATACTCGGAACCCCAAAGAAAATCCTATCGTTTCCGTAGAAAGGTATCTCGATTTAGAAGGACAATGCAGGGAATCCAAAGTATTTCATATGGACGCAAATTGTGTGTTAATTCGTCAATGTGAGGGAGCGAGGGATGCAGTAAAGGAGGAATAATGCATCGGAAAAGAGATACACGGAACCCCAAAGAAAATCCTACCGTTTCCGTAGAAACGTATCTCGATTTTGAAGGACAATGCAGGGAATCCAGAGTATTTCATATGGTCGCAATTTGTGTGTTAATTCGTCAATGTGAGGGAGCGGGGGATGCAGTAAAGGAGGAATAATGCATCGGAAAAGAGATACTCGGAACCCCAAAGATAATCCTATCGTTTCCGTAGCAACGTATCTCGATTTAGAAGGACAATGCAGGGAATCCAGAGTATATCATATGGACGCAAATTGTGTGTTAATTCGTCAATGTGAGGGAGCGAGGGATGCAGTAAAGGAGGAATAATGCATCGGAAAAGAGATACTCGACTCCCAAATGGAAATCCTATCGTTTCCATAGAAACGTATCTCGTTTTAGAAAGATAATGCAGGGAACCCAGAGTATTTCATATGGACGCAAATTGTGTTTTAATTCGGCAATGTGAGGGAGCGAGGGATGCAGTAAAGGAGGAATAATGCATCGGAAAAGAGATACTCGGAACCCCAAAGAAAATCCTATCGTTTCCGTAGAAACGTATCTCGATTTAGAAGGACAATGCAAGGAATCCAGAGTATTTCATATGGACGCAAATTGTGTGTTAATTCGTCAATGTGAGGGAGCGAGGGATGCAGTAAAGGAGAAATAATGCATCGGAAAAGAGATACTCGGAACCCCAAGGAAAATCCTACCGTTTCCGTAGAAACGTATCTCGATTTAGAAGGACAATGCAGGGAATCCAGAGTATTTCATATAGACGCAAATTGTGTGTTAATTCTTCAATGTGAGGAAGCGAGGGATGCAGTAAAGGAGGAATAATGCATCGGAAATGAGATACTCGGAACCCCAAAGAAAATCCTATCGTTTCCGTAGAAACGTATCTCGATTTAGAAGAACAATGCAGGGAATCCAGAGTATTTCATATGGACACAAATTGTGTGTTAATTCGTCAATGTGAGGGAGCGAGGAATGCAGTAAAGGAGGAATAATGCATCGGAGAAGACATACTCTTAACCCCAAAGAAAATCCTATCTTATCCGTAGAAACGTATCTCGATTTAGAAGGACAATGCAGGGAATCCAGAGTATTTCATATGGACGCAAATTGTGTGTTAATTCGTCAATGTCAGGGAGCGAGGGATGCAGTAAAGGAGGAATAATGCATCGGAAAAGAGATACTCGGAACCCCAAAGAAAATCCTACCTTTTCCGTAGAAACGTATCTCGATTTTGAAGGACAATGCAGGGAATCCAGAGTATTTCATATGGACGCAATTTGTGTGTTAATTCGTCAATGTGAGGGAGCGGGGGATGCAGTAAAGGAGGAATAATGCATCGGAAAAGAGATACTCGGAACCCCAAAGATAATCCTATCGTTTCCGTAGAAACTTATCTCGATTTAGAAGGACAATGCAGGGAATCCAGAGTATTCCATATGGACGCAAATTGTGTGTTAATTCGTCAATTTGAGGGAGCGAGGGATGCAGTAAAGGAGGAATAATGCATCGGATATGCGATACACGGAACCCCAAAGAAAATCCTATCGTTTCTGTAGAAACGTATCTCGATTTAGAAGGACAATGCAGGGAATCCAGAGTATTTCATATGGACGCAAGTTGTGTGTTAATTCGTCAATGTGAGGGAGCGAGAAATGCAGTAAAGGAGGAATAATGCATTGGAAAAGAGATCCTCGGAACCCCAAAGAAAATCCTATCGTTTCCGTAGAAACGTATCTCGATTTAGAAGGACAATGCAGGGAATCCAGAGAATTTCATATGGACCCAATTTGTGTGTTAATTTGTCAATGTGAGGGAGCGAGGTATGCAGGAAAGGAGGAATAATGCATCGGAAAAGAGATACTCGGAACCCCAAAGAAAATCCTATCGTTTCCGTAGAAACGTATCTCGATTTACAAGGACAATGAAGGGAATCCAGAGTATTTCATATGGACGCTAATTGTGTGTTAATTCGTCAATGTGAGGGAGCGAGGGATGCAGTAATGGAGGAATAATGCATCGGAAAAGAGATACTCGGAACCCCAAGGAAAATCCAACCGTTTCCGTAGAAACGTATATCGATTTAGAAGGACAATGCAGGGAATCCAGAGGATTTCATATAGACGCAAATTGTGTGTTAATTCTTCAATGAGAGGGAGCGAGGGATGCAGTAAAGGAGGAATAATGCATCGGAAAAGACATACTCGGAACCCCGAAGAAAATCCCATCATTTCCGTAGAAACGTATCTCGATTTAGAAGGACAATGCAGGGAATCCAGAGTATTTCATATGGACGCAAATTGTGTGTTAATTGGTCAATGTGATGGAGCGATGGATGCAGTAAAGGAGGAATAATGTATCGGAAAAGAGATACTTGGAACCCCAAAGAAAATCCTATCGTTTCCGTAGAAACGTATCTCGATTTAGAAGGACAATGCAGGGAATCCAGAGTATTTCATATGGACGCAAATTGTGTGTTAATTCGTCAGTGTGAGGGAGCGGGGGATGCAGTAAAGGAGGAATAATGCATCGGAAAAGAGATACACGGAACCCCATAGAAAATCCTATCGTTTCCGTAGAAACGTATCTCGATTTACAAAGACAATGAAGGGAATCCAGAGTATTTCATATGGACACAAATTGTGTGTTATTTCGTCAATGTGAGGGAGCGAGGGATGCAGTAAAGGAGGAATAATGCATCGGAAAAGAGATACACGGAACCCCAAAGAAAATCCTATCGTTTCCGTAGAAACGTATCTCGATTTAGAAGGACAATGCAAGGATCCAGAGTATTTCATATGGACGCAAATTGTGTGTTAATTCGTCAATGTGAGGGAGCGAGGGATGCAGTAGAGGAGGAATAATGCATCGGAAAAGAGATACTCGGAACCCCAAGGAAAATCCTACCGTTTCCGTAGAAACGTATCTCGATTTAGAAGGACAATGCAGGGAATCCAGAGTATTTCATATAGACGCAAATTGTGTGTTAATTCTTCAATGTGAGGAAGCGAGGGATGCAGTAAAGGAGGAATAATGCATCGGAAATGAGATACTCGGAACCCCAAAGAAAATCCTATCGTTTCCGTAGAAACGTATCTCGATTTAGAAGAACAATGCAGGGAATCCAGAGTATTTCATATGGACACAAATTGTGTGTTAATTCGTCAATGTGAGGGAGCGAGGAATGCAGTAAAGGAGGAATAATGCATCGGAAAAGACATACTCGGTACCCCGAAGAAAATCCCATCATTTCCTTAGAAACGTATCTCGATTTAGAAGGACAATGCAGGGAATCCAGAGTATTTCATATGGACGCAAATTGTGTGTTAATTGGTCAATGTGATGGAGCGAGGGATGCAGTAAAGGAGGAATAATGTATCGGAAAAGAGATACTTGGAACCCCAAAGAAAATCCTATCGTTTCCGTAGAAACGTATCTCGATTTAGAAGGACAATGCAGGGAATCCTGAGTATTTCATATGGACGCAAATTGTGTGTTAATTCGTCAATGTGAGGGAGCGGGGGATGCAGTAAAGGAGGAATAATGCATCGGAAAAGAGATACTCGGAACCCCAAAGATAATCCTATCGTTTCCGTAGAGACTTATCTCGATTTAGAATGACAATGCAGGGAATCTAGAGTATTCCATATGGACGCAAATTGTGTGTTAATTCGTCAATTTGAGGGAACGAGGGATGCAGTAAAGGAGGAATAATGCATCGGATAAGCGATACACGGAACCCCAAAGAAAATCCTATCGTTTCTGTAGAAACGTATCTCGATTTAGAAGGACAATGCAGGGAATCCAGAGTATTTCATATGGACGCAAATTGTGTGTTAATTCGTCAATGTGAGGGAGCGAGAAATGCAGTAAAGGAGGAATAATGCATTGGAAAAGAGATCCTCGGAACCCCAAAGAAAATCCTATCGTTTCCGTAGAAACGTATCTCGATTTAGAAGGATGCATCGGAAAAGAGATACTCGACTCCCAAAAGGAAATCCTATCGTTTCCGTAGAAACGTATCTCGTTTTAGAAAGATAATGCAGGGAACCCAGAGTATTTCATATGGACGCAAATTGTGTGTTAATTCGGCAATGTGAGGGAGCGAGGGATGCAGTAAAGGAGGAATAATGCATCGGAAAAAGAGATACTCGGAACCCCAAAGAAAATCCTATCGTTTCCGTAGAAACGTATCTCGATTTAGAAGGACAATGCAAGGAATCCAGAGTATTTCATATGGACGCAAATTGTGTGTTAATTCGTCAATGTGAGGGAGCGAGGGATGCAGTAAAGGAGGAATAATGCATCGGAAAAGAGATACTCGGAACCCCAAAGAAAATCCTATCGTTTCCATAGAAACGTATCTCGATTTAGAAGGACAATGCAGGGAATCCAGAGTATTTCATATGGACGCAAATTGTGTGTTAATTCGTCAATGTGAGGGAGCGAGGGATGCAGTAAAGGAGGAATAATGCATCGGAAAAGAGATACTCGGAACCCCAAAGAAAATCCTATAGTTTCCGTAGAAACGTATCTCGATTTAGAAGGACAATGCAGGGAATCCAGAGTATTTCATATGGACGCAAATTGTGTGTTAATTCGTCAATGTGAGGGAGCGAGGGATGCAGTAAAGGAGGAATAATGCATCGGAAAAGAGATACTCGGAACCCCAAAGAAAATCCTACCGTTTCCGTAGAAACGTATCTCGATTTAGTACAATGCAGGGAATCCAGAGTATTTCATATGGACGCAATTTGTGTGTTAATTTGTCAATGTGAGGGAGCGAGGGATGCAGTAAAGGAGGAATAATGCATCGGAAAAGAGATACTCGGAACCCCAAAGAAAATCCTATCGTTTCCATAGAAACGTATCTCGATTTGGAAGGACAATGCAGAGAATCAAGAGTATTCCATATGGACGCAAATTGTGTGTTAATTCGTCAATGTGAGGGAGCGAGGGATGCAGTAAAGGAGGAATAATGCATCGGATAAGCGATACACGGAACCCCAAAGAAAATCCTATCGTTTCCATAGAAACGTATCTCGATTTAGAAGGACAATGCAGGGAATCCAGAGTATTCCATATGGACGCAAATTGTGTGTTAATTCGTCAATTTGAGGGAACGAGGGATGCAGTAAAGGAGGAATAATGCATCGGATAAGCGATACACGGAACCCCAAAGAAAATCCTATCGTTTCTGTAGAAACGTATCTCGATTTAGAAGGACAATGCAGGGAATCCAGAGTATTTCATATGGACGCAAATTGTGTGTTAATTCGTCAATGTGAGGGAGCGAGAAATGCAGTAAAGGAGGAATAATGCATTGGAAAAGAGATCCTCGGAACCCCAAAGAAAATCCTATCGTTTCCGTAGAAACGTATCTCGATTTAGAAGGATGCATCGGAAAAGAGATACTCGACTCCCAAAAGGAAATCCTATCGTTTCCGTAGAAACGTATCTCGTTTTAGAAAGATAATGCAGGGAACCCAGAGTATTTCATATGGACGCAAATTGTGTGTTAATTCGGCAATGTGAGGGAGCGAGGGATGCAGTAAAGGAGGAATAATGCATCGGAAAAAGAGATACTCGGAACCCCAAAGAAAATCCTATCGTTTCCGTAGAAACGTATCTCGATTTAGAAGGACAATGCAAGGAATCCAGAGTATTTCATATGGACGCAAATTGTGTGTTAATTCGTCAATGTGAGGGAGCGAGGGATGCAGTAAAGGAGGAATAATGCATCGGAAAAGAGATGCTCGGAACCCCAAAGAAAATCCTATCGTTTCCATAGAAACGTATCTCGATTTAGAAGGACAATGCAGGGAATCCAGAGTATTTCATATGGACGCAAATTGTGTGTTAATTCGTCAATGTGAGGGAGCCTGGGATGCAGTAAAGGAGGAATAATGCATCGGAAAAGAGATACTCGGAACCCCAAAGAAAATCCTATAGTTTCCGTAGAAACGTATCTCGATTTAGAAGGACAATGCAGGGAATCCAGAGTATTTCATATGGACGCAAATTGTGTGTTAATTCGTCAATGTGAGGGAGCGAGGGATGCAGTAAAGGAGGAATAATGCATCGGAAAAGAGATACTCGGAACCCCAAAGAAAATCCTATCCTTTCCGTAGAAAGGTGTCTCGATTTAGAAGGACAATGCAGGGAAGTCAAAGTATTTCATATGGACGCAAAATTGTGTGTTAATTCGTCAATGTGAGGGAGCGAGGGATGCAATAAAGGAGGAATAATGCATCGGATAAGCGATACACGGAACCCAAAAGAAAATCCTATCATGTCCGTAGAAACGTATCTCGATTTAGAAGGACAATGCAGGGAATCCAGAGTATTTCATATGGACGCAAATTGTGTGTTAATTCGGCAATGTGAGGGAGCGAGAAATGCAGTAAAGGAGGAATAATGCATTGGAAAAGAGATACTCGGAACCCCAAAGAAAATCGTATCGTTTCCGTAGAAACGTATCTCGATTCAGAAGGACAATGCAGGGAATCCAGAGTATTTCATATGGACGCAAATTGTGTGTTAATTCGTCAATGTGAGAGAGCGAGGGATGCAGTAAAGGAGGAATAATGCATCGGATAAGCGATACACGGAACCCCAAAGAAAATCCTATCGTGTCCGTAGAAACGTATCTCGATTTAGAAGGACAATGCAGGGAATCCAGAGTATTTCATATGGACGCAAATTGTGTGTTAATTCGTCAATGTGAGGGAGCGAGGGATGCAGTAAAGGAGGAATAATGCATCGGAAAAGAGATACTCGGAACCCCAAAGAAAATCCTATCGTTTCCGTAGAAACGTATCTCGATTTAGAAGGACAATGCAGGGAATCCAGAGTATTTCATATGGACACAAATTGTGTGTTAATTCGTCAATGTGAGAGAGCGAGGGATGCAGTAAAGGAGGAATAATGCATCGGAAAAGAGATACACGACTCCCAAAAGAAAATCCTGTCGTTTCCGTAGAAACGTATCTCGATTTAGAAAGATAATGCAGGGAACCCAGAGTATTTCATATGGACGCAAATTGTGTGTTAATTCGGCAATGTGAGGGAGCGAGGGATGCAGTAAAGGAGGAATAATGCATCGGAAAAGAGATACTCGGAACCCCAAAGAAAATCCTATCGTTTCCGTAGAAACGTATCTCGATTTAGAAAGACAATGCAGGGAATCCAGAGTATTTCATATGGACGCAAATTGTGTGTTAATTCGTCAATGTGAGGGAGCGAGAAGTGCAGTAAAGGAGGAATAATGCATTGGAAAAGAGATACTCGGAACCCGAAAATAAAATAGTATCGTTTCCGTAGAAACGTATCTCGATTTAGAAGGACAATGCAGGGAATCCAGAGTATTTCATATGGACGCAAATTGTGTGTTAATTCGTCAATGTGAGAGAGCGAGGGATGCAGTAAAGGAGGAATAATGCATCGGAAAAGAGATACACGACTCCCAAAAGAAAATCCTATCGTTTCCGTAGAAACGTATCTCGATTTAGAAAGATAATGCAGGGAACCCAGAGTATTTCATATGGACGCAAATTGTGTGTTAATTCGTCAATGTGAGGGAGCGAGGGAAGCAGTAAAGGAGGAATAATGCATCGGAAAAGAGATACTCGGAACCCCAAAGAAAATCCTATCGTTTCCGTAGAAACGAATCCCGATTTAGAAGGACAATGCAGGGAATCCAGAGTATCTCATATGGACGCAAATTGTGTGTTATTCCGTCAATGTTAGGGAGCGAGGGATGCAGTAAAGGACGAATAATGCATCGGAAAAGAGATACTCGGAACCCCAAAGAAAATCCTATCGTTTCCGTAGAAACGTATCTCGATTTAGAAGGACAATGCAGGGAATCCAGACTATTTCATATGGACGCAAATTGTGTGTTAATTCGTCAATGTGAGTTAGCGAGGGATGCAGTAAAGGAGGAATAATGCATCGGAAAAGAGATACTCGGACCCCCAAAGAAAAACCTATCGTTTCCGTAGAAACGTATCTCGATTTAGAAGGACAATGCAGGGAATCCTGAGTATTTCATATGGACGCAAATTGTGTGTTAATTCGTCAATGTGAGGGAGCGAGGGATGCAGTAAAGGAGGAATAATGCATCGGAAAAGAGATACTCGGAACCCCAAAGAAAATCCTATCGTTTCCGTAGTAACGTATCTTGATTTAGGAGGACAATGCAGGGAATCCAGAGCATTTCATATGGACGCAAATTGTGTGTTAATTCGTCAATGTGAGGGAGCGAGGGATGCAGTAAAGGAGGAATAATGCATCGGAAAAGAGATACTCGGAACCCCAAAGAAAATCCTATTGTTTCTGTAGAAACGTATCTCGATTTAGAAAGACAATGCAGGGAATCCAGAGTATATCATATGGACGCAAATTGTGTGTTAATTCGTCAATGTGAGAGAGCGAGGGATGCAGTAAAGGAGGAATAATGCATCGGAAAAGAGATACACGACTCCCAAAAGAAAATCCTATCGTTTCCGTAGAAACGTATCTCGATTTAGAAAGATAATGCAGGGAATCCAGAGTATTTCATATGGACGCAAATTGTGTGTTAATTCGTCAATGTGAGGGAGCGAGGGATGCAGTAAAGGAGGAATAACGCATCGGAAATAGATACTCGGAACCCCAAGGAAAATCCTACCGTTTCCGTAGAAACGTATCTCGATTTAGAAGGACAATGCAGGGAATCCAGAGTATTTCATATAGACGCAAATTGTGTGTTAATTCTTCAATGTGAGGGAGCGATGGATGCAGTATAGGAGGAATAATGCATCGGAAAAGAGATACTCCGAACCCCAAAGAAAATCCTATCGTTTCCGTAGAAACGTATCTCGATTTAGGACAATGCAGGGAATCCAGAGTATTTCATATGGACACAAATTGTGTGTTAATTCGTCAATGTGAGGGAGCGAGGGATGCAGTAAAGGGGGAATAATGCATCGGAAAAGAGATACTCGGAACCCCAAAGAAAATCCTATCGTTTCCGTAGAAACGTATCTCGATTTAGAAGGACAATGCAGGGAATCCAGAGTATTCCATTTGGACGCAAATTGTGTGTTAATTCGTCAATGTGAGGGAGCGAGGGATGCAATAAAGGAGGAATAATGCATCGGATAAGCGATACACAGAACCCCAAAGAAAATCCTATCGTGTCCCGTAGAAACGTATCTCGATTTAGAAGGACAATGCAGGGAATCCAGAGTATTTCATATGGACGCAAATTGTGTGTTAATTCGTCAATGTGAGGGAGCTAGAAATGCAGTAAAGGAGGAATAATGCATTGGAAAAGAGATACTCGGAACCCCAAAGAAAATCCTATCGTTTCCGTAGAAACGTATTTCGATTTAGAAGGACAATGCAGGGAATCCAGAGTATTTCATATGGACGCAAATTGTGTGTTAATTCGTCAATGTGAGAGAGCGAGGGATGCAGTAAAGGAGGAATAATGCATCGGAAAAGAGATACACGACTCCCAAAAGAAAATCCTATCGTTTCCGTAGAAACGTATCTCAATTTAGAAAGATAATGCAGGGAACCCAGAGTATTTCATATGGACGCAAATTGTGTGTTAATTCGGCAATGTGAGGGAGCGAGGGATGAAGTAAAGGAGGAATAATGCATCGGAAAAGAGATACTCGGAACGCCAAAGAAAATCCTGTCGTTTCCGTAGAAACGAATCCCGATTTAGAAGGACAATGCAGGGAATCCAGAGTATTTCATATGGACGCAAATTGTGTGTTATTATGTCAATGTTAGGGGGCGAGGGATGCAGTAAAGGACGAATAATGCATCGGAAAAGAGATACTCGGAACCCCAAAGGAAATCCTATCGTTTCCGTAGATACGTATCTCGATTGAGAAGGACAATGCAGGGAATCCAGAGTATTTCATATGGACGCAAATTGTGTGTTAATTCGTCAATGTGAGTTAGCGAGGGATGCAGTAAAGGAGGAATAATGCATCGGAAAAGAGATGCTCGGAACCCCAAAGAAAATCCTATCGTTTCCGTAGAAACGTATTTCGATTTAGAAGGACAATGTAGGGAATCCTGAGTATTTCATATGGACGCAAATTGTGTGTTAATTCGTCAATGTGAGGGAGCGAGGGATGCAGTAAAGGAGGAATAATGCATCGGAAAAGAGATACTCGGAACCCCAAAGAAAATCCTATCGTTTCCGTAGAAACGTATCTTGATTTAGGAGGACAATGCAGGGAATCCAGAGCATTTCATATGGACGCAAATTGTGTGTTAATTCGTCAATGTAAGGGAGCGAGGGATGCAGTAAAGGAGGAATAATGCATCGGAAAAGAGATACTCGGAACCTCAAAGAAAGTCCTATCGTTTCCGTAGAAACGTATCTCGATTTAGAAGGACAATGCAGGGAATCCAGAGTATTTCATATGGACGCAAATTGTGTGTTAATTCGTCAATGTGAGAGTGCGAGGGATGCAGTAAAGGAGGAATAATGCATCGGAAAAGAGATACACGACTCCCAAAAGAAAATCCTATCGTTTCCGTAGAAACGTATCTCGATTTAGAAAGATAATGAAGGGAACCCAGAGTATTTCATATGGACGCAAATTGGGTGTTAATTCGGCAATGTGAGGGAGCGAGGGATGCAGTAAAGGAGGAATAATGCATCGGAAAATAGATACTCGGAACCCCAAAGAAATTCCTATCGTTTCCGTAGAAACGTATCTCGATTTAGAAAGACAATGCAGGGAATCCAGAGTATTCCATATGGACGCAAATTGTGTGTTAATTCGTCAATGTGTGGGAGCGAGGGATGCAGTAAAGGAGGAATAATGCACCGGAAAAGAGATACTCGGAAGCCCAAAGAAAAACCTATCGTTTCCGTAGAAACGTATATCGATTTACAATGACAATGCAGGGAATCCAGAGTATTTCATATGGACGCAAATTGTGTGTTAATTCGTCAATGTGAGGGAGCGAGGGATGCAGTAAAGGAGGAATAATGCATCGGAAAAGAGATACTCGGAACCCCAAGGAAAATCCTACCGTTTCCGTAGAAACGTATCTCGATTTAGAAGGACAATGCAGGGAATCCAGAGTATTTCATATAGACGCAAATTGTGTGTTAATTCTTCAATGTGAGGGAGCGATGGATGCAGTAAAGGAGGAATAATGCATCGGAAAAGAGATACTCGGAACCCCAAAGAAAATCCTATCGTTTCCGTAGAAACGTATCTCGATTTAGGACAATGCAGGGAATCCAGAGTATTTCATATGGACACAAATTGTGTGTTAATTCGTCAATGTGAGGGAGCGAGGAATGCAGTAAAGGAGGAATAATGCATCGGAAAAGAGATACTCGGAACCCCAAAGAAAATCCTATCGTTTCCGTAGAAACGTATCTCGATTTAGAAGGACAATGCAGGGAATCCTGAGTATTTCATATGGACGCAAATTGTGTGTTAATTCGTCAATGTGAGGGAGCGAGGGATGCAGTAAAGCAGGAATAATGCATCGGAAAAGAGATACTCGGAACCCCAAAGAAAATCCTATCGATTCCGTAGTAACGTATCTTGATTTAGGAGGACAATGCAGGGAATCCAGAGCATTTCATATGGACGCAAATTGTGTGTTAATTCGTCAATGTGAGGGAGCGAGGGATGCAGTAAAGGGGGAATAATGCATCAGAAAAGAGATACTCGGAACCCCAAAGAAAATCCTATCGTTTCCGTACAAACGTATCTCGATTTAGAAGGACAATGCAGGGAATCCAGAGTATTCCATTTGGACGCAAATTGTGTGTTAATTCGTCAATGTGAGGGAGCGAGGGATGCAATAAAGGAGGAATAATGCATCGGATAAGCGATACACGGAACCCCAAAGAAAATCCTATCGTGTCCGTAGAAACGTATCCCGATTTAGAAGGACAATGCAGGGAATCCAGAGTATTTCATATGGACGCAAATTGTGTGTTAATTCGTCAATGTGAGGGAGCGAGAAATGCAGTAAAGGAGGAATAATGCATTGGAAAAGAGATACTCGGAACCCCAAAGAAAATCGTATCGTTTCCGTAGAAACGTATTTCGATTTAGAAGGACAATGCAGGGAATCCAGAGTATTTCATATGGACGCAAATTGTGTGTTAATTCGTCAATGTGAGAGAGCGAGGGATGCAGTAAAGGAGGAATAATGCATCGGAAAAGAGATACACGACTCCCAAAAGAAAATCCTATCGTTTCCGTAGAAACGTATCTCAATTTAGAAAGATAATGCAGGGAACCCAGAGTATTTCATATGGACGCAAATTGTGTGTTAATTCGGCAATGTGAGGGAGCGAGGGATGAAGTAAAGGAGGAATAATGCATCGGAAAAGAGATACTCGGAACCCCAAAGAAAATCCTGTCGTTTCCGTAGAAACGAATCCCGATTTAGAAGGACAATGCAGGGAATCCAGAGTATTTCATATGGACGCAAATTGTGTGTTATTCCGTCAACGTTAGGGAGCGAGGGATGCAGTAACGGACGAATAATGCATCGGAAAAGAGATACTCGGAACCCCAAAGAAAATCCTATCGTTTCCGTAGAAACGTATCTCGATTTAGAAGGATAATGCAGGGAATACAGAGTATTTCATATGGACGCAAATTGTGTGTTAATTCGTCAATGTGAGTTAGCGAGGGATGCAGTAAAGGAGGAATAATGCATCGGAAAAGAGATGCTCGGAACCCCAAAGAAAATCCTTACGTTTCCGTAGAAACGTATTTCGATTTAGAAGGACAATGCAGGGAATCCTGAGTATTTCATATGGACGCAAATTGTGTGTTAATTCGTCAATGTGAGGGAGCGAGGGATGCAGTAAAGGAGGAATAATGCATCGGAAAAGAGATACTCGGAACCCCAAAGAAAATCCTATCGTTTCCGTAGAAACGTATCTTGATTTAGGAGGACAATGCAGGGAATCCAGAGCATTTCATATGGACGCAAATTGTGTGTTAATTCGTCAATGTGAGGGAGCGAGGGATGCAGTAAAGGAGGAATAATGAATCGGAAAAGAGATACTCGGAACCCCAAAGAAAATCCTATCGTTTCCGTAGAAACGTATCTCGATTTAGAAGGACAATGCAGGGAATCCAGAATATTTCATATGGACGCAAATTGTGTGTTAATTCGTCAATGTGAGAGAGCGAGGGATGCAGTAAAGGAGGAATAATGCATCGGAAAAGAGATACACGACTCCCAAAAGAAAATCCTATCGTTTCCGTAGAAACGTATCTCGATTTAGAAAGATAATGCAGGGAACCCAGAGTATTTCATATGGACGCAAATTGGGTGTTAATTCGGCAATGTGAGGGAGCGAGGGATGCAGTAAAGGAGGAATAATGCATCGGAAAAGAGATACTCGGAACCCCAAAGAAAATCCTATCGTTTCCGTAGAAACGTATCTCGATTTAGAAAGACAATGCAGGGAATCCAGAGTATATCATATGGACGCAAATTGTGTGTTAATTCGTCAATGTGTGGGAGCGAGGGATGCAGTAAAGGAGGAATAATGCACCGGAAAAGAGATACTCGGAACCCCAAAGAAAATCCTATGGTTTCCGTAGAAACGTATCTCGATTTACAATGACAATGCAGGGAATCCAGAGTATTGCATATGGACGCAAATTGTGTGTTAATTCGTCAATGTGAGGGAGCGAGGGATGCAGTAAAGGAGGAATAATGCATCGGAAAAGAGATACTCGCAACCCCAAGGAAAATCCTACCGTTTCCGTAGAAACGTATCTCGATTTAGAAGGACAATGCAGGGAATCCAGAGTATTTCATATAGACGCAAATAGTGTGTTAATTCTTCTATGTGAGGGAGCGATGGATGCAGTAAAGGAGGAATAATGCATCGGAAAAGAGATACTCGGAACCCCAAAGAATATCCTATCGTTTCCGTAGAAACGTATCTCGAATTAGAAAGATAATGCAGGGAATCCAGAGTATTTCATATGGACACAAATTGTGTGTTAATTCGTCAATGTGAGGGAGCGAGGAATGCAGTAAAGGAGGAATAATGCATCGGAAAAGAGATACTCGGAACCCCAAAGAAAATCCTATCGTTTCCGTAGAAACGTATCTCGATTTAGAAGGACAGTGCAGGGAATCCTGAGTATTTCATATGGACGCAAATTGTGTGTTAATTCGTCAATGTGAGGGAGCGAGGGATGCAGTAAAGGAGGAATAATGCATCGGAAAAGAGATACTCGGAACCCCAAAGAAAATCCTATCGTTTCCGTAGTAACGTATCTTGATTTAGGAGGACAATGCAGGGAATCCAGAGCATTTCATATGGACGCAAATTGTGTATTAATTCGTCAATGTGAGGGAGCGAGGGATGCAGTAAAGGAGGAATAATGCATCGGAAAAGAGATACTCGGAACCCCAAAGAAAATCCTATCGCTTCCGTAGAAACGTATCTCGATCTAGAAGGACAATGCAGGGAATCCTGAGTATTTCATATGGACGCAAATTGTGTGTTAATTCGTCAATGTGAGGGAGCGAGGGATGCAGTAAAGGAGGAATAATGCATCGGAAAAGAGATACTCGGAACCCCAAAGAAAATCCTATCGTTTCCGTAGAAACGTATCTTGATTTAGGAGGACAATGCAGGGAATCCAGAGCATTTCATATGGACGCAAATTGTGAGTTAATTCGTCATTGTGAGGAAGCGAGGGATGCAGTAAAGGAGGAATAATGCATCGGAAAAGAGATACTCGGAACACCAAAGAAAATCCTATCGTTTCTGTAGAAACGTATCTCGATTTAGAAAGACAATGCAGGGAATCCAGAGTATATCATATGGACGCAAATTGTGTGTTAAATCGTCAATGTGAGAGAGCGAGGGATGCAGTAAAGGAGGAATAATGCATCGGAAAAGAGATACACGACTCCCAAAAGAAAATCCTATCGTTTCCGTAGAAACGTATCTCGATTTAGAACGATAATGCAGGGAATCCAGAGTATTTCATATGGACGCAAATTGTGTGTTAATTCGTCAATGTGAGGGAGCGAGGGATGCAGTAAAGGAGGAATAATGCATCGGAAAAGAGATACTCGGAACCCCAAGGAAAATCCTACCGTTTCCGTAGAAACGTATCTCGATTTAGAAGGACAATGCAGGGAATCCAGAGTATTTCATATAGACGCAAATTGTGTGTTAATTCTTCAATGTGAGGGAGCGATGGATGCAGTATAGGAGGAATAATGCATCGGAAAAGAGATACTCGGAACCCCAAAGAAAATCCTATCGTTTCCGTAGAAACGTATCTCGATTTAGGATAATGCAGGGAATCCAGAGTATTTCATATGGACACAAATTGTGTGTTAATTCGTCAATGTGAGGGAGCGAGGAATGCAGTAAAGGAGGAATAATGCATCGGAAAAGAGATACTCGGAACCCCAAAGAAAATCCTATCTTATCCGTAGAAACGTATCTCGATTTAGAAGGACAATGTAGGGAATCCAGAGCATTTCATATGGACGCAAATTGTGTGTTAATTCGTCAATGTGAGGGAGTGAGGGATGCAGTATAGGAGGAATAATGCATCTGATAAGAGATACTCGGAACCCCAAAGAAAATCCTATCGTTTCCATAGAAACGTATCTCGATTTAGAAGGACAATGCAGGGATTCCAGAGTATTTCATATGGACGCAAATTGTGTGTTAATTCGTCAATGTGAGGGAGCGAGAAATGCAGTAAAGGAGGAATAATGCATTGGAAAAGAGATACTCGGAACCCCAAAGAAAATGTATCGTTTCCGTAGAAACGTATTTCGATTTAGAAGGACAATGCAGGGAATCCAGAGTATTTCATATGGACGGAAATTGTGTGTTAATTCGTCAATGAGAGAGAGCGAGGGATGCTGTAAAGGAGGAATAATGCATCGGAAAAGAGATACACGACTCCCAAAAGAAAATCCTATCGTTTCCGTAGAAACGTATCTCAATTTAGAAAGATAATGCAGGGAACCCAGAGTATTTCATATGGACGCAAATTGTGTGTTAATTCGGCAATGTGAGGGAGCGAGGGATGCGGTAAATGAGGAATAATGCATCGGAAAAGAGATACTCGGAACCCCAAAGAAAATCCTGTCGTTTCCGTAGAAACGAATCCCGATTTAGAAGGACAATGCAGGGAATCCAGAGTATTTCATATGGACGCAAATTGTGTGTTATTCCGTCAATGTTAGGGAGCGAGGGATGCAGTAAAGGACGAATAATGCATCGGAAAAGAGATACTTGGAACCCCAAAGAAAATCCTATCGTTTCCGTAGAAACGTATCTCGATTTAGAAGGACAATGCAGGGAATCCAGAGTATTTCATATGGACGCAAATTGTGTGTTAATTCGTCAATGTGAGTTAGCGAGGGATGCAGTAAAGGAGGAATAATGCATCGGAAAAGAGATGCTCGGAACCCCAAAGAAAATCCTATCGTTTCCGTAGAAACATATTTCGATTTAGAAGGACAATGCAGGGAATCCTGAGTATTTCATATGGACGCAAATTGTGTGTTAATTCGTCAATGTGAGGGAGCGAGGGATGCAGTAAAGGAGGAATAATGCATCGGAAAAGAGATACTCGGAACCCCAAAGAAAATCCTATCGTTTCCGTAGAAACGTATCTTGATTTAGGAGGACAATGCAGGGAATCCAGAGCATTTCATATGGACGCAAATTGTGTGTTAATTCGTCAATGTGAGGGAGCGAGGGATGCAGTAAAGGAGGAATAATGAATCGGAAAAGAGATACTCGGAACCCCAAAGAAAATCCTATCGTTTCCGTAGAAACGTATCTCGATTTAGAAGGACAATGCAGGGAATCCAGAGTATTCCATTTGGACGCAAATTGTGTGTTAATTCGTCAATGTGAGGGAGCGAGGGATGCAATAAAGGAGGAATAATGCATCGGATAAGCGATACACGGAACCTCAAAGAAAATCCTATCGTGTCCGTAGAAACGTATCTCGATTTAGAAGGACAATGCAGGGAATCCTGAGTATTTCATATGGACGCAAATTGTGTGTTAATTCGTCAATGTGAGGGAGCGAGGGATGCAGTAAAGGAGGAATAATGCATCGGAAAAGAGATACTCGGAACCCCAAAGAAAATCCTATCGTTTCCGTAGAAACGTATCTTGATTTAGGAGGACAATGCAGGGAATCCAGAGCATTTCATATGGACGCAAATTGTGTGTTAATTCGTCAATGTGAGGGAGCGAGGGATGCAGTAAAGGAGGAATAATGAATCGGAAAAGAGATACTCGGAACCCCAAAGAAAAACCTATCGTTTCCGTACAAACGTATCTCGATTTAGAATGACAATGCAGGGAATCCAGAGTATTTCATATGGACGCAAATTGTGTGTTAATTCGTCAATGTGAGAGAGCGAGGGATGCAGTAAAGGAGGAATAATGCATCGGAAAAGAGATACACGACTCCCAAAAGAAAATCCTATCGTTTCCGTAGAAACGTATCTCGATTTAGAAAGATAATGCAGGGAACCCAGAGTATTTCATATGGACGCAAATTGGGTGTTAATTCGGCAATGTGAGGGAGCGAGGGATGCAGTAAAGGAGGAATAATGCATCGGAAAAGAGATACTGGGAACCCCAAAGAAAATCCTATCGTTTCCGTAGAAACGTATCTCGATTTAGATAGACAATGCAGGGAATCCAGAGTATATCATATGGACGCAAATTGTGTGTTAATTCGTCAATGTGTGGGAGCGAGGGATGCAGTAAAGGAGGAATAATGCACCGGAAAAGAGATACTCGGAACCCCAAAGAAAATCCTATCGTTTCCGTAGAAACGTATCTCGATTTACAATGACAATGCAGGGAATCCAGAGTATCTCATATGGACGCAAATTGTGTGTTAATTCGTCAATGTGAGGGAGCGAGGGATGCAGTAAAGGAGGAATAATGCATCGGAAAAGAGATATTCGCAACCCCAAGGAAAATCCTACCGTTTCCGTAGAAACGTATCTCGATTTAGAAGGACAATGCAGGGAATCCAGAGTATTTCATATAGACGCAAATTGTGTGTTAATTCTTCTATGTGAGGGAGCGATGGATGCAGTAAAGGAGGAATAATGCATCGGAAAAGAGATACTCGGAACCCCAAAGAATATCCTATCGTTTCCGTAGAAACGTATCTCGATTTAGGACAATGCAGGGAATCCTGAGTATTTCATATGGACACAAATTGTGTGTTAATTCGTCAATGTGAGGGAGCGAGGAATGCAGTAAAGGAGGAATAATGCATCGGAAAAGAGATACTCGGAACCCCAAAGAAAATCCTATCGTTTCCGTAGAAACGTATCTCGATTTAGAAGGACAATGCAGGGAATCCTGAGTATTTCATATGGACGCAAATTGTGTGTTAATTCGTCAATGTGAGGGAGCGAGGGATGCAGTAAAGGAGGAATAATGCATCGGAAAAGAGATACTCGGAACCCCAAAGAAAATCCTATCTTTTCGGTAGTAACGTATCTTGATTTAGGAGGACAATGCAGGGAATCCAGAGCATTTCATATGGACGCAAATTGTGTATTAATTCGTCAATGTGAGGGAGCGAGGGATGCAGTAAAGGAGGAATAATGGATCGGAAAAGAGATACTCGGAACCCCAAAGAAAATCCTATCGTTTCCGTAGAAACGTATCTCGATTTAGAAGGACAATGCAGGGAATCCTGAGTATTTCATATGGTCGCAAATTGTGTGTTAATTCGTCAATGTGAGGGAGGGAGGGATGCAGTAAAGGAGGAATAATGCATCGGAAAAGAGATACTCGGATCCCCAAAGAAAATCCTATCGTTTCCGTAGAAACGTATCTTGATTGAGGAGGACAATGCAGGGAATCCAGAGCATTTCATATGGACGCAAATTGTGTGTTAATTCGTCATTGTGAGGGAGCGAGGGATGCAGTAAAGGAGGAATAATGCATCGGAAAAGAGATACTCGGAACCCCAAAGAAAATCCTATCGTTTCTGTAGAAACGTATCTCGATTTAGAAAGACAATGCAGGGAATCCAGAGTATATCATATGGACGCAAATTGTGTGTTAATTCGTCAATGTGAGAGAGCGAGGGATGCAGTAAAGCAGGAATAATGCATCGGAAAAGAGATACACGACTCCCAAAAGAAAATCCTATCGTTTCCGTAGAAACGTATCTCGATTTAGAACGATAATGCAGGGAATCCAGAGTATTTCATATGGACGCAAATTGTGTGTTAATTCGTCAATGTGAGGGAGCGAGGGATGCAGTAAAGGAGGAATAATGCATCGGAAAAGAGATACTCGGAACCCCAAGGAAAATCCTACCGTTTCCGTAGAAACGTATCTCGATTTAGAAGGACAATGCAGGGAATCCAGAGTATTTCATATAGACGCAAATTGTGTGTTAATTCTTCAATGTGAGGGAGCGATGGATGCAGAATAGGAGGAATAATGCATCGGAAAAGAGATACTCGGAACCCCAAAGAAAATCCTATCGTTTCCGTAGAAACGTATCTCGATTTAGGACAATGCAGGGAATCCAGAGTATTTCATATGGACACAAATTGTGTGTTAATTCGTCAATGTGAGGGAGCGAGGAATGCAGTAAAGGAGGAATAATGCATCGGAAAAGAGATACTCGGAACCCCAAAGAAAATCCTATCTTATCCGTAGAAACGTATCTCGATTTAGAAGGACAATGTAGGGAATCCAGAGCATTTCATATGGACTCAAATTGTGTGTTAATTCGTCAATGTGAGGGAGCGAGGGATGCAGTATAGGAGGAATAATGCATCTGATAAGAGATACTCGGAACCCCAAAGAAAATCCTATCGTTTCCATAGAAACGATTCTCGATTTAGAAGGACAATGCAGGGAATCCAGAGTATTTCATATGGACGCAAATTGTGTGTTAATTCGTCAATGTGAGGGAGCGAGAAATGCAGTAAAGGAGGAATAATGCATTGGAAAAGAGATACTCGGAACCCCAAAGAAAATCGCATCGTTTCCGTAGAAACGTATTTCGATTTAGAAGGACAATGCAGGGAATCCAGAGTATTTCATATGGACGGAAATTGTGTGTTAATTCGTCAATGTGAGAGAGCGAGGGATGCTGTAAAGGAGGAATAATGCATCGGAAAAGAGATACACGACTCCCAAAAGAAAATCCTATCGTTTCCGTAGAAACGTATCTCAATTTAGAAAGATAATGCAGGGAACCCAGAGTATTTCATATGGACGCAAATTGTGTGTTAATTCGGCAATGTGAGGGAGCGAGGGATGCAGTAAATGAGGAATAATGCATCGGAAAAGAGATACTCGGAACCCCAAAGAAAATCCTGTCGTTTCCGTAGAAACGAATCCCGATTTAGAAGGACAATGCAGGGAATCCAGAGTATTTCTTATGGACGCAAATTGTGTGTTATTCCGTCAATGTTAGGGAGCGAGGGATGCAGTAAAGGACGAATAATGCATCGGAAAAGAGATACTCGGAACCCCAAAGAAAATCCTACCGTTTCCGTAGAAACGTATCTCGATTTAGAAGGACAATGCAGGGAATCCAGAGTATTTCATATGGACGCAAATTGTGTGTTAATTCGTCAATGTGAGTTAGCGAGGGATGCAGTAAAGGAGGAATAATGCATCGGAAAAGAGATGCTCGGAACCCCAAAGAAAATCCTATCGTTTCCGTAGAAACATATTTCGATTTAGAAGGACAATGCGGGGAATCCTGAGTATTTCATATGGACGCAAATTGTGTGTTAATTCGTCAATGTGAGGGAGCGAGGGATGCAGTAAAGGAGGAATAATGCATCGGAAAAGAGATACTCGGAACCCCAAAGAAAATCCTATCGTTTCCGTAGAAACGTATCTTGATTTAGTAGGACAATGCAGGGAATCCAGAGCATTTCATATGGACGCAAATTGTGTGTTAATTCGTCAATGTGAGGGAGCGAGGGATGCAGTAAAGGAGGAATAATGCATCGGAAAAGAGATACTCGGAACCCCAAAGAAAGTCCTATCGTTTCCGTAGAAACGTATCTCGATTTAGAAGGACAATGCAGGGAATCCAGAGTATTTCATATGGACGCAAATTGTGTGTTAATTCGTCAATGTGAGAGAGCGAGGGATGCAGTAAAGGAGGAATAATGCATCGGAAAAGAGATACACGACTCCCAAAAGTAAATCCTACATTTCCGTAGAAACGTATCTCGATTTAGAAAGATAATGCAGGGAACCCAGAGTATTTCATATGGACGCAAATTGGGTGTTAATTCGGCAATGTGAGGGAGCGAGGGATGCAGTAAAGGAGGAATAATGCATCGGAAAAGAGATACTCGGTACCCCAAAGAAAATCCTATCGTTTCCGTAGAAACGTATCTCGATTTAGAAAGACAATGCAGGGAATCCAGAGTATATCATATGGACGCAAATTGTGTGTTAATTCGTCAATGTGTGGGAGCGAGGGATGCAGTAAAGGAGGAATAATGCACCGGAAAAGAGATACTCGGAACCCCAAAGAAAATACTATCGTTTCCGTAGAAACGTATCTCGATTTACAATGACAATGCAGGGAATCCAGAGTATTTCATATGGACGCAAATTGTGTGTTAATTCGTCAATGTGAGGGAGCGAGGGATGCAGTAAAGGAGGAATAATGCATCGGAAAAGAGATACTCGGAACCCCAAGGAAAATCCTACCGTTTCCGTAGAAACGTATCTCGATTTAGAAGGACAATGCAGGGAATCCAGAGTATTTCATATAGACGCAAATTGTGTGTTAATTCTTCAATGTGAGGGAGCGATGGATGCAGTAAAGGAGGAATAATGCATCGGAAAAGAGATACTCGGAACCCCAAAGAATATCCTATCGTTTCCGTAGAAACGTATCTCGATTTAGGACAATGCAGGGAATCCAGAGTATTTCATATGGACACAAATTGTGTGTTAATTCGTCAATGTGAGGGAGCGAGGAATGCAGTAAAGGAGGAATAATGCATCGGAAAAGAGATACTCGGAACCCCCTATCTTATCCGTAGAAACGTATCTCGATTTAGAAGGACAATGTAGGGAATCCAGAGCATTTCATATGGACGCAAATTGTGTGTTAATTCGTCAATGTGAGGGAGCGAGGGATGCAGTAAAGGAGGAATAATGCATCGGAAAAGATATACTCGGAACCCCAAAGAAAATCCTATCGTTTCCATAGAAACGTATCTCGATTTAGAAGGACAATGCAGGGAATCCAGAGTATTTCATATAGACGCAAATTGTGTGTTAATTCGTCAATGTGAGAGAGCGAGGGATGCAGTAAAGGAGGAATAATGCATCGGAAAAGAGATACTCGGAACCCCAAAGAAAATCCTATCGTTTCCGTAGAAACGAATCCCGATTCAGCAGGACAATGCAGGGAATCCAGAGAATTTCATATGGACGCAAATTGTGTGTTAATTTGTCAATGTGTCGGAGCGACGTATGCAGTAAAGGAGGAATAATGCATCAGAAAAGAGATACTCGGAACCCCAAAGAAAATCCTATCGTTTCCGTAGAAACATATCTCGATTTAGAAGGACAATGCAGGGAATCCAGAGTATTTCATATGGACGCAAATTGTGTGTTAATTGTTCAATGTGAGGGAGCGAGGGATGCAGTAAAGGAGGAATAATGTATCGGAAAAGAGATACTTGGAACCCCAAAGAAAATCCTATCGTTTCCGTAGAAACGTATCTCGATTTAGAAGGACAATGCAGGGAATCCAGAGTATTTCATATGGACGCAAATTGTGTGTTAATTCGTCAATGTGAGAGAGCGAGGGATGCAGTAAAGGAGGAATAATGCGTCGGAAAAGAGATACACGACTCCCAAAAGAAAATCCTATCGTTTCCGTAGAAATGTATCTCGATTTAGAAAGATAATACAGGGAACCCAGAGTATTTCATATGGACGCAATTTGTGTGTTAATTCGGCAATGTGAGGGAGCGAGGGATGCAGTAAGGGAGGAATAATGCATCGGAAAAGAGATACTCGGAACCCCAAAGAAAATCCTGTCGTTTCCGTAGAAACGAATCCCGATTTAGAAGGACAATCCAGGGAATCCAGAGTATTTCATATGGACGCAAATTGTGTGTTATTCCGTCAATGTTAGGGATCGAGGGATGCAGTAAAGGAGGAATAATGCATCGGAAAAGAGATACTCGGAACCCCAAAGAAAATCTTATCGTTTCCGTAGAAACGTAACTTGATTTAGGAGGACAATGCAGGGAATCCAGAGCATTTCATATGGACCCAAATTGTGTGTTAATTCATCAATGTGAGTTAGCGAGGGATGCAGTAAAGGAGGAATAATGCATCGGAAAAGAGATACTCGGAACCCCAAAGAAAATCCTATTGTTTCCGTAGAAACGTATCTCGATTTAGAAGGACAATGCAGGGAATCCTGAGTATTTCATATGGACGCAAATTGTGTGTTAATTCGTCAATGTGAGGGAGCGAGGGATGCAGTAAAGGAGGAATAATGCATCGGAAAAGAGATACTCGGAACCCCAAAGAAAATCCTATCGTTTCCGTAGAAACGTAACTTGATTTAGGAGGACAATGCAGGGAATCCAGAGCATTTCATATGGACCCAAATTGTGTGTTAATTCGTCAATGTGAGGGAGCGAGGGATGCAGTAAAGGAGGAATAATGCATCGGAAAAGAGATACACGGAACCCCAAAGAAAATCCTATCGTTTCCGTAGAAACGTATCTCGATTTACAATGACAATGCAGGGAATCCAGAGTATTTCATATGGACGCAAATTGTGTGTTAATTCGTCAATGTGAGGGAGCGAGGGATGCAGTAAAGGAGGAATAATGCATCGGAAAAGAGATACTCGGAACCCCAAGGAAAATCCTACCGTTTCCGTAGAAACGTATCTCGATTGAGAAGGACAATGCAGGGAATCCAGAGTATTTCATATAGACGCATATTGTGTGTTAATTCTTCAATGTGAGGGAGCGATGGATGCAGTAAAGGAGGAATAATGCATCGGAAATGAGATACTCGGAACCCCAAAGAAAATCCAATCGTTTCCGTAGAAACGTATCTCGATTTAGAAGGACAATGCTGGGAATCCAGAGTATTTCATATGGACACAAATTGTGTGTTAATTTGTCAATGTGAGGGAGCGAGGAATGCAGTAAAGGAGGAATAATGCATCGGAAAAGAGATACTCGGAATCCCAAAGAAAATCCAATCTTATCCGTAGAAACTTATCTCGATTTAGAAAAACAATGTAGGGAATCCAGAGTATTTCATATGGACGCAAATTGTGTGTTAATTCGTCAATGTGAGGGAGCGATGGATGCAGTAAAGGAGGAATAATGCATTGGAAAAGAGATACTCGGAACCCCAAAGAAAATCCAATCGTTTCCATAGAAACGTATTTCGATTTAGAAGGACAATGCAGGGAATCCAGAGTATTTCATATGGACGCAAATTGTGTGTTAATTCGTCAATGTGAGGGAGCGAGGCATGCAGTAAAGGAGGAATAATGCATCGGAAAAGAGATACTCGGAACCCCAAAGAAAATCCTATCGTTTCCGTAGAAACGTATCTCGATTTAGAAGGACAATGCAGGGAATCCAGAGTATTTCATATGGACGCAAATTGTGTGTTAATTCGTCAATGTGAGGGAGCGAGGGATGCAGTAAAGGAGGAATAATGCATCGGAATAGAGATACTCGGAACCCCAAAGAAAATGATATCGTTTCCGTAGAAACGAATCCCGATTTAGAAGGACAATGCAGGGAACCCAGAGTATTTCATATGGACCCAATTTGTGTGTTAATTCGTCAACGTGAGGGGGCGAGGGATGCAGTAAAGGAGGAATAATGCATCGGAAAAGAGATGCTCGGAACCCCAAAGAAAATCCTATCGTTTCCATAGAAACGTATCTCGATTGAGAAGGACAATGCAGGGAATCCAGAGTATTTCATATGGTCGCAAATTGTGTGTTAATTCGTCAATGTGAGGGAGCGAGGGATGCAGTAAAGGAGGAATAATGCATCGGAAAAGAGATACTCGACTCCCAAAAGAAAATCCTATCGTTTCCGTAGAAACGTATCTCGATTTAGAAGGAGAATGCAGGGGATCCAGAGTATTTCATATGGACGCAAATTGTGTGTTAATTCGTCAATGAGAGGGAGCGAGGGATGCAGTAATGGATGAATAATGCATCGGAAAAGAGATACGCGGAACCCCAAAGAAAATCCTATCGTTTCCGTAGAAACGTATCTCGATTTAGAAGGACAATGCAGGGAATCCAGAGTATTTCATATGGACGCAAATTGTGTGTTAATTCGTCAATGTGAGGGAGCGAGAAATGCAGTAAAGGTGGAATAATGCATCGGAAAAGAGATACTCGGAGCCCCAACGAAAATCCTATCGTTTCCGTAGAAATGTATCTGGATTTAGAAGGACAATGCAGGGAATCCAGAGTATATCATATGGACGCAAATTGTGTGTTAATTCGTCAATGTGTGGGAGCGAGGGATGCAGTGAAGGAGGAATAATGCATCGGAAAAGAGATACTCGGAACCCCAAAGAAAATCCTATCGTTTCCGTAGAAACGCATCTCGATTTAGATGGACAATGCAGGGAATCCTGAGTATTTCATATGGACGCAAATTCTGTGTTAATTCGTCAATGTGAGGGAGCGAGGGATGCAGTAAAGGAGGAATAATGCATAGGAAAAGAGATACACGGAACCCCAAAGAAAATCCTATCGTGTCCGTAGAAACGTATCTCGATTTAGGAGGACAATGCAGGGAATCCAGAGTATTTCATATGGACGCAAATTGTGTGTTAATTCGTCAATGTGAGGGAGCGAGGGATGCAGTAAAGGAGGAATAATGCATCGGAAAAGAGATACTCGACTCCCAAAAGAAAATCCTATCGTTTCCGTAGAAACGTATATCGATTTAGAAGGAGAATGCAGGGGATCCAGAGTATTTCATATGGACGCAAATTGTGTGTTAATTCGTCAATGTGAGGGAGCGAGGGATGCAGTAATGGATGAATAATGCATCGGAAAAGAGATACTCGGAACCCCAACGAAAATCCTATCGTTTCCGTAGAAGCGTATCTCGATATAGAAGGACAATGCAGGGAATCCGGAGTATATCATATGGACGCAAATTGTGTGTTAATTCGTCAATGTGAGGGAGCGAGGGATGCAGTAAAGGAGGAATAGATGCAGAAAAGGAGGAATAATGCATCGGAAAAGAGATACTCGACTCCCAAAAGATAATCCTATCGTTTCCGTAGAAACGTATCTTGTTTTAGAAAGATAATGCAGGGAACCCAGAGTATTTCATATGGACGCAAATTGTGTGTTAATTCGGCAATGTGAGGGAGCGAGGGATGCAGTAAAGGAGGAATAATGCATCGGAAAAGAGATACTCGACTCCCAAAAGAAAATCCTATCGTTTCCGTTGAAACGTATCTCGTTTTAGAAAGATAATGCAGGGAACCTAGAGTATTTCATATGGACGCAAATTGTGTGTTAATTCGGCAATGTGAGGGAGCGAGGGATGCAGTAAAGGAGGAATAATGCATCGGAAAAGAGATACTCGGAACCCCAAAGAAAATCCAATCGTTTCCGTAGAAACGTATCTAGATTTAGAACGACAATGCAGGGATCCAGAGTATTTCATATGGACGCAAATTGTGTGTTAATTCGTCAATGTGAGTTAGCGAGGGATGCAGTAAAGGAGGAATAATGCATCGGAAAAGAGATACTAGGAACCCCAAAGAAAATCTCGTCGTTTCCGTAGAAACGTATCTCGATTTAGAAGGACAATGCAGGGAATCCAGAGTGTTTCATATGGACGCAAATTGTGTGTTAATTCGTCAATGTGAGGGTGCGAGGGATGCAGTAAAGAAGGAATAATGCATCGGAAAAGAGATACTCGTAACCCCAAAGAAAATCCTATCGTTTCCGTAGAAACGTATCTCGATTTAGAAGGACAATGCTGGGGATCCAGAGTATTTCATATGGACGCAAATTGTGTGTTAATTCGTCAATGTGAGGGAGCGAGGGTTGCAGTAAAGGATGAATAATGCATCGGAAAAGAGATACTCGGAACCCCAAAGAAAATCCTATCGTTTCCGTAGAAACGTATCTCGATATAGAAGGACAATGCAGGGAATCCGGAGTATATCATATGGACGCAAATTGTGTGTTAATTCGTCAATGTGAGGGAGCGAGGGATGCAGTAAAAGAGGAATAGATGCAGTAAAGGAGGAATAATGCATCGGAAAAGAGATACTCGACTCCCAAAAGAAAATCCTATCGTTTCCGTAGAAACGTATCTCGTTTTAGAAAGATAATGCAGGGAACCCAGAGTATTTCATATGGACGCAAATTGTGTGTTAATTCGGCAATGTGAGGGAGCGAGGGATGCAGTAAAGGAGGAATAATGCATCGGAAAAGAGATACTCGACTCCCAAAAGAAAATCCTGTCGTTTCCGTAGAAACGTATCTCGATTTAGAAGGGCAATGCAGGGAATCCAGAGTATTTCATATGGACGCAAATTGTGTGTTAATTCGTCAATGTGTGTTAGCGAGGGATGCAGTAAAGGAGGAATAATGCATCGGAAAAGAGATACTCGGAACCCCAAAGAAAATCCTGTCGTTTCCGTAGAAACGTATCTCGATTTAGAAGGACAATGCAGGGAATCCAGAGTATTTCATATGGTCGCAAATTGTGTGTTAATTCGTCAATGTGAGGGAGCGAGGGATGCAGTAAAGGAGGAATAATGCATCGGAAAAGAGATACTCGACTCCCAAAAGAAAATCCTATTGTTTCCGTAGAAACGTATCTCGATTTAGAAGGAGAATGCAGGGGATCCAGAGTATTTCATATGGACGCAAATTGTGTGTTAATTCGTCAATGAGAGGGAGCGAGGGATGCAGTAATGGATGAATAATGCATCGGAAAAGAGATACTCGGAACCCCAACGAAAATCCTATCGTTTCCGTAGAAACGTATCTCGATATAGAAGGACAATGCAGGGAATCCGGAGTATATCATATGGACGCAAATTGTGTGTTAATTCGTCAATGTGAGGGAGCGAGGGATGCAGTAAAGGAGGAATAGATGCAGTAAAGGAGGAATAATGCATCGGAAAAGAGATACTCGGAACCCCAAAGAAAATCCAATCGTTTCCGTAGAAACGTATCTAGATTTAGAACGACAATGCAGGGATCCAGAGTATTTCATATGGACGCAAATTGTGTGTTAATTCGTCAATGTGAGTTAGCGAGGGATGCAGTAAAGGAGGAATAATGCATCGGAAAAGAGATACTAGGAACCCCAAAGAAAATCGTATCGTTTCCGTCGTAACGTATCTCGATTTAGAAGGACAATGCAGAGAATCCAGAGTATATCATATGGACGCAAATTGTGTGTTAATTCGTCAATGTGAGTTAGCGAGGGATGCAGTAAAGGAGGAATAATGCATTGGAAAAGAGATACTCGGAACCCAAAGAAAATCGTATCGTTTCCGTAGTAACGTATCTCGATTTAGAAGCACAATGCAGAGAATCCAGAGTATATCATATGGACGCAAATTGTGTGTTAATTCGTCAATGTGCGGGAGCGAGGGATACAGTAAAGGATGAATAATGCATCGGAAAAGAGATACTCGACTCCCAAAAGAAAATCCTATCGTTTCCGTAGAAACGTATCTCGATTTAGAAGGAGAATGCAGGGGATCCAGAGTATTTCATATGGACGCAAATTGTGTGTTAATTCGTCAATGTGAGGGAGCGAGGGATGCAGTAATGGAAGAATAATGCATCGGAAAAGAGATACTCGGAACCCCAACGAAAATCCTATCGTTTCCGTAGAAACGTATCTCGATATAGAAGGACAATGCAGGGAATCCGGCGTATATCATATGGACGCAAATTGTGTGTTAATTCGTCAATGTGAGGGAGCGAGGGATGCAGTAAAGGAGGAATAGATGCAGTAAAGGAGGAATAATGCATCGGAAAAGAGATACTCGACTCCCAAAAGATAATCCTATCGTTTCCGTAGAAACGTATCTCGTTTGAGAAAGATAATGCAGGGAACCCAGAGTATTTCATATGGACGCAAATTGTGTGTTAATTCGGCAATGTGAGGGAGCGAGGGATGCAGTAAAGGAGGAATAATGCATCGGAAAAGAGATACTCGACTCCCAAAAGAAAATCCTATCGTTTCCGTTGAAACGTATCTCGTTTTAGAAAGATAATGCAGGGAACCTAGAGTATTTCATATGGACGCAAATTGTGTGTTAATTCGGCAATGTGAGGGAGCGAGGGATGCAGTAAAGGAGGAATAGATGCAGTAAAGGAGGAATAATGCATCGGAAAAGAGATACTCGACTCCCAAAAGAAAATCCTATCGTTTCCGTAGAAACGTATCTCGTTTTAGAAAGATAACGCAGGGAACCCAGAGTATTTCATATGGACGCAAATTGTGTGTTAATTCGGCAATGTGAGGGAGCGAGGGATGCAGTAAAGGAGGAATAATGCATCGGAAAAGAGATACTCGACTCCCAAAAGAAAATCCTATCGTTTCCGTTGAAACGTATCTCGTTTTAGAAAGATAATGCAGGGAACCTAGAGTATTTCATATGGACGCAAATTGTGTGTTAATTCGGCAATGTGAGGGAGCGAGGGATGCAGTAAAGGAGGAATAATGCATCGGAAAAGAGATACTCGGAACCCCAAAGAAAATCCAATCGTTTCCGTAGAAACGTATCTAGATTTAGAACGACAATGCAGGGATCCAGAGTATTTCATATGGACGCAAATTGTGTGTTAATTCGTCAATGTGAGTTAGCGAGGGATGCAGTAAAGGAGGAATAATGCATCGGAAAAGAGATACTAGGAACCCCAAAGAAAATCTCGTCGTTTCCGTAGAAACGTATCTCGATTTAGAAGGACAATGCAGGGAATCCAGAGTGTTTCATATGGACGCAAATTGTGTGTTAATTCGTCAATGTGAGGGTGCGAGGGATGCAGTAAAGGAGGAATAATGCATCGGAAAAGAGATACTCGGAACCCCAAAGAAAATCCTATCGTTTCCGTAGAAACGTATCTCGATTTAGAAGGACAATGCTGGGGATCCAGAGTATTTCATATGGACGCAAATTGTGTGTTAATTCGTCAATGTGAGGGAGCGAGGGTTGCAGTAAAGGATGAATAATGCATCGGAAAAGAGATACTCGGAACCCCAAAGAAAACCCTATCGTTTCCGTAGAAACGTATCTCGATATAGAAGGGCAATGCAGGGAATCCGGAGTATATCATATGGACGCAAATTGTGAGTTAATTCGTCAATGTGAGGGAGCGAGGGATGCAGTAAAGGAGGAATAGATGCAGTAAAGGAGGAATAATGCATCGGAAAAGAGATACTCGACTCCCAAAAGAAAATCCTATCGTTTCCGTAGAAACGTATCTCGTTTTAGAAAGATAATGCAGGGAACCCAGAGTATTTCATATGGACGCAAATTGTGTGTTAATTCGGCAATGTGAGGGAGCGAGGGATGCAGTAAAGGAGGAATAATGCATCGGAAAAGAGATACTCGACTCCCAAAAGAAAATCCTGTCGTTTCCGTAGAAACGTATCTCGATTTAGAAGGACAATGCAGGGAATCCAGAGTATTTCATATGGACGCAAATTGTGTGTTAATTCGTCAATGTGAGTTAGCGAGGGATGCAGTAAAGGAGGAATAATGCATCGGAAAAGAGATACTCGGAACCCCAAAGAAAATCCTGTCGTTTCCGTAGAAACGTATCTCGATTTAGAAGGACAATGCAGGGAATCCAGAGTATTTCATATGGTCGCAAATTGTGTGTTAATTCGTCAATGTGAGGGAGCGAGGGATGCAGTAAAGGAGGAATAATGCATCGGAAAAGAGATACTCGACTCCCAAAAGAAAATCCTGTTGTTTCCGTAGAAACGTATCTCGATTTAGAAGGAGAATGCAGGGGATCCAGAGTATTTCATATGGACGCAAATTGTGTGTTAATTCGTCAATGAGAGGGAGCGAGGGATGCAGTAATGGATGAATAATGCATCCGAAAAGACATACTCGGAAACACAACGAAAATCCTATCGTTTCCGTAGAAACGTATCTCGATATAGAAGGACAATGCAGGGAATCCGGAGTATATCATATGGACGCAAATTGTGTGTCAATTCGTCAATGTGAGGGAGCGAGGGATGCAGTAAAGGAGGAATAGATGCAGTAAAGGAGGAATAATGCATCGGAAAAGAGATACTCGACTCCCAAAAGGAAATCCTATCGTTTCCGTAGAAACGTATCTCGTTTTAGAAAGATAATGCAGGGAACCCAGAGTATTTCATATGGACGCAAATTGTGTGTTAATTCGGTAATGTGTGGGAGCGAGGGATGCAGTAAAGGAGGAATAATGCATCGGAAAAGAGATACTCGGAACCCCAAAGAAAATCCTATCGTTTCCGTAGAAACGTATCTCGATATAGAAGGACAATGCAGGGAATCCGGAGTATATCATATGGACGCAAATTGTGTGTTAATTCGTCAATGTGAGGGAGCGAGGGATGCAGTAAAAGAGGAATAGATGCAGTAAAGGAGGAATAATGCATCGGAAAAGAGATACTCGACTCCCAAAAGAAAATCCTATCGTTTCCGTAGAAACGTATCTCGTTTTAGAAAGATAATGCAGGGAACCCAGAGTATTTCATATGGACGCAAATTGTGTGTTAATTCGGCAATGTGAGGGAGCGAGGGATGCAGTAAAGGAGGAATAATGCATCGGAAAAGAGATACTCGACTCCCAAAAGAAAATCCTGTCGTTTCCGTAGAAACGTATCTCGATTTAGAAGGACAATGCAGGGAATCCAGAGTATTTCATATGGACGCAAATTGTGTGTTAATTCGGCAATGTGAGGGAGCGAGGGATGCAGTAAAGGAGGAATAATGCATCGGAAAAGAGATACTCGGAACCCCAAAGAAAATCCAATCGTTTCCGTAGAAACGTATCTAGATTTAGAACGACAATGCAGGGATCCAGAGTATTTCATATGGACGCAAATTGTGTGTTAATTCGTCAATGTGAGTTAGCGAGGGATGCAGTAAAGGAGGAATAATGCATCGGAAAAGAGATACTAGGAACCCCAAAGAAAATCTCGTCGTTTCCGTAGAAACGTATCTCGATTTAGAAGGACAATGCAGGGAATCCAGAGTGTTTCATATGGACGCAAATTGTGTGTTAATTCGTCAATGTGAGGGTGCGAGGGATGCAGTAAAGGAGGAATAATGCATCGGAAAAGAGATACTCGGAACCCCAAAGAAAATCCTATCGTTTCCGTAGAAACGTATCTCGATTTAGAAGGACAATGCTGGGGATCCAGAGTATTTCATATGGACGCAAATTGTGTGTTAATTCGTCAATGTGAGGGAGCGAGGGTTGCAGTAAAGGATGAATAATGCATCGGAAAAGAGATACTCGGAACCCCAAAGAAAACCCTATCGTTTCCGTAGAAACGTATCTCGATATAGAAGGGCAATGCAGGGAATCCGGAGTATATCATATGGACGCAAATTGTGAGTTAATTCGTCAATGTGAGGGAGCGAGGGATGCAGTAAAGGAGGAATAGATGCAGTAAAGGAGGAATAATGCATCGGAAAAGAGATACTCGACTCCCAAAAGAAAATCCTATCGTTTCCGTAGAAACGTATCTCGTTTTAGAAAGATAATGCAGGGAACCCAGAGTATTTCATATGGACGCAAATTGTGTGTTAATTCGGCAATGTGAGGGAGCGAGGGATGCAGTAAAGGAGGAATAATGCATCGGAAAAGAGATACTCGACTCCCAAAAGAAAATCCTGTCGTTTCCGTAGAAACGTATCTCGATTTAGAAGGACAATGCAGGGAATCCAGAGTATTTCATATGGACGCAAATTGTGTGTTAATTCGTCAATGTGAGTTAGCGAGGGATGCAGTAAAGGAGGAATAATGCATCGGAAAAGAGATACTCGGAACCCCAAAGAAAATCCTGTCGTTTCCGTAGAAACGTATCTCGATTTAGAAGGACAATGCAGGGAATCCAGAGTATTTCATATGGTCGCAAATTGTGTGTTAATTCGTCAATGTGAGGGAGCGAGGGATGCAGTAAAGGAGGAATAATGCATCGGAAAAGAGATACTCGACTCCCAAAAGAAAATCCTGTTGTTTCCGTAGAAACGTATCTCGATTTAGAAGGAGAATGCAGGGGATCCAGAGTATTTCATATGGACGCAAATTGTGTGTTAATTCGTCAATGAGAGGGAGCGAGGGATGCAGTAATGGATGAATAATGCATCCGAAAAGACATACTCGGAAACACAACGAAAATCCTATCGTTTCCGTAGAAACGTATCTCGATATAGAAGGACAATGCAGGGAATCCGGAGTATATCATATGGACGCAAATTGTGTGTCAATTCGTCAATGTGAGGGAGCGAGGGATGCAGTAAAGGAGGAATAGATGCAGTAAAGGAGGAATAATGCATCGGAAAAGAGATACTCGACTCCCAAAAGGAAATCCTATCGTTTCCGTAGAAACGTATCTCGTTTTAGAAAGATAATGCAGGGAACCCAGAGTATTTCATATGGACGCAAATTGTGTGTTAATTCGGTAATGTGTGGGAGCGAGGGATGCAGTAAAGGAGGAATAATGCATCGGAAAAGAGATACTCGGAACCCCAAAGAAAATCCTATCGTTTCCGTAGAAACGTATCTCGATATAGAAGGACAATGCAGGGAATCCGGAGTATATCATATGGACGCAAATTGTGTGTTAATTCGTCAATGTGAGGGAGCGAGGGATGCAGTAAAAGAGGAATAGATGCAGTAAAGGAGGAATAATGCATCGGAAAAGAGATACTCGACTCCCAAAAGAAAATCCTATCGTTTCCGTAGAAACGTATCTCGTTTTAGAAAGATAATGCAGGGAACCCAGAGTATTTCATATGGACGCAAATTGTGTGTTAATTCGGCAATGTGAGGGAGCGAGGGATGCAGTAAAGGAGGAATAATGCATCGGAAAAGAGATACTCGACTCCCAAAAGAAAATCCTGTCGTTTCCGTAGAAACGTATCTCGATTTAGAAGGACAATGCAGGGAATCCAGAGTATTTCATATGGACGCAAATTGTGTGTTAATTCGTCAATGTGTGTTAGCGAGGGATGCAGTAAAGGAGGAATAATGCATCGGAAAAGAGATACTCGGAACCCCAAAGAAAATCGTATCGTTTCCGTAGAAACGTATCTCGATTTAGAAGGACAATACAGAGAATCCAGAGTATATCATATGGACGCAAATTGTGTGTTAATTCGTCAATGTGAGTTAGCGAGGGATGCAGTAAAGGAGGAATAATGCGTCGGAAAAGACATACTCGACTCCCAAAAGACAACCCTATCGTTTCCGTTGAAACGTATCTCGTTTTAGAAAGATAATGCAGGGAACCTAGAGTATTTCATATGGACGCTAATTGTGTGTTAATTCGGCAATGTGAGGGAGCGAGGGATGCAGTAAAGGAGGAATAATGCATCGGAAAAGAGATAGTCGGAACCCCAAAGAAAATCCAATCGTTTCCGTAGAAACGTATCTAGATTTAGAACGACAATGCAGGGATCCAGAGTATTTCATATGGACGCAAATTGTGTGTTAATTCGTCAATGTGAGTTAGCGAGGGATGCAGTAAAGGAGGAATAATGCATCGGAAAAGAGATACTAAGAACCCCAAAGAAAATCTCGTCGTTTCCGTAGAAACGTATCTCGATTTAGAAGGACAATGCAGGGAATCCAGAGTGTTTCATGTGGACGCAAATTGTGTGTTAATTCGTCAAGGTGAGGGTGCGAGGGATGCAGTAAAGGAGGAATAATGCATCGGAAAAGAGATACTCGGAACCCCAAAGAAAATCCTATCGTTTCCGTAGAAACGTATCTCGATTTAGAAGGACAATGCTGGGGATCCAGAGTATTTCATATGGACGCAAATTGTGTGTTAATTCGTCAATGTGAGGGAGCGAGGGTTGCAGTAAAGGATGAATAATGCATCGGAAAAGAGATACTCTGAACCCCAAAGAAAATCCTATCGTTTCCGTAGAAACATATCTCGATATAGAAGGACAATGCAGGGAATCCGGAGTATATCATATGGACGCAAATTGTGTGTTAATTCGTCAATGTGAGGGAGCGAGGGATGCAGTAAAGGAGGAATAGATGCAGTAAAGGAGGAATAATGCATCGGAAAAGAGATACTCGACTCCCAGAAGAAAATCCTATCGTTTCCGTAGAAACGTATCTCGTTTTAGAAAGATAATGCAGGGAACCCAGAGTATTTCATATGGACGCAAATTGTGTGTTAATTCGGCAATGTGAGGGAGCGAGGGATGCAGTAAAGGAGGAATAATGCATCGGAAAAGTGATACTCGACTCCCAAAAGAAAATCCTTTCGTTTCCGTAGAAACGTATCTCGATTTAGAAGGACAATGCAGGGAATCCAGAGTATTTCATATGGACGCAAATTGTGTGTTAATTCGTCAATGTGAGTTAGCGAGGGATGCAGTAAAGGAGGAATAATGCATCGGATAAGAGATACTCGGAACCCCAAAGAAAATCCTGTCGTTTCCGTAGAAACGTATCTCAATTTAGAAGGACAATGCAGGGAATCCAGAGTATTTCATATGGTCGCAAATTGTGTGTTAATTCGTCAATGTGAGGGAGCGAGGGATGCAGTAAAGGAGGAATAATGCATCGGAAAAGAGATACTCGACTCCCAAAAGAAAATCCTATCGTTTCCGTAGAAACGTATCTCGATTTAGAAGGAGAATGCAGGGGATCCAGAGTATTTCATATGGACGCAAATTGTGTGTTAATTCGTCAATGTGAGGGAGCGAGGGATGCAGTAATGGATGAATAATGCATCGGAAAATAGATACTCGGAACCCCAACGAAAATCCTATCGTTTCCGTAGAAACGTATCTCGATATAGAAGGACAATGCAGGGAATCCGGAGTATATCATATGGACGCAAATTGTGTGTTAATTCGTCAATGTGAGGGAGCGAGGGATGCAGTAAAGGAGGAATAGATGCAGTAAAGGAGGAATAATGCATCGGAAAAGAGATACTCGACTCCCAAAAGATAATCCTATCGTTTCCGTAGAAACGTATCTCGTTTTAGAAAGATAATGCAGGGAACCCAGAGTATTTCATATAGACGCAAATTGTGTGTTAATTCGGCAATGTGAGGGAGCGAGGGATGCAGTAAAGAAGGAATAATGCATCGGAAAAGAGATTCTCGACTCCCAAAAGAAAATCCTATCGTTTCCGTTGAAACGTATCTCGTTTTAGAAAGATAATGCAGGGAACCTAGAGTATTTCATATGGACGCAAATTGTGTGTTAATTCGGCAATGTGAGGGAGCGAGGGATGCAGTAAAGGAGGAATAATGCATCGGAAAAGAGATACTCGGAACCCCAAAGAAAATCCAATCGTTTCCGTAGAAACGTATCTAGATTTAGAACGACAATGCAGGGATCCAGAGTATTTCATATGGACGCAAATTGTGTGTTAATTCGTCAATGTGAGTTAGCGAGGGATGCAGTAAAGGAGGAATAATGCATCGGAAAAGAGATACTAGGAACCCCAAAGAAAATCTCGTCGTTTCCGTAGAAACGTATCTCGATTTAGAAGGACAATGCAGGGAATCCAGAGTGTTTCATATGGACGCAAATTGTGTGTTAATTCGTCAAGGTGAGGGTGCGAGGGATGCAGTAAAGGAGGAATAATGCATCGGAAAAGAGATACTCGGAACCCCAAAGAAAATCCTATCGTTTCCGTAGAAACGTATCTCGATTTAGAAGGACAATGCTGGGGATCCAGAGTATTTCATATGGACGCAAATTGTGTGTTAATTCGTCAATGTGAGGGAGCGAGGGTTGCAGTAAAGGATGAATAATGCATCGGAAAAGAGATACTCTGAACCCCAAAGAAAATCCTATCGTTTCCGTAGAAACATATCTCGATATAGAAGAACAATGCAGGGAATCCGGAGTATATCATATGGACGCATATTGTGTGTTAATTCGTCAATGTGAGGGAGCGAGGGATGCAGTAAAGGAGGAATAGATGCAGTAAAGGAGGAATAATGCATCGGAAAAGAGATACTCGACTCCCAAAAGAAAATCCTATCGTTTCCGTAGAAACGTATCTCGTTTTAGAAAGATAATGCAGGGAACCCAGAGTATTTCATATGGACGCAAATAGTGTGTTAATTCGGCAATGTGAGGGAGCGAGGGATGCAGTAAAGGAGGAATAATGCATCGGAAAAGGGATACTCGACTCCCAAAAGAAAATCCTATCGTTTGCGTTGAAACGTATCTCGTTTTAGAAAGATAATGCAGGGAACCTAGAGTATTTCATATGGACGCAAATTGTGTGTTAATTCGGCAATGTGAGGGAGCGAGGGATGCAGTAAAGGAGGAATAGATGCAGTAAAGGAGGAATAATGCATCGGAAAAGAGATACTCGACTCCCAAAAGAAAATCCTATCGTTTCCGTAGAAACGTATCTCGTTTTAGAAAGATAATGCAGGGAACCCAGAGTATTTCATATGGACGCCAATTGTGTGTTAATTCGGCAATGTGAGGGAGCGAGGGATGCAGTAAAGGAGGAATAATGCATCGGAAAAGAGATACTCGACTCCCAAAAGAAAATCCTATCGTTTCCGTTGAAACGTATCTCGTTTTAGAAAGATAATGCAGGGAACCTAGAGTATTTCATATGGACGCAAATTGTGTGTTAATTCGGCAATGTGAGGGAGCGAGGGATGCAGTAAAGGAGGAATAATGCATCGGAAAAGAGATACTCGGGACCCCAAAGAAAATCCAATCGTTTCCGTAGAAACGTATCTAGTTTTAGAACGACAATGCAGGGATCCAGAGTATTTCATATGGACGCAAATTGTGTGTTAATTCGTCAATGTGAGTTAGCGAGGGATGCAGTAAAGGAGGAATAATGCATCGGAAAAGAGATACTCGACTCCCAAAAGAAAATCCTTTCGTTTCCGTAGAAACGTATCTCGATTTAGAAGGACAATGCAGGGAATCCAGAGTATTTCATATGGACGCAAATTGTGTGTTAATTCGTCAATGTGAGGGTGCGAGGGATGCAGTAAAGGAGGAATAATGCATCGGAAAAGAGATACTCGGAACCCCAAAGAAAATCCTATCGTTTCCGTAGAAACGTATCTCGATTTAGAAGGACAATGCTGAGGATCCAGAGTATTTCATATGGACGCAAATTTTGTGTTAATTCGTCAATGTGAGGGAGCGAGGGTTGCAGTAAAGGATGAATAATGCATCGGAAAAGAGATACTCGGAACCCCAAAGAAAATCCTATCGTTTCCGTAGAAACGTATCTCGATATAGAAGGACAATGCAGGGAATCCGGAATATATCATATGGACGCAAATTGTGTGTTAATTCGTCAATGTGAGGGAGCGAGGGATGCAGTAAAGGAGGAATAGATGCAGTAAAGGAGGAATAATGCATCGGAAAAGAGATACTCGACTCCCAAAAGAAAATCCTATCGTTTCTGTAGAAACGTATCTCGTTTAAGAAAGATAATGCAGGGAACCCAGAGTATTTCATATGGACGCAAATTGTGTGTTAATTCGGCAATGCGAGGGAGCGAGGGATGCAGTAAAGGAGGAATAATGCATCGGAAAAGAGATACTCGACTCCCAAAAGAAAATCCTGTCGTTTCCGTAGAAACGTATCTCGATTTAGAAGGACAATGCAGGGAATCCAGAGTATTTCATATGGACGCAAATTGTGTGTTAATTCGTCAATGTGAGTTAGCGAGGGATGCAGTAAAGGAGGAATAATGCATCGGAAAAGAGATACTCGGAACCCCAAAGAAAATCCTGTCGTTTCCGTAGAAACGTATCTCGATTTAGAAGGACAATGCAGGGAATCCAGAGTATTTCATATGGTCGCAAATTGTGTGTTAATTCGTCAATGTGAGGGAGCGAGGGATGCAGTAAAGGAGGAATAATGCATCGGAAAAGAGATACTCGACTCCCAAAAGAAAATCCTATTGTGTCCGTAGAAACGTATCTCGATTTAGAAGGAGAATGCAGGGGATCCAGAGTATTTCATATGGACTCAAATTGTGTGTTAATTCGTCAATGAGAGGGAGCGAGGGATGCAGTAATGGATGAATAATGCATCGGAAAAGAGATACTCGGAACCCCAACGAAAATCCTATCGTTTCCGTAGAAACGTATCTCGATATAGAAGGACAATGCAGGGAATCCGGAGTATATCATATGGACGCAAATTGTGTGTTAATTCGTCAATGTGAGGGAGCGAGGGATGCAGTAAAGGAGGAATAGATGCAGTAAAGGAGGAATAATGCATCGGAAAAGAGATACTCGACTCCCAAAAGAAAATCCTATCGTTTCCGTAGAAACGTATCTCGTTTTAGAAAGATAATGCAGGGAACCTAGAGTATTTCATATGGACGCAAATTGTGTGTTAATTCGGCAATGTGAGGGTGCGAGGGATGCAGTAAAGGCGGAATAGATGCAGTAAAGGAGGAATAATGCATCGGAAAAGAGATACTCGACTCCCAAAAGAAAATCCTATCGTTTCCGTAGAAACGTATCTCGTTTTAGAAAGATAATGCAGGGAACCCAGAGTATTTCATATGGACGCAAATTGTGTGTTAATTCGGCAATGTGATGGAGCGAGGGATGCAGTAAACGAGGAATAATGCATCGGAAAAGAGATACTCGACTCCCAAAAGAAAATCCTATCGTTTCCGTTGAAACGTATCTCGTTTTTGAAGGATAATGCAGGGAACCTAGAGTATTTCATATGGACGCAAATCGTGTGTTAATTCGGCAATGTGAGGGAGCGAGGGATGCAGTAAAGGAGGAATAATGCATCGGAAAAGAGATACTCGGAACCCCAAAGAAAATCCAATCGTTTCCGTAGAAACGTATCTAGATTTAGAACGACAATGCAGGGATCCAGAGTATTTCATATGGACGCAAATTGTGTGTTAATTCGTCAATGTGAGTTAGCGAGGGATGCAGTAAAGGAGGAATAATGCATCGGAAAAGACATACTAGGAACCCCAAAGAAAATCGTATCGTTTCCGTCGTAACGTATCTCGATTTAGAAGGACAATGCAGAGAATCCAGAGTATATCATATGGACGCAAATTGTGTGTTAATTCGTCAATGTGAGTTAGCGAGGGAAGCAGTAAAGGAGGAATAATGCATTGGAAAAGAGATACTCGGAACCCCAAAGAAAATCGTATCGTTTCCGTAGTAACGTATCTCGATTTAGAAGCACAATGCAGAGAATCCAGAGTATATCATATGGACGCAAATTGTGTGTTAATTCGTCAATGTGAGGGAGCGAGGGATACAGTAAAGGATGAATAATGCATCGGAAAAGAGATACTCGACTCCCAAAAGAAAATCCTATCGTTTCCGTAGAAACGTATCTCGATTTAGAAGGAGAATGCAGGGGATCCAGAGTATTTCATATGGACGCAAATTGTGTGTTAATTCGTCAATGTGAGGGAGCGAGGGATGCAGTAATGGATGAATAATGCATCGGAAAAGAGATACTCGGAACCCCAACGAAAATCCTATCGTTTCCGTAGAAACGTATCTCGATATAGAAGGACAATGCAGGGAATCCGGAGTATATCATATGGACGCAAATTGTGTGTTAATTCGTCAATGTGAGGGAGCGAGGGATGCAGTAAAGGAGGAATAGATGCAGTAAAGGAGGAATAATGCATCGGAAATGAGATACTCGACTCCCAAAAGAAAATCCTATCGTTTCCGTAGAAACGTATCTCGTTTTAGAAAGATAATGCAGGGAACCCAGAGTATTTCATATGGACGCAAATTGTGTGTTAATTCGGCAATGTGAGGGAGCGAGGGATGCAGTAAAGGAGGAATAATGCATCGGAAAAGAGATACTCGACTCCCAAAAGAAAATCCTATCGTTTCCGTTGAAACGTATCTCGTTTTAGAAAGATAATGCAGGGAACCTAGAGTATTTCATATGGACGCTAATTGTGTGTTAATTCGGCAATGTGAGTTAGCGAGGGATGCAGTAAAGGAGGAATAATGCATCGGAAAAGAGATACTCGACTCCCAAAAGAAAATCCTTTCGTTTCCGTAGAAACGTATCTCGATTTAGAAGGACAATGCAGGGAATCCAGAGTATTTCATATGGACGCAAATTGTGTGTTAATTCGTCAATGTGAGGGTGCGAGGGATGCAGTAAAGGAGGAATAATGCATCGGAAAAGAGATACTCGGAACCCCAAAGAAAATCCTATCGTTTCCGTAGAAACGTATCTCGATTTAGAAGGACAATGCTGAGGATCCAGAGTATTTCATATGGACGCAAATTTTGTGTTAATTCGTCAATGTGAGGGAGCGAGGGTTGCAGTAAAGGATGAATAATGCATCGGAAAAGAGATACTCGGAACCCCAAAGAAAATCCTATCGTTTCCGTAGAAACGTATCTCGATATAGAAGGACAATGCAGGGAATCCGGAATATATCATATGGACGCAAATTGTGTGTTAATTCGTCAATGTGAGGGAGCGAGGGATGCAGTAAAGGAGGAATAGATGCAGTAAAGGAGGAATAATGCATCGGAAAAGAGATACTCGACTCCCAAAAGAAAATCCTATCGTTTCTGTAGAAACGTATCTCGTTTAAGAAAGATAATGCAGGGAACCCAGAGTATTTCATATGGACGCAAATTGTGTGTTAATTCGGCAATGCGAGGGAGCGAGGGATGCAGTAAAGGAGGAATAATGCATCGGAAAAGAGATACTCGACTCCCAAAAGAAAATCCTGTCGTTTCCGTAGAAACGTATCTCGATTTAGAAGGACAATGCAGGGAATCCAGAGTATTTCATATGGACGCAAATTGTGTGTTAATTCGTCAATGTGAGTTAGCGAGGGATGCAGTAAAGGAGGAATAATGCATCGGAAAAGAGATACTCGGAACCCCAAAGAAAATCCTGTCGTTTCCGTAGAAACGTATCTCGATTTAGAAGGACAATGCAGGGAATCCAGAGTATTTCATATGGTCGCAAATTGTGTGTTAATTCGTCAATGTGAGGGAGCGAGGGATGCAGTAAAGGAGGAATAATGCATCGGAAAAGAGATACTCGACTCCCAAAAGAAAATCCTATTGTGTCCGTAGAAACGTATCTCGATTTAGAAGGAGAATGCAGGGGATCCAGAGTATTTCATATGGACTCAAATTGTGTGTTAATTCGTCAATGAGAGGGAGCGAGGGATGCAGTAATGGATGAATAATGCATCGGAAAAGAGATACTCGGAACCCCAACGAAAATCCTATCGTTTCCGTAGAAACGTATCTCGATATAGAAGGACAATGCAGGGAATCCGGAGTATATCATATGGACGCAAATTGTGTGTTAATTCGTCAATGTGAGGGAGCGAGGGATGCAGTAAAGGAGGAATAGATGCAGTAAAGGAGGAATAATGCATCGGAAAAGAGATACTCGACTCCCAAAAGAAAATCCTATCGTTTCCGTAGAAACGTATCTCGTTTTAGAAAGATAATGCAGGGAACCTAGAGTATTTCATATGGACGCAAATTGTGTGTTAATTCGGCAATGTGAGGGTGCGAGGGATGCAGTAAAGGCGGAATAGATGCAGTAAAGGAGGAATAATGCATCGGAAAAGAGATACTCGACTCCCAAAAGAAAATCCTATCGTTTCCGTAGAAACGTATCTCGTTTTAGAAAGATAATGCAGGGAACCCAGAGTATTTCATATGGACGCAAATTGTGTGTTAATTCGGCAATGTGATGGAGCGAGGGATGCAGTAAACGAGGAATAATGCATCGGAAAAGAGATACTCGACTCCCAAAAGAAAATCCTATCGTTTCCGTTGAAACGTATCTCGTTTTTGAAGGATAATGCAGGGAACCTAGAGTATTTCATATGGACGCAAATCGTGTGTTAATTCGGCAATGTGAGGGAGCGAGGGATGCAGTAAAGGAGGAATAATGCATCGGAAAAGAGATACTCGGAACCCCAAAGAAAATCCAATCGTTTCCGTAGAAACGTATCTAGATTTAGAACGACAATGCAGGGATCCAGAGTATTTCATATGGACGCAAATTGTGTGTTAATTCGTCAATGTGAGTTAGCGAGGGATGCAGTAAAGGAGGAATAATGCATCGGAAAAGACATACTAGGAACCCCAAAGAAAATCGTATCGTTTCCGTCGTAACGTATCTCGATTTAGAAGGACAATGCAGAGAATCCAGAGTATATCATATGGACGCAAATTGTGTGTTAATTCGTCAATGTGAGTTAGCGAGGGAAGCAGTAAAGGAGGAATAATGCATTGGAAAAGAGATACTCGGAACCCCAAAGAAAATCGTATCGTTTCCGTAGTAACGTATCTCGATTTAGAAGCACAATGCAGAGAATCCAGAGTATATCATATGGACGCAAATTGTGTGTTAATTCGTCAATGTGAGGGAGCGAGGGATACAGTAAAGGATGAATAATGCATCGGAAAAGAGATACTCGACTCCCAAAAGAAAATCCTATCGTTTCCGTAGAAACGTATCTCGATTTAGAAGGAGAATGCAGGGGATCCAGAGTATTTCATATGGACGCAAATTGTGTGTTAATTCGTCAATGTGAGGGAGCGAGGGATGCAGTAATGGATGAATAATGCATCGGAAAAGAGATACTCGGAACCCCAACGAAAATCCTATCGTTTCCGTAGAAACGTATCTCGATATAGAAGGACAATGCAGGGAATCCGGAGTATATCATATGGACGCAAATTGTGTGTTAATTCGTCAATGTGAGGGAGCGAGGGATGCAGTAAAGGAGGAATAGATGCAGTAAAGGAGGAATAATGCATCGGAAATGAGATACTCGACTCCCAAAAGAAAATCCTATCGTTTCCGTAGAAACGTATCTCGTTTTAGAAAGATAATGCAGGGAACCCAGAGTATTTCATATGGACGCAAATTGTGTGTTAATTCGGCAATGTGAGGGAGCGAGGGATGCAGTAAAGGAGGAATAATGCATCGGAAAAGAGATACTCGACTCCCAAAAGAAAATCCTATCGTTTCCGTTGAAACGTATCTCGTTTTAGAAAGATAATGCAGGGAACCTAGAGTATTTCATATGGACGCTAATTGTGTGTTAATTCGGCAATGTGAGGGAGCGAGGGATGCAGTAAAGGAGGAATAATGCATCGGAAAAGAGATACTCGGAACCCTAAAGAAAATCCAATCGTTTCCGTAGAAACGTATCTAGATTTAGAACGACAATGCAGGGATCCAGAGTATTTCATATGGACGCAAATTGTGTGTTAATTCGTCAATGTGAGCTAGCGAGGGATGCAGTAAAGGAGGAATAATGCATCGGAAAAGAGATACTAGGAACCCCAAAGAAAATCTCGTCGTTTCCGTAGAAACGTATCTCGATTTAGAAGGACAATGCAGGGAATCCAGAGTGTTTCATATGGACGCAAATTGTGTGTTAATTCGTCAAGGTGAGGGTGCGAGGGATGCAGTAAAGGAGGAATAATGCATCGGAAAAGAGATACTCGACTCCCAAAAGAAAATCCTATCGTTTCCGTAGAAACGTATCTCGATTTAGAAGGAGAATGCAGGGGATCCAGAGTATGTCATATGGACGCAAATTGTGTGTTAATTCGTCAATGTGAGGGAGCGAGGGATGCAGTAAAGGAGGAATAGATGCAGTAAAGGAGGAATAATGCATCGGAAAAGAGATACTCGACTCCCAAAAGAAAATCCTATCGTTTCCGTAGAAACGTATCTCGTTTTAGAAAGATAATGCAGGGAACCCAGAGTATTTCATATGGAGGCAAATTGCGTGTTAATTCGGCAATGTGAGGGAGCGAGGGATGCAGTAAAGGAGGAATAATGCATCGGAAAAGAGATACTCGACTCCCAAAAGAAAATCCTTTCGTTTCCGTAGAAACGTATCTCGATTTAGAAGGACAATGCAGGGAATCCAGAGTATTTCATATGGACGCAAATTGTGTGTTAATTCGTCAATGTGAGTTAGCGAGGGATGCAGTAAAGGAGGAATAATGCATCGGAAAAGAGATACTCGGAACCCCAAAGAAAATCCTGTCGTTTCCGTAGAAACGTATCTCAATTTAGAAGGACAATGCAGGGAAACCAGAGTATTTCATATGGTCGCAAATTGTGTGTTAATTCGTCAATGTGAGGGTGCGAGGGATGCAGTAAAGGAGGAATAATGCATCGGAAAAGAGATACTCGACTCCCAAAAGAAAATCCTATTGTTTCCGTAGAAACGTATCTCGATTTAGAAGGAGAATGCAGGGCATCCAGAGTATGTCATATGGACGCAAATTGTGTGTTAATTCGTCAATGAGAGGGAGCGAGTGATGCAGTAATGGATGAATAATGCATCGGAAAAGAGATACTCGGAACCCCAACGAAAATCCTATCGTTTCCGTAGAAACGTATCTCGATATAGAAGGACAATGCAGGGAATCCGGAGTATATCATATGGACGCAAATTGTGTGTTAATTCGTCAATGTGAGGGAGCGAGGGATGCAGTAAAGGAGGAATAGAATCAGTAAAGGAGGAATAATGCATCGGAAAAGAGATACTCGACTCCCAAAAGAAAATCCTATCGTTTCCGTAGAAACGTATCTCGTTTTAGAAAGATAATGCAGGGAACCCAGAGTATTTCATATGGACGCAAATTGCGTGTTAATTCGGCAATGTGAGGGAGCGAGGGATGCAGTAAAGGAGGAATAATGCATCGGAAAAGAGATACTCGACTCCCAAAAGAAAATCCTATCGTTTCCGTTGAAACGTATCTCGTTTTAGAAAGATAATGCAGGGAACCTAGAGTATTTCATATGGACGCAAATTGTGTGTTAATTCGGCAATGTGAGGGAGCGAGGGATGCAGTAAAGGAGGAATAGATGCAGTAAAGGAGGAATAATGCATCGGAAAAGAGATACTCGACTCCCAAAAGAAAATCCTATCGATTCCGTAGAAACGTATCTCGTTTTAGAAAGATAATGCAGGGAACCCAGAGTATTTCATATGGACGCAAAATGTGTGTTAATTCGGCAATGTGAGGGAGCGAGGGATGCAGTAAAGGAGGAATAATGCATCGGAAAAGAGATACTCGACTCCCAAAAGAAAATCCTATCGTTTCCGTTGAAACGTATCTCAATTTAGAAGGACAATGCAGGGAAACCAGAGTATTTCATATGGTCGCAAATTGTGTGTTAATTCGTCAATGTGAGGGTGCGAGGGATGCAGTAAAGGAGGAATAATGCATCGGAAAAGAGATACTCGACTCCCAAAAGAAAATCCTATCGTTTCCGTAGAAACGTATCTCGATTTAGAAGGAGAATGCAGGGCATCCAGAGTATGTCATATGGACGCAAATTGTGTGTTAATTCGTCAATGAGAGGGAGCGAGTGATGCAGTAATGGATGAATAATGCATCGGAAAAGAGATACTCGGAACCCCAACGAAAATCCTATCGTTTCCGTAGAAACGTATCTCGATATAGAAGGACAATGCAGGGAATCCGGAGTATATCATATGGACGCAAATTGTGTGTTAATTCGTCAATGTGAGGGAGCGAGGGATGCAGTAAAGGAGGAATAGATGCAGTAAAGGAGGAATAATGCATCGGAAAAGAGATACTCGACTCCCAAAAGAAAATCCTATCGTTTCCGTAGAAACGTATCTCGTTTTAGAAAGATAATGCAGGGAACCCAGAGTATTTCATATGGACGCAAATTGCGTGTTAATTCGGCAATGTGAGGGAGCGAGGGATGCAGTAAAGGAGGAATAATGCATCGGAAAAGAGATACTCGACTCCCAAAAGAAAATCCTATCGTTTCCGTTGAAACGTATCTCGTTTTAGAAAGATAATGCAGGGAACCTGGAGTATTTCATATGGACGCAAATTGTGTGTTAATTCGGCAATGTGAGGGAGCGAGGGATGCAGTAAAGGAGGAATAGATGCAGTAAAGGAGGAATAATGCATCGGAAAAGAGATACTCGACTCCCAAAAGAAAATCCTATCGATTCCGTAGAAACGTATCTCGTTTTAGAAAGATAATGCAGGGAACCCAGAGTATTTCATATGGACGCAAATTGTGTGTTAATTCGGCAATGTGAGGGAGCGAGGGATGCAGTAAAGGAGGAATAATGCATCGGAAAAGAGATACTCGACTCCCAAAAGAAAATCCTATCGTTTCCGTTGAAACGTATCTCGTTTTAGAAAGATAATGCAGGGAACCTAGAGTATTTCATATGGACGCATATTGTGTGTTAATTCGGCAATGTGAGGGAGCGAGGGATGCAGTAAAGGAGGAATAATGCATCGGAAAAGAGATACTCGGAACCCCAAAGAAAATCCAATCATTTCCGTAGAAACGTATCTAGATTTAGAACGACAATGCAGGGATCCAGAGTATTTCATATGGACGCAAATTGTGTGTTAATTCGTCAATGTGAGTTAGCGAGGGATGCAGTAAAGGAGGAATAATGCATCGGAAAAGAGATACTAGGAACCCCAAAGAAAATCTCGTCGTTTCCGTAGAAACGTATCTCGATTTAGAAGGACAATGCAGGGAATCCAGAGTGTTTCATATGGACGCAAATTGCGTGTTAATTCGTCAATGTGAGGGTGCGAGGGATGCAGTAAAGGAGGAATAATGCATCGGAAAAGAGATACTCGGAACCCCAAAGAAAATCCTATCGTTTCCGTAGAAACGTATCTCGTTTTAGAAAGATAATGCAGGGAACCTAGAGTATTTCATATGGACGCAAATTGTGTGTTAATTCGGCAATGTGAGGGAGCGAGGGATGGAGTAAAGGAGAAATAATGCATCGGAAAAGAGATACTCGGAACCCCAAGGAAATCCTGTCGTTTCCGTAGAAACGTATCTCGATTTAGAAGGACAATGCAAGGAATCCAGAGTATTTCATATGGACGCAAATTGTGTGTTAATTCGTCAATGTGAGGGAGCGAGGGATGCAGTAAAGGAGGAATAATGCATCGGAAAAGAGATACTCGGAACCCCAAAGAAAAACCTATCGTTTCCGTGGAAACGTATCTCGATTTAGAAGGACAATGCAAGGAATCCAGAGTATTTCATATGGACGCAAATTGTGTGTTAATTCGTCAATGTGAGGGAGCGAGGGATGCAGTAAAGGAGGAATAATGCATTGGAAAAGAGATACTCGGGACCCCCAAAGAAAATCCTATCGTTTCCGTAGAAACGTATCTCGATTTAGAAGGACAATGCAGGGAATCCAGAGTATTTCATATGGACGCAAATTGTGTGTTAATTCGTCAATGTGAGTTAGCGAGGGATGCAGTAAAGGAGAAATAATGCATGGGAAAAGAGATACTCGGAACCCCAAAGAAAATCCTGTCGTTTCCGTAGAAACGTATCTCGATTTAGAAGGACAATGCAGGGAATCCAGAGTATTTCATATGGTCGCAAATTGTGTGTTAATTCGTCAATGTGAGGGAGCGAGGGATGCAGTAAAGGAGGAATAATGCATCGGAAAAGAGATACTCGGAACCCCAAAGAAAATCCTATCGTTTCCGTAGAAAACGTATCTCGATTTAGAAGGACAATGCAGGGAATCCAGAGTATTTCATATGGACGCAAATTGTGTGTTAATTCGTCAATGTGAGGGAGCGAGGGATGCAGTATAGGATGAATAATGCATCGGAAAAGAGATACTCGGAACCCCAAAGAAAATCCTATCGTTTCCGTAGAAACGCATCTTGATATAGAAGGACAATGCAGGGAATCCGGAATATATCATATGGACGTAAATTGTGTGTTAATTCGTCAATGTGAGGGAGCGAGGGATGCAGTAAAGGAGGAATGGATGCAGTAAATAAGGAATAATGCATCGGAAAAGATATACTCGACCCCCAAAAGAAAATCCTATCGTTTCCGTAGAAACGTATCTCGTTTTAGAAAGATAATGCAGGGAACCCAGAGTATTTCATATGGACGCAAATTGTGTGTTAATTCGGCAAAGTGAGGGAGCGAGGGATGCAGTAAAGGAGGAATAATGCATCGGAAAGTAGATACTCGGAACCCCGAAGAAAATCCTATCGTTTCCGTAGAAACGTATCTCGATTTAGAAGGACAATGCAGGGAATCCAGAGTATTTCATATGGACGCAAATTGTGTGTTAATTCGTCAATGTGAGGAAGCGAGGGATGCAATAAAGGAGGAATAATGGATGGGAAAAGAGATACGCGGAACCCCAAAGAAAATTCTATCGTTTCCGTAGAAACTTATCTTGATTTAGAAGGACAATGCAGGGAATCCAGAGGATTTCATGTGGACGCAAATTGTGTGTTAATTCGTCAATGTGAGGGAGCGAGGGATGCAGTAAAGAAGGAATAATGCATCGGAAAAAAGATACTCGACTCCCAAAAGAAAATCCTATCGTTTCCGTAGAAACGTATCTCGATTTAGAAAGATAATGCAGGGAACCCAGAGTATTTCATATGGACGCAAATTGTGTGTTAATTCGTCAATGTGAGGGAGCGAGGGATGCAGTAAAGGAGGGATAATGCATCGGAAAAGAGATACTCGACTCCCAAAAGAAAATCCTATCGTTTCCGTAGAAACGTATCTCGATTTAGAAAGATAATGCAGGGAACCCAGAGTATTTCATATGGACGCAATGTGTGTGTTAATTCGGCAATGTGAGGGAGCGAGGGAAGCAGTAAAGGAGGAATAATGCATCGGAAAAGAGATACTCGGAACCCCAAAGAAAATCCTGTCGTTTCCGTGAAACGAATCCCGATTTAGAAGGACAATGCAGGGAATCCAGAGTATTTCATATGGACGCAAATTGTGTGTTAATTCGGCAATGTGAGGGAGCGAGGGATGCAGTAAAGGAGGAATAATGCATCGGAAAAGAGATACTCGTAACCCCAAAGAAAATCCTATCGTTTCCGTAGAAACGTATCTCGATTTAGAAGGACAATGCAGGGAATCCAGAGTATTTCATATGGACCCAAATTGTGTGTTAATTCGTCAATGTGAGGAAGCGAGGGATGCAGTAAATGAGGAATAATGCATCGGAAAAGAGATACGCGGAACCCCAAAGAAAATCCTATCATTTCCGTAGAAACATATCTTGATTTAGAAGGACATTGCAGGGAATCCAGAGTATTTCATATGGACGCAAATTGTGTGTTAATTCGTCAATGTGAGGGAGAGAGGGATGCAGTAAAGGAGGAATAATGCATCGGAAAAGAGATACTCGGAAACCAAAAGAAAATCCTATCGTTTCCGTAGAAACGAATCTTGATTTAGAAGGACAATGCAGGGAATCCAGAGTATTTCATATGGACGCAAATTGTGTGTTAATTCGTCAATGTGAGGGAGCGAGGGATGCAGTAAAGGAGGAATAATGCATCGGAAAAGAGATACTCGACTCCCAAAAGAAAATCCTATCATTTCCGTAGAAACGTATCTCGATTTAGAAAGATAATGCAGGGAACCCAGAGTATTTCATATGGACGCAAATTGTGTGTTAATTCGTCAATGTGAGGGAGCGAGGAATGCAGTAAAGGAGGAATAATGCATCGGAAAAGAGATACTCGACTCCCAAAAGAAAATCCTATCGTTTCCGTTGAAACGTATCTCGTTATAGAAAGATAATGCAGGGAACCTAGAGTATTTCATATGGACGCAAATTGTGAGTTAATTCGGCAATGTGAGGGAGCGAGGGATGCAGTAAAGGAGGAATAATGCATCGGAAAAGAGCTACTCGGAACCCCAAAGAAAATCCAATCGTTTCCGTAGAAACGTATCTAGATTTAGAACGACAATGCAGGGATCCAGAGTATTTCATATGGACGCAAATTGTGTGTTAATTCGTCAATGTGAGTTAGCGAGGGATGCAGTAAAAGGAGGAATAATGCATCGGAAAAGAGATACTAGGAACCCCAAAGAAAATCTCGTCGTTTCCGTAGAAACGTATCTCGATTTAGAAGGACAATGCAGGGAATCCAGAGCGTTTCATATGGACGCAAATTGTGTGTTAATTCGTCAATGTGAGGGTGCGAGGGATGCAGTAAAGGAGGAATAATGCATCGGAAAAGAGATACTCGGAACCCCAAAGAAAATCCTATCGTTTCCGTAGAAACGTATCTCGATTTAGAAGGACAATGCTGGGGATCCAGAGTATTTCATATGGACGCAAATTGTGTGTTAATTCGTCAATGTGAGGTAGCGAGGGTTGCAGTAAAGGATGAATAATGCATCGGAAAAGAGATACTCGGAACCCCAAAGAAAATCCTATCGTTTCCGTAGAAACGTATCTCGATATAGAAGGACAATGCAGGGAATCCGGAGTATATCATATGGACGCAAATTGTGTGTTAATTCGTCAATGTGAGGGAGCGAGGGATGCAGTAAAGGAGGAATAGATGCAGTAATGGAGGAATAATGCATCGGAAAAGAGATACTCGACTCCCAAAAGAAAATCCTATCGTTTCCGTAGAAACGTATCTCGTTTTAGAAAGATAATGCAGGGAACCCAGAGTATTACATATGGACGCAAATTGTGTGTTAATTCGGCAATGTGAGGGAGCGAGGGATGCAGTAAAGGAGGAATAATGCATCGGAAAAGAGATACTCGACTCCCAAAAGAAAATCCTGTCGTTTCCGTAGAAACGTATCTCGATTTAGAAGGACAATGCAGGGAATCCAGAGTATTTCATATGGACGCAAATTGTGTGTTAATTCGTCAATGTGAGTTAGCGAGGGATGCAGTAAAGGAGGAATAATGCATCGGAAAAGAGATACTCGGAACCCCAAAGAAAATCCTGTCGTTTCCGTAGAAACGTATCTCGATTTAGAAGGACAATGCAGGGAATCCAGAGTATTTCATATGGTCGCAAATTGTGTGTTAATTCGTCAATGTGAGGGAGCGAGGGATGCAGTAAAGGAGGAATAATGCATCGGAAAAGAGATACTCGACTCCCAAAAGAAAATCCTATCGTTTCCGTAGAAACGTATCTCGATTTAGAAGGAGAATGCAGGGGATCCAGAGTATTTCATATGGACGCAAATTGTGTGTTAATTCGTCAATGTCAGGGAGCGAGGGATGCAGTAAAGGAGGAATGGATGCAGTAAAGGAGGAATAATGCATCGGAAAAGATATACTCGACTCCCAAAAGAAAGTCCTATCGTTTCCGTAGAAACGTATCTCGTTTTAGAAAGATAATGCAGGGAACCCAGTGTATTTCATATGGACGCAAATTTTGTGTTAATTCGGCAATGTGAGGGAGCGAGGGATGCAGTAAAGGAGGAATAATGCATCTGAAAAGAGATACTCGGTACCCCAAAGAAAATCCTATCGTTTCCGTAGAAACGTATCTCGATTTAGAAGGACAATGCAGGGAATCCAGAGTATTTCATATGGACGCAAATTGTCTGTTAATTCGTCAATGTGAGAAAGCGAGGGATGCAGTAAAGGAGGAATAATGCATGGGAAAAGAGATACGCGGAATCAAAAAGAAAATTCTATCATTTCCGTAGAAACGTATCTCGATTTAGAAGGACAATGCAGGGAATCCAGAGTATTTCATATGGACGCAAATTGTGTGTTAATTCGTCAATGTGAGTTAGCGAGGGATGCAGTAAAGGAGGAATAATGCATCGGAAAAGAGATACTCGGAACCCCAAAGAAAATCCTATCGTCTCCGTAGAAACGTATCTCGTTTTAGAAAGATAATGCAGGGAACCCAGAGTATTTCATATGGACGCAAATTGTGTGTTAATTCGTCAATGTGAGAAAGCGAGGGATGCAGTAAAGGAGGAATAATGCATGGGAAAAGAGATACGCGGAACCAAAAAGAAAATTCTATCATTTCCGTAGAAACGTATCTCGATTTAGAAGGACAATGCAGGGAATCCAGAGTATTTCATATGGACGCAAATTGTGTGTTAATTCGTCAATGTGAGTTAGCGAGGGATGCAGTAAAGGAGGAATAATGCATCGGAAAAGAGATACTCGGAACCCCAAAGAAAATCCTATCGTTTCCGTAGAAACGTATCTCGTTTTAGAAAGATAATGCAGGGAACCCAGAGTATTTCATATGGACGCAAATTGTGTGTTAATTCGGCAATGTGAGGGAGCGAGGGATGCAGTAAAGGAGGAATAATGCATCTGAAAAGAGATACTCGGTACCCCAAAGAAAATCCTATCGTTTCCGTAGAAACGTATCTCGATTTAGAAGGACAATGCAGGGAATCCAGAGTATTTCATATGGTCGCAAATTGTGTGTTAATTCGTCAATGTGAGGGAGCGAGGGATGCAGTAAAGGAGGAATAATGCATCGGAAAAGAGATACTCGACTCCCAAAAGAAAATCCTATCGTTTCCGTAGAAACGTATCTCGATTTAGAAGGAGAATGCAGGGGATCCAGAGTATTTCATACGGACGCAAATTGTGTGTTAATTCGTCAATGTCAGGGAGCGAGGGATGCAGTAAAGGAGGAATGGATGCAGTAAAGGAGGAATAATGCATCGGAAAAGATATACTCGACTCCCAAAAGAAAATCCTATCGTTTCCGTAGAAACGTATCTCGTTTTAGAAAGATAATGCAGGGAACCCAGAGTATTTCATATGGACGCAAATTGTGTGTTAATTCGGCAATGTGAGGGAGCGAGGGAAGCAGTAAAGGAGGAATAATGCATCGGAAAAGAGATACTCGGAACCCCAAAGAAAATCCTGTCGTTTCCGTAGAAACGAATCCCGATTTAGAAGGACAATGCAGGGAATCCAGAGCATTTCATATGGACGCAAATTGTGTGTTAATTCGTCAATGTGAGGGAGCGAGGGATGCAGTAAAGGAGGGATAATGCATCGGAAAAGAGGTACTCGACTCCCAAAAGAAAATCCTATCGTTTCCGTAGAAACGTATCTCGATTTAGAAAGATAATGCAGGGAACCCAGAGTATTTCATATGGACGCAATTTGTGTGTTAATTCGGCAATGTGAGGGAGCGAGGGAAGCAGTAAAGGAGGAATAATGCATCGGAAAAGAGATACTCGGAACCCCAAAGAAAATCCTGTCGTTTCCGTAGAAACGAATCCCGATTTAGAAGGACAATGCAGGGAATCCAGAGTATTTCATATGGACGCAAATTGTGTGTTAATTCGTCAATGTGAGGGAGCGAGGGATGCAGTAAAGGAGGAATAATGCATCGGAAAAGAGATACTCGGTACCCCAAAGAAAATCCTATCGTTTCCGTAGAAACGTATCTCGATTTAGAAGGACAATGCAGGGAATCCAGAGTATTTCATATGGACGCAAATTGTGTGTTAATTCGTCAATGTGAGGGAGCGAGGGATGCAGTAAAGGAGGAATAATGCATCGGAAAAGAGATACTCGGAACCCAAAAGAAAATCCTATCGTTTCCGCAGAAACGTATCTCGATTTACAAGGACAATGCAGGGAATCCAGAGTATTTCATATGGACGCAAATTGTGTGTTAATTCGTCAATGTCAGGGAGCGAGGGATGCAGTAAAGGAGGAATAATGCATCGGAAAAGAGTTACTCTGAACCCCAAAGATAATCCTATCGTTTCCGTAGGAACGTATCTCGATTTAGAAGGACAATGCAGGGAATCCAGAGTATTTCATATGGACGCAAATTGTGTGTTAATTCGTGAATGTGAGGAAGCGAGGGATGCAGTAAAGGAGGAATAATGCATCGGAAAAGAGATACGCGGAACCCCAAAGAAAATACTATTGTTTCCGTAGAAACGTATCTCGATTTAGAACGACAATGCTGGGATCCAGAGTATTTCATATGGACGCAAATTGTGTGTTAATTCGTCAATGTGAGTTAGCGAGGGATGCAGTAAAGGAGGAATAATGCATCGGAAAAGAGATACTCGGAACCCCAAAGAAAATCCTGTCGTTTCCGCAGAAACGTATCTCGATTTAGAAGGACAATGAAGGTAATCCAGAGAAATTCATATGGACGCAAATTGTGTGTTAATTCGTCAATGTGACGGAGCGAGGGATGCAGTAAAGGAGGAATAATGCATCGGAAAAGAGATACTCGGAACCACAAAAAAAATCCTATCGTTTCCGTAGAAACGTATCTCGATTTAGAAGGACAATGCAGGGAATCCAGAGTATTTTATATGGACGCAAATTGTGTGTTAATTCGTCAATGTGAGGGAGCGAGGGATGCAGTAAAGGATGAATAATGCATCGGAAAAGAGATACTCGGAACCCCAAAGAAAATCCTTTCGTTTCCGTAGAAACGTATCTCGATATAGAAGGACAATGCAGGGAATCCGGAGTATATCATATGGACGCAAATTGTGTGTTAATTCGTCAATGTGAGGGAGCGAGGGATATAGTAAAGGAGGAATAGATGCAGTAAAGGAGGAATAATGCATCGAAAAAGAGATACTCGACTCCCAAAAGAAAATCCTATCGTTTCCGTAGAAACGTATCTCGTTTTAGAAAGATAATGCAGGGAACCCAGAGTATTTCATATGGACGCAAATTGTGTGTTAATTCGGCAATATGAGGGAGCGAGGGATGCAGTAAAGGAGGAATAATGCATCGGAAAAGAGATACACGACTCCCAAAAGAAAATCGTATCGTTTCCGTAGAAACGTATCTCGTTTTAGAAAGATAATGCAGGGAACCTAGAGTATTTCATATGGACGCAAATAGTGTGTTAATTCGGCAATGTGAGGGAGCGAGGGATGCAGTAAAGGAGGAATAACGCATCGGAAAAGAGATACTCGGAACCCCAAAGAAAATCCTTTCGTTTCTGTAGAAACGTATCTCGATTTAGAACGACAATACAAGGAATCCAGAGTATTTCATATGGACGCAAATTGTGTGTTAATTCGTCAATTTCAGGGAGCGAGGGATGCAGTAAAGGAGGAATAATGCATCGGAAAAGAGATACTCGGAACCCCAAAGAAAATCTTATCGTTTCCGTAGAAACGTATCTCGATTTTGAAGGACAATGCACGGAATCCAGAGTATTTCATATGGACGCAAATTGTGTGTTAATTCGTCAATGTGAGGGAGCGAGGGATGCAGTAAAGGAGGAATAATGCATCGGAAAAGAGATACTCGGAACCCCAAAAAAAATCCTATCGTTTCCGTAGAAACGTATCTCGATTTAGAAGGACAATGCAGGGAATCCAGAGTATTTTATATCGACGCAAATTGTGTGTTAATTCGTCAATGTGAGGGAGCGAGGGATGCAGTAAAGGAGGAATAATGCATCGGAAAAGAGATACTCGGAACCCCAAAAAAAATCCTATCGTTTCCGTAGAAACGTATCTCGATTTAGAAGGACAATGCAGGGAATCCAGAGTATTTTATATCGACGCAAATTGTGTGTTAATTCGTCAATGTGAGGGAGCGAGGGATGCAGTAAAGGATGAATAATGCATCGGAAAAGAGATACTCGGAACCCCAAAGAAAATCCTATCGTTTCCGTAGAAACGTATCTCGATATAGAAGGACAATGCAGGGAATCCGGAGTAAATCATATGGACGCAAATTGTGTGTTAATTCGTCAATGTGAGGGAGCGAGGGATGCAGTAAAGGAGGAATAGATGCAGTAAAGGAGGAATAATGCATCGGAAAAGAGATACTCGACTCCCAAAAGAAAATCCTATCGTTTCCGTAGAAATGTATCTCGTTTTAGAAAGATAATGCAGGGAAACCAGAGTATTTCATATGGACGCAAATTGTGAGTTAATTCGGCAATGTGAGGGAGCGAGGGATGCAGTAAAGGAGGAATAATGCATCGGAAAAGAGATACTCGACTCCCAAAAGAAAATCCTATCGTTTCCGTAGAAACGTATCTCGATTTAGAAGGACAATGCAAGGAATCCAGAGTATTTCATATGGACGCAAATTGTGTGTTAATTCGTCAATGTGAGGGAGCGAGGGATGCAGTAAAGGAGGAATAATGCATCGGAAAAGAGATACTCGGAACCCCAAAGAAAATCCTATCGTTTCCGTAGAAACGTATCTCGATTTAGAAGGACAATGCATGGAATCCAGAGTATTTCATATGGACGCAAATTGTGTGTTAATTCGTCAATGTGAGGGAGCGAGGGATGCAGTAAAGGAGGAATAATGCATCGGAAAAGAGATACTCGGAACCCCAAAGAAAATCCAATCGTTTCCGTAGAAACGTATCTCGATTTAGAAGGACAATGCAGGGAATCCAGAGTATTTCATATGGACGCAAATTGTGTGTTAATTCGTCAATGTGAGGGAGCGAGGGATGCAGTAAAGGAGGAATAATGCATCGGAAAAGAGATACGCGGAACCCCAAAGAAAATCCTATCGTTTCCGTGGAAACGTATCTCGATTTAGAAGGACAATGCAGGGAATCCAGAGTACTTCATATGGACGCAAATTGTGTGTTAATTCGTCAATGTGAGGGAGCGAGGGATGCAGTAAAGGAGGAATAATGCATCGGAAAAGAGATACTCGGAACCCCGAAGAAAATCCTATCGTTTCCGAAGAAACGTATCTTGATTTAGAAGGACATTGCAGGGAATCCAGAGTATTTCATATGGACGCAAATTGTGTGTTAATTCGTCAATGTGAGGGAGCGAGGGATGCAGTAAAGGAGGAATAATGCATGGGAAAAGAGATACGCGGAACCAAAAAGAAAATTCTATCATTTCCGTAGAAACGTATCTCGATTTAGAAGGACAATGCAGGGAATCCAGAGTATTTCATATGGACGCAAATTGTGTGTTAATTCGTCAATGTGAGGGAGCGAGGGATGCAGTAAAGGCGGAATAATGCATCGGAAAAGAGATACTCGGAACCCCAAAGAAAATCCTATCGTTTCCGTAGAAACGTATCTCGATTTAGAAGGACAATGCAGGGAATCCAGAGTATTTCATATGGACGCAAATTGTGTGTTAATTCGTCAATGTGAGGGAGCGAGGGATGCAGTAAAGGCGGAATAATGCATCGGAAAAGAGATACTCGACTCCCAAAAGAAAATCCTATCGTATCCGTAGAAACGTATCTCGTTTTAGAAAGATAATGCAGGGAACCCAGAGTATTTCATATGGACGCAATTTGTGTGTTAATTCGGCAATGTGAGGGAGCGAGGGATGCAGTAAAGGAGGAATAATGCATCGGAAAAGAGATACACGGAACCCCAAAGAAAATCCTATCGTTTCCGTAGAAACGAATCCCGATTTAGAAGGACAATGCAAAGAATCCACAGTATATCATATGGACGCAAATTGTGTGTTAATTCGTCAATGTGAGGGAACGAGAGATGCAGTAAAGGGGGAATAATGCATCGGAAAAGAGTTACTCGGAACACCAAAGAAAATCCTATCGTTTCCGTAGAAACGTATCTCGATTTAGAAGGACAATGCAGGGAATCCAGAGTATTTCATATGGACGCAAATTGTGTGTTAATTCGTCAATGTGAGTTAGCGAGGGATGCAGTAAAGGAGGAATAATGCATCGGAAAAGAGATACTCGGAATCCCAAACAAAATCCTGTCGTTTCCGTAGAAACGTATCTCGATTTAGAAGGACATTGCAGGGATCCAGAGTATTTCATATGGACGCAAATTGTGTGTTAATTCGTCAATGTGAGGGAGCGAGGGATGCAGTAAAGGAGGAATAATGCATCGGAAAAGAGATACTCGACTCCCAAAAGAAAATCCTATCGTTTCCGTAGAAACGTATTTCGTTTTAGAAAGATAATGCAGGGCACCCAGAGTATTTCATATGGACGCAAATTGTGAATTAATTCTGCAATGTGAGGGAGCGAGGGATGCAGTAAAGGAGGAATAATGCATCGGTAAAGAGATACTCGACTCCCAAAAGAAAATCCTATCGTTTCCGTAGAAACGTATCTCGATTTAGATGGACAATGCAGGGAATCCTGAGTATTTCATATGGACGCAAATTCTGTGTTAATTCGTCAATGTTAGGGAGCGAGGGATGCAGTAAAGGAGGAATAATGCATCGGAAAAGAGATACTCGGAACCCCAAAGAAAATCCTATCGTTTCCGTAGAAACGTATCTCGATTTAGAAGGACAATGCAGGGAATCCAGGGTATTTCATATGGACGCAAATTGTGTGTTAATTCGTCAATGTGAGGGAGCGAGGGATGCAGTAAAGGGGAAATAATGCATCGGAAAAGAGATACTCGGAACCCCAAAGAAAATCCTATCGTTTCCGTAGAAACGAATCTCGATTTAGAAGGAGAATGCAGGGGATCCAGAGTATTTCATATGGACGCAAATTGTGTGTTAATTCGTCAATGTGAGGGAGCGAGGGATGCAGTAATGGATGAATAATGCATCGGAAAAGAGATACTCGGAACCCCAACGAAAATCCTATCGTTTCCGTAGAAACGTATCTCGATTTAGAAGGACAATGCATGGAATCCAGAGTATTTTATATGGACGCAAATTGTGTGTTAATTCGTCAATGTGAGGGAGCCAGGGATGCAGTAAGGGATGAATAATGCATCGGAAAAGAGATACTCGGAACCCCAAAGAAAATCCTATCGTTTCCGTAGAAACGTATCTCGATTTAGTAGGACAATGCAGGGAATCCAGAGTATTTCATATGGACGCAAATTGTGTGTTAATTCGTCAATGTGAGGGAGCGAGAAATGCAGTAAAGGAGGAATAATGCATTGGAAAAGAGATACTCGGAACCCCAAAGAAAATCGTATCGTTTCCGTAGAAACGTATCTCGATTTAGAAGGACAATGCAGAGAATCCAGAGTATATCATATGGACGCAAATTGTGTGTTAATTCGTCAATGTGAGGGAGCGAGGGATGCAGTAAAGGAGGAATAATGCATCGGAAAAGAGATACTCGACTCCCAAAAGAAAATCCTATCGTTTCCGTAGAAATCTATCTCGATTTAGAAGGAGAATGCAGGGGATCCAGAGTATTTCATATGGACGCAAATTGTGTGTTAATTCGTCAATGTGAGGGAGCGAGGGATGCAGTAATGGATGAATAATGCATCGGAAAAGAGATACTCGGAACCCCAACGAAAATCCTATCGTTTCCGTAGAAACGTATCTCGATATAGAAGGACAATGCAGGGAATCCGGAGTAAATCATATGGACTTAAATTGTGTGTTAATTCGTCAATGTGAGGGAGCGAGGGATGCAGTAAAGGAGGAATAGATGCAGTAAAGGAGGAATAATGCATCGGAAAAGAGATACTCGACTCCCAAAAGAAAATCCTATCGTTTCCGTAGAAACGTATCTCGTTTTAGAAAGATAATGCAGGGAATCCAGAGTATTTCATATGGACGCAAATTGTTTGTTAATTCGGCAATGTGAGGGAGCGAGGGATGCAGTAAAGGAGGAATAATGCATCGGAAAAGAGATACTCGACTCCCAAAAGAAAATCCTATCGTTTCCGTTGAAACGTATCTCGTTTTAGAAAGATAACGCAGGGAACCTAGAGTATTTCATATGGACGCAAATTGTGTGTTAATTCGGCAATGTGAGGGAGCGAGGGATGCAGTAAAGGAGGAATAATGCATCGGAAAAGAGATACTCGGAACCCCAAAGAAAATCCAATCGTTTCCGTAGAAACGTATCTAGAATTAGAACGACAATGCAGGGATCCAGAGTATTTCATATGGACGCAAATTGTGTGTTAATTCGTCAATGTGAGTTAGCGAGGGATGCAGTAAAGGAGGAATAATGCATCGGAAAAGAGATACTAGGAACCCCAAAGAAAATCTCGTCGTTTCCGTAGAAACGTATCTCGATTTAGAAGGACAATGCAGGGAATCCAGAGTATTTCATATGGACGCAAATTGTGTGTTAATTCGTCAATGTGAGGGTGCGGGGGATGCAGTAAAGGAGGAATAATGCATCGGAAAAGAGATACTCGGAACCCCAAAGAAAATCCTATCGTTTCCGTAGAAACGTATCTCGATTTAGAAGGACAATGCTGGGGATCCAGAGTATTTCATATGGACGCAAATTGTGTGTTAATTCGTCAATGTGAGGGAGCGAGGGTTGCAGTAAAGGATGAATAATGCATCGGAAAAGAGATACTCGGAACCCCAAAGAAAATCCTATCGTTTCTGTTGAAACGTATCTCGATATAGAAGGACAATGCAGGGAATCCGGAGTATATCATATGGACGCAAATTGTGTGTTAATTCGTCAATGTGAGCGAGCGAGGGATGCAGTAAAGGAGGAATAGATGCAGTAAAGGAGGAATAATGCATCGGAAAAGAGATACTCGACTCCCAAAAGAAAATCCTATCGTTTCCGTAGAAACGTATCTCGTTTTACAAAGATAATGCAGGGAACCCAGAGTATTTCATATGGACGCAAATTGTGTTAATTCGGCAATGTGAGGGAGCGAGGGATGCAGTAAAGGATGAATAATGCATCGGAAAAGAGATACTCGGAACCCCAAAGAAAATCCTATCGTTTCCGTAGAAACGTATCACGATATAGAAGGACAATGCAGGGAATCCGGAGTATATCATATGGACGCAAATTTTGTGTTAATTCGTCAATGTAAGGGAGCGAGGGATGCAGTAAAGGAGGAATAGATGCAGTAAAGGAGGAATAATGCATCGGAAAAGAGATACTCGGCCCCCAAAAGAAAATCCTATCGTTTCCGTAGAAATGTATCTCGTTTTAGAAAGATAATGCAGGGAAACCAGAGTATTTCATATGGACGCAAATTGTGAGTTAATTCGGCAATGTGAGGGAGCGAGGGATGCAGTAAAGGAGGAATAATGCATCGGAAAAGAGATACTCGACTCCCAAAAGAAAATCCTTTGGTTTCCGTAGAAACGTATCTCGATTTAGAAGGAGAATGCAGGGGATCCAGAGTATTTCATATGGACGCAAATTGTGTGTTAATTCGTCAATGTCAGGGAGCGAGGGATGCAGTAAAGGAGGAATAATGCATCGGAAAAGAGATACTCGGAACCCCAAAAAAAATCCTATCGTTTCCGTAGAAACGTATCTCGATTTAGAAGGACAATGCAGGGAATCCAGAGTATTTTATATGGACGCAAATTGTGTGTTAATTCGTCAATGTGAGGGAGCGAGGGATGCAGTAAAGGATGAATAATGCATCGGAAAAGAGATACTCGGAACCCCAAAGAAAATCCTATCGTTTCCGTAGAAACGTATCACGATATAGAAGGACAATGCAGGGAATCCGGAGTATATCATATGGACGCAAATTTTGTGTTAATTCGTCAATGTAAGGGAGCGAGGGATGCAGTAAAGGAGGAATAGATGCAGTAAAGGAGGAATAATGCATCGGAAAAGAGATACTCGGCCCCCAAAAGAAAATCCTATCGTTTCCGTAGAAATGTATCTCGTTTTAGAAAGATAATGCAGGAAAACCAGAGTATTTCATATGGACGCAAATTGTGAGTTAATTCGGCAATGTGAGGGAGCGAGGGATGCAGTAAAGGAGGAATAATGCATCGGAAAAGAGATACTCGACTCCCAAAAGAAAATCCTATCGTTTCCGTAGAAACGTATCTCGATTTAGAAGGACAATGCAAGGAATCCAGAGTATTTCATATGGACGCAAATTGTGTGTTAATTCGTCAATGTCAGGGAGCGAGGGATGCAGTAAAGGAGGAATAATGCATCGGAAAAGAGATACTCGGAACCCCAAAGAAAATCCTATCGTTTCCGTAGAAACGTATCTCGATTTAGAAGGACAATGCATGGAATCCAGAGTATTTCATATGGACGCAAATTGTGTGTTAATTCGTCAATGTGAGGGAGCGAGGGATGCAGTAAAGGAGGAATAATGCATCGGAGAAGAGATACTCGGAACCCCAAAGAAAATCCAATCGTTTCCGTAGAAACGTATCTCGATTTAGAAGGACAATGCAGGGAATCCAGAGTATTTCATATGGACGCAAATTGTGTGTTAATTCGTCAATGTGAGGGAGCGAGGGATGCAGTAAAGGAGGAATAATGCATCGAAAAAGAGATACGCGGAACCCCAAAGAAAATCCTATCGTTTCCGTGGAAACGTATCTCGATTTAGAAGGACAATGCAGGGAATCCAGAGAATTTCATATGGACGCAAATTGTGTGTTAATTCGTCAATGTGAGGGAGCGAGGGATGCAGTAAAGGAGGAATAATGCATCGGAAAAGAGATACTCGGAACCCCGAAGAAAATCCTATCGTTTCCGTAGAAACGTATCTCGATATAGAAGGACAATGCAGGGAATCCGGAGTATATCATATGGACGCAAATTGTGTGTTAATTCGTCAATGTGAGGGAGCGAGGGATATAGTAAAGGAGGAATAGATGCAGTAAAGGAGGAATAATGCATCGAAAAAGAGATACTCGACTCCCAAAAGAAAATCCTATCGTTTCGGTAGAAACGTATCTCGTTTTAGAAAGATAATGCAGGGAACCTAGAGTATTTCATATGGACGAAAATTGTGTGTTAATTCGTCAATGTGAGGGAGCGAGGGATGCAGTAAAGGAGGAATAATGCATCGGAAAAGAGATACTCGGAACCCCAAAGAAAATCCTATCGTTTCCGTAGAAACGTATCTTGATTTAGAAGGACAATGCAGGGAATCCAGAGTATTTCATATGGACGCAAATTGTGTGTTAATTCGTCAATGTCAGGGAGCGAGGGATGCAGTAAAGGAGGAATAATGCATCGGAAAAGAGATACTCGGAACCCCAAAGAAAATCTTATCGTTTCCGTAGAAACGTATCTCGATTTTGAAGGACAATGCACGGAAGCCAGAGTATTTCATATGGACGCAAATTGTGTGTTAATTCGTCAATGTGAGGGAGCGAGGGATGCAGTAAAGGAGGAATAATGCATCGGAAAAGAGATACTCGGAACCCCAAAAAAAATCCTATCGTTTCCGTAGAAACGTATCTCGATTTAGAAGGACAATGCAGGGAATCCAGAGTATTTTATATGGACGCAAATTGTGTGTTAATTCGTCAATGTGAGGGAGCGAGGGATGCAGTAAAGGATGAATAATGCATCGGAAAAGAGATACTCGGAACCCCAAAGAAAATCCTTTCGTTTACGTAGAAACGTATCTCGATATAGAAGGACAATGCAGGGAATCCGGAGTATATCATATGGACGCAAATTGTGTGTTAATTGGTCAATGTGAGGGAGCGAGGGATGCAGTAAAGGAGGAATAGATGCAGTAAAGGAGGAATAATGCATCGGAAAAGAGATACTCGGAACCCCGAAGAAAATCCTATCGTTTCCGTCGAAACGTATCTTGATTTAGAAGGACATTGCAGGGAATCCAGAGTATTTCATATGGACGCAAATTGTGTGTTAATTCGTCAATGTGAGGGAGCGAGGGATGCAGTAAAGGAGGAATAATGCATCGGAAAAGAGATACTCGGAACCCCAAAGAAAATCCTATCGTTTCCGTAGAAACGTATCTCGATTTAGAAGGACAATGCAGGGAATCCAGAGTATTTCATATGGACGCAAATTGTGTGTTAATTCGTCAATGTGAGGGAGCGAGTGATGCAGTAAAGGCGGAATAATGCATCGGAAAAGAGATACTCGACTCCCAAAAGAAAATCCTATCGTATCCGTAGAAACGTATCTCGTTTTAGAAAGATAATGCAGGGAACCCAGAGTATTTCATATGGACGCAATTTCTGTGTTAATTCGGCAATGTGAGGGAGCGAGGGATGCAGTAAAGGAGGACTAATGCATCGGAAAAGAGATACACGGAACCCCAAAGAAAATCCTATCGTTCCCGTAGAAACGAATCCCGATTTAGAAGGACAATGCAGGGAATCCAGAGTATTTCATATGGACGCAAATTGTGTGTTAATTCGTCAATGTGAGGGAGCGAGGGATGCAGTAAAGGAGGAATAATGCATCGAAAAAGAGATACGCGGAACCCCAAAGAAAATCCTATCGTTTCCGTGGAAACGTATCTCGATTTAGAAGGACAATGCAGGGGATCCAGAGTATTTCATATGGACGCAAATTGTGTGTTAATTCGTAAATGTGAGGGAGCGAGGGATGCAGTAAAGGAGGAATAATGCATCGGAAAAGAGATACTCGGAACCCCGCAGAAAATCCTATCGTTTCCGTAGAAACGTATCTCGATATAGAAGGACAATGCAGGGAATCCGGAGTATATCATATGGACGCAAATTGTTTGTTAATTCGTCAATGTGAGGGAGCGAGGGATATAGTAAAGGAGGAATAGATGCAGTAAAGGAGGAATAATGCATCGAAAAAGAGATACTCGACTCCCAAAAGAAAATCCTATCGTTTCCGTAGAAACGTATCTCGTTTTAGAAAGATAATGCAGGGAACCCAGAGTATTTCATATGGACGCAAATTGTGTGTTAATTCGGCAATGTGAGGGACCGAGGGATGCAGTAAAGGAGGAATAATGCATCGGAAAAGAGATACACGACCTCCAAAAGAAAATCCTATCGTTTCCGTAGAAACGTATCTCGTTTTAGAAAGATAATGCAGGGAACCTAGAGTATTTCATATGGACGCAAATTGTGTGTTAATTCGGCAATGTGAGGGAGCGAGGGATGCAGTAAAGGAGGAATAATGCATCGGAAAAGAGATACTCGGAACCCCAAAGAAAATCCTATCGTTTCTGTAGAAACGTATCTCGATTTAGAATGACAATACAAGGAATCCAGAGTATTTCATATGGACGCAAATTGTGTGTTAATTCGTCAATGTGAGGGAGCGAGGGATGCAGTAAAGGAGCAATAATGCATCGGAAAAGAGATACTCGGAACCCCAAAGAAAATCCTATCGTTTCCGTAGAAACGTATCTCGATTTAGAAGGACAATGCAGGGAATCCAGAGTATTTCATATGGACGAAAATTGTGTGTTAATTCGTCAATGTGAGGGAGCGAGGGATGCAGTAAAGGAGGAATAATGCATCGGAAAAGAGATACTCGGAACCCCAAAGAAAATCCTATCGTTTCCGTAGAAACGTATCTTGATTTAGAAGGACAATGCAGGGAATCCAGAGTATTTCATATGGACGCAAATTGTGTGTTAATTCGTCAATGTCAGGGAGCGAGGGATGCAGTAAAGGAGGAATAATGCATCGGAAAAGAGATACTTGGAACCCCAAAGAAAATCTTATCGTTTCCGTAGAAACGTATCTCGATTTTGAAGGACAATGCACGGAAGCCAGAGTATTTCATATGGACGCAAATTGTGTGTTATTTCGTCAATGTGAGGGAGCGAGGGGTGCAGTAAAGGAGGAATAATGCATCGGAAAAGAGATACTCGGAACCCCAAAAAAAATCCTATCGTTTCCGTAGAAACGTACCTCGATTTAGAAGGACAATGCAGGGAATCCAGAGTATTTTATATGGACGCAAATTGTGTGTTAATTCGTCAATGTGAGGGAGCGAGGGATGCAGTAAAGGATGAATAATGCATCGGAAAAGAGATACTCGGAACCCCAAAGAAAATCCTATCGTTTCCGTAGAAACGTATCTCGATATAGAAGGACAATGCAGGGATTCCGGAGTATATCATATGGACGCAAATTGTGTGTTAATTCGTCAATGTGAGGGAGCGAGGGATGCAGTAAAGGAGGAATAGATGCAGTAAAGGAGGAATAATGCATAGGAAAAGAGATACTCGGAACCCCGAAGAAAATCCTATCGTTTCCGTAGAAACGTATCTCGATTTAGAAGGACAATGCAGGGAATCCAGAGTATTTCATATGGACGCAAATTGTGTGTTAATTCGTCAATGTGAGGGAGCGAGGGATGCAGTAAAGGCGGAACAATGCATCGGAAAAGAGATACTCGACTCCCAAAAGAAAATCCTATCGTATCCGTAGAAACGTATCTCGCTTTAGAAAGATAATGCAGGGAACCCAGAGTATTTCATATGGACGCAATTTCTGTGTTAATTCGGTAATGTGAGGGAGCGAGGGATGCAGTAAAGGAGGAATAATGCATCGGAAAAGAGATACACGGAACCCCAAAGAAAATCCTATCGTTTCCGTAGAAACGAATCCCGATTTAGAAGGACAATGCAAAGAATCAACAGTATTTCATATGGACGCAAATTGTGTGTTAATTCGTCAATGTGAGGGAACGAGAGATGCAGTAAAGGGGGAATAATGCATCGGAAAAGAGTTACTCGGAACACCAAAGAAAATCCTATCGTTTCCGTAGAAACGTATCTCGATTTAGAAGGACAATGTAGGGGATCCAGAGTATTTCATATGGACGCAAATTGTGTGTTAATTCGTCAATGTGAGGGAGCGAGGGATGCAGTAATGGATGAATAATGCATCGGAAAAGAGATACTCGGAACCCCAACGAAAATCCTATCGTTTCCGTAGAAACGTATCTCGATTTAGAAGGAGAATGCATGGAATCCAGAGTATTTTATATGGACGCAAATTGTGTGTTAATTCGTCAATGTGAGGGAGCGAGGGATGCAGTAAAGGATGAATAATGCATCGGAAAAGAGATACTCGGAACCCCAAAGAAAATCCTATCGTTTCCGTAGAAACGTATCTCAATATAGAAGGACAATGCAGGGAATCTGGAGTATATCATATGGACGCAAATTGTGTGTTAATTCGTCAATGTGAGGGAGCGAGGGATGCAGTAAAGGAGGAATAGATGCAGTAAAGGAGGAATAATGCATCGGAAAAGAGATACTCGACTCCCAAAAGAAAATCCTATCGTTTCCGTAGAAACGTATTTCGTTTTAGTAAGATAATGCAGGGCACCCAGAGTATTTCATATGGACGCAAATTGTGAGTTAATTCGGCAATGTGAGGGAGCGAGGGATGCAGTAAAGGAGGAATAATGCATCGGAAAAGAGATGCTCGACTCCCAAAAGAAAATCCTATCGTTTCCGTAGAAACGTATCTCGATTTAGATGGACAATGCAGGGAATCCTGAGTATTTCATATGGACGCAAATTCTGTGTTAATTCGTCAATGTGAGGGAGCGAGGGATGCAGTAAAGGAGGAATAATGCATCGGAAAAGAGATACTCGGAACCCCGAAGAAAATCCTATCGTTTCCGTAGAAACGTATCTCGATATAGAAGGACAATGCAGGGAATCCGGAGTATATCATATGGACGCAAATTGTTTGTTAATTCGTCAATGTGAGGGAGCGAGGGATATAGTAAAGGAGGAATAGATGCAGTAAAGGAGGAATAATGCATCGAAAAAGAGATACTCGACTCCCAAAAGAAAATCCTATCGTTTCCGTAGAAACGTATCTCGTTTTAGAAAGATAATGCAGGGAACCCAGAGTATTTCATATGGACGCAAATTGTGTGTTAATTCGGCAATGTGAGGGAGCGAGGGATGCAGTAAAGGAGGAATAATGCATCGGAAAAGAGATACACGACTCCCAAAAGAAAATCCTATCGTTTCCGTAGAAACGTATCTCGTTTTAGAAAGATAATGCAGGGAACCTAGAGTATTTCATATGGACGCAAATTGTGTGTTAATTCGGCAATGTGAGGGAGCGAGGGATGCAGTAAAGGAGGAATAATGCATCGGAAAAGAGATACTCGGAACCCCAAAGAAAATCCTATCGTTTCTGTAGAAACGTATCTCGATTTAGAACGACAATACAAGGAATCCAGAGTATTTCATATGGACGCAAATTGTGTGTTAATTCGTCAATGTGAGGGAGCGAGGGATGCAGTAAAGGAGCAATAATGCATCGGAAAAGAGATACTCGGAACCCCAAAGAAAATCCTATCGTTTCCGTAGAAACGTATCTCGATTTAGAAGGACAATGCAGGGAATCCAGAGTATTTCATATGGACGAAAATTGTGTGTTAATTCGTCAATGTGAGGGAGCGAGGGATGCAGTAAAGGAGGAATAATGCATCGGAAAAGAGATACTCGGAACCCCAAAGAAAATCCTATCGTTTCCGTAGAAACGTATCTTGATTTAGAAGGACAATGCAGGGAATCCAGAGTATTTCATATGGACGCAAATTGTGTGTTAATTCGTCAATGTCAGGGAGCGAGGGATGCAGTAAAGGAGGAATAATGCATCGGAAAAGAGATACTTGGAACCCCAAAGAAAATCTTATCGTTTCCGTAGAAACGTATCTCGATTTTGAAGGACAATGCACGGAAGCCAGAGTATTTCATATGGACGCAAATTGTGTGTTATTTCGTCAATGTGAGGGAGCGAGGGGTGCAGTAAAGGAGGAATAATGCATCGGAAAAGAGATACTCGGAACCCCAAAAAAAATCCTATCGTTTCCGTAGAAACGTATCTCGATTTAGAAGGACAATGCAGGGAATCCAGAGTATTTTATATGGACGCAAATTGTGTGTTAATTCGTCAATGTGAGGGAGCGAGGGATGCAGTAAGGGATGAATAATGCATCGGAAAAGAGATACTCGGAACCCCAAAGAAAATCCTATCGTTTCCGTAGAAACGTATCTCGATATAGAAGGACAATGCAGGGATTCCGGAGTATATCATATGGACGCAAATTGTGTGTTAATTCGTCAATGTGAGGGAGCGAGGGATGCAGTAAAGGAGGAATAGATGCAGTAAAGGAGGAATAATGCATAGGAAAAGAGATACTCGGAACCCCGAAGAAAATCCTATCGTTTCCGTAGAAACGTATCTCGATTTAGAAGGACAATGCAGGGAATCCAGAGTATTTCATATGGACGCAAATTGTGTGTTAATTCGTCAATGTGAGGGAGCGAGGGATGCAGTAAAGGCGGAATAATGCATCGGAAAAGAGATACTCGACTCCCAAAAGAAAATCCTATCGTATCCGTAGAAACGTATCTCGCTTTAGAAAGATAATGCAGGGAACCCAGAGTATTTCATATGGACGCAATTTCTGTGTTAATTCGGTAATGTGAGGGAGCGAGGGATGCAGTAAAGGAGGAATAATGCATCGGAAAAGAGATACACGGAACCCCAAAGAAAATCCTATCGTTTCCGTAGAAACGAATCCCGATTTAGAAGGACAATGCAAAGAATCCACAGTATTTCATATGGACGCAAATTGTGTGTTAATTCGTCAATGTGAGGGAACGAGAGATGCAGTAAAGGGGGAATAATGCATCGGAAAAGAGTTACTCGGAACACCAAAGAAAATCCTATCGTTTCCGTAGAAACGTATCTCGATTTAGAAGGACAATGTAGGGGATCCAGAGTATTTCATATGGACGCAAATTGTGTGTTAATTCGTCAATGTGAGGGAGCGAGGGATGCAGTAATGGATGAATAATGCATCGGAAAAGAGATACTCGGAACCCCAACGAAAATCCTATCGTTTCCGTAGAAACGTATCTCGATTTAGAAGGACAATGCATGGAATCCAGAGTATTTTATATGGACGCAAATTGTGTGTTAATTCGTCAATGTGAGGGAGCGAGGGATGCAGTAAAGGATGAATAATGCATCGGAAAAGAGATACTCGGAACCCCAAAGAAAATCCTATCGTTTCCGTAGAAACGTATCTCGATATAGAAGGACAATGCAGGGAATCTGGAGTATATCATATGGACGCAAATTGTGTGTTAATTCGTCAATGTGAGGGAGCGAGGGATGCAGTAAAGGAGGAATAGATGCAGTAAAGGAGGAATAATGCATCGGAAAAGAGATACTCGACTCCCAAAAGAAAATCCTATCGTTTCCGTAGAAACGTATTTCGTTTTAGTAAGATAATGCAGGGCACCCAGAGTATTTCATATGGACGCAAATTGTGAGTTAATTCGGCAATGTGAGGGAGCGAGGGATGCAGTAAAGGAGGAATAATGCATCGGAAAAGAGATGCTCGACTCCCAAAAGAAAATCCTATCGTTTCCGTAGAAACGTATCTCGATTTAGATGGACAATGCAGGGAATCCTGAGTATTTCATATGGACGCAAATTCTGTGTTAATTCGTCAATGTTAGGGAGCGAGGGATGCAGTAAAGGAGGAATAATGCATCGGAAAAGAGATACTCGGAACCCCAAAGAAAATCCTATCGTTTCCGTAGAAACGTATCTCGATTTAGAAGGACAATGCAGGGAATCCAGAGTATTTCATATGGACGCAAATTGTGTGTTAATTCGTCAATGTGAGGGAGCGAGGGATGCAGTAAAGGGGAAATAATGCATCGGAAAAGAGATACTCGGAACCCCAAAGAAAATCCTATTGTTTCCGTAGAAACGAATCTCGATTTAGAAGGAGAATGCAGGGGATCCAGAGTATTTCATATGGACGCAAATTGTGTGTTAATTCGTCAATGTGAGGGAGCGAGGGATGCAGTAATGGATGAATAATGCATCGGAAAAGAGATACTCGGAACCCCAACGAAAATCCTATCGTTTCCGTAGAAACGTATCTCGATTTAGAAGGACAATGCATGGAATCCAGAGTATTTTATATGGACGCAAATTGTGTGTTAATTCGTCAATGTGAGGGAGCGAGGGATGCAGGAAAGGATGAATAATGCATCGGAAAAGAGATACTCGGAACCCCAAAGAAAATCCTATCGTTTCCGTAGAAACGTATCTCGATTTAGCAGGACAATGCAGGGAATCCAGAGTATTTCATATGGACGCAAATTGTGTGTTAATTCGTCAATGTGAGGGAGCGAGAAATGCAGTAAAGGAGGAATAATGCATTGGAAAAGACATACTCGGAACCCCAAAGAAAATCGTATCGTTTCCGAAGAAACGTATCTCGATTTAGAAGGACAATGCAGAGAATCCAGAGTATATCATATGGACGCAAATTGTGTGTTAATTCGTCAATGTGAGGGAGCGAGGGATGCAGTAAAGGAGGAATAATGCATCGAAAAAGAGATACTTGACTCCCAAAAGAAAATCCTATCGTTTCCGTAGAAACGTATCTCGATTTAGAAGGAGAATGCAGGGGATCCAGAGTATTTCATATGGACGCAAATTGTGTGTTAATTCGTCAATGTGAGAGAGCGAGGGATGCAGTAATGGATGAATAATGCATCGGAAAAGAGATACTCGGAACCCCAACGAAAATCCTATCGTTTCCGTAGAAACGTATCTCGATATAGAAGGACAATGCAGGGAATCCGGAGTAAATCATATGGACGCGAATTGTGTGTTAATTCGTCAATGTGAGGGAGCGAGGGATGCAGTAAAGGAGGAATAGATGCAGTAAAGGCGGAATAATGCATCGGAAAAGAGATACTCGACTCCCAAAAGAAAATCCTATCGTTTCCGTAGAAACGTATCTCGTTTTAGAAAGATAATGCAGGGAACCCAGAGTATTTCATATGGACGCAAATTGTGTGTTAATTCGACAATGTGAGGGAGCGAGGGATGCAGTAAAGGAGGAATAATGCATCGGAAAAGAGATACTCGACTCCCAAAAGAAAATCCTATCGTTTCCGTAGAAACTTATCTCGTTTTAGAAAGATAATGCAGGGAACCTAGAGTATTTCATATGGACGCAAATTGTGTGTTAATTCGGCAATGTGAGGGAGCGAGGGATGCAGTAAAGGAGGAATAATGCATCGGAAAAGAGATACTCGGAACCCCAAAGAAAATCCTATCGTTTCCGTAGAAACGTATCTTGATTTGGAAGGACATTGCAGGGAATCCAGAGTATTTCATATGGACGCAAATTGTGTGTTAATTCGTCAATGTGAGGGAGCGAGGGATGCAGTAAAGGAGGAATAATGCATCGGAAAAGAGATACTCGGAACCCCAAAGAAAATCCTATCGTTTCCGTAGAAACGTATCTCGATTTAGAAGGACAATGCAGGGAATCCAGAGTGTTTCGTATGGACGCAAATTGTGTGTTAATTCGTCAATGTGAAGGAGCGAGGGATGCAGTAAAGGAGGAATAATGCATCGGAAAAGAGACACTCGACTCCCAAAAGGAAATCCTATCGTTTCCGTAGAAACGTATCCCGTTTTAGAAAGATAATGCAGGGAACCCAGAGTAATTCATATGAACGCAAATTGTGTGTTAATTCGTCAATGTGAGGGAGCGAGGGATGCAGTAAAGGAGGAATAATGCATCGGAAAAGAGATACTCGGAACCCCAAAGAAAATCCTGTCGTTTCCGTAGAAACGTATCTCGATTTAGAAGGACAATGCAAGGAATCCAGAGTATTTCATATGGACGCAAATTGTGTGTTAATTCGTCAATGTGAGGGAGCGAGGGATGCAGTAAAGGAGGAATAATGCATCGGAAAAGAGATACTCGGAACCCCAAAGAAAATCCTATCGATTCCGTGGAAACGTATCTCGATTTAGAAGGACAATGCAGGGAATCCAGAGTATTTCATATGGACGCAAATTGTGTGTTAATTCGTCAATGTGAGGGAGCGAGGGATGCAGTAAAGGAGGAATAATGCATTGGAAAAGAGATACTCGGAACCCCCAAAGATAATCCAATCGTTTCCGTAGAAACGTATCTCGATTTAGAAGGACAATGCGGGGAATCCAGAGTATTTCATATGGACGCAAATTGTGTGTTAATTCGTCAATGTGAGGGAGCGAGGGATGCAGTAAAGGAGGAATAATGCATCGGAAAAGAGACACGCGGAACCCCAAAGAAAATCCTATCGTTTCCGTAGAAACGTATCTCGATTTAGAAGGACAATGCAGGGAATCCAGAGTATTTCATATCGACGCAAATTGTGTGTTAATTCGTCAATGTGAGGGAGCGAGGGATGCAGTAAAGGAGGAATAATGCATCGGAAAAGAGATACTCGGAACCCCAAAGAAAATCCTATCGTTTCCGTAGAAACGTATCTTGATTTAGAAGGACATTGCAGGGAATCCAGAGTATTTCATATGGACGCAATTTCTGTGTTAATTCGGTAATGTGAGGGAGCGAGGGATGCAGTAAAGGAGGAATAATGCATCGGAAAAGAGATATACGGAACCCCAAAGAAAATCCTATCGTTTCCGTAGAAACGAATCCCGATTTAGAAGGACAATGCAAAGAATCCACAGTATTTCATATGGACGCAAATTGTGTGTTAATTCGTCAATGTGAGGGAACGAGAGATGCAGTAAAGGGGGAATAATGCATCGGAAAAGAGTTACTCGGAACACCAAAGAAAATCCTATCGTTTCCGTAGAAACGTATCTCGATTTAGAAGGACAATGCAGGCAATCCAGAGTATTTCATATGGACGCAAATTGTGTGTTAAATCGTCAATGTGAGTTAGCGAGGGATGCAGTAAAGGAGGAATAATGCATCGGAAAAGAGATACTCGGAACCCCAAACAAAATCCTGTCGTTTCCGTAGAAACGTATCTCGATTTAGAAGGACAATGCAGGGAATCCAGAGTATTTCATATGGACGCAAATTGTGTGTTAATTCGGCAATGTGAGGGAGCGAGGGATGCAGTAAAGTAGGAATAATGCATCGGAAAAGAGATACTCGACTCCCAAAAGAAAATCCTATCGTTTCCGTAGAAACGTATCTCGATTTAGAAGGAGAATGTAGGGGATCCAGAGTATTTCATATGGACGCAAATTGTGTGTTAATTCGTCAATGTGAGGGAGCGAGGGATGCAGTAATGGATGAATAATGCATCGGAAAAGAGATACTCGGAACCCCAACGAAAATCCTATCGTTTCCGTAGAAACGTATCTCGATTTAGAAGGACAGTGCATGGAATCCAGAGTATTTTATATGACGCAAATTGTGTGTTAATTCGTCAATGTGAGGGAGCGAGGGATGCAGTAAAGGATGAATAATGCATCGGAAAAGAGATACTCGGAACCCCAAAGAAAATCCTATCGTTTCCGTAGAAACGTATCTCGATATAGAAGGACAATGCAGGGAATCTGGAGTATATCATATGGACGCAAATTGTGTGTTAATTCGTCAATGTGAGGGAGCGAGGGATGCAGTAAAGGAGGAATAGATGCAGTAAAGGAGGAATAATGCATCGGAAAAGAGATACTCGACTCCCAAAAGAAAATCCTATCGTTTCCGTAGAAACGTATTTCGTTTTAGTAAGATAATGCAGGGCACCCAGAGTATTTCATATGGACGCAAATTGTGAGTTAATTCGGCAATGTGAGGGAGCGAGGGATGCAGTAAAGGAGGAATAATGCATCGGAAAAGAGATGCTCGACTCCCAAAAGAAAATCCTATCGTTTCCGTAGAAACGTATCTCGATTTAGATGGACAATGCAGGGAATCCTGAGTATTTCATATGGACGCAAATTCTGTGTTAATTCGTCAATGTTAGGGAGCGAGGGATGCAGTAAAGGAGGATAATGCATCGGAAAAGAGATACTCGGAACCCCAAAGAAAATCCTATCGTTTCCGTAGAAACGTATCTCGATTTAGAAGGACAATGCAGGGAATCCAGAGTATTTCATATGGACGCAAATTGTGTGTTAATTCGTCAATGTGAGGGAGCGAGGGATGCAGTAAAGGGGAAATAATGCATCGGAAAAGAGATACTCGGAACCCCAAAGAAAATCCTATCGTTTCCGTAGAAACGAATCTCGATTTAGAAAGAGAATGCAGGGGATCCAGAGTATTTCATATGGACGCAAATTGTGTGTTAATTCGTCAATGTGAGGGAGCGAGGGATGCAGTAATGGATGAATAATGCATCGGAAAAGAGATACTCGGAACCCCAACGAAAATCCTATCGTTTCCGTAGAAACGTATCTCGATTTAGAAGGACAATGCATGGAATCTAGAGTATTTTATATGGACGCAAATTGTGTGTTAATTCGTCAATGTGAGGGAGCGAGGGATGCAGGAAAGGATGAATAATGCATCGGAAAAGAGATACTCGGAACCCCAAAGAAAATCCTATCATTTCCGTAGAAACGTATCTCGATTTAGCAGGACAATGCAGGGAATCCAGAGTATTTCATATGGACGCAAATTGTGTGTTAATTCGTCAATGTGAGGGAGCGAGAAATGCAGTAAAGGAGGAATAATGCATTGGAAAAGAGATACTCGGAACCCCAAAGAAAATCGTATCGTTTCCGAAGAAACGTATCTCGATTTAGAAGGACAATGCAGAGAATCCAGAGTATATCATATGGACGCAAATTGTGTGTTAATTCGTCAATGTGAGGGAGCGAGGGATGCAGTAAAGGAGGAATAATGCATCGGAAAAGAGATACTCGACTCCCGAAAGAAAATCCTATCGTTTCCGTAGAAACGTATCTCGATTTAGAAGGAGAATGCAGGGGATCCAGAGTATTTCATATGGACGCAAATTGTGTGTTAATTCGTCAATGTGAGAGAGCGAGGGATGCAGTAATGGATGAATAATGCATCGGAAAAGAGATACTCGGAACCCCAACGAAAATCCTATCGTTTCCGTAGAAACGTATCTCGATATAGAAGGACAATGCAGGGAATCCGGAGTAAATCATATGGACGCGAATTGTGTGTTAATTCGTCAATGTGAGGGAGCGAGGGATGCAGTAAAGGAGGAATAGATGCAGTAAAGGCGGAATAATGCATCGGAAATGAGATACTCGACTCCCAAAAGAAAATCCTATCGTTTCCGTAGAAACGTATCTCGTTTTAGAAAGATAATGCAGGGAACCCAGAGTATTTCATATGGACGCAAATTGTGTGTTAATTCGGCAATGTGAGGGAGCGAGGGATGCAGTAAAGGAGGAATAATGCATCGGAAAAGAGATACTCGACTCCCAAAAGAAAATCCTATCGTTTCCGTAGAAACTGATCTCGTTTTAGAAAGATAATGCAGGGAACCTAGAGTATTTCATATGGACGCAAATTGTGTGTTAATTCGGCAATGTGAGGGAGCGAGGGATGCAGTAAAGGAGGAATAATGCATCGGAAAAGAGATACTCGGAACCCCAAAGAAAATCCTATCGTTTCCGTAGAAACGTATCTTGATTTAGAAGGACATTGCAGGGAATCCAGAGTATTTCATATGGACGCAAATTGTGTGTTAATTCGTCAATGTGAGGGAGCGAGGGATGCAGTAAAGGAGGAATAATGCATCGGAAAAGAGATACTCGGAACCCCAAAGAAAATCCTATCGTTTCCGTAGAAACGTATCTCGATTTAGAAGGACAATGCAGGGAATCCAGAGTGTTTCGTATGGACGCAAATTGTGTGTTAATTCGTCAATGTGAAGGAGCGAGGGATGCAGTAAAGGAGGAATAATGCATCGGAAAAGAGACACTCGACTCCCAAAAGGAAATCCTATCGTTTCCGTAGAAACGTATCCCGTTTTAGAAAGATAATGCAGGGAACCCAGAGTAATTCATATGAACGCAAATTGTGTGTTAATTCGTCAATGTGAGGGAGCGAGGGATGCAGTAAAGGAGGAATAATGCATCGGAAAAGAGATACTCGGAACCCCAAAGAAAATCCTGTCGTTTCCGTAGAAACGTATCTCGATTTAGAAGGACAATGCAAGGAATCCAGAGTATTTCATATGGACGCAAATTGTGTGTTAATTCGTCAATGTGAGGGAGCGAGGGATGCAGTAAAGGTGGAATAATGCATCGGAAAAGAGATACTCGGAACCCCAAAGAAAATCCTATCGATTCCGTGGAAACGTATCTCGATTTAGAAGGACAATGCAGGGAATCCAGAGTATTTCATATGGACGCAAATTGTGTGTTAATTCGTCAATGTGAGGGAGCGAGGGATGCAGTAAAGGAGGAATAATGCATTGGAAAAGAGATACTCGGAACCCCCAAAGATAATCCAATCGTTTCCGTAGAAACGTATCTCGATTTAGAAGGACAATGCGGGGAATCCAGAGTATTTCATATGGACGCAAATTGTGTGTTAATTCGTCAATGTGAGGGAGCGAGGGATGCAGTAAAGGAGGAATAATGCATCGGAAAAGAGATACGCGGAACCCCAAAGAAAATCCTATCGTTTCCATAGAAACGTATCTCGATTTAGAAGGACAATGCAGGGAATCCAGAGTATTTCATATCGACGCAAATTGTGTGTTAATTCGTCAATGTGAGGGAGCGAGGGATGCAGTAAAGGAGGAATAATGCATCGGAAAAGAGATACTCGGAACCCCAAAGAAAATCCTATCGTTTCCGTAGAAACGAATCCCGATTTAGAAGGACAAAGCAGGGAATCCAGAGTATTTCATATGGAGGCAAATTGTGTGTTAATTCGTCAATGTGAGGGAGCGAGGGATGCCGTATAGGAGGAATAGATGCAGTAAAGGAGGAATAATGCATCGGAAAAGAGATACTCGACTCCCAAAAGAAAATCCTATCGTTTCCGTAAAAACGTATCTCGTTTTAGAAAGATAATGCAGGGAACCCAGAGTATTTCATATGGACGCAAATTGTGTGTTAATTCGTCAATGTGAGGGAGCGAGGGATGCAGTAAAGGAGGAATAATGCATCGGAAAAGAGATACTCGGAACCCCAAAGAAAAACCTATCGTTTCCGTGGAAACGTATCTCGATTTAGAAGGACAATGCAGGGAATCCAGAGTATTTCATATGGACGCAAATTGTGTGTTAATTCGTCAATGTGAGGGAGCGAGGGATGCAGTAAAGGAGGAATAATGCATTGGAAAAGAGATACTCGGAACCCCCAAAGAAAATCCAATCGTTTCCGTAGAAACGTATCTCGATTTAGAAGGACAATGCAGGGAATCCAGAGTATTTCATATGGACGCAAATTGTGTGTTAATTCGTCAATGTGAGGGAGCGAGGGATGCAGTAAAGGAGGAATAATGCATCGGAAAAGAGATACGCGGAACCCCAAAGAAAATCCAATCGTTTCCGTAGAAACGTATCTCGATTTAGAAGGACAATGCAGGGAATCCAGAGTATTTCATATGGACGCAAAATGTGTGTTAATTCGTCAATGTGAGGGAGCGAGGGATGCAGTAAAGGAGGAATAATGCATCGGAAAAGAGATACTCGGAACCCCAAAGAAAATCCTATCGTTTCCGTAGAAACGTATCTTGATTTAGAAAGACATTGCAGGGAATCCAGAGTATTTCATATGGACGCAAATTGTGTGTTAATTCGTCAATGTGAGGGAGCGAGGGATGCAGTAAAGGAGGAATAGATGCAGTAAAGGAGGAATAATGCATCGGAAAAGAGATACTCGACTCGCAAAAGAAAATCCTATCGTTTCTGTAGAAACGTATCTCGTTTTAGAAAGATAATGCAGGGAACCCAGAGTATTTCATATGGACGCAAATTGTGTGTTAATTCGGCAATGTGAGGGAGCGAGGGATGCAGTAAAGGAGGAATAATGCATCGGAAAAGAGATACTCGACTCCCAAAAGAAAATCCTATCGTTTCCGTAGAAACGTATCTCGTTTTAGAAAGATAATGCAGGGAACCTAGAGTATTTCGTATGGACGCAAATTGTGTGTTAATTCGGCAATGTGAGGGAGCGAGGGATGCAGTAAAGGAGGAATAGATGCAGTAAAGGAGGAATAATGCATCGGAAAAGAGATACTCGACTCCCAAAAGAAAATCCTATCGTTTCCGTAGAAACGTATCTCGTTTTAGAAAGATAATGCAGGGAACCCAGAGTATTTCATATGGACGCAAATTGTGTGTTAATTCGGCAATGTGAGGGAGCGAGGGATGCAGTAAAGGAGGAATAATGCATCGGAAAAGAGATACTCGACTCCCAAAAGAAAATCCTATCGTTTCCGTAGAAACGTATCTCGTTTTAGAAAGATAATGCAGGGAACCTAGAGTATTTCATATGGACGCAAATTGTGTGTTAATTCGGCAATGTGAGGGAGCGAGGGATGCAGTAAAGGAGGAATAATGCATCGGAAAAGAGATACTCGGAACCCCAAAGAAAATCCTGTCGTTTCCGTAGAAACATATCTCGATTTAGAAGGACAATGCAAGGAATCCAAAGTATTTCATATGGACGCAAATTGTGTGTTAATTCGTCAATGTGAGGGAGCGAGGGATGCAGTAAAGGAGGAATAGTGCATCGGAAAAGAGATACTCGGAGCCCCAAAGAAATACCTATCGTTTCCGTGGAAACGTATCTCGATTTAGAAGGACAATGCAGGGAATCCAGAGTATTTCATATGGACGCAAATTGTGTGTTAATTCGTCAATGTGAGGGAGCGAGGGATGCAGTAAAAGAGGAATAATGCATTGGAAAAGAGATACTCGGAACCCCCAAAGAAAATCCAATCGTTTCCTTAGAAACGTATCTCGATTTAGAAGGACAATGCGGGGAATCCAGAGTATTTCATATGGACGCAAATTGTGTGTTAATTCGTCAATGTGAGGGAGCGAGGGATGCAGTAAAGGAGGAATAATGCATCGGAAAAGAGATACTCTGAACCCCAAAGAAAATCCTATCGTTTCCGTAGAAACGTATCTCGATTTAGAAGGACAATGCAGGGAATCCAGAGTGTTTCGTATGGACGCAAATTGTGTGTTAATTCGTCAATGTGAGGGAGCGAGGGATGCAGTAAAGGAGGAATAATGCATCGGAAAAGAGACACTCGACTCCCAAAAGAAAATCCTATCGTTTCCGTAGAAACGTATCTCGTTTTAGAAAGATAATGCAGGGAACCCAGAGTATTTCATATGGACGCAATTTGTGTGTTAATTCGGCAATAAGAGGGAGCGAGGGATGCAGTAAAGGAGGAATAATGCATCGGAAAAGAGATACTCGCAACCCCAAAGAAAATCCTATCGTTTCCGTAGGAACGAATCCCGATTTAGAAGGACAATGCAGGGAATCCAGAGTATTTCATATGGACGCAAAATGTGTGTTAATTCGTCAATGTGAGGGAGCGAGGGATGCAGTAAAGGAGGAATAGATGCAGTAAAGGAGGAATAATGCATCGGAAAAGAGATACTCGACTCCCAAAAGAAAATCCTATCGTTTCCGTAGAAACGTATCTCGTTTTAGAAAGATAATGCAGGGAACCCAGAGTATTTCATATGGACGCAAATTGTGTGTTAATTCGGAAATGTGAGGGAGCGAGGGATGCAGTAAAGGAGGAATAATGCATCGGAAAAGAGATACTCGGAACCCCAAAGGAAATCCTGTCGTTTCCGTAGAAACGTATCTCGATTTAGAAGGACAATGCAAGGAATCCAGAGTATTTCATATGGACGCAAATTGTGTGTTAATTCGTCAATGTGAGGGAGCGAGGGATGCAGTAAAGGAGGAATAATGCATCGGAAAAGAGATACTCGGAACCCCAAAGAAAAACCTATCGTTTCCGTGGAAACGTATCTCGATTTAGAAGGACAATGCAGGGAATCCAGAGTATTTCATATGGACGCAAATTGTGTGTTAATTCGTCAATGTGAGGGAGCGAGGGATGCAGTAAAGGAGGAATAATGCATTGGAAAAGAGATACTCGGAACCCCCAAAGAAAATCCAATCGTTTCCGTAGAAACGTATCTCGATTTAGAAGGACAATGCGGGGAATCCAGAGTATTTCATATGGACGCAAATTGTGTGTTAATTCGTCAATGTGAGGGAGCGAGGGATGCAGTAAAGGAGGAATAATGCATCGGAAAAGAGATACGCGGAACCCCAAAGAAAATCCTATCGTTTCCGTAGAAACGTATCTCGATTTAGAAGGACAATGCAGGGAATTCAGAGTGTTTCGTATGGACGCAAATTGTGTGTTAATTCGTCAATGTGAGGGAGCGAGGGATGCAGTAAAGGAGGAATAATGCATCGGAAAAGAGACACTCGACTCCCAAAAGAAAATCCTATCGTTTCCGTAGAAACGTGTCTCGTTTTAGAAAGATAATGCAGGGAACCCAGAGTATTTCATATGGACGCAATTTGTGTGTTAATTCGGCAATGTGAGGGAGCGAGGGATGCAGTAAAGGAGGAATAATGCATCGGAAAAGAGATACTCGACTCCCAAAAGAAAATCCTATCGTTTCCGTAGAAACGTATCTCGAATTAGAAGGAGAATGCAGGGATCCAGAGTATTTCATATTGACGCAAATTGTGTGTTAATTCGTCAATGTGAGGGAGCGAGGGATGCAGTAATGGATGAATAATGCATCGGAAAAGAGATACTCGGAACCCCAACGAAAATCCTATCGTTTCCGTAGAAACGTATCTCGATATAGAAGGACAATGCAGGGAATCCGGAGTAAATCATATGGACGCAAATTGTGTGTTAATTCGTCAATGTGAGGGAGCGAGGGATGCAGTAAAGGAGGAATAGATGCAGTAAAGGAGGAATAATGCATCGGAAAAGAGATACTCGACTCCCAAAAGAAAATCCTATCGTTTCCGTAGAAACGTATCTCGTTTTAGAAAGATAATGCAGGGAATCCAGAGTATTTCATATGGACGCAAACTGTGTGTTAATTCGGCAATGTGAGGGAGCGAGGGATGCAGTAAAGGAGGAATAATGCATCGGAAAAGAGATACTCGACTCCCAAAAGAAAATCCTATCGTTTCCGTTGAAACGTATCTCGTTTTAGAAAGATAATGCAGGGAACCTAGAGTATTTCATATGGACGCAAATTGTGTGTTAATTCGGCAATGTGAGGGAGCGAGGGATGCAGTAAAGGAGGAATAATGCATCGGAAAAGAGATACGCGGAACCCCAAAGAAAATCCAATCGTTTCCGTAGAAACGTATCTCGATTTAGAAGGACAATGCAGGGAATCCAGAGTATTTCATATGGACGCAAAATGTGTGTTAATTCGTCAATGTGAGGGAGCGAGGGATGCAGTAAAGGAGGAATAATGCATCGGAAAAGAGATACTCGGAACCCCAAAGAAAATCCTATCGTTTCCGTAGAAACGTATCTTGATTTAGAAAGACATTGCAGGGAATCCAGAGTATTTCATATGGACGCAAATTGTGTGTTAATTCGTCAATGTGAGGGAGCGAGGGATGCAGTAAAGGAGGAATAGATGCAGTAAAGGAGGAATAATGCATCGGAAAAGAGATACTCGACTCGCAAAAGAAAATCCTATCGTTTCTGTAGAAACGTATCTCGTTTTAGAAAGATAATGCAGGGAACCCAGAGTATTTCATATGGACGCAAATTGTGTGTTAATTCGGCAATGTGAGGGAGCGAGGGATGCAGTAAAGGAGGAATAATGCATCGGAAAAGAGATACTCGACTCCCAAAAGAAAATCCTATCGTTTCCGTAGAAACGTATCTCGTTTTAGAAAGATAATGCAGGGAACCTAGAGTATTTCGTATGGACGCAAATTGTGTGTTAATTCGGCAATGTGAGGGAGCGAGGGATGCAGTAAAGGAGGAATAGATGCAGTAAAGGAGGAATAATGCATCGGAAAAGAGATACTCGACTCCCAAAAGAAAATCCTATCGTTTCCGTAGAAACGTATCTCGTTTTAGAAAGATAATGCAGGGAACCCAGAGTATTTCATATGGACGCAAATTGTGTGTTAATTCGGCAATGTGAGGGAGCGAGGGATGCAGTAAAGGAGGAATAATGCATCGGAAAAGAGATACTCGACTCCCAAAAGAAAATCCTATCGTTTCCGTAGAAACGTATCTCGTTTTAGAAAGATAATGCAGGGAACCTAGAGTATTTCATATGGACGCAAATTGTGTGTTAATTCGGCAATGTGAGGGAGCGAGGGATGCAGTAAAGGAGGAATAATGCATCGGAAAAGAGATACTCGGAACCCCAAAGAAAATCCTGTCGTTTCCGTAGAAACATATCTCGATTTAGAAGGACAATGCAAGGAATCCAAAGTATTTCATATGGACGCAAATTGTGTGTTAATTCGTCAATGTGAGGGAGCGAGGGATGCAGTAAAGGAGGAATAGTGCATCGGAAAAGAGATACTCGGAGCCCCAAAGAAATACCTATCGTTTCCGTGGAAACGTATCTCGATTTAGAAGGACAATGCAGGGAATCCAGAGTATTTCATATGGACGCAAATTGTGTGTTAATTCGTCAATGTGAGGGAGCGAGGGATGCAGTAAAAGAGGAATAATGCATTGGAAAAGAGATACTCGGAACCCCCAAAGAAAATCCAATCGTTTCCTTAGAAACGTATCTCGATTTAGAAGGACAATGCGGGGAATCCAGAGTATTTCATATGGACGCAAATTGTGTGTTAATTCGTCAATGTGAGGGAGCGAGGGATGCAGTAAAGGAGGAATAATGCATCGGAAAAGAGATACTCTGAACCCCAAAGAAAATCCTATCGTTTCCGTAGAAACGTATCTCGATTTAGAAGGACAATGCAGGGAATCCAGAGTGTTTCGTATGGACGCAAATTGTGTGTTAATTCGTCAATGTGAGGGAGCGAGGGATGCAGTAAAGGAGGAATAATGCATCGGAAAAGAGACACTCGACTCCCAAAAGAAAATCCTATCGTTTCCGTAGAAACGTATCTCGTTTTAGAAAGATAATGCAGGGAACCCAGAGTATTTCATATGGACGCAATTTGTGTGTTAATTCGGCAATAAGAGGGAGCGAGGGATGCAGTAAAGGAGGAATAATGCATCGGAAAAGAGATACTCGCAACCCCAAAGAAAATCCTATCGTTTCCGTAGGAACGAATCCCGATTTAGAAGGACAATGCAGGGAATCCAGAGTATTTCATATGGACGCAAAATGTGTGTTAATTCGTCAATGTGAGGGAGCGAGGGATGCAGTAAAGGAGGAATAGATGCAGTAAAGGAGGAATAATGCATCGGAAAAGAGATACTCGACTCCCAAAAGAAAATCCTATCGTTTCCGTAGAAACGTATCTCGTTTTAGAAAGATAATGCAGGGAACCCAGAGTATTTCATATGGACGCAAATTGTGTGTTAATTCGGAAATGTGAGGGAGCGAGGGATGCAGTAAAGGAGGAATAATGCATCGGAAAAGAGATACTCGGAACCCCAAAGGAAATCCTGTCGTTTCCGTAGAAACGTATCTCGATTTAGAAGGACAATGCAAGGAATCCAGAGTATTTCATATGGACGCAAATTGTGTGTTAATTCGTCAATGTGAGGGAGCGAGGGATGCAGTAAAGGAGGAATAATGCATCGGAAAAGAGATACTCGGAACCCCAAAGAAAAACCTATCGTTTCCGTGGAAACGTATCTCGATTTAGAAGGACAATGCAGGGAATCCAGAGTATTTCATATGGACGCAAATTGTGTGTTAATTCGTCAATGTGAGGGAGCGAGGGATGCAGTAAAGGAGGAATAATGCATTGGAAAAGAGATACTCGGAACCCCCAAAGAAAATCCAATCGTTTCCGTAGAAACGTATCTCGATTTAGAAGGACAATGCGGGGAATCCAGAGTATTTCATATGGACGCAAATTGTGTGTTAATTCGTCAATGTGAGGGAGCGAGGGATGCAGTAAAGGAGGAATAATGCATCGGAAAAGAGATACGCGGAACCCCAAAGAAAATCCTATCGTTTCCGTAGAAACGTATCTCGATTTAGAAGGACAATGCAGGGAATTCAGAGTGTTTCGTATGGACGCAAATTGTGTGTTAATTCGTCAATGTGAGGGAGCGAGGGATGCAGTAAAGGAGGAATAATGCATCGGAAAAGAGACACTCGACTCCCAAAAGAAAATCCTATCGTTTCCGTAGAAACGTGTCTCGTTTTAGAAAGATAATGCAGGGAACCCAGAGTATTTCATATGGACGCAATTTGTGTGTTAATTCGGCAATGTGAGGGAGCGAGGGATGCAGTAAAGGAGGAATAATGCATCGGAAAAGAGATACTCGACTCCCAAAAGAAAATCCTATCGTTTCCGTAGAAACGTATCTCGAATTAGAAGGAGAATGCAGGGATCCAGAGTATTTCATATTGACGCAAATTGTGTGTTAATTCGTCAATGTGAGGGAGCGAGGGATGCAGTAATGGATGAATAATGCATCGGAAAAGAGATACTCGGAACCCCAACGAAAATCCTATCGTTTCCGTAGAAACGTATCTCGATATAGAAGGACAATGCAGGGAATCCGGAGTAAATCATATGGACGCAAATTGTGTGTTAATTCGTCAATGTGAGGGAGCGAGGGATGCAGTAAAGGAGGAATAGATGCAGTAAAGGAGGAATAATGCATCGGAAAAGAGATACTCGACTCCCAAAAGAAAATCCTATCGTTTCCGTAGAAACGTATCTCGTTTTAGAAAGATAATGCAGGGAATCCAGAGTATTTCATATGGACGCAAACTGTGTGTTAATTCGGCAATGTGAGGGAGCGAGGGATGCAGTAAAGGAGGAATAATGCATCGGAAAAGAGATACTCGACTCCCAAAAGAAAATCCTATCGTTTCCGTTGAAACGTATCTCGTTTTAGAAAGATAATGCAGGGAACCTAGAGTATTTCATATGGACGCAAATTGTGTGTTAATTCGGCAATGTGAGGGAGCGAGGGATGCAGTAAAGGAGGAATAATGCATCGGAAAAGAGATACTCGGAACCCCAAAGAAAATCCAATCGTTTCCGTAGAAACGTATCTAGAATTAGAACGACAATGCAGGGATCCAGAGTATTTCATATGGACGCAAATTGTGTGTTAATTCGTCAATGTGAGTTAGCGAGGGATGCAGTAAAGGAGGAATAACGCATCGGAAAAGAGATACTAGGAACCCCAAAGAAAATCTCGTCGTTTCCGTAGAAACGTATCTCGATTTAGAAGGACAATGCAGGGAATCCAGAGTATTTCATATGGACGCAAATTGTGTGTTAATTCGTCAATGTGAGGGTGCGAGGGATGCAGTAAAGGGGGAATAATGCATCGGAAAAGAGTTACTCGGAACCCTAAAGAAAATGCTATCGTTTCCGTAGAAACGTATCTCGATTTAGAAGGACAATGCTGGGGATCCAAAGTATTTCATATGGTCGCAAATTGTGTGTTAATTCGTCAATGTGAGGGAGCGAGGGTTGCAGTAAAGGATGAATAATGCATCGGAAAAGAGATACTCGGAACCCCAAAGAAAATCCTATCGTTTACGTAGAAACGTATCTCGATATAGAAGGACAATGCAGGGAATCCGGAGTATATCATATGGACGCATATTGTGTGTTAATTCGTCAATGTGATCGAGCGAGGGATGCAGTAAAGGAGGAATAGATGCAGTAAAGGAGGAATAATGCATCGGAAAATAGATACTCGACTCCCAAAAGAAAATCCTATCGTTTCCGTAGAAACGTATCTCGTTTTAGAAAGATAATGCAGGGAACCCAGAGTATTTCATATGGACGCAAATTGTGTGTTAATTCGGCAATGTGAGGGAGCGAGGGATGCAGTAAAGGAGGAATAATGCATCGGAAAAGAGATACTCGACTCCCAAAAGAAAATCCTATCGTTTCCATAGAAACGTATCTCGTTTTAGAAAGATAATGCAGGGAACCTAGAGTATTTCATATGGACGCAAATTGTGTGTTAATTCGGCAATGTGAGGGAGCGAGGGATGCAGTAAAGGAGGAATAATGCATCGGAAAAGAGATACTCGGAACCCCAAAGAAAATCCTGTCGTTTCCGGTGAAACGTATCTCGATTTAGAAGGACAATGCAAGGAATCCAGAGTATTTCATATGGACGCAAATTGTGTGTTAATTCGTCAATGTGAGGGAGCGAGGGATGCAGTAAAGGAGGAATAATGCATCGGAAAAGAGATACTCGGGACCCCAAAAAAAAACCTATCGTTTCCGTGGAAACGTATCCCGATTTAGAAGGACAATGCAGGGAATCCAGAGTATTTCATATGGACGCAAATTGTGTGTTAATTCGTCAATGTGAGGGAGCGAGGGATGCAGTAAAGGAGGAATAATGCATTGGAAAAGAGATACTCGGAACCCCCAAAGAATATCCAATCGTTTCCGTAGAAACGTATCTCGATTTAGAAGGACAATGCGGGGAATCCAGAGTATTTCATATGGACGCAAATTGTGTGTTAATTCGTCAATGTGAGGGAGCGAGTGATGCAGTAAAGGAGGAATAATGCATCGGAAAAGAGATACGCGGAACCCCAAAGAAAAACCTATCGTTTCCGTAGAAACGTATCTCGATTTAGAAGGACAATGCAGGGAATCCAGAGTATTTCATATCGACGCAAACTGTGTGTTAATTCGTCAATGTGAGGGAGCGAGGGATGCAGTAAAGGAGGAATAATGCATCGGAAAAGAGATACTCGGAACCCCAAAGAAAATCCTATCGTTTCCGTAGAAACGTATCTTGATTTAGAATGACATTGCAGGGAATCCAGAGTATTTCATATGGACGCAAATTGTGTGTTAATTCGTCAATGTGAGGGAGCGAGGGATGCAGTAAAGGAGGAATAATGCATCGGAAAAGAGATACTCGGAACCCCAAAGAAAATCCTATCGTTTCCGTAGAAACGTATCTCGATTTAGAAGGACAATGCAGGGAATCCAGAGTGTTTCGTATGGACGCAAATTGTGTGTTAATTCGTCAATGTGAGGGAGCGAGGGATGCAGTGAAGGAGGAATAATGCATCGGAAAAGAGACACTCGACTCCCAAAAGAAAATCCTATCGTTTCCGTAGAAACGTATCTCGTTTTAGAAAGATAATGCAGGGAACCCAGAGTATTTCATATGGACGCAATTTGTGTGTTAATTCGGCAATGTGAGGGAGCGAGGGATGCAGTAAAGGAGGAATAATGCATCGGAAAAGAGATACTCGCAACCCCAAAGAAAATCCTCTCGTTTCCGTAGAAACGAATCCCGATTTAGAAGGACAATGCAGGGAATCCAGAGTATTTCATATGGACGCAAATTGTGTGTTAATTCGTCAATGTGAGGGAGCGAGGGATGCAGTAAAGGAGGAATAATGCATCGGAAAAGAGATACTCGGAACCCCAAAGAAAATCCTATCGTTTCCGTAGAAACGTATCTTGATTTAGAAGGACATTGCAGGGAATCCAGAGTATTTCATATGGACGCAAATTGTGTGTTAATTCGTCAATGTGAGGGAGCGAGGGATGCAGTAAAGGAGGAATAATGCATCGGAAAAGAGATACTCGGAACCCCAAAGAAAATCCTATCGTTTCCGTAGAAACGTATCTCGATTTAGAAGGACAATGCAGGGAATCCAGAGTGTTTCGTATGGACGCAAATTGTGTGTTAATTCGTCAATGTGAGGGAGCGAGGGATGCAGTAAAGGAGGAATAATGCATCGGAAAAGAGACACTCGACTCCCAAAAGAAAATCCTATCGTTTCCGTAGAAACGTATCTCGTTTTAGAAAGATAATGCAGGGAACCCAGAGTATTTCATATGGACGCAATTTGTGTGTTAATTCGGCAATGTGAGGGAGCGAGGGATGCAGTAAAGGAGGAATAATGCATCGGAAAAGAGATACTCGCAACCCCAAAGAAAATCCTATCGTTTCCGTAGAAACGAATCCCGATTTAGAAGGACAATGCAGGGAATCCAGAGTATTTCATATGGACGCAAATTGTGTGTTAATTCGTCAATGTGAGGGAGCGAGGGATGCAGTAAAGGAGGAATAGATGCAGTAAAGGAGGAATAATGCATCGGAAAAGAGATACTCGACTCCCAAAAGAAAATCCTATCGTTTCCGTAGAAACGTATCTCGTTTTAGAAAGATAATGCAGGGAACCCAGAGTATTTCATATGGACGCAAATTGTGTGTTAATTCGGCAATGTGAGGGAGCGAGGGATGCAGTAAAGGAGGAATAATGCATCGGAAAAGAGATACTCGGAACCCCAAAGAAAATCCTGTCGTTTCCGTAGAAACGTATCTCGATTTAGAAGGACAATGCAAGGAATCCAGGTTATTTCATATGGACGCAAATTGTGTGTTAATTCGTCAATGTGAGGGAGCGAGGGATGCAGTAAAGGAGGAATAATGCATCGGAAAAGAGATACTCGGAACCCCAAAGAAAAACCTATCGTTTCCGTGGAAACGTATCGCGATTTAGAATGACAATGCAGGGAATCCAGAGTATTTCATATGGACGCAAATTGTGTGTTATTTCGTCAATGTGAGGGAGCGAGGGATGCAGTAAAGGAGGAATAATGCATTGGAAAAGAGATACTCGGAACCCCCAAAGAAAATCCAATCGTTTCCGTAGAAACGTATCTCGATTTAGAAGGACAATGCGGGGAATCCAGAGTATTTCATATGGACGCAAATTGTGTGTTAATTCGTCAATGTGAGGGAGCGAGGGATGCAGTAAAGGAGGAATAATGCATCGGAAAAGAGATACGCGGAACCCCAAAGAAAATCCTATCGTTTCCGTAGAAACGTATCTCGATTTAGAAGGACAATGCAGGGAATCCAGAGTATTTCATATGGACGCAAATTGTGTGTTAATTCGTCAATGTGAGGGAGCGAGGGATGCAGTAAAGGAGGAATAATGCATCGGAAAAGAGATACTCGGAACCCCATAGAAAATCCTATCGTTTCCGTAGAAACGTATCTTGATTTAGAAGGACATTGCAGGGAATCCAGAGTATTTCATATGGACGCAAATTGTGTGTTAATTCGTCAATGTGAGGGAGCGAGGGATACAGTAAAGGAGGAATAATGCATCGGAAAAGAGATACTCGGAACCCCAAAGAAAATGCTATCGTTTCCGTAGAAACGTATCTCGATTTAGAAGGACAATGCAGGGAATCCAGAGTATTTCGTATGGACGCAAATTGTGTGTTAATTCGTCAATGTGAGGGAGCGAGGGATGCAGTAAAGGAGGAATAATGCATCGGAAAAGAGACACTCGACTTCCAAAAGAAAATCCTATCGTTTCCGTAGAAACGTATCTCGTTTTAGAAAGATAATGCAGGGAACCCAGAGTATTTCATATGGACGCAATTTGTGTGTTAATTCGGCAATGTGAGGGAGCGAGGGATGCAGTAAAGGAGGAATAATGCATCGGAAAAGAGATACTCGACTCCCAAAAGAAAATCCTTTCGTTTCCGTAGAAACGTATCTCGTTTTAGAAAGATAAGGCAGGGAACCTAGAGTATTTCATATGGACGCAAATTGTGTGTTAATTCGGCAATGTGAGGGAGCGAGGGATGCAGTAAAGGAGGAATGTTGTTGTTGTGGTCTTCAGTCCTGAGACTGGTTTGTTGCAGCTCTCCATGCTACTCTATCCTGTGCAAGCTTCTTCATCTCCCAGTACCTACTGCAACCTACATCCTTCTGAATCTGCTTAGTGTATTGATCTCTTGGTCTCCCTCTACGATTTTTACCCTCCACGCTGCCCTCCAATGCTAAATTTGTGATCCCTTGATGCCTCAAAACATGTCCTACCAACCGATCCCTTCTTCTAGTCAAGTTGTGCCACAAACTTCTCTTCTCTCCAATCCTATTCAATACCTCCTCATTAGTTACGTGATCTACCCACCTTATCTTCAGCATTCTTCTGTAGCACCACATTTCGAAAGCTTCTATTCTCTTCTTGTCCAAAGTAGTTATCGTCCATGTCTCACTTCCATACATGGCTACACTCCATACAAATACTTTCAGAAACGACTTCCTGACACCTAAATCTATACTCGATGTTAACAAATTTCTCTTCTTGAGAAACGCTTTCCTTGCCATTGCCAGTCTACATTTTATATCCTCTCTACTTCGACCATCATCGGTTATTTTACTCCCTAAATAGCAAAACTCCTTTACTACTTTAAGTGTCTCATTTCCTAATCTAATACCCTCAACATCACCCGACTTAATTCGGCTACATTCCATTATCCTCGTTTTGCTTTTGTTGAAGTTCATCTTATATCCTCCTGTCAAGACACTGTCCATTCCGTTCAACTGCTCTTCCAAGTCCTTTGCTGTCTCTGACAGAATTACAATGTCATCGGCGAACCTCAAAGTTTTTACTTCTTCTCCATGCATTTTAATACCTACTCCGAATTTTTCTTTTGTTTCCTTTACTGCTTGCTCAATATACAGATTGAATAACATCGGGGAGAGGCTACAACCCTGTCTCACTCCTTTCCCAACCACTGCTTCCCTTTCATGCCCCTCGACTCTTATAACTGCCATCTGGTTTCTGTACAAATTGTAAATAGCCTTTCGCTCCCTGTATTTTACCCCTGCCACCTTCAGAATTTGAAAGAGAGTATTCCAGTCAACATTGTCAAAAGCTTTCTCTAAGTCTACAAATGCTAGAAACGTAGGTTTGCCTTTTCTTAATCTTTCTTCCAAGATAAGTCGTAAGGTCAGTATTGCCTCACGTGTTCCAACATTCCTACGGAATCCAAACTGATCTTCCCCGAGGTCAGCTTCTACCAGTTTTTCCATTCGTCTGTAAAGAATTCGCGTTAGTATTTTGCAGCTGTGACTTATTAAACTGATAGTTCGGTAATTTTCACATCTGTCAACACCTGCTTTCTTTGGGATTGGAATTATTATATTCTTCTTGAAGTCTGAGGGTATTTCGCCTGTCTCATACATTGTGCTCACCAGATGGTAGAGTTCTGTCATGACTGGCTCTCCCGAGGCCATCAGTAGTTCTAGTGGAATGGTGTCTACTCCCGGGGCCTTGTTTCGACTCAGGTCTTTCAGGAGGAGGAATAATGCATCGGAAAAGAGATACTCGGAACCCCAAAGAAAATCCTGTCGTTTCCGTAGAAACGTATCTCGATTTAGAAGAACAATGCAAGGAATCCAGAGTATTTCATATGGACGCAAATTGTGTGTTAATTCGTCAATGTGAGGGAGCGAGGGATGCAGTAAAGGAGGAATAATGCATCGGAAAAGAGATACTCGGAACCCCAAAGAAAAACCTATCGTTTCCGTGGAAACGTATCTCGATTTAGAAGGACAATGCAGGGAATCCAGAGTATTTCATATGGACGCAAATTGTGTGTTAATTCGGCAATGTGAGGGAGCGAGGGATGCAGTAAAGGAGGAATAATGCATTCTAAAAGAGATACTCGGAACCCAGAAAGAAAATCCAATCGTTTCCGTAGAAACGTATCTCGATTTAGAAGGACAATGCGGGGAATCCAGAGTATTTCATATGGACGCAAATTGTGTGTTAATTCGTCAATGTGAGGGAGCGAGGGATGCAGTAAAGGAGGAATAATGCATCGGAAAAGAGATACGCGGAACCCCAAAGAAAATCCTATCGTTTCCGTAGAAACGTATCTCGATTTAGAAGGACAATGCAGGTAATCCAGAGTATTTCATATGGACGCAAATTGTGTGTTAATTCGTCAATGTGAGGGAGCGAGGGATGCAGTAAAGGAGGAATATTGCATCGGAAAAGAGATACTCGGAACCCCAAAGAAAATCCTATCGTTTCCGTAGAAACGTATCTTGATTTAGAAAGACATTGCAGGGAATCCAGAGTATTTCATATGGACGCAAATTGTGTGTTAATTCGTCAATGTGAGGGAGCGAGGGATGCAGTAAAGGAGGAATAATGCATCGGAAAAGAGATACTCGGAAGCCCAAAGAAAATCCTATCGTTTCCGTAGAAACGTATCTCGATTTAGAAGGACAATGCAGGGAATCCAGAGTATTTCGTATGGACGCAAATTGTGTGTTAATTCGTCAATGTGAGGGAGCGAGGGATGCAGTAAAGGAGGAATAATGCATCGGAAAAGAGACACTCGACTCCCAAAAGAAAATCCTATCGTTTCCATAGAAACGTATCTCGTTTTAGAAAGATAATGCAGGGAACCCAGAGTATTTCATATGGACGCAATTTGTGTGTTAATTCGGCAATGTGAGGGAGCGAGGGATGCAGTAAAGGAGGAATAATGCATCGGAAAAGAGATACTCGCAACCCCAAAGAAAATCCTATCGTTTCCGTAGAAACGAATCCCGATTTAGAAGGACAATGCAGGGAATCCAGAGTATTTCATATGGACGCAAATTGTGTGTTAATTCGTCAATGTGAGGGAGCGAGGGATGCAGTAAAGGAGGAATAGATGCAGTAAAGGAGGAATAATGCATCGGAAAAGAGATACTCGACTCCCAAAAGAAAATCCTATCGTTTCCGTAGAAACGTATCTCGTTTTAGAAAGATAATGAAGGGAACCCAGAGTATTACATATGGACGCAAATGGTGTGTTAATTCGGAAATGTGAGGGAGCGAGGGATGCAGTAAAGGAGGAATAATGCATCGGAAAAGAGATACTCGACTCCCAAAAGAAAATCCTATCGTTTCCATAGAAACGTATCTCGTTTTAGAAAGATAATGCAGGGAACCTAGAGTATTTCATATGGACGCAAATTGTGTGTTAATTCGGCAATGTGAGGGAGCGAGGGATGCAGTAAAGGAGGAATAATGCATCGGAAAAGAGATACTCGGAACCCCAAAGAAAATCCTGTCGTTTCCGTAGAAACGTATCTCGATTTAGAAGGACAATGCAAGGAATCCAGAGTATTTCATACGGACGCAAATTGTGTGTTAATTCGTCAATGTGAGGGAGCGAGGGATGCAGTAAAGGAGGAATAATGCATCGGAAAAGAGATACTCGGAACCCCAAAGAAAAACCTATCGTTTCCATGGAAACGTATCTTGATTTAGAAGGACAATGCAGGGAATGCAGAGTATTTCATATGGACGCAAATTGTGTGTTAATTCGTCAATGTCAGGGAGCGAGGGATGCAGTAAAGGAGTAATAATGCATTGGAAAAGAGATACTCGGAACCCCCAAAGAAAATCCAAACGTTTCCGTAGAAACGTATCTCGATTTAGAAGGACAATGCGGGGAATCCAGAGTATTTCATATGGACGCAAATTGTGTGTTAATTCGTCAATGTGAGGGAGCGAGGGATGCAGTAAAGGAGGAATAATGCATCGGAAAAGAGATACGCGGAACCCCAAAGAAAATCCTATCGTTTCCGTAGAAACGTATCTCGATTTAGAAGGACAATGCAGGGAATCCAGAGTATTTCATATGGACGCAAATTGTGTGTTAATTCGTCAATGTGAGAGAGCGAGGGATGCAGTAAAGGGGGAATAATGCATCGGAAAAGAGATACTCGGAACCCCAAAGAAAATCCTATCGTTTCCGTAGAAACGTATCTTGATTTAGAAGGACATTGCAGGGAATCCAGAGTATTTCATATGGACGCAAATTGTGTTTTAATTCGTCAATGTGAGGGAGCGAGGGATGCAGTAAAGGAGGAATAATGCATCGGAAAAGAGATACTCGGAACCCCAAAGAAAATCCTATCGTTTCCGTAGAAACGTATCTCGATTTAGAAGGACAATGCAGGGAATCCAGAGTATTTCGTATGGACGCAAATTGTGTGTTAATTCGTCAATGTGAGGGAGCGAGGGATGCAGTAAAGGAGGAATGATGCATCGGAAAAGAGACACTAGACTCCCAAAAGAAAATCCTATCGTTTCCGTAGAAACGTATCTCGTTTTAGAAGGATAATACAGGGAACCCAGAGTATTTCATATGGACGCAATTTGTGTGTTAATTCGGCAATGTGAGGGAGCGAGGGATGCAGTAAAGGAGGAATAATGCATTGGAAAAGAGATACTCGCAACCCCAAAGAAAATCCTATCGTTTCCGTAGAAACGAATCCCGATTTAGGACAATGCAGGGAATCCAGAGTATTTCATATGGACGCAAATTGTGTGTTAATTCGACAATGTGAGGGATCGAGGGATGCAGTAAAGGAGGAATAATGCATCGGAAAAGAGATACTCGGCACACCAAAGAAAATCCCTTCGTTTCCGTAGAAACGTATCTCGATTTAGAAGGACAATGCAGGGAATCCAGAGTATTTCATATGGACGCAAATTGTGTGTTAATTCGTCAATGTGAGTTAGCGAGGGATGCAGTAAAGGAGGAATAATGCATCGGAAAAGAGATACTCGGAACCCCAAAGAAAATCCTGTCGTTTCCGTAGAAACGTATCTCGATTTAGAAGGACAATGCAGGGAATCCAGAGTATTTCATATGGTCGCAAATTGTGTGTTAATTCGTCAATGTGAGGGAGCGAGGGATGCAGTAAAGGAGGAATAATGCATTGGAAAAGAGATACTCGGAACCCCCAAAGAAAATCCAATCGTTTCCGTAGAAACGTATCTCGATTTAGAAGGACAATGCGGGGAATCCAGAGTATTTCATATGGACGCAAATTGTGTGCTAATTCGTCAATGCGAGGGAGCGAGGGATGCAGTAAAGGAGGAATAATGCATCGGAAAAGAGATACGCGGAACCCCAAAGAAAATCCTATCGTTTCCGTAGAAACGTATCTCGATTTAGAAGGACAATGCAGGGAATCCAGAGTATTTCATATGGACGCAAATTGTGTGTTAATTCGTCAATGTGAGGGAGCGAGGGATGCAGTAAAGGGGGAATAATGCATCGGAAAAGAGATACTCGGAACCCCAAAGAAAATCCTATCGTTTCCGTAGAAACGTATCTTGATTTAGAAGGACATTGCAGGGAATCCAGAGTATTTCATATGGACGCAAATTGTGTGTTAATTCGTCAATGTGAGGGAGCGAGGGATGCAGTAAAGGAGGAATAATGCATCGGAAAAGAGATACTCGGAACCCCAAAGAAAATCCTATCGTTTCCGTAGAAACGTATCTCGATTTAGAAGGACAATGCAGGGAATCCAGAGTATTTCGTATGGACGCAAATTGTGTGTTAATTCGTCAATGTGAGGGAGCGAGGGATGCAGTAAAGGAGGAATGATGCATCGGAAAAGAGACACTCGACTCCCAAAAGAAAATCCTATCGTTTCCGTAGAAACGTATCTCGTTTTAGAAGGATAATGCAGGGAACCCAGAGTATTTCATATGGACGCAATTTGTGTGTTAATTCGGCAATGTGAGGGAGCGAGGGATGCAGTAAAGGAGGAATAATGCATTGGAAAAGAGATACTCGCAACCCCAAAGAAAATCCTATCGTTTCCGTAGAAACGAATCCCGATTTAGGACAATGCAGGGAATCCAGAGTATTTCATATGGACGCAAATTGTGTGTTAATTCGACAATGTGAGGGATCGAGGGATGCAGTAAAGGAGGAATAATGCATCGGAAAAGAGATACTCGGAACACCAAAGAAAATCCCTTCGTTTCCGTAGAAACGTATCTCGATTTAGAAGGACAATGCAGGGAATCCAGAGTATTTCATATGGACGCAAATTGTGTGTTAATTCGTCAATGTGAGTTAGCGAGGGATGCAGTAAAGGAGGAATAATGCATCGGAAAAGAGATACTCGGAACCCCAAAGAAAATCCTGTCGTTTCCGTAGAAACGTATCTCGATTTAGAAGGACAATGCAGGGAATCCAGAGTATTTCATATGGTCGCAAATTGTGTGTTAATTCGTCAATGTGAGGGAGCGAGGGATGCAGTAAAGGAGGAATAATGCATTGGAAAAGAGATACTCGGAACCCCCAAAGAAAATCCGATCGTTTCCGTAGAAACGTATCTCGATTTAGAAGGACAATGCGGGGAATCCAGAGTATTTCATATGGACGCAAATTGTGTGCTAATTCGTCAATGCGAGGGAGCGAGGGATGCAGTAAAGGAGGAATAATGTATCGGAAAAGAGATACTCTTAACCCCAAAGAAAATCCTATCGTTTCCGTAGAAACGTATCTCGATTTAGAAGGACAATGCAGGGAATCCAGAGTATTTCATATGGACGCAAATTGTGTGTTAATTCGTCAATGTGAGGGAGCGAGGGATGCAGTAAAGGGGGAATAATGCATCGGAAAAGAGATACTCGGAACCCCAAAGAAAATCCTATCGTTTCCGTAGAAACGTATCTTGATTTAGAAGGACATTGCAGGGAATCCAGAGTATTTCATATGGACGCAAATTGTGTGTTAATTCGTCAATGTGAGGGAGCGAGGGATGCAGTAAAGGAGGAATAATGCATCGGAAAAGAGATACTCGGAACCCCAAAGAAAATGCTATCGTTTCCGTAGAAACGTATTTCGATTTAGAAGGACAATGCAGGGAATCCAGAGTATTTCATATGGACGCAAATTTTGTGTTAATTCGACGATGTGAGGGATCGAGGGATGCAGTAAAGGAGGAATAATTCATCGGAAAAGAGATACTCGGAACCCCAAAGAAAATCCTATCGTTTCCGTAGAAACGTATCTCGATTTAGAAGGACAATGCAGGGAATCCAGAGTATTTCATATGGACGCAAATTGTGTGTTAATTCGTCAATGTGAGGGAGCGAGGGATGCAGTAAAGGATGAATAATGCATCGGAAAAGAGATACTCGGAACCCCAAAGAAAATCCTATCGTTTCCGTAGAAACGTATCTCGATATAGAAGGACAATGCAGGGAATCCGGAGTATATCATATGGACGTAAATTGTGTGTTAATTCGTCAATGTGAGGGAGCGAGGGATGCAGTAAAGGAGGAATGGATGCAGTAAAGGAGGAATAATGCATCGGAAAAGATATACTCGACTCCCAAAAGAAAATCCTATCGTTTCCGTAGAAACGTATCTCGTTTTAGAAAGATAATGCAGGGAACCCAGAGTATTTCATATGGACGCAAATTGTGTGTTAATTCGGCAATGTGAGGGAGCGAGGGATGCAGTAAAGGAGGAATAATGCATCGGAAAAGAGATACTCGGAACCCCAAAGAAAATCCTATCGTTTCCGTAGAAACGTATCTCGATTTAGAAGGACAATGCAGGGAATCCAGAGTATTGCATATGGACGCAAATTGTGTGTTAATTCGTCAATGTGAGGAAGCGAGGGATGCAGTAAAGGAGGAATAATGCATCGGAAAAGAGATACGCGGAACCCCAAAGAAAATCCTATCATTTCCGTAGAAACGTATCTCGATTTAGAAGGACAATGCAGGGAATCCAGAGTATTTCATATGGACGCAAATTGTGTGTTAATTCGTCAATGTGAGGGAGCGAGGGATGCAGTAAAGGAGGAATAATGCATCGGAAAAGAGATACTCGGAACCCCAAAGAAAATCCTATCGTTTCCGTAGAAACGTATCTTGATTTAGAAGGACAATGCAGGGAATCCAGAGTATTTCATATGGACGCAAATTGTGTGTTAATTCGTCAATGTGACGGAGCGAGGGATGCAGTAAAGGAGGAATGATGCATCGGAAAAGAGACACTAGACTCCCAAAAGAAAATCCTATCGTTTCCGTAGAAACGTATCTCGTTTTAGAAGGATAATGCAGGGAACCCGGAGTATTTCATATGGACGCAATTTGTGTGTTAATTCGGCAATGTGAGGGAGCGAGGGATGCAGTAAAGGAGGAATAATGCATTGGAAAAGAGATACTCGCAACCCCAAAGAAAATCCTATCGTTTCCGTAGAAACGAATCCCGATTTAGGACAATGCAGGGAATCCAGAGTATTTCATATGGACGCAAATTGTGTGTTAATTCGACAATGTGAGGGATCGAGGGATGCAGTAAAGGAGGAATAATGCATCGGAAAAGAGATACTCGGCACACCAAAGAAAATCCCTTCGTTTCCGTAGAAACGTATCTCGATTTAGAAGGACAATGCAGGGAATCCAGAGTATTTCATATGGACGCAAATTGTGTGTTAATTCGTCAATGTGAGTTAGCGAGGGATGCAGTAAAGGAGGAATAATGCATCGGAAAAGAGATACTCGGAACCCCAAAGAAAATCCTGTCGTTTCCGTAGAAACGTATCTCGATTTAGAAGGACAATGCAGGGAATCCAGAGTATTTCATATGGACGCAAATTGTGTGTTAATTCGTCAATGTGAGGGAGCGAGGGATGCAGTAAAGGGGGAATAATGCATCGGAAAAGAGATACTCGGAACCCCAAAGAAAATCCTATCGTTTCCGTAGAAACGTATCTTGATTTAGAAGGACATTGCAGGGAATCCAGAGTATTTCATATGGACGCAAATTGTGTGTTAATTCGTCAATGTGAGGGAGCGAGGGATGCAGTAAAGGAGGAATAATGCATCGGAAAAGAGATACTCGGAACCCCAAAGAAAATCCTATCGTTTCCGTAGAAACGTATCTCGATTTAGAAGGACAATGCAGGGAATCCAGAGTATTTCGTATGGACGCAAATTGTGTGTTAATTCGTCAATGTGAGGGAGCGAGGGATGCAGTAAAGGAGGAATGATGCATCGGAAAAGAGACACTCGACTCCCAAAAGAAAATCCTATCGTTTCCGTAGAAACGTATCTCGTTTTAGAAGGATAATGCAGGGAACCCAGAGTATTTCATATGGACGCAATTTGTGTGTTAATTCGGCAATGTGAGGGAGCGAGCGATGCAGTAAAGGAGGAATAATGCATTGGAAAAGAGATACTCGCAACCCCAAAGAAAATCCTATCGTTTCCGTAGAAACGAATCCCGATTTAGGACAATGCAGGGAATCCAGAGTATTTCATATGGACGCAAATTGTGTGTTAATTCGACAATGTGAGGGATCGAGGGATGCAGTAAAGGAGGAATAATGCATCGGAAAAGAGATACTCGGAACACCAAAGAAAATCCCTTCGTTTCCGTAGAAACGTATCTCGATTTAGAAGGACAATGCAGGGAATCCAGAGTATTTCATATGGACGCAAATTGTGTGTTAATTCGTCAATGTGAGTTAGCGAGGGATGCAGTAAAGGAGGAATAATGCATCGGAAAAGAGATACTCGGAACCCCAAAGAAAATCCTGTCGTTTCCGTAGAAACGTATCTCGATATAGAAGGACAATGCAGGGAATCCGGAGTATATCATATGGACGTAAATTGTGTGTTAATTCGTCAATGTGAGGGAGCGAGGGATGCAGTAAAGGAGGAATGGATGCAGTAAAGGAGGAATAATGCATCGGAAAAGATATACTCGACTCCCAAGAGAAAATCCTATCGTTTCCGTAGAAACGTATCTCGTTTTAGAAAGATAATGCAGGGAACCCAGAGTATTTCATATGGACGCAAATTGTGTGTTAATTCGGCAATGTGAGGGAGCGAGGGATGCAGTAAAGGAGGAATAATGCATCGGAAAAGAGATACTCGGAACCCCAAAGAAAATCCTATCGTTTCCGTAGAAACGTATCTCGATTTAGAAGGACAATGCAGGGAATCCAGAGTATTGCATATGGACGCAAATTGTGTGTTAATTCGTCAATGTGAGGAAGCGAGGGATGCAGTAAAGGAGGAATAATGCATCGGAAAAGAGATACGCGGAACCCCAAAGAAAATCCTATCATTTCCGTAGAAACGTATCTCGATTTAGAAGGACAATGCAGGGAATCCAGAGTATTTCATATGGACGCAAATTGTGTGTTAATTCGTCAATGTGAGGGAGCGAGGGATGCAGTAAAGGAGGAATAATGCATCGGAAAAGAGATACTCGGAACCCCAAAGAAAATCCTATCGTTTCCGTAGAAACGTATCTTGATTTAGAAGGACAATGCAGGGAATCCAGAGTATTTCATATGGACGCAAATTGTGTGTTAATTCGTCAATGTGACGGAGCGAGGGATGCAGTAAAGGAGGAATAATGCATCGGAAAAGAGATACTCGACTCCCAAAAGAAAATCCTATCGTTTCCGTAGAAACGTATCTCGATTTAGAAAGATAATGCAGGGAACCCAGAGTATTTCATATGGACGCAATTTGTGTGTTAATTCGGCAATGTGAGGGAGCGAGGGAAGCAGTAAAGGAGGAATAATGCATCGGAAAAGAGATACTCGGAACCCCAAAGAAAATCCTGTCGTTTCCGTGAAACGAATCCCGATTTAGAAGGACAATGCAGGGAATCCAGAGTATTTCATATGGACGCAAATTGTGTGTTAATTCGTCAATGTGAGGGAGCGAGGGATGCAGTAAAGGAGGAATAATGCATCGGAAAAGAGATACTCGGAACCCCAAAGAAAATCCTATCGTTTCCGTAGAAACGTATCTTGATTTAGAAGGACATTGCAGGGAATCCAGAGTATTTTATATGGACGCAAATTGTGTGTTAATTCGTCAATGTGAGGGAGCGAGGGATGCAGTAAAGGAGGAATAATGCATCGGAAAAGAGATACTCGACACCCAAAAGAAAATCCTATCGTTTCCGTAGAAACGTATCTCGATTTAGAAAGATAATGCAGGGAACCCAGAGTATTTCATATGGACGCAAATTGTGTGTTAATTCGGCAATGTGAGGGAGCGAGGGATGCAGTAAAGGAGGAATAATGCATCGGAAAAGAGATACTCGGAACCCCAAAGAAAATCCTATCTTTTCCGTAGAAACTTATCTCGATTTACAAGGACAATGCAGGGAATCCAGAGTATTTCATATGGACGCAAATTGTGTGTTAATTCGTCAATGTGAGGAAACGAGGGATGCAGTAAAGGAGGAATAATGCATCGGAAAAGAGATACGCGGAACCCCAAAGAGAATCCTATCATTTCCGTAGAAACGTATCTCGATTTAGAAGGGCAATGCAGGGAATCCAGAGTATTTCATATGGACGCAAATTGTGTGTTAATTCGTCAATGTGAGCGAGCGAGGGATGCAGTAAAGGAGGAATAATGCATCGGAAAAGAGATACTCGGAACCCCAAAGAAAATCCTATCGTTTCCGTAGAAACGTATCTTGATTTAGAAGGACAATGCAGGGAATCCAGAGTATTTCATATGGACGCAAATTGTGTGTTAATTCGTCAATGTGAGGGAGCGAGGGATGCAGTAAAGGAGGAATAATGCATCGGAAAAGAGATACTCGACTCCCAAAAGAAAATCCTATCGTTTCCGTAGAAACGTATCTCGATTTAGAAAGATAATGCAGGGAACCCAGAGTCTTTCATATGGACGCAAATTGTGTGTTAATTCGTCAATGTGAGGGAGCGAGGGATGCAGTAAAGGAGGGATAATGCATCGGAAAAGAGATACTCGGAACCCCAAAGAAAATCCTATCGTTTCCGTAGAAACGTATCTCGATTTAGAAAGATAATGCAGGGAACCCAGAGTATTTCATATGGACGCAATTTGTGTGTTAATTCGGCAATGTGAGGGAGCGAGGGAAGCAGTAAAGGAGGAATAATGCATCGGAAGAGAGATACTCGGAACCCCAAAGAAAATCCTGTCGTTTCCGTAGAAACGAATCCCGATTTAGAAGGACAATGCAGGGAATCCAGAGTATTTCATATGGACGCAAATTGTGTGTTAATTCGTCAATGTGAGGGAGCGAGGGATGCAGTAAAGGAGGAATAATGCATCGGAAAAGAGATACTCGGAACCCCAAAGAAAATCCTATCCTTTCCGTAGAAACGTATCTCGATTTAGAAGGACAATGCAGAGAATCCAGAGTATTTCATATGGACGCAAATTGTGTGTTAATTCGTCAATGTGAGGGAGCGAGGGTTGCAGTAAAGGAGGAATAATGCATCGGAAAAGGGATACTCGGAACCCAAAAGAAAATCCTATCGTTTCCGTAGAAACGTATGTCGATTTACAAGGACAATGCAGGGAATCCAGAGTATTTATATAGACGCAAATTGTGTGTTAATTCGTCAATGTGAGGGAGCGAGGGATGCAGTAAAGGAGGGATAATTCATCGGAAAAGAGATACTCGGAACACCAAAAAAAATCCTATCGTTTCCGTAGAAACGTATCTCGATTTAGAAGGACAATGCAGGGAATCCAGAGTATTTTATATGGTCGCAAATTGTGTGCCAATTCGTCAATGTGAGGGAGCGAGGGATGCAGTAAAGGATGAATAATGCATCGGAAAAGAGATACTCGGAACCCCAAAGAAAATCCTATCGTTTCCGTAGAAACGTATCTCGATATAGAAGGACAATGCAGGGAATCCGGAGTATATCATATGGACGCAAATTGTGTGTTACTTCGTCAATGTGAGCGAGCGAGGGATGCAGTAAAGGAGGAATAGATGCAGTAAAGGAGGAATAATGCATCGGAAAAGAGATACTCGACTCCCAAAAGAAAATCCTATCGTTTCCGTAGAAACGTATCTCGTTTTAGAAAGATAATGCAGGGAACCCAGAGTATTTCATATGGACGCAAATTGTGTGTTAATTCGGCAATGTGAGGGAGCGAGGAATGCAGTAAAGGAGGAATAATGCTTCGGAAAAGAGATACTCGACTCCCAAAAGAAAATCCTATCGTTTCCGTAGAAACGTATCTCGATTTAGAAGGACAATGCAGGGAATCCAGAGTATTTCGTATGGACGCAAATTGTGTGTTAATTCGTCAATGTGAGGGAGCGAGGGATGCAGTAAAGGAGGAATAATGCATCGGAAAAGAGATACTCGGAACCCCAAAGAAAATCCTGTCGTTTCCGTAGAAACGTATCTCGATTTAGAAGGACAATGCAAGGAATCCAGAGTATTTCATATGGACGCAAATTGTGTGTTAATTCGTCAATGTGAGGGAGCGAGGGATGCAGTAAAGGAGGAATAATGCATCGGAAAAGAGATACTCGGAACCCCAAAGAAAATCCTATCGTTTCCGTAGAAACGTATCTTGATTTAGAAGGACATTGCAGGGAATCCAGAGTATTTCATATGGACGCAAATTGTGTGTTAATTCGTCAATGTGAGGGAGCGAGGGATGCAGTAAAGGAGGAATAATGCATCGGAAAAGAGACACTCGATTCCCAAAAGAAAATCCTATCGTTTCCGTAGAAACGTATCTCGTTTTAGAAAGATAATGCAGGGAACCCAGAGTATTTCATATGGACGCAATTTGAGTGTTAATTCGGCATTGTGAGGGAGCGAGGGATGCAGTAAAGGAGGAATAATGCATCGGAAAAGAGATACTCGCAACCGCAAAGAAAATCCTATCGTTTCCGTAGAAACGAATCCCGATTTAGAAGGACAATGCAGGGAATCCAGAGTATTTCATATGGACGCAAATTGTGTGTTAATTCGACAATGTGAGGGATCGAGGGATGCAGTAAAGGAGGAATAATGCATCGGAAAAGAGATACTCGGAACACCAAAGAAAATCCTATCGTTTCCGTAGAAACGTATCTCGATTTAGAAGGACAATGCAGGGAATCCAGAGTATTTCATACGGACGCTAATTGTGTGTTAATTCGTCAATGTGAGTTAGCGAGGGATGCAGTAAAGGAGGAATAATGCATCGGAAAAGAGATACTCGGAACCCCAAAGAAAATCCTGTCTTTTCCGTAGAAACGTATCTCGATTTAGAAGGACAATGCAGGGAATCCAGAGTATTTCATATGGTCGCAAATTGTGTGTTAATTCGTCAATGTGAGGGAGCGAGGGATGCAGTAAAGGAGGAATAATGCATCGGAAAAGAGATACTCGGAACCCCAAAGAAAATGCTATCGTTTCCGTAGAAACGTATCTCGATTTAGAAGGACAATGCAGGGAATCCAGAGTATTTCATATGGACGCAAATTGTGTGTTAATTCGTCAATGTGAGGGAGCGAGGGATGCAGTAAAGGATGAATAATGCATCGGAAAAGTGATACTCGGAACCCCAAAGAAAATCCTATCGTTTCCGTAGAAACGTATCTCGATATAGAAGGACAATGCAGGAAATCCGGAGTATATCATATGGACGTAAATTGTGTGTTAATTCGTCAATGTGAGGGAGCGAGGGATGCAGTAAAGGAGGAATGGATGCAGTAAAGGAGGAATAATGCATCGGAAAAGATATACTCGACTCCCAAAAGAAAATCCTATCGTTTCCGTAGAAACGTATCTCGTTTTAGAAAGATAATGCAGGGAACACAGAGTATTTCATATGGACGCAAATTGTGTGTTAATTCGGCAATGTGAGGGAGCGTGGGATGCAGTAAAGGAGGAGTAATGCATCGGAAAAGAGATACTCGGAACCCCAAAGAAAATCCTTTCGTTTCCGTAGAAACGTATCTCGATTTAGAAGGACAATGCAGGGAATCCAGAGTATTTCATATGGACGCAAATTGTGTGTTAATTCGTCAATGTGAGGAAGCGAGGGATGCAGTAAAGGAGGAATAATGCATCGGAAAAGAGATATGAGGAACCCCAAAGAAAATCCTATCATTTCCGTAGAAACGTATCTCGATTTAGAAGGACAATGCAGGGAATCCAGAGTATTTCATATGGACGCAAATTGTGTGTTAATTCGTCAATGTGAGGGAGCGAGGGATGCAGTAAAGGAGGAATAATGCATCGGAAAAGAGATACTCGGAACCCCAAAGAAAATCCTATCGTTTCCGTAGAAACGTATCTTGATTTAGAAGGACAATGCAGGGAATCCAGAGTATTTCATATGGACGCAAATTGTGTGTTAATTCGTCAATGTGAGGGAGCGAGGGATGCAGTAAAGGAGGGATAATGCATCGGAAAAGAGATACTCGACTCCCAAAAGAAAATCCTATCGTTTCCGTAGAAACGTATCTCGATTTAGAAAGATAATGCAGGGAACCCAGAGTATTTCATATGGACGCAATTTGTGTGTTAATTCGGCAATGTGAGGGAGCGAGGGAAGCAGTAAAGGAGTAATAATGCATCGGAAAAGAGATACTCGGAACCCCAAAGAAAATCCTGTCGTTTCCGTGAAACGAATCCCGATTTAGAAGGACAATGCAGGGAATCCAGAGTATTTCATATGGACGCAAATTGTGTGTTAATTCTTCAATGTGAGGGAGCGAGGGATGCAGTAAAGGAGGAATAATGCATCGGAAAAGAGATACTCGGAACCCCAAAGAATATCCTATCGTTTCCGTAGAAACGTATCTCGATTTAGAAGGACAATGCAGGGAATCCAGAGTATTTCATATGGACGCAAATTGTGTGTTAATTCGGCAATGTGAGGGAGCGAGGGATGCAGTAAAGGAGGAATAATGCATCGGAAAGGAGATACTCGGAACCCCAAAGAAAATCCTATCGTTTCCGTAGAAACGTATCTCGATTTAGAAGGACAATGCAGGGAATCCAGAGTATTTCATATGGACGCAAATTGTGTGTTAATTCGTCAATGTGAGGACGCGAGGGATGCAGTAAAGGAGGAATAATGCATCAAAAAAGAGATACGCGGAACCCCAAAGAAAATCCTATCATTTCCGTAGAAACGTATCTCGATTTAGAAGGACCATGCAGGGAATCCAGAGGATATCATATGGACGCAAATTGTGTGTTAATTCGTCAATGTGAGGGAGCGAGGGATGCAGTAAAGGAGGAATAATGCATCGGAAAAGAGATACTCGGAACCCCAAAGAAAATCCTATCGTTTCCGTAGAAACGTATCTTGATTTAGAAGGACAATGCAGGGAATCCAGAGTATTTCATATGGACGCCAATTGTGTGTTAATTCGTCAATGTGAGGGAGCGAGGGATGCACTAAAGGAGGAATAATGCATCGGAATAGAGATACTCGACACCCAAAAGAAAATCCTATCGTTTCCGTAGAAACGTATCTCGATTTAGAAAGATAATGCAGGGAACCCAGAGTATTTCATATGGACGCAAATTGTGTGTTAATTCGTCAATGTGAGGGAGCGAGGGATGCAGTAAAGGAGGGATAATGCATCGGAAAAGAGATACTCGACTCCCAAAAGAAAATCCTATCGTTTCCGTAGAAACGTATCTCGATTTAGAAAGATAATGCAGGGAACCCAGAGTATTTCATATGGACGCAATTTGTGTGTTAATTCGGCAATGTGAGGGAGCGAGGGAAGCAGTAAAGGAGGAATAATGCATCGGAAAAGAGATACTCGGAACCCCAAAGAAAATCCTGTCGTTTCCGTGAAACGAATCCCGATTTAGAAGGACAATGCAGGGAATCCAGAGTATTTCATATGGACGCAAATTGTGTGTTAATTCGTCAATGTGAGGGAGCGAGGGATGCAGTAAAGGAGGAATAATGCATCGGAAAAGAGATACTCGGAACCCCAAAGAAAATCCTATCGTTTCCGTGGAAACGTATCTCGATTTAGAAGGACAATGCAGGGAATCCAGAGTATTTCATATGGACGCAAATTGTGTGTTAATTCGTCAATGTGACGGAGCGAGGGATGCAGTAAAGGAGGAATAATGCATCGGAAAAGAGATACTCGACTCCCAAAAGAAAATCCTATCGTTTCCGTAGAAACGTATCTCGATTTAGAAAGATAATGCAGGGAACCCAGAGTATTTCATATGGACGCAATTTGTGTGTTAATTCGGCAATGTGAGGGAGCGAGGGAAGCAGTAAAGGAGGAATAATGCATCGGAAAAGAGATACTCGGAACCCCAAAGAAAATCCTGTCGTTTCCGTGAAACGAATCCCGATTTAGAAGGACAATGCAGGGAATCCAGAGTATTTCATATGGACGCAAATTGTGTGTTAATTCGTCAATGTGAGGGAGCGAGGGATGCAGTAAAGGAGGAATAATGCATCGGAAAAGAGATACTCGGAACCCCAAAGAAAATCCTATCGTTTCCGTAGAAACGTATCTTGATTTAGAAGGACATTGCAGGGAATCCAGAGTATTTTATATGGACGCAAATTGTGTGTTAATTCGTCAATGTGAGGGAGCGAGGGATGCAGTAAAGGACGAATAATGCATCGGAAAAGAGATACTCGACACCCAAAAGAAAATCCTATCGTTTCCGTAGAAACGTATCTCGATTTAGAAAGATAATGCAGGGAACCCAGAGTATTTCATATGGACGCAAATTGTGTGTTAATTCGGCAATGTGAGGGAGCGAGGGATGCAGTAAAGGAGGAATAATGCATCGGAAAAGAGATACTCGGAACCCCAAAGAAAATCCTATCTTTTCCGTAGAAACTTATCTCGATTTACAAGGACAATGCAGGGAATCCAGAGTATTTCATATGGACGCAAATTGTGTGTTAATTCGTCAATGTGAGGAAACGAGGGATGCAGTAAAGGAGGAATAATGCATCGGAAAAGAGATACGCGGAACCCCAAAGAAAATCCTATCATTTCCGTAGAAACGTATCTCGATTTAGAAGGGCAATGCAGGGAATCCAGAGTATTTCATATGGACGCAAATTGTGTGTTAATTCGTCAATGTGAGCGAGCGAGGGATGCAGTAAAGGAGGAATAATGCATCGGAAAAGAGATACTCGGAACCCCAAAGAAAATCCTATCGTTTCCGTAGAAACGTATCTTGATTTAGAAGGACAATGCAGGGAATCCAGAGTATTTCATATGGACGCAAATTGTGTGTTAATTCGTCAATGTGAGGGAGCGAGGGATGCAGTAAAGGAGGAATAATGCATCGGAAAAGAGATACTCGACTCCCAAAAGAAAATCCTATCGTTTCCGTAGAAACGTATCTCGATTTAGAAAGATAATGCAGGGAACCCAGAGTCTTTCATATGGACGCAAATTGTGTGTTAATTCGTCAATGTGAGGGAGCGAGGGATGCAGTAAAGGAGGGATAATGCATCGGAAAAGAGATACTCGACTCCCAAAAGAAAATCCTATCGTTTCCGTAGAAACGTATCTCGATTTAGAAAGATAATGCAGGGAACCCAGAGTATTTCATATGGACGCAATTTGTGTGTTAATTCGGCAATGTGAGGGAGCGAGGGAAGCAGTAAAGGAGGAATAATGCATCGGAAGAGAGATACTCGGAACCCCAAAGAAAATCCTGTCGTTTCCGTAGAAACGAATCCCGATTTAGAAGGACAATGCAGGGAATCCAGAGTATTTCATATGGACGCAAATTGTGTGTTAATTCGTCAATGTGAGGGAGCGAGGGATGCAGTAAAGGAGGAATAATGCATCGGAAAAGAGATACTCGGAACCCCAAAGAAAATCCTATCGTTTCCGTAGAAACGTATCTCGATTTAGAAGGACAATGCAGAGAATCCAGAGTATTTCATATGGACGCAAATTGTGTGTTAATTCGTCAATGTGAGGGAGCGAGGGTTGCAGTAAAGGAGGAATAATGCATCGGAAAAGGGATACTCGGAACCCAAAAGAAAATCCTATCGTTTCCGTAGAAACGTATGTCGATTTACAAGGACAATGCAGGGAATCCAGAGTATTTATATAGACGCAAATTGTGTGTTAATTCGTCAATGTGAGGGAGCGAGGGATGCAGTAAAGGAGGGATAATTCATCGGAAAAGAGATACTCGGAACACCAAAAAAAATCCTATCGTTTCCGTAGAAACGTATCTCGATTTAGAAGGACAATGCAGGGAATCCAGAGTATTTTATATGGTCGCAAATTGTGTGCCAATTCGTCAATGTGAGGGAGCGAGGGATGCAGTAAAGGATGAATAATGCATCGGAAAAGAGATACTCGGAACCCCAAAGAAAATCCTATCGTTTCCGTAGAAACGTATCTCGATATAGAAGGACAATGCAGGGAATCCGGAGTATATCATATGGACGCAAATTGTGTGTTACTTCGTCAATGTGAGCGAGCGAGGGATGCAGTAAAGGAGGAATAGATGCAGTAAAGGAGGAATAATGCATCGGAAAAGAGATACTCGACTCCCAAAAGAAAATCCTATCGTTTCCGTAGAAACGTATCTCGTTTTAGAAAGATAATGCAGGGAACCCAGAGTATTTCATATGGACGCAAATTGTGTGTTAATTCGGCAATGTGAGGGAGCGAGGAATGCAGTAAAGGAGGAATAATGCTTCGGAAAAGAGATACTCGACTCCCAAAAGAAAATCCTATCGTTTCCGTAGAAACGTATCTCGATTTAGAAGGACAATGCAGGGAATCCAGAGTATTTCGTATGGACGCAAATTGTGTGTTAATTCGTCAATGTGAGGGAGCGAGGGATGCAGTAAAGGAGGAATAATGCATCGGAAAAGAGATACTCGGAACCCCAAAGAAAATCCTGTCGTTTCCGTAGAAACGTATCTCGATTTAGAAGGACAATGCAAGGAATCCAGAGTATTTCATATGGACGCAAATTGTGTGTTAATTCGTCAATGTGAGGGAGCGAGGGATGAAGTAAAGGAAGAATAATGCATCGGAAAAGAGATACTCGGAACCCCAAAGAAAATCCTATCGTTTCCGTAGAAACGTATCTTGATTTAGAAGGACATTGCAGGGAATCCAGAGTATTTCATATGGACGCAAATTGTGTGTTAATTCGTCAATGTGAGGGAGCGAGGGATGCAGTAAAGGAGGAATAATGCATCGGAAAAGAGACACTCGATTCCCAAAAGAAAATCCTATCGTTTCCGTAGAAACGTATCTCGTTTTAGAAAGATAATGCAGGGAACCCAGAGTATTTCAAATGGACGCAATTTGAGTGTTAATTCGGCATTGTGAGGGAGCGAGGGATGCAGTAAAGGAGGAATAATGCATCGGAAAAGAGATACTCGCAACCGCAAAGAAAATCCTATCGTTTCCGTAGAAACGAATCCCGATTTAGAAGGACAATGCAGGGAATCCAGAGTATTTCATATGGACGCAAATTGTGTGTTAATTCGACAATGTGAGGGATCGAGGGATGCAGTAAAGGAGGAATAATGCATCGGAAAAGAGATACTCGGAACACCAAAGAAAATCCTATCGTTTCCGTAGAAACGTATCTCGATTTAGAAGGACAATGCAGGGAATCCAGAGTATTTCATACGGACGCTAATTGTGTGTTAATTCGTCAATGTGAGTTAGCGAGGGATGCAGTAAAGGAGGAATAATGCATCGGAAAAGAGATACTCGGAACCCCAAAGAAAATCCTGTCTTTTCCGTAGAAACGTATCTCGATTTAGAAGGACAATGCAGGGAATCCAGAGTATTTCATATGGTCGCAAATTGTGTGTTAATACGTCAATGTGAGGGAGCGAGGGATGCAGTAAAGGAGGAATAATGCATCGGAAAAGAGATACTCGGAACCCCAAAGAAAATCCTATCGTTTCCGTAGAAACGTATCTCGATTTAGAAGGACAATGCAGGGAATCCAGAGTATTTCATATGGACGCAAATTGTGTGTTAATTCGTCAATGTGAGGGAGCGAGGGATGCAGTAAAGGATGAATAATGCATCGGAAAAGTGATACTCGGAACCCCAAAGAAAATCCTATCGTTTCCGTAGAAACGTATCTCGATATAGAAGGACAATGCAGGGAATCCGGAGTATATCATATGGACGTAAATTGTGTGTTAATTCGTCAATGTGAGGGAGCGAGGGATGCAGTAAAGGAGGAATGGATGCAGTAAAGGAGGAATAATGCATCGGATAAGATATACTCGACTCCCAAAAGAAAATCCTATCGTTTCCGTAGAAACGTATCTCGTTTTAGAAAGATAATGCAGGGAACACAGAGTATTTCATATGGACGCAAATTGTGTGTTAATTCGGCAATGTGAGGGAGCGTGGGATGCAGTAAAGGAGGAGTAATGCATCGGAAAAGAGATACTCGGAACCCCAAAGAAAATCCTTTCGTTTCCGTAGAAACGTATCTCGATTTAGAAGGACAATGCAGGGAATCCAGAGTATTTCATATGGACGCAAATTGTGTGTTAATTCGTCAATGTGAGGAAGCGAGGGATGCAGTAAAGGAGGAATAATGCATCGGAAAAGAGATATGCGGAACCCCAAAGAAAATCCTATCATTTCCGTAGAAACGTATCTCGATTTAGAAGGACAATGCAGGGAATCCAGAGTATTTCATATGGACGCAAATTGTGTGTTAATTCGTCAATGTGAGGGAGCGAGGGATGCAGTAAAGGAGGAATAATGCATCGGAAAAGAGATACTCGGAACCCCAAAGAAAATCCTATCGTTTCCGTAGAAACGTATCTTGATTTAGAAGGACAATGCAGGGAATCCAGAGTATTTCATATGGACGCAAATTGTGTGTTAATTCGTCAATGTGAGGGAGCGAGGGATGCAGTAAAGGAGGGATAATGCATCGGAAAAGAGATACTCGACTCCCAAAAGAAAATCCTATCGTTTCCGTAGAAACGTATCTCGATTTAGAAAGATAATGCAGGGAACCCAGAGTATTTCATATGGACGCAATTTGTGTGTTAATTCGGCAATGTGAGGGAGCGAGGGAAGCAGTAAAGGAGTAATAATGCATCGGAAAAGAGATACTCGGAACCCCAAAGAAAATCCTGTCGTTTCCGTGAAACGAATCCCGATTTAGAAGGACAATGCAGGGAATCCAGAGTATTTCATATGGACGCAAATTGTGTGTTAATTCTTCAATGTGAGGGAGCGAGGGATGCAGTAAAGGAGGAATAATGCATCGGAAAAGAGATACTCGGAACCCCAAAGAATAACCTATCGTTTCCGTAGAAACGTATCTCGATTTAGAAGGACAATGCAGGGAATCCAGAGTATTTCATATGGACGCAAATTGTGTGTTAATTCGGCAATGTGAGGGAGCGAGGGATGCAGTAAAGGAGGAATAATGCATCGGAAAGGAGATACTCGGAACCCCAAAGAAAATCCTATCGTTTCCGTAGAAACGTATCTCGATTTAGAAGGACAATGCAGGGAATCCAGAGTATTTCATATGGACGCAAATTGTGTGTTAATTCGTCAATGTGAGGAAGCGAGGGATGCAGTAAAGGAGGAATAATGCATCAAAAAAGAGATACGCGGAACCCCAAAGAAAATCCTATCATTTCCGTATAAACGTATCTCGATTTAGAAGGACCATGCAGGGAATCCAGAGGATATCATATGGAAGCAAATTGTGTGTTAATTCGTCAATGTGAGGGAGCGAGGGATGCAGTAAAGGAGGAATAATGCATCGGAAAAGAGATACTCGGAACCCCAAAGAAAATCCTATCGTTTCCGTAGAAACGTATCTTGATTTTGAAGGACAATGCAGGGAATCCAGAGTATTTCATATGGACGCCAATTGTGTGTTAATTCGTCAATGTGAGGGAGCGAGGGATGCACTAAAGGAGGAATAATGCATCGGAATAGAGATACTCGACTCCCAAAAGAAAATCCTATCGTTTCCGTAGAAACGTATCTCGATTTAGAAAGATAATGCAGGGAACCCAGAGTATTTCATATGGACGCAAATTGTGTGTTAATTCGTCAATGTGAGGGAGCGAGGGATGCAGTAAAGGAGGGATAATGCATCGGAAAAGAGATACTCGACTCCCAAAAGAAAATCCTATCGTTTCCGTAGAAACGTATCTCGATTTAGAAAGATAATGCAGGGAACCCAGAGTATTTCATATGGACGCAAATTGTGTGTTAATTCGTCAATGTGAGGGAGCGAGGGAAGCAGTAAAGGAGGAATAATGCATCGGAAAAGAGATACTCGGAACCCCAAAGAAAATCCTGTCGTTTCCGTGAAACGAATCCCGATTTAGAAGGACAATGCAGGGAATCCAGAGTATTTCATATGGACGCAAATTGTGTGTTAATTCGTCAATGTGAGGGAGCGAGGGATGCAGTAAAGGAGGAATAATGCATCGGAAAAGAGATACTCGGAACCCCAAAGAAAATCCTATCGTTTCCGTGGAAACGTATCTCGATTTAGAAGGACAATGCAGGGAATCCAGAGTATATCATATGGACGCAAATTGTGTGTTAATTCGGCAATGTGAGGGAGCGAGGGATGCAGTAAAGGAGGAATAATGCATCGGAAAAGAGATACTCGGAACCCCAAAGAAAATCCTATCGTTTCCGTAGAAACGTATCTCGATTTAGAAGGACAATGCAGGGAATCCAGAGTATTTCATATGGACGCAAATTGTGTGTTAATTCGTCAATGTGAGGAAGCGAGGGATGCAGTAAAGGAGGAATAATGCATCGGAAAAGAGATACGCGGAACCCCAAAAAAAATCCTATCATTTCCGTAGAAACGTATCTCGATTTAGAAGGACAATGCAGGGAACCCAGAGTATTTCATATGGACGCAATTTGTGTGTTAATTCGGCAATGTGAGGGAGCGAGGGTTAGCAGTAAAGGAGGAATAATGCATCGGAAAAGAGATACTCGGAACCCCAAAGAACATCCTGTCGTTTTCGTAGAAACGAATCCCGATTTAGAAGGACAATGCAGGGAATCCAGAGTATTTCATATGGACGCACATTGTGTGTTAATTCGTCAATGTGATGGAGCGAGGGATGCAGTAAAGAGGAATAATGCATCGGAAAAGAGATACTCGGAACCCCAAAGAAAATCCTATCGTTTCCGTAGAAACGTATCTCGATTTAGAAGGACAATGCAGAGAATCCAGAGTATTTCATATGGACGCAAATTGTGTGTTAATTCGTCAATGTGAGGGAGCGAGGGATGCAGTAAAGGAGGAATAATGCATCGGAAAAGGGATACTCGGAACCCAAAAGAAAATCCTATCGTTTCCGTAGAAACGTATCTCGATTTACAAGGACAATGCAGGGAATCCAGAGTATTTCATATGGACGCAAATTGTGTGTTAATTCGTCAAGGGATGCAGGAAAGGAGGAATAATGCATCGGAAAAGAGATACTCTGAACCCCAAAGATAATCCTATCGTATCCGTAGAAACGTATCTCGATTTAGAAGGACAATGCAGGGAATCCAGAGTATTTCATATGGACGCAAATTGTGTGTTAATTCGTCAATGTGAGGAAGCGAGGGATGCAGTAAAGGAGGAATAATGCATCGGAAAAGAGATACGCGGAACCCCAAAGAAAATACTATTGTTTCCGTAGAAACGTATCTCGATTTACAACGACAATGCAGTGATCCAGAGTATTTCATATGGACGCAAATTGTGTGCTAATTCGTCAATGTGAGTTAACGAGGGATGCAGTAAAGGAGGAATAATGAATCGGAAAGGAGATACTCGGAACCCCAAAGAAAATCCTATCGTTTCCGTAGAAACGTATCTCGATATAGAAGGACAATGCAGGGAATCCGGAGTATATCATATGGACGCAAATTGTGTGTTAATTCGTCAATGTGAGTGAGCGAGGGATATAGTAAAGGAGGAATAGATGCAGTAAAGGAGGAATAATGCATCGGAAAAGAGATACTCGACTCCCAAAAGAAAATCCTATCGTTTCCGTAGAAACGTATCTCGTTTTAGAAAGATAATGCAGGGAACCCAGAGAAATTCATATGGACGCAAATTGTGTGTTAATTCGTCAATGTGAGGGAGCGAGGGATGCAGTAAAGGAGGAATAATGCATCGGAAAAGAGATACACGGAACCCCAAAAAAAATCCTATCGTTTCCGTAGAAACGTACCTCGATTTAGAAGGACAATGCAGGGAATCCAGAGTATTTCATATGGACGCAAATTGTGTGTTAATTCGTCAATGTGAGGGAGCGAGGGATGCAGTAAAGGAGGAATGATGCATCGGAAAAGAGATACTCGACTCCCAAAAGAAAATCCTATCGTTTCCGTAGAAACGTATCTCGATTTAGAAAGATAATGCAGGGAACCCAGAGTATTTCATATGGACGCAAATTGTGTGTTAATTCGTCAATGTGAGGGAGCGAGGGATGCAGTAAAGGAGGGATAATGCATCGGAAAAGAGATACTCGACTCCCAAAAGAAAATCCTATCGTTTCCGTAGAAACGTATCTCGATTTAGAAAGATAATGCAGGGAACCCAGAGTATTTCATATGGACGCAATTTGTGTGTTAATTCGGCAATGTGAGGGAGCGAGGGTTAGCAGTAAAGGAGGAATAATGCATCGGAAAAGAGATACTCGGAACCCCAAAGAAAATCCTGTCGTTTCCGTAGAAACGAATCCCGATTTAGAAGGACAATGCAGGGAATCCAGAGTATTTCATATGGACGCAAATTGTGTGTTAATTCGTCAATGTGAGGGAGCGAGGGATGCAGTAAAGGAGGAATAATGCATCGGAAAAGGGATACTCGGAACCCAAAAGAAAATCCTATCGTTTCCGTAGAAACATATCTCGATTTACAAGGACAATGCAGGGAATCCAGAGTATTTCATATGGACGCAAATTGTGTGTTAATTCGTCAAGGGATGCAGGAAAGGAGGAATAATGCATCGGAAAAGAGATACTCTGAACCCCAAAGATAATCCTATCGTATCCGTAGAAACGTATCTCGATTTAGAAGGACAATGCAGGGAATCCAGAGTATTTCATATGGACGCAAATTGTGTGTTAATTCGTCAATGTGAGGAAGCGAGGGATGCAGTAAAGGAGGAATAATGCATCGGAAAAGAGATACGCGGAACCCCAAAGAAAATACTATTGTTTCCGTAGAAACGTATCTCGATTTAGAACGACAATGCAGGGATCCAGATTATTTCATATGGACGCAAATTGTGTGTTAATTCGTCAATGTGAGTTAGCGAGGGATGCAGTAAAGGAGGATTAATGAATCGGAAAAGAGATACTCGGAACCCCAAAGAAAATCCTGTCGTTTCCGTAGAAACGTATTTCGATTTAGAAGGACAATGCAGGGAATCCAGAGAAATTCATATGGACGCAAATTGTGTGTTAATTCGTCAATGTGAGGGAGCGAGGGATGCAGTAAAGGAGGAATAATGCATCGGAAAAGAGATACTCGGAACCCCAAAAAAAATCCTATCGTTGCCGTAGAAACGTATCTCGATTTAGAAGGACAATGCAGGGAATCCAGAGTATTTTATATGGACGCAAATTGTGTGTTAATTCGTCAATGTGAGGGAGCGAGGATTGCAGTAAAGGATGAATAATGCATCGGAAAAGAGATACTCGGAACCCCAAAGAAAATCCTATCGTTTCCGTAGAAACGTATCTCGATATAGAAGGACAATGCAGGGAATCCGGAGTATTTTATATGGACGCAAATTGTGTGTTAATTCGTCAATGTGAGGGAGCGAGGAATGCAGTAAAGGATGAATAATGCATCGGAAAAGAGATACTCGGAACCCCAAAGAAAATCCTATCGTTTCCGTAGAAACGTATCTCGATATAGAAGGACATTGCAGGGAATCCGGAGTATATCATATGGACGCAAATTGTGTGTTAATTCGTCAATGTGAGGGAGCGAGGGATGCAGTAAAGGAGGAATAGATGCAGTAAAGGAGGAATAATGCATCGGAAAAGAGATACTCGACTCCCAAAAGAAAATCCTATCGTTTCCGTAGAAACGTATCTCGTTTTAGAAAGATAATGAAGGGAACCCAGAGTATTTCATATGGACGCAAATTGTGAGTTAATTCGGCAATGTGTGGGAGCGAGGGATGCAGTAAAGGAGGAATAATGCATCGGAAAAGAGATACTCGACTCATAAAAAAAAATCCTATCGTTTCCGTAGAAACGTATCTCGATTTAGAAGAACAATGCAAGGAATCCAGAGTATTTCATATGGACGCAAATTGTGTGTTAATTCGTCAATGTGAGGGAGCGAGGGATGCAGTAAAGGAGGAATAATGCATCGGAAAAGAGATACTCGGAACCCCAAAGAAAATCCTATCGTTTCCGTAGAAACGTATCTCGATTTAGAAGGACAATGCATGGAATCCAGAGTATTTCATATGGACGCAAATTGTGTGTTAATTCGTCAATGTGAGGGAGCGAGGGATGCAGTAAAGGAGGAATAATGCATCGGAAAAGAGATACTCGGAACCCCAAAGAAAATCCTATCGTTTCCGTAGAAACGTATCTCGATTTAGAAGGACAATGCAGGGAATCCAGAGTATTTCATATGGACGCAAATTGTGTGTTAATTTGTCAATGTGAGGGAGCGAGGGATGCAGTAAAGGAGGAATAATGCATCGGAAAAGAGATACGCGGAACCCCAAAGAAAATCCTATCGTTTCCGTGGAAACGTATCTCGATTTAGAAGGACAATGCAGGGAATCCAGAGTATTTCATATGGACGCAAATTGTGTGTTAATTCGTCAATGTGAGGGAGCGAGGGATGCAGTAAAGGAGGAATAATGCATCGGAAAAGAGATACTCGGAACCCCAAAGAAAATCCAATCGTTTCCGTAGAAACGTATCACGATTTAGAAGGACAATGCAGGGAATCCAGAGTATTTCATATGGACGCAAATTGTGTGTTAATTCGTCAATGTGAGGGAGCGAGGGATGCAGTAAAGGAGGAATAATGCATCGGAAAAGAGATACGCGGAACCCCAAAGAAAATCCTATCGTTTCCGTGGAAACGTATCTCGATTTAGAAGGACAATGCAGGGAATCCAGAGTATATCATATGGACGCAAATTGTGTGTTAATTCGTCAATGTGAGGGAGCGAGGGATGCAGTAAAGGAGGAATAATGCATCGGAAAAGAGATACTCGGAATCCCAAAGAAAATCCTATCGTTTCCGTAGAAACGTATCTTGATTTAGAAGGACAATGCAGGGAATCCAGAGTATTTCATATGGACGCAAATTGTGTGTTAATTCGTCAATGTGAGGGAGCGAGGGATGCAGTAAAGGAGGAATAATGCATCGGAAAAGAGATACTCGGAACCCCAAAGAAAATCCTATCGTTTCCGTAGAAACGTATCTCGATTTAGAAGGACAATGCAGGGAATCCAGAGAAATTCATATGGACGCAAATTGTGTGTTAATTCGTCAATGTGAGGGAGCGAGGGATGCAGTAAAGGAGGAATAATGCATCGGAAAAGAGATACTCGGAACCCCAAAAAAAATCCTATCGTTTCCGTAGAAAAGTATCTCGATTTAGAAGGACAATGCAGGGAATCCAGAGTATTTCATATGGACGCAAATTGTGTGTTAATTCGTCAATGTGAGGAAGCGAGGGATGCAGTAAAGGAGGAATAATGCATCGGAAAAGAGATACGCGGAACCCCAAAGAAAATCCTATCGTTTCCGTAGAAACGTATCTTGATTTAGAAAGACAATGCAGGGAATCCAGAGTATTTCATATGGACGCAAATTGTGTGTTAATTGGTCAATGTGAGGGAGCGAGGGATGCAGTAAAGGAGGAATAATGCATCGGAAAAGAGATACTCGACTCCCAAAAGAAAATCCTATCGTTTCCGTAGAAACGTATCTCGATTTAGAAAGATAATGCAGGGAACCCAGAGTATTTCATATGGACGCAAATTGTGTGTTAATTCGTCAATGTGAGGGAGCGAGGGATGCAGTAAAGGAGGGATAATGCATCGGAAAAGAGATACTCGACTCCCAAAAGAAAATCCTATCGTTTCCGTAGAAACGTATCTCGATTTAGAAAGATAATGCAGGGAACCCAGAGTATTTTATATGGACGCAATTTGTGTGTTAATTCGGCAATGTGAGGGAGCGAGGGTTAGCAGTAAAGGAGGAATAATGCATCGGAAAAGAGATACTCGGAACCCCAAAGAAAATCCTGTCGTTTCCGTAGAAACGAATCCCGATTTAGAAGGACAATGCAGGGAATCCAGAGTATTTCATATGGACGCAAATTGTGTGTTAATTCGTCAATGTGAGGGAGCGAGGGATGCAGTAAAGGAGGAATAATGCATCGGAAAAGGGATACTCGGAACCCAAAAGAAAATCCTATCGTTTCCGTAGAAACGTATCTCGATTTACAAGGACAATGCAGGGAATCCAGAGTATTTCATATGGACACAAATTGTGTGTTAATTCGTCAAGGGATGCAGGAAAGGAGGAATAATACATCGGAAAAGAGATACTCTGAACCCCAAAGATAATCCCATCGTATCCGTAGAAACGTATCTCGATTTAGAAGGACAATGCAGGGAATCCAGAGTATTTCATATGGACGCAAATTGTGTGTTAATTCGTCAATATGAGGAAGCGAGGGATGCAGTAAAGGAGGAATAATGCATCGGAAAAGAGATACGCGGAACCCCAAAGAAAATACTATTGTTTCCGTAGAAACGTATCTCGATTTAGAACGACAATGCAGGGATCCAGAGTATTTCATATGGACGCAAATTGTGTGTTAATTCGTCAATGTGAGGGAGCGAGGATTGCAGTAAAGGATGAATAATGCATCGGAAAAGAGATACTCGGAACCCCAAAGAAAATCCTATCGTTTCCGTAGGAACGTATCTCGTTTTAGAAAGATAATGCAGGGAACCCAGAGTATTTCATATGGACGCAAATTGTGTGTTAATTCGTCAGTGTGAGGGAGCGAGGGATGCAGTAAAGGAGCAATAATGCATCGGAAAAGAGATACTCGGAACCCCAAAGAAAATCCTGTCGTTTCCGTAGAAACGTATCTCGATTTAGAAGGACAATGCAGGGAATCCAGAGAAATTCATATGGACGCAAATTGTGTGTTAATTCGTCAATGTGAGGGAGCGAGGGATGCAGTAAAGGAGGAATAATGCATCGGAAAAGAGATACTCGGAACCCCAAAAATAATCCTATCGTTTCCGTAGAAACGTATCTCGATTTAGAAGGACAATGCAGGGAATCCAGAATATTTTATATGGACGCAAATTGTGTGTTAATTCGTCAATGTGAGGGAGCGAGGGATGCAGTAAAGGATGAATAATGCATCGGAAAAGAGATACTCGGAACCCCAAAGAAAATCCTATCGTTTCCGTAGAAACGTATCTCGATATAGAAGGACAATGCAGGGAATCCGGAGTATATCTTATGGACGCAAATTGTGTGTTAATTCGTCAATGTGAGGGAGCGAGGGATGCAGTAAAGGAGGAATAGATGCAGTAAAGGAGGAATAATGCATCGGAAAAGAGATACTCGACTCCCAAAAGAAAATCCTATCGTTTCCGTAGAAACGTATCTCGTTTTAGAAAGATAATGCAGGGAACCCAGAGTATTTCATATGGACGCAAATTGTGAGTTAATTCGGCAATGTGAGGGAGCGAGGGATGCAGTAAAGGAGGAATAATGCATCGTAAAAGAGATACTCGACTCATAAAAAAAAAATCCTATCGTTTCCGTAGAAACGTATCTCGATTTAGAAGGACAATGCAAGGAATCCAGAGTATTTCATATGGACGCAAATTGTGTGTTAATTCGTCAATGTGAGGGAGCGAGGGATGCAGTAAAGGAGGAATAATGCATCGGAAAAGAGATACTCGGAACCCCAAAGAAAATCCTATCGTTTCCGTAGAAACGTATCTCGATTTAGAAGGACAATGCATGGAATCCAGAGTATTTCATATGGACGCAAATTGTGTGTTAATTCGTCAATGTGAGGGAGCGAGGGATGCAGTAAAGGAGGAATAATGCATCGGAAAAGAGATACTCGGAACCCCAAAGAAAATCCAATCGTTTCCGTAGAAACGTATCTCGATTTAGAAGGACAATGCAGGGAATCCAGAGTATTTCATATGGACGCAAATTGTGTGTTAATTCGTCAATGTGAGGGAGCGAGGGATGCAGTAAAGGAGGAATAATGCATCGGAAAAGAGATACGCGGAACCCCAAAGAAAATCCTATCGTTTCCGTGGAAACGTATCTCGATTTAGAAGGACAATGCAGGGAATCCAGAGTATCTCATATGGACGCAAATTGTGTGTTAATTCGTCAATGTGAGGGAGCGAGGGATGCAGTAAAGGAGGAATAATGCATCGGAAAAGAGATACTCGGAACCCCAAAGAAAATCCAATCGTTTCCGTAGAAACGTATCACGATTTAGAAGGACAATGCAGGGAATCCAGAGTATTTTATATGGACGCAAATTGTGTGTTAATTCGTCAATGTGAGGGAGCGAGGGATGCAGTAAAGGAGGAATAATGCATCGGAAAAGAGATACGCGGAACCCCAAAGAAAATCTTATCGTTTCCGTGGAAACGTATCTCGATTTAGAAGGACAATGCAGGGAATCCAGAGTATTTCATATGGACGCAAATTGTGTGTTGATTCGTCAATGTGAGGGAGCGAGGGATGCAGTAAAGGAGGAATAATGCATCGGAAAAGAGATACACGGAATCCCAAAGAAAATCCTATCGTTTCCGTAGAAACGTATCTTGATTTAGAAGGACAATGCAGGGAATCCAGAGTATTTCATATGGACGCAAATTGTGTGTTAATTCGTCAATGTGAGGGAGCGAGGGATGCAGTAAAGGAGGAATAATGCATCGGAAAAGAGATACTCGGAACCCCAAAGAAAATCCTATCGTTTCCGTAGAAACGTATCTCGATTTAGAAGGACAATGCAGGGAATCCAGAGTATTTCATATGGACGCAAATTGTGTGTTAATTCGTCAATGTGAGGGAGCGAGGGATGCAGTAATGGAGGAATAATGCATCGGAAAAGAGTTACTCGACTCCCAAAAGAAAAACCTATCGTATCCGTAGAAACGTATCTCGTTTTAGAAAGATAATGCTGGGAACCCAGAGTATTTCATATGGACGCAATTTCTGTGTTAATTCGGCAATGTGAGGGAGCGAGGGATGCAGTAAAGGAGGAATAATGCATCGGAAAGGAGATACACGGAACCCCAAAGAAAATCCTATCGTTTCCGTAGAAACGAAACCCGATTTAGAAGGACAATGCAAAGAATCCACAGTATTTCATATGGACGCAAATTGTGTGTTAATTCGTCAATGTGAGGGAACGAGAGATGCAGTAAAGGGGGAATAATGCATCGGAAAAGAGTTACTCGGAACACCAAAGAAAATCCTATCGTTTCCGTAGAAACGTATCTCGATTTAGAAGGACAATGCAGGGAATCCAGAGTAATTCATATGGACGCAAATTGTGTGTTAATTCGTCAATGTGAGTTAGCGAGGGATGCAGTAAAGGAGGAATAATGCATCGGAAAAGAGATTCTCTGAACCCCAAAGAAAATCCTGTCGTTTCCGTAGAAACGTATCTCGATTTAGAAGGACAATGCAGGGAATCCAGAGTATTTCATATGGACGCAAATTGTGTGTTAATTCGTCAATGTGAGGGAGCGAGGGATGCAGTAAAGGAGGAATAATGCATCGGAAAAGAGATACTCGGAACCCCAAAGAAAATCCAATCGTTTCCGTAGAGACGTATCTCGATTTAGAAGGACAATGCAGGGAATCCAGAGTATTTCATATGGACGCAAATTGTGTGTTAATTCGTCAATGTGAGGGAGCGAGGGATGCAGTAAAGGATGAATAATGCATCGGAAAAGAGATAATCGGAACCCCAAAGAAAATCCTAAAGTTTCCGTAGAAACGTATCTCGATATAGAAGGACAATGCAGGGAATCCGGAGTATATCATATGGACGCAAATTGTGTGTTAATTCGTCAATGTGAGGGAGCGAGGGATGCAGTAAAGGAGGAATGGATGCAGTAAAGGAGGAATAATGCATCGGAAAAGACATACTCGGAACCCCAAAGGAAATCCTATCGTTTCCGTAGAAACGTATCTCGATTTAGAAGGACAATGCAGGGAATCCAGAGTATTTCATATGGACGCAAATTGTGTGTTAATTCGTCAATGTGAGGGAGCGAAGGATGCAGTAAAGGAGGAATAATGCATCGGAAAAGATATACTCGGAACCCCAAAGAAAATCCTATCGTTTCCGTAGAAACGTATCTTGATTTAGAAGGACAATGCAGGGAATCCAGAGTATTTCATATGGACGCAAATTGTGTGTTAATTCGTCAATGTCAGGGAGCGAGGGATGCAGTAAAGGAGGAATAATGCATCGGAAAAGAGATACTCGGAACCCCAAAGAAAATTCTATCGTTTCCGTAGATACGTATCTCGTTTTAGAAAGATAATGCAGGGAACCCAGAGTATTTCATATGGACGCAATTTGTGTGTTAATTCGGCAATGTGAGGGAGCGACGGATGCAGTAAAGGAGGAATAATGCATCGGAAAAGAGATACTCGACTCCCAAAAGAAAATCCTATCGTTTCCGTAGAAACGTATCTCGATTTAGAAGGACAATGCAGGGAATCCAGTGTATTTCATATGGACGCAAATTGTGTGTTAATTCGTCAATGTGAGGGAGCGAGGGATGCAGTAAAGGAGGAATAATGCATCGGAAAAGAGATACTCGACTCCCAAAAGAAAATCCTATCGTTTCCGTAGAAACGTATCTCGTTTTAGAAAGATAATGCAGGGAACCCAGAGTATTTCATATGGACGCAATTTGTGTGTTAATTCGGCAATGTGAGGGAGCGAGGGATGCAGTAAAGGAGGAATAATGCATCGGAAAAGAGATACACGGAACCCCAAAGAAAAACTTATCGTTTCCGTAGAAACGAATCCCGATTTAGAAGGACAATGCAGGGATTCCAGAGTATTTCATATGGACGCAAATTGTGTGTTAATTCGTCAATGTGAGGGAACGAGAGATGCAGTAAAGAAGGAATAATGCATCGGAATATAGATACTCGGAACACCAAAGAAAATCCTCTCGTTTCCGTAGAAACGTATCTCGATTTAGAAGGACAATGCAGGGAATCCAGAGTATTTCATATGGACGCAAATTGTGTGTTACTTCGTCAATGTGAGTTAGCGAGGGATGCAGTAAAGGAGGAATAATGCATCGGAAAAGAGATACTCGGAACCCCAAAGAAAATCCTGTCGTTTCCGTAGAAACGTATCTCGATTTAGAAGGATAATGCAGGGAATCCAGTGTATTTCATATGGACGCAAATTGTGTGTTAATTCGTCAATGTGAGGGAGCGAGGGATGCAGTAAAGGAGGAATAATGCATCGGTAAAGAGATACTCGGAACCCCAAAGAAAATCCTAAAGTTTCCGTAGAAACGTATCTCGATATAGAAGGACAATGCAGGGAATCCGGAGTATATCATATGGACGCAAATTGTGTGTTAATTCGTCAATGTGAGGGAGCGAGGGATGCAGTAAAGGAGGAATGGATGCAGTAAAGGAGGAATAATGCATCGGAAAAGACATACTCGGAACCCCAAAGAAAATCCAATCGTTTCCGTAGGGACGTATCTCGATTTAGAAGGACAATGCAGGGAATCCAGAGTATTTCATATGGACGCAAATTGTGTGTTAATTCGTCAATGTGAGGGAGCGAGGGATGCAGTAAAGGAGGAATAATGCATCGGAAAAGAGATACTCGGAACCCAAAAGAAAATCCTATCGTTTCCGTTGAAACGTATCTCGATTTACAAAGACAACGCAGGGAATCCAGAGTATTTCATATGGACGCAAATTGTGTGTTAATTCGTCAATGTCAGGGAGCGAGGGATGCAGTAAAGGAGGAATAATGCATCGGAAAAGAGATACTCGGAACCCCAAAGAAAATCCTATCGTCTCCGTAGAAACGTATCTCGATTTAGAAGGACAATGCAGGGAATCCAGAGTATCTCATATGGACGCAAATTGTGTGTTAATTCGTCAATGTGAGGAAGCGAGGGATGCAGTAAAGGAGGAATAATGCATCGGAAAAGAGATACGCGGACCCCAAAGGAAATCCTATCGTTTCCGTAGAAACGTATCTCGATTTAGAAGGACAATGCAGGGAATCCAGAGTATTTCATATGGACGCAAATTGTGTGTTAATTCGTCAATGTGAGGGAGCGAAGGATGCAGTAAAGGAGGAATAATGCATCGGAAAAGATATACTCGGAACCCCAAAGAAAATCCTATCGTTTCCGTAGAAACGTATCTTGATTTAGAAGGACAATGCAGGGAATCCAGAGTATTTCATATGGACGCAAATTGTGTGTTAATTCGTCAATGTCAGGGAGCGAGGGATGCAGTAAAGGAGGAATAATGCATCGGAAAAGAGATACTCGGAACCCCAAAGAAAATCCTATCGTTTCCGTAGATACGTATCTCGTTTTAGAAAGATAATGCAGGGAACCCAGAGTATTTCATATGGACGCAATTTGTGTGTTAATTCGGCAATGTGAGGGAGCGAGGGATGCAGTAAAGGAGGAATAATGCATCGGAAAAGAGATACACGGAACCCCAAAGAAAAACCTATCGTTTCCGTAGAAACGAATCCCGATTTAGAAGGACAATGCAGGGATTCCAGAGTATTTCATATGGACGCAAATTTTGTGTTAATTCGTCAATGTGAGGGAACGAGAGATGCAGTAAAGAAGGAATAATGCATCGGAAAATAGATACTCGGAACACCAAAGAAAATCCTCTCGTTTCCGTAGAAACGTATCTCGATTTAGAAGGACAATGCAGGGAATCCAGAGTATTTCATATGGACGCAAATTAGGTGTTAATTCGTCAATGTGAGTTAGAGAGGGATGCAGTAAAGGAGGAATAATGCATCGGAAAAGAGATACTCGGAACCCCAAAGAAAATCCTGTCGTTTCCGTAGAAACGTATCTCGATTTAGAAGGATAATGCAGGGATTCCAGTGTATTTCATATGGACGCAAATTGTGTGTTAATTCGTCAATGTGAGGGAGCGAGGGATGCAGTAAAGGAGGAATAATGCATCGATAAAGAGATACTCGGAACCCCAAAGAAAATCCTATCGTTTCCGTAGAGACGTATCTCGATTTAGAAGGACAATGCAGGGAATCCAGAGTATTTCATATGGACGCAAATTGTGTGTTAATTCGTCAATGTGAGGGAGCGAGGGATGCAGTAAAGGATGAATAATGCATCGGAAAAGAGATACTCGGAACCCCAAAGAAAATCCTATCGTTTCCGTAGAAACGTATCTCGATTTAGAAGGACAATGCAGGGAATCCTGAGTATTTCATATGGACGCAAATTGTGTGTTAATTCGTCAATGTGAGGAAGCGAGGGATGCAGTAAAGGAGGAATAATGAATCGTAAAAGAGATACGCGGAACCCCAAAGGAAATCCTATCGTTTCCGTAGAAACGTACCTCGATTTAGAAGGACAATGCAGGGAATCCAGAGTATTTCATATGGACGCAAATTGTGTGTTAATTCGTCAATGTGAGGGAGCGAGGGATGCAGTAAAGGAGGAATAATGCATCGGAAAAGAGATACTCGGAACCCCAAAGAAAATCCTATCGTTTCCGTAGAAACATACTTGATTTAGAAGGACAATGCAGGGAATCCAGAGTATTTCATATGGACGCAAATTTTGTGTTAATTCGTCAATGTGAGGGAGCGAGGGATGCAGTAAAGGAGGAATAATGCATCGGTAAAGAAATCCTCGGAACCCCAAAGAAAATCCTATCGTTTCCGTAGAGACGTATCTCGATTTAGAAGGACAATGCAGGGAATCCAGAGTATTTCATATGGACGCAAATTGTGTGTTAATTCGTCAATGTGAGGGAGCGAGGGATGCAGTAAAGGATGAATGATGCATCGGAAAAGAGATACTCGGAACCCCAAAGAAAATCCTATCGTTTCCGTAGAAACGTATCTCGATTTAGAAGGACAATGCAGGGAATCCTGAGTATTTCATATGGACGCAAATTGTGTGTTAATTCGTCAATGTGAGGGAGCGAGGAATGCAGTAAAGGAGGAATAATGCATCGGAAAAGAGATACTCGGAACCCCAAAGAAAATCCTATCGTTTCCGTAGAAACGTATCTCGATTTAGAAGGACATTGCAGGGAATCCAGAGTATTTCATATGGACGCAAATTGTGTGTTAATTCGTCAATGTGAGGAAGCGAGGGATGCAGTAAAGGAGGAATAATGCATCGGAAAAGAGATACGGGGAACCCCAAAGGAAATCCTTTCGTTTCCGTAGAAATGTATCTCGATTTAGAAGGACAATGCAGGGAATCCAGAGTATTTCATATGGACGCAAATTGTGTGTTAATTCGTCAATGTGAGGGAGCGAGGGATGCAGTAAAGGAGGAATAATGCATCGGAAAAGAGATACTCGGAACCCCAAAGAAAATCCTATCGTTTCCGTAGAAACGTATCTTGATTTAGAAGGACAATGCAGGGAATCCAGAGTATTTCATATGGACGGAAATTGTGTGTTAATTCGTCAATGTGAGGGAGCGAGGGATGCAGTAAAGGAGGAATAATGCATCGGAAAAGAGATACTCGGAACCCCAAAGAAAATCCTATCGTTTCCGCAGAAACGTATCTCGATTTAGAAGAACAATGCAGGGAATAAAGAGTATTTCATATGGACGCAAATTGTGTGTTAATTCGTCAATGTGAGGGAGCGAGGGATGCAGTAAAGGAGGAATAATGCATCGGAAAAGAGATACTCGGAACCCGAAAGAAAATCCTATCGTTTCCGTAGAAACGTATCTCGATTTAGAGGGACAATGCAGGGAATCCAGAGTATATCATATGGACGCAAATTGTGTGTTAATTCGTCAATGTGAGGGAGCGAGGGATGCAGTAAAGGAGGAATAATGCATCGGAAAAGAGATACACGGAACCCCAAAGAAAATCCTATCGTTTCCGTAGAAACGAATCCCGATTTAGAAGGACAATGCAAAGAATCCACAGTATTTCATATGGACGCAAATTGTGTGTTAATTCGTCAATGTGAGGGAACGAGAGATGCAGTAAAGGGGGAATAATGCATAGGAAAAGGGTTACTCGGAACACCAAAGAAAATCCTATCGTTTCCGTAGAAACGTATATCGATTTAGAAGGACAATGCAGGGAATCCAGAGTATTTCATATGGACGCAAATTGTGTGTTAATTCGTCAATGTGAGTTAGCGAGGGATGCAGTAAAGGAGGAATAATGCATCGGAAAAGAGATTCTCGGAACCCCAAAGAGAATCCTGTCGTTTCCGTAGAAACGTATCTCGATTTAGAAGAACAATGCAGGGAATCCAGAGTATTTCATATGGACGCAAATTGTGTGTTAATTCGTCAATGTGAGGGAGCGAAGGATGCAGTAAAGGAGGAATAATGCTTCGGAAAAGAGATACTCGGAACCCCAAAGAAAATCCTATCGTTTCCGTGGAGACGTATCTCGATTTAGAAGGACAATGCAGGGAATCCAGAGTATTTCATATGGACGCAAATTGTGTGTTAATTCGTCAATGTGAGGGAGCGAGGGATGGAGTAAAGGATGAATAATGCATCGGAAAAGAGATACTCGGAACCCCAAAGAAAATCCTATCGTTTCCGTAGAAACGTATCTCGATATAGAAGGACAATGCAGGGAATCCGGAGTATATCATATGGACGGAAATTGTGTGTTAATTCGTCAATGTGAGGGAGCGAGGGATGCAGTAAAGGAGGAATGGATGCAGTAAAGGAGGAATAATGCATCGGAAAAGAGATACTCGGCTCCCAAAAGAAAATCCTATCGTTTCCGTAGAAAAGTATCTCGTTTTAGAAAGATAATGCAGGGAACCCAGAGTATTACATATGGACGCAAATTATTGTGTTAATTCGGCAATGTGATGGAGCGAGGGATGCAGTAAAGGATGAATAATGCATCGGAAAAGAGATACTCGGAACCCCAAAGAAAAACCTATCGTTTCCGTAGAAACGTATCTCGATTTAGAAGGACAATGCAAGGAATCCAGAGTATTTCATATGGACGCAAATTGTGTGTTAATTCGTCAATGTGAGGGAACGAGAGATGCAGTAAAGAAGGAATAATGCATCGGAAAATAGATACTCGGAACACCAAAGAAAATCCTCTCGTTTCCGTAGAAATGTATCTCGATTTAGAAGGACAATGCAGGGAATCCAGAGTATTTCATATGGACGCAAATTAGGTGTTAATTCGTCAATGTGAGTTAGAGAGGGATGCAGTAAAGGAGGAATAATGCATCGGAAAAGAGATACTCGGAACCCCAAAGAAAATCCTGTCGTTTCCGTAGAAACGTATCTCGATTTAGAAGGATAATGCAGGGATTCCAGTGTATTTCATATGGACGCAAATTGTGTGTTAATTCGTCAATGTGAGGGAGCGAGGGATGCAGTAAAGGAGGAATAATGCATCGGTAAAGAGATACTCGGAACCCCAAAGAAAATCCTATCGTTTCCGTAGAGACGTATCTCGATTTAGAAGGACAATGCAGGGAATCCAGAGTATTTCATATGGACGCAAATTGTGTGTTAATTCGTCAATGTGAGGGAGCGAGGGATGCAGTAAAGGATGAATAATGCATCGGAAAAGAGATACTCGGAACCCCAAAGAAAATCCTATCGTTTCCGTAGAAACGTATCTCGATTTAGAAGGACATTGCAGGGAATCCAGAGTATTTCATATGGACGCAAATTGTGTGTTAATTCGTCAATGTGAGGAAGCGAGGGATGCAGTAAAGGAGGAATAATGCATCGTAAAAGAGATACGCGGAACCCCAAAGGAAATCCTATCGTTTCCGTAGAAACGTATCTCGATTTAGAAGGACAATGCAGGGAATCCAGAGTATTTCATATGGACGCAAATTGTGTGTTAATTCGTCAATGTGAGGGAGCGAGGGATGCAGTAAAGGAGGAATAATGCATCGGAAAAGAGATACTCGGAACCCCAAAGAAAATCCTATCGTTTCCGTAGAAATGTATCTTGATTTAGAAGGACAATGCAGGGAATCCAGAGTATTTTATATGGACGCAAATTTTGTGTTAATTCGTCAATGTGAGGGAGCGAGGGATGCAGTAAAGGAGGAATAATGCATCGGTAAAGAAATACTCGGAACCCCAAAGAAAATCCTATCGTTTCCGTAGAGACGTATCTCGATTTAGAAGGACAATGCAGGGAATCCAGAGTATTTCATATGGACGCAAATTGTGTGTTAATTCGTCAATGTGAGGGAGCGAGGGATGCAGTAAAGGATGAATAATGCATCGGAAAATAGATACTCGGAACCCCAAAGAAAATCCTATCGTTTCCGTAGAAACGTATCTCGATTTAGAAGGACAATGCAGGGAATCCTGAGTATTTCATATGGACGCAAATTGTGTGTTAATTCGTCAATGTGAGGGAGCGAGGAATGCAGTAAAGGAGGAATAATGCATCGGAAAAGAGATACTCGGAACCCCAAAAAAAATCCTATCGTTTCCGTAGAAACGTATCTCGATTTAGAAGGACATTGCAGGGAATCCAGAGTATTTCATATGGACGCAAATTGTGTGTTAATTCGTCAATGTGAGGAAGCGAGGGATGCAGTAAAGGAGGAATAATGCATCGGAAAAGAGATACGGGGAACCCCAAAGGAAATCCTATCGTTTCCGTAGAAATGTATCTCGATTTAGAAGGACAATGCAGGGAATCCAGAGTATTTCATATGGACGCAAATTGTGTGTTAATTCGTCAATGTGAGGGAGCGAGGGATGCAGTAAAGGAGGAATAATGCATCGGAAAAGAGATACCCGGAACCCCAAAGAAAATCCTATCGTTTCCGTAGAAACGTATCTTGATTTAGAAGGACAATGCAGGGAATCCAGAGTATTTCATACGGACGGAAATTGTGTGTTAATTCGTCAATGTGAGGGAGCGAGGGATGCAGTAAAGGAGGAATAATGCATCGGAAAAGAGATACTCGGAACCCCAAAGAAAATCCTATCGTTTCTGCAGAAACGTATCTCGATTTAGAAGGACAATGCAGGGAATAAAGAGGGTTTCATATGGACGCAAATTGTGTGTTAATTCGTCAATGTGAGGGAGCGAGGGATGCAGTAAAGGAGGAATAATGCATCGGAAAAGAGATACTCGGAACCCCAAAGAAAATCCTATCGTTTCCGTAGAAACGTATCTCGATTTAGAGGGACAATGCAGGGAATCCAGAGTATATCATATGGACGCAAATTGTGTGTTAATTCGTCAATGTGAGGGAGCGATGGATGCAGTAAAGGAGGAATAATGCATCGGAAAAGAGATACACGGAACCCCAAAGAAAATCCTATCGTTTCCGTAGAAACGAATCCCGATTTAGAAGGACAATGCAAAGAATCCACAGTATTTCATATGGACGCAAATTGTGTGTTAATTCGTCAATGTGAGGGAACGAGAGATGCAGTAAAGGGGGAATAATGCATAGGAAAAGAGTTACTCGGAACACCAAAGAAAATCCTATCATTTCCGTAGAAACGTATATCGATTTAGAAGGACAATGCAGGGAATCCAGAGTATTTCATATGGACGCAAATTGTGTGTTAATTCGTCAATGTGAGTTAGCGAGGGATGCAGTAAAGGAGGAATAATGAATCGGAAAAGAGATTCTCGGAACCCCAAAGAGAATCCTGTCGTTTCCGTAGAAACGTATCTCGATTTAGAAGAACAATGCAGGGAATCCAGAGTATTTCATATGGACGCAAATTGTGTGTTAATTCGTCAATGTGAGGGAGCGAGGGATGCAGTAAAGGAGGAATAATGCTTCGGAAAAGAGATACTCGGAACCCCAAAGAAAATCCAATCGTTTCCGTGGAGACGTATCTCGAGTTAGAAGGACAATGCAGGGAATCCAGAGTATTTCATATGGACGCAAATTGTGTGTTAATTCGTCAATGTGAGGGAGCGAGGGATGGAGTAAAGGATGAATAATGCATCGGAAAAGAGATACTCGGAACCCCAAAGAAAATCCTATCGTTTCCGTAGAAACGTATCTCGATATAGAAGGACAATGCAGGGAATCCGGAGTATATCATATGGACGCAAATTGTGTGTTAATTCGTCAATGTGAGGGAGCGAGGGATGCAGTAAAGGAGGAATGGATGCAGTAAAGGAGGAATAATGCATCGGAAAAGAGATACTCGACTCCCAAAAGAAAATCCTATCGTTTCCGTAGAAACGTATCTCGTTTTAGAAAGATAATGCAGGGAACCCAGAGTATTTCATATGGACGCAAATTATTGTGTTAATTCGGCAATGTGAGGGAGCGAGGGATGCAGTAAAGGAGGAATAATGCATCGGAAAAGAGATACTCGGAACCCCAAAGAAAAACCTATCCTTTCCGTAGAAACGTATCTCGATTTAGAAGGACAATGCAAGGAATCCAGAGTATTTCATATGGACGCAAATTGTGTGTTAGTTCGTCAATGTGAGGGAGCGAGGGATGCAGTAAAGGAGGAATAATGCATCGGAAAAGAGATACTCGGAACCCCAAAGAAAATCCTATCGTTTCCGTAGAAACGTATCTCGATTTAGAAGGACAATGCAGGGAATCCAGAGTATCTCATATGGGCGCAAATTGTGTGTTAATTCGTCAATGTGAGGAAGCGGGGGATGCAGTAAAGGAGGAATAATGCATCGGAAAAGAGATACGCGGAACCCCAAAGGAAATCCTATCGTTTCCGTAGAAACGTATCTCGATTTAGAAGGACAATGCAGGGAATCCAGAGTATTTCATATGGACGCAAATTGTGTGTTAATTCGTCAATGTGAGGGAGCGAAGGATGCAGTAAAGGAGGAATAATGCATCGGAAAAGATATACTCGGAACCCCAAAGAAAATCCTTTCGTTTCCGTAGAAACGTATCTTGATTTAGAAGGACAATGCAGGGAATCCAGAGTATTTCATATGGACGCAAATTGTGTGTTAATTCGTCAATGTGAGGGAGCGAGGGATGCAGTAAAGGAGGAATAATGCATCGGAAAAGAGATACTTGGAACCCCAAAGAAAATCCTATCGTTTCCGTAGAAACGTATCTCGATTTAGAAGGACAATGCAGGGAATCCGGAGTATCTCATATGGACGCAAATTGTGTGTTAATTCGTCAATGTGAGGAAGCGAGGGATGCAGTAAAGGAGGAATAATGCATCGGAAAAGAGATACGCGGAACCTCAAAGGAAATCCTATCGTTTCCGTAGAAACGTATCTCGATTTAGAAGGACAATGCAGGGAATCCAGAGTATTTCATATGGACGCAAATTGTGTGTTAATTCGTCAATGTGAGGGAGCGAAGGATGCAGTAAAGGAGTAATAATGCATCGGAAAAGATATACTCGGAACCCCAAAGAAAATCCTTTCGTTTCCGTAGAAACGTATCTTGATTTAGAAGGACAATGCAGGGAATCCAGAGTATTTCATATGGACGCAAATTGTGTGTTAATTCGTCAATGTGAGGGAGCGAGGGATGCAGTAAAGGAGGAATAATGCATCGGAAAAGAGATACACGGAACCCCAAAGGAAATCCTATCGTTTCCGTAGAAACGTATCTCGATTTAGAAGGACAATGCAGGGAATCCAGAGTACTTCATATGGACGCAAATTGTGTGTTAATTCGTCAATGTGAGGGAGCGAAGGATGCAGTAAAGGAGGAATAATGCATCGGAAAAGATATACTCGGAACCCCAAAGAAAATCCTTTCGTTTCCGTAGAAACGTATCTTGATTTAGAAGGACAATGCAGGGAATCCAGAGTATTTCATATGGACGCAAATTGTGTGTTAATTCGTCAATGTGAGGGAGCGAGGGATGCAGTAAAGGAGGAATAATGCATCGGAAAAGAGATACTTGGAACCGCAAAGAAAATCCAATCGTTTCCGTAGAGACGTATCTCGATTTAGAAGGACAATGCAGGGAATCCAGAGTATTTCATATGGACGCAAATTGTGTGTTAATTCGTCAATGTGAGGGAGCGAGGGATGCAGTAAAGGATGAATAATGCATCGGAAAAGAGATACTCAGAACCCCAAAGAAAATCCTATCATTTCCGTAGAAACGTATCTCGATATAGAAGGACAATGCAGGGAATCCGGAGTATATCATATGGACGCAAATTGTGTGTTAATTCGTCAATGTGAGGGAGCGAGGGATGCAGTAAAGGAGGAATAATTCATCGGAAAAGAGATACTCGGAACCCCAAAGAAAAACCTATCGTTTCCGTAGAAACGTATCTCGATTTAGAAGGACAATGCAAGGAATCCAGAGTATTTCATATGGACGCAAATTGTGTGTTAATTCGTCAATGTGAGGGAGCGATGGATGGAGTAAAGGAGGAATAATGCATCGGAAAAGAGATACTCGGAACCCCAAAGAAAATCCTATCGTTTCCGTAGAATCGTATCTCGATTTAGAAGGACAATGCAGTGAATCCTGAGTATTTCATATGGACGCAAATTGTGTGTTAATTCGTCAATGTGAGGGAGCGAGGGATGCAGTAAAGGAGGAATAATGCATCGGAAAAGAGATACTCGGAACCCGAAAGAAAATCCTATCGTTTCCGTAGAAACGTATCTCGATTTAGGAGGACAATGCAGGGAATAAAGAGTATTTCATATGGACGCAAATTGTGTGTTAATTCGTCAATGTGAGGGAGCGAGGGATGCAGTAAAGGAGGAATAATGCATCGGAAAAGAGATACTCGGAACCCCAAAGAAAATCCTATCGTTTCCGTAGAAACGTATCTCGATTTAGAAGGACAATGCAGGGAATCCAGAGTATATCATATGGACGCAAATTGTGTGTTAATTCGTCAATGTGAGGGAGCGAGGGATGCAGTAAAGGAGGAATAATGCATCGGAAAAGAGATACTCGACTCCCAAAAGAAAATCCTATCGTATCCGTAGAAACGTATCTCGTTTTAGAAAGATAATGCAGGGAACCCAGAGTATTTCATATGGACGCAATTTCTGTGTTAATTCGGCAATGTGAGGGAGCGAGGGATGCAGTAAAGGAGGAGTAATGCATCGGAAAAGAGATACACGGAACCCCAAAGAAAATCCTATCGTTTCCGTAGAAACGAATCCCGATTTAGAAGGACAATGCAAAGAATCCACAGTATTTCATATGGACGCAAATTGTGTGTTAATTCGTCAATGTGAGGGAACGAGAGATGCAGTAAAGGGGGAATAATGCATAGGAAAAGAGTTACTCGGAACACCAAAGAAAATCCTATCGTTTCCGTAGAAACGTATATCGATTTAGAAGGACAATGCAGGGAATCCAGAGTATTTCATATGGACGCAAATTGTGTGTTAATTCGTCAATGTGAGTTAGCGAGGGATGCAGTAAAGGAGGAATAATGCATCGGAAAAGAGATTCTCGGAACCCCAAAAAGAATCCTGTCGTTTCCGTAGAAACGTATCTCGATTTTGAAGAACAATGCAGGGAATCCAGAGTATTTCATATGGACGCAAATTGTGTGTTAATTCGTCAATGTGAGGGAGCGAGGGATGCAGTAAAGGAGGAATAATGCTTCGGAAAAGAGATACTCGGAACCCCAAAGAAAATCCAATCGTTTCCGTAGAGACGTATCTCGATTTAGAAGGACAATGCAGGGAATCCAGAGTATTTCATATGGACGCAAATTGTGTGTTAATTCGTCAATGTGAGGGAGCGAGGGATCGAGTAAAGGATGAATAATGCATCGGAAAAGAGATACTCGGAACCCCAAAGAAAATCCTATCGTTTCCGTAGAAACGTATCTCGATATAGAAGGACAATGCAGGGAATCCGGAGTATATCATATGGACGCAAATTGTGTGTTAATTCGTCAATGTGAGGGAGCGAGGGATGCAGTAAAGGAGGAATGGATGCAGAAAAGGAGGAATAATGCATCGGAAAAGAGATACTCGACTCCCAAAAGAAAATCCTATCGTTTCCGTAGAAACGTATCTCGTTTTAGAAAGATAATGCAGGGAACCCAGAGTATTTTATATGGACGCAAATTATTGTGTTAATTCGGCAATGTGAGGGAGCGAGGGATGCAGTAAAGGAGGAATAATGCATCGGAAAAGAGATACTCGGAACCCCAAAGAAAATCCTATCGTTTCCGTAGAAACGTATCTCGATTTAGAAGGACAATGCAGGGAATCCAGAGTATCTCATATGGGCACAAATTGTGTGTTAATTCGTCAATGTGAGGAAGCGGGGGATGCAGTAAAGGAGGAATAATGCATCGGAAAAGAGATACGCGGAACCCCAAAGGAAATCCTATCGTTTCCGTAGAAACGTATCTCGATTTAGAAGGACAATGCAGGGAATCCAGAGTATTTCATATGGACGCAAATTGTGTGTTAATTCGTCAATGTGAGGGAGCGAAGGATGCAGTAAAGGAGGAATAATGCATCGGAAAAGATATACTCGGAACCCCAAAGAAAATCCTTTCGTTTCCGTAGAAACGTATCTTGATTTAGAAGGACAATGCAGGCAATCCAGAGTACTTCATATGGACGCAAATTGTGTGTTAATTCGTCAATGTGAGGGAGCGAGGGATGCAGTAAAGGAGGAATAATGCATCGGAATAGAGATACTTGGAACCCCAAAGAAAATCCTATCGTTTCCGTAGAAACGTATCTCGATTTAGAAGGACAATGCAGGGAATCCGGAGTATTTCATATGGACGCAAATTGTTTGTTAATTCGTCAATGTGAGGAAGCGAGGGATGCAGTAAAGGAGGAATAATGCATCGGAAAAGAGATACGCGGAACCCCAAAGGAAATCCTATCGTTTCCGTAGAAACGTATCTCGATTTAGAAGGACAATGCAGGGAATCCAGAGTATTTCATATGGACGCAAATTGTGTGTTAATTCGTCAATGTGAGGGAGCGAAGGATGCAGTAAAGGAGTAATAATGCATCGGAAAAGATATACTCGGAACCCCAAAGAAAATCCTTTCGTTTCCGTAGAAACGTATCTTGATTTAGAAGGACAATGCATGGAATCCAGAGTATTTCATATGGACGCAAATTGTGTGTTAATTCGTCAATGTGAGGGAGCGAGGGATGCAGTAAAGGAGGAATAATGCATCGGAAAAGAGATACTCGGAACCCCAAAGAAAATCCTTTCGTTTCCGTAGAAACGTATCTTGATTTAGAAGGACAATGCAGGGAATCCAGAGTATTTCATATGGACGCAAATTGTGTGTTAATTCGTCAATGTGAGGGAGCGAGGGATGCAGTAAAGGAGGAATAATGCATCGGAAAAGAGATACTTGGAACCCCAAAGAAAATCCTATCGTTTCCGTAGAGACGTATCTCGATTTAGAAGGACAATGCAGGGAATCCAGAGTATTTCATATGGACGCGAATTGTGTGTTAATTCGTCAATGTGAGGGAGCGAGGGATGCAGTAAAGGATGAATAATGCATCGGAAAAGAGATACTCAGAACCCCAAAGAAAATCCTATCGTTTCCGTAGAAACGTATATCGATTTAGAAGGACAATGCAGGGAATCCAGAGTATTTCATATGGACGCAAATTGTGTGTTAATTCGTCAATGTGAGTTAGCGAGGGATGCAGTAAAGGAGGAATAATGCATCGGAAAAGAGATTCTTGGAACCCCAAAGAGAATCCTGTCGTTTCCGTAGAAACGTATCTAGATTTTGAAGGACAATGCAGGGAATCCAGAGTATTTCATATGGACGCAAATTGTGTGTTAATTCGTCAATGTGAGGGAGCGAGGGATGCAGTAAAGGAGGAATAATGCTTCGGAAAAGAGATACTCGGAACCCCAAAGAAAATCCTTTCGTTTCCGTAGAAACGTATCTTGATTTAGAAGGACAATGCAGGGAATCCAGAGTATTTCATATGGACGCAAATTGTGTGTTAATTCGTCAATGTGAGGGAGCGAGGGATGCAGTAAAGGAGGAATAATGCATCGGAAAAGAGATACTTGGAACCCCAAAGAAAATCCTATCGTTTCCGTAGAAACGTATCTCGATTTAGAAGGACAATACAGGGAATCCGGAGTATTTCATATGGACGCAAATTGTGTGTTAATTCGTCAATGTGACGGAGCGAGGGATGCAGTAAAGGAGGAATAATGCATCGGAAAAGAGATACTCGACTCCCAAAAGAAAATCCTATCGTTTCCGTAGATACGTATCTCGTTTTAGAAAGATAATGCAGGGAACCCAGAGTATTTCACGTGGACGCAAGTTGTGTGTTAATTCGGCAATGTGAGGGAGCGAGGGATGCAGTAAAGGAGGAATAATGCATCGGAAAAGAGATACACGGAACCCCAAAGAAAAACCTATCGTTTCCGTAGAAACGAATCCCGATTTAGAAGGACAATTCAGGGATTCCAGAGTATTTCATGTGGACCTAAATTGTGTGTTAATTCGTCAATGTGAGGGAACGAGAGATGCAGTAAGGAAGGAATAATGCATCGGAAAAGAGATACTCGGAACACCAAAGAAAATCCTCTCGTTTCCGTAGAAACGTGTCTCGATTTAGAAGGACAATGCAGGGAATCCAGAGTATTTCATATGGACGCATATTGTGTGTTAATTCGTCAATGTGAGTTAGCGAGGGATGCAGTAAAGGAGGAATAATGCATCGGAAAAGAGATACTCGGAACCCCAAAGAAAATCCTGTCGTTTCCGTAGAAACGTATCTGGATTTAGAAGGATAATGCAGGGAATCCAGTGTATTTCATATGGACGCAAATTGTGTGTTAATTCCTCAATGTGAGGGAGCGAGGGATGCAGTAAAGGAGGAATAATGCATCGGTAAAGAGATACTCGGAACCCCTAAGAAAATCCTATCGTTTCCGTAGAGACGTATCTCGATTTAGAAAGATAATGCAGGGAACCCGGAGTATTTCATATGGACGCAATTTCTGTGTTAATTCGGCAATGTGAGGGAGCGAGGGATGCAGTAAAGGAGGAATAATGCATCGGAAAAGAGATACACGGAACACCAAAGAAAATCCTATCGTTTCCGTAGAAACGAATCCCGATTTAGAAGGACAATGCAAAGAATCCACAGTATTTCATATGGACGCAAATTGTGTGTTAATTCGTCAATGTGAGGGAACGAGAGATGCAGTAAAGGGGGAATAATGCATCGGAAAAGAGTTACTCGGAACACCAAAGAAAATCCTATCGTTTCCGTAGAAACGTATATCGATTTAGAAGGACAATGCAGGGAATCCAGAGAATTTCATATGGACGCAAATTGTGTGTTAATTCGTCAATGTGAGTTAGCGAGGGATGCAGTAAAGGAGGAATAATGCATCGGAAAAGAGATTCTCGGAACCCCAAAGAGAATCCTGTCGTTTCCGTAGAAACGTATCTAGATTTTGAAGGACAATGCAGGGAATCCAGAGTATTTCATATGGACGCAAATTGTGTGTTAATTCGTCAATGTGAGGGAGCGAGGGATGCAGTAAAGGAGGAATAATGCTTCGGAAAAGAGATACTCGGAACCCCAAAGAAAATCCAATCGTTTCCGTAGAGACGTATCTCGATTTAGGACAATGCAGGGAATCCAGAGTATTTCATATGGACGCAAATTGTGTGTTAATTCGTCAATGTGAGGGAGCGAGGGATGGAGTAAAGGATGAATAATGCATCGGAAAAGAGATACTCGGAACCCCAAAGAAAATCCTATCGTTTCCGTAGAAACGTATCTCGATATAGAAGGACAATGCAGGGAATCCGGAGTATATCATATGGACGCAAATTGTGTGTTAATTCGTCAATGTGAGGGAGCGAGGGATGCAGTAAAGGAGGAATGGATGCAGCAAAGGAGGAATAATGCATCGGAAAAGAGATACTCGACTCCCAAAAGAAAATCCTATCGTTTCCGTAGAAACGTATCTCGTTTTAGAAAGATAATGCAGGGAACCCAGAGTATTTCATATGGACGCAAATTATTGTGTTAATTCGGCAATGTGAGGGAGCGAGGGATGCAGTAAAGGAGGAATAATGCATCGGAAAAGAGATACTCGGAACCCCAAAGAAAAACCTATCGTTTCCGTAGAAACGTATCTCGATTTAGAAGGACAATGCAAGGAATCCAGAGTATTTCATTTGAACGCAAATTGTGTGTTAGTTCGTCAATGTGAGGGAGCGAGGGATGCAGTAAAGGAGGAATAATGCATCGGAAAAGAGATACTCGGAACCCCAAAGAAAATCCTATCGTTTCTGTAGAAACGTATCTCGATTTAGAAGGACAATGCAGGGAATCCAGAGTATCTCATATGGACGCAAATTGTGTGTTAATTCGTCAATGTGAGGAAGCGAGGGATGCAGTAAAGGAGGAATAATGCATCGGAAAAGAGATACGCGGAACCCCAAAGGAAATCCTATCGTTTCCGTAGAGACGTATCTCGATTTAGAAGGACAATGCAGGAAATCCAGAGTATTTCATATGGACGCAAATTGTGTGTTAATTCGTCAATGTGAGGGAGCGAAGGATGCAGTAAAGGAGGAATAATGCATCGGAAAAGATATACTCGGAACCCCAAAGAAAATCCTTTCGTTTCCGTAGAAACGTATCTTGATTTAGAAGGACAATGCAGGGAATCCAGAGTATTTCATATGGACGCAAATTGTGTGTTAATTCGTCAATGTGAGGGAGCGAGGGATGCAGTAAAGGAGGAATAATGCATCGGAAAAGAGATACTTGGAACCCCAAAGAAAATCCTATCGTTTCCGTAGAAACGTATCTCGATTTAGAAGGACAATACAGGGAATCCGGAGTATTTCATATGGACGCAAATTGTGTGTTAATTCGTCAATGTGACGGAGCGAGGGATGCAGTAAAGGAGGAATAATGCATCGGAAAAGAGATACTCGACTCCCAAAAGAAAATCCTATCGTTTCCGTAGATACGTATCTCGTTTTAGAAAGATAATGCAGGGAACCGAGAGTATTTCATGTGGACGCAAGTTGTGTGTTAATTCGGCAATGTGAGGGAGCGAGGGATGCAGTAAAGGAGGAATAATGCATCGGAAAAGAGATACACGGAACCCCAAAGAAAAACCTATCGTTTCCGTAGAAACGAATCCCGATTTAGAAGGACAATTCAGGGATTCCAGAGTATTTCATATGGACGCAAATTGTGTGTTAATTCGACAATGTGAGGGAACGAGAGATGCAGTAAAGAAGGAATAATGCATCGGAAAAGAGATACTCGGAACACCAAAGAAAATCCTCTCGTTTCCGTAGAAACGTGTCTCGATTTAGAAGGACAATGCAGGGAATCCAGAGTATTTCATATGGACGCATATTGTGTGTTAATTCGTCAATGTGAGTTAGCGAGGGATGCAGTAAAGGAGGAATAATGCATCGGAAAAGAGATACTCGGAACCCCAAAGAAAATCCTGTCGTTTCCGTAGAAACGTATCTCGATTTAGAAGGATAATGCAGGGAATCCAGTGTATTTCATATGGACGCAAATTGTGTGTTAATTCGTCAATGTGAGGGAGCGAGGGATGCAGTAAAGGAGGAATAATGCATCGGTAAAGAGATACTCGGAACCCCAAAGAAAATCCTATCGTTTCCGTAGAGACGTATCTCGATTTAGAAGGACAATGCAGGGAATCCAGAGTATTTCATATGGACGCAAATTGTGTGTTAATTCGTCAATGTGAGGGAGCGAGGGATGCAGTAAAGGATGAATAATGCATCGGAAAAGAGATACTCGGAACCCCAAAGAAAATCCTGTCGTTTCCGTAGAAACGTATCTCGATATAGAAGGACAATGCAGGGAATCCGGAGCATATCATATGGACGCAAATTGTGTGTTAATTCGTCAATGTGAGGGAGCGAGGGATGCAGTAAAGGAGGAATGGATGCAGTAAAGGAGGAATAATGCATCGGAAAAGAGATACTGGGAACCCCAAAGAAAATCGTGTCGTTTCCGTAGAAACGTATCTCGATTTAGAAGGATAATGCAGGGAATCCAGTGTATTTCATATGGACGCAAATTGTGTGTTTATTCGTCAATGTGAGGGAGCGAGGGATGCAGTAAAGGAGGAATAATGCATCGGTAAAGAGATACTCGGAACCCCAAAGAAAATCCTATCGTTTCCGTAGAGACGTATCTCGATTTAGAAGGACAATGCAGGGAATCCAGAGTATTTCATATGGACGCAAATTGTGTGTTAATTCGTCAATGTGAGGGAGCGAGGGATGCGGTAAAGGATGAATAATGCATCGGAAAAGAGATACTCGGAACCCCAAAGAAAATCCTATCGTTTCCGTAGAAACGTATCTCGATATAGAAGGACAATGCAGGGAATCCGGAGCATAGCATATGGACGCAAATTGTGTGTTAATTCGTCAATTTGAGGGAGCGAGGGATGCAGTAAAGGAGGAATGGATGCAGTAAAGGAGGAATAATGCATCGGAAAAGAGATACCCGACTCCCAATAGAAAATCCTATCGTTTCCGTAGAAACGTATCTCGTTTTAGAAAGATAATGCAGGGAACCCAGAGTATTTTATATGGACGCAAATTATTGTGTTAATTCGGCAATGTGAGGGAGCGAGGGATGCAGTAAAGGAGGAATAATGCATCGGAAAAGAGATACGCGGAACCCCAAAGAAAAACCTATCGTTTCCGTAGAAACGTATCTCGATTTAGAAGGACAATGCAAGGAACCCAGAGTATTTCATATGGACGCAAATTGTGTGTTAATTCGTCAATGTGAGGGAACGAGGGATGCAGTAAAGGAGGAATAATGCATCGGAAAAGAGATACTCGGAACCCCAAAGAAATTCCTATCGTTTCCGTAGAAACGTATCTCGATTTAGACGGACAATGCAGGGAATCCTGAGTATTTCATATGGACGCAAATTGTGTGTTAATTCGGCATTGTGAGGGAGCGAGGAATGCAGTAAAGGAGGAATAATGCATCGGAAAAGAGATACTCGGAACCCCAAAGAAAATCCTATCGTTTCCGTAGAAACGTATCTCGATTTAGAAGGACAATGCAGGGAATACTGAGTATTTCATATGGGCGCAAATTGTGTGTTAATTCGTCAATGTGAGGGAGCGAGGGATGCAGTAAAGGAGGAATAATGCATCGGAAAAGAGATACTCGGATCCCCAAAGAAATTCCTATCGTTTCCGTAGAAACGTATCTCGATTTAGGAGGACAATGCAGGGAATAAAGAGTATTTCATATGGACGCAAATTGTGTGTTAATTCGTCAATGTGAGGGAGCGAGGGATGCAGTAAAGGAGGAATAATGCATCGGAAAAGAGATACTCGGAACCCCAAAGAAAATCCTATCGTTTCCGTAGAAACGTATCTCGATTTAGAAGGACAATGCAGGGAATTCAGAGTATATCATATGGACGCAAATTGTGTGTTAATTCGTCAATGTGAGGGAGCGAGGGATGCAGTAAAGGAGGAATAATGCATCGGAAAAGAGATACTCTGAACCCAAAAGAAAATCCTATCGTTTCCGTAGAAACGTATCTCGATTTACAAGGACAAGGCAGGGAATCCAGAGTATTTCATATGGACGCAAATTGTGTGTTAATTCGTCAATGTGAGGGAGCGATGGATGCAGTAAAGGAGGAATAATGCATCGGAAAAGAGATACTCGGAACCCCAAAGAAAATCCTATCGTTTCCGTAGAAACGTATCTCGATTTAGAAGGACATTGCAGTGAATCCAGAGTATTTCATATGGACGCAAATTGTGTGTTAATTCGTCAATGTGAGGAAGCGAGGGATGCAGTAAAGGAGGAATAATGCATCGGAAAAGAGATACGCGGAACCCCAAAGGAAATCCTATCGTTTCCGTAGAAACGTATCTCGATTTAGAAGGACAATGCAGGGAATCCAGAGTATTTCATATGGACGCAAATTGTGTGTTAATTCGTCAATGTGAGGGAGCGAGGGATGCAGTAAAGGAGGAATAATGCATCGGAAAAGAGATACTCGGAAACCCAAAGAAAATCCTATCGTTTCCGTAGAAACGTATCTTGATTTAGAAGGACAATGCAGGGAATCCTGAGTATTTCATATGGACGCAAATTGTGTGTTAATTCGTCAATGTGAGGGAGCGAGGGATGCAGTAAAGGAGGAATAATGCATCGGAAAAGAGATACTCGGAACCCCAAAAAAAATCCTATCGTTTCCGTAGAAACGTATCTCGATTTAGAAGGACAATGCAGGGAATCCAGAGTATTTCATATGGACGCAATTTGTATGTTAATTCGTCAAAGTGAGGGAGCGAGGGATGCAGTAAGGGAGGAATAATGCATCGGAAAAGAGATACTCGACTCCCAAAAGAAAATCCTATCGTTTGCGTAGAAACGTATCTCGATTTAGAAAGATAATGCAGGGAACCCAGAGTATTTCATATGGACACAATTTGTGTGTTAATTCGGCAATGTGAGGGAGCGAGGGATGCAGTAAAGGAGGAATAATGCATCGGAAAAGAGATACTCGGAACCCCAAAGAAAATCCAGTAGTTTCCGTAGAAACGAATCCCGATTTAGAAGGACAATGCAGGGAATCCAGAGTATTTCATATGGACGCAAATTGTGTGTTAATTCGTCAATGTGAGGGAGCGAGGGATGCAGTAAAGGAGGAATGGATGCAGTAAAGGAGGAATAATGCATCGGAAAAGAGATACCCGACTCCCAATAGAAAATCCTATCGTTTCCGTAGAAACGTATCTCGTTTTAGAAAGATAATGCAGGGAACCCAGAGTATTTTATATGGACGCAAATTATTGTGTTAATTCGGCAATGTGAGGGAGCGAGGGATGCAGTAAAGGAGGAATAATGCATCGGAAAAGAGATACTCGGAACCCCAAAGAAAAACCTATCGTTTCCGTAGAAACGTATCTCGATTTAGAAGGACAATGCAAGGAACCCAGAGTATTTCATATGGACGCAAATTGTGTGTTAATTCGTCAATGTGAGGGAACGAGGGATGCAGTAAAGGAGGAATAATGCTTCGGAAAAGAGATACTCGGAACCCCAAAGAAATTCCTATCGTTTCCGTAGAAACGTATCTCGATTTAGACGGACAATGCAGGGAATCCTGAGTATTTCATATGGACGCAAATTGTGTGTTAATTCGGCATTGTGAGGGAGCGAGGAATGCAGTAAAGGAGGAATAATGCATCGGAAAAGAGATACTCGGAACCCCAAAGAAAATCCTATCGTTTCCGTAGAAACGTATCTCGATTTAGAAGGACAATGCAGGGAATCCTGAGTATTTCATATGGGCGCAAATTGTGTGTTAATTCGTCAATGTGAGGGAGCGAGGGATGCAGTAAAGGAGGAATAATGCATCGGAAAAGAGATACTCGGATCCCCAAAGAAATTCCTATCGTTTCCGTAGAAACGTATCTCGATTTAGGAGGACAATGCAGGGAATAAAGAGTATTTCATATGGACGCAAATTGTGTGTTAATTCGTCAATGTGAGGGAGCGAGGGATGCAGTAAAGGAGGAATAATGCATCGGAAAAGAGATACTCGGAACCCCAAAGAAAATCCTATCGTTTCCGTAGAAACGTATCTCGATTTAGAAGGACAATGCAGGGAATTCAGAGTATATCATATGGACGCAAATTGTGTGTTAATTCGTCAATGTGAGGGAGCGAGGGATGCAGTAAAGGAGGAATAATGCATCGGAAAAGAGATACTCTGAACCCAAAAGAAAATCCTATCGTTTCCGTAGAAACGTATCTCGATTTACAAGGACAAGGCAGGGAATCCAGAGTATTTCATATGGACGCAAATTGTGTGTTAATTCGTCAATGTGAGGGAGCGATGGATGCAGTAAAGGAGGAATAATGCATCGGAAAAGAGATACTCGGAACCCCAAAGAAAATCCTATCGTTTCCGTAGAAACGTATCTCGATTTAGAAGGACATTGCAGGGAATCCAGAGTATTTCATATGGACGCAAATTGTGTGTTAATTCGTCAATGTGAGGAAGCGAGGGATGCAGTAAAGGAGGAATTATGCATCGGAAAAGAGATACGCGGAACCCCAAAGGAAATCCTATCGTTTCCGTAGAAACGTATCTCGATTTAGAAGGACAATGCAGGGAATCCAGAGTATTTCATATGGACGCAAATTGTGTGTTAATTCGTCAATGTGAGGGAGCGAGGGATGCAGTAAAGGAGGAATAATGCATCGGAAAAGAGATACTCGGAACCCCAAAGAAAATCCTATCGTTTCCGTAGAAACGTATCTTGATTTAGAAGGACAATGCAGGGAATCCTGAGTATTTCATATGGACGCAAATTGTGTGTTAATTCGTCAATGTGAGGGAGCGAGGAATGCAGTAAAGGAGGAATAATGCATCGGAAAAGAGATACTCGGAACCCCAAAAAAAATCCTATCGTTTCCGTAGAAACGTATCTCGATTTAGAAGGACAATGCAGGGAATCCAGAGTATTTCATATGGACGCAATTTGTATGTTAATTCGTCAAAGTGAGGGAGCGAGGGATGCAGTAAAGGAGGAATAATGCATCGGAAAAGAGATACTCGACTCCCAAAAGAAAATCCTATCGTTTGCGTAGAAACGTATCTCGATTTAGAAAGATAATGCAGGGAACCAGAGTATTTCATATGGACACAATTTGTGTGTTAATTCGGCAATGTGAGGGAGCGAGGGATGCAGTAAAGGAGGAATAATGCATCGGAAAAGAGATACTCGGAACCCCAAAGAAAATCCAGTACTTTCCGTAGAAACGAATCCCGATTTAGAAGGACAATGCAGGGAATCCAGAGTATTTCATATGGACGCAAATTGTGTGTTAATTCGTCAATGTGAGGGAGCGAGGGATGCAGTAAAGGAGGAATAATGCATCGGAAAAGAGATACTCGGTACCCCAAAGAAAATCCTATCGTTTCCGTAGAAACGAATCCCGATTTAGAAGGACAACGCAGGGATTCCAGAGTATTTCATATGGACGCAAATTGTGTGTTAATTCGTCAATGTGAGGAAACGAGAGATGCAGTAAAGGAGGAATAATGCATCGGAAAAGAGATACTCGGAACACCAAAGAAAATCCTCTCGTTTCCGTAGAAACGTATCTCGATTTAGAAGGACAATGCAGGGAATCCAGAGTATTTCATATGGACGCAAATTGTGTGTTAATTCGTCAATGTGAGTTAGCGAGGGATGCAGTAAAGGAGGAATAATGCATCGGAAAAGAGATACTCGGAACCCCAAAGAAAATCCTGTCGTTTCCGTAGAAACGTATCTCGATTTAGAAGGATAATGCAGGGAATCCAAAGTATTTCATATGGACGCAAATTGTGTGTTAATTCGTCAATGTGAGGGAGCGAGGGATGCAGTAAAGGAGGAATAATGCATCGGTAAAGAGATACTCGGAACCCCAAAGAAAATCCTATCGTTTCCGTAGAGACGTATCTCGATTTAGAAGGACAATGCAGGGAATCCAGAGTATTTCATATGGACGCAAATTGTGTGTTAATTCTTCAATGTGAGGGAGCGAGGGATGCAGTAAAGGATGAATAATGCATCGGAAAAGAGATACTCAGAACCCCAAAGAAAATCCTGTCGTTTCCGTAGAAACGTATCTCGATATAGAAGGACAATGCAGGGAATCCGGAGTATATCATATGGACGCAAATTGTGTGTTAATTCGTCAATGTGAGGGAGCGAGGGATGCAGTAAAGTAGGAATGGATGCAGTAAAGGAGGAATAATGCATCGGAAAAGAGATACCCGACTCCTAATAGAAAATCCAATCGTTTCTGTAGAAACGTATCTCGTTTTAGGAAGATAATGCAGGGAACCCAGATTATTTCATATGGACGCAAATTATTCTGTTAATTCGGCAATGTGAGGGAGCGAGGGATGCAGTAAAGGAGGAATTTTGCATCGGAAAAGAGATACTCGGAACCCCAAAGAAAAACCTATCGTTTCCGTAGAAACGTATCTCGATTTAGAAGGACAATGCAAGGAATCCAGAGTATTTCATATGGACGCAAATTGTGTGTTAATTCGTCAATGTGAGGGAGCGATGGATGCAGTAAAGGAGGAATAATGCATCGGAAAAGAGATACTCGAAACCCCAAAGAAAATCCTATCGTTTCCGTAGAAACGTATCTCGATTTAGAAGGACAATGCAGGGAATCCTGAGTATTTCATATGGACGCAAATTGTGTGTTAATTCGTCAATGTGAGGGAGCGAGGGATGCAGTAAAGGAGGAATAATGCATCGGAAAAGTGATACTCGGAACCCCAAAGAAAATCCTATCGTTTCCGTAGAGACGTATCTCGATTTAGGAGGACAATGCAGGGAATAAAGAGTATTTCATATGGACGCAAATTGTGTGTTAATTCGTCAATGTGAGGGAGCGAGGGATGCAGTAAAGGAGGAATAATGCATCGGAAAAGAGATACTCGGAACCCCAAAGAAAATCCTATCGTTTCCGTAGAAACGTATCTCGATTTAGAAGGACAATGCAGGGAATCCAAAGTATATCATATGGACGCAAATTGTGTGTTAATTCGTCATTGTGAGGGAGCGAGGGATGCAGTAAAGGAGGAATAATGCATCGGAAAAGAGATACTCCGAACCCAAAAGAAAATCCTATCGTTCCTGTAGAAACGTATCTCGATTTACAAGGACAAGGCAGGGAATCCAGAGTATTTCATATGGACGCAAATTGTGTGTTAATTCGTCAATGTGAGGGAGCGAGGGATGCAGTAAAGGAGGAATAATGCATCAGAAAAGAGATACTCGGAACCCCAAAGAAAATCCTATCGTTTCCGTAGAAACGTATCTTGATTTAGAAGGACAATGTAGGGATTCCAGAGTATTTCATATGGACGCAAATTGTGTGTTAATTCGTCAATGTGAGGGAGCGAGGGATGCAGTAAAGGAGGAATAATGCATCGGAAAAGAGATACTCGGAACCCCAAAAAAAATCCTATCGTTTCCGTAGAAACGTATCTCGATATAGAAGGACAATGCAGGGAATCCAGAGCATTTCATATGGACGCAAATTGTGTGTTAATTCGTCAATGTGAGGGAGCGAGGGATGCAGTAAAGGAGGAATAATGCATCGGAAAAGAGATACTCGACTCCCAAAAGAAAATCCTATCGTTTGTGTAGAAACGTATCTCGATTTAGAAAGATAATGCAGGGAACCCAGAGTATTTCATATGGACGCAATTTGTGTGTTAATTCGGCAATGTGTGGGAGCGAGGGATGCAGTAAAGGAGGAATAATGCATCGGAAAAGAGATACTCGGAACCCCAAAGAAAATCCTGTCGTTTCCGTAGAAACGAATCCCGATTTAGAAGGACAATGCCGGGAATACAGAGTATTTCATATGGACGCAAATTGTGTGTTAATTCGTCAATGTGAGGGAGCGAGGGATGCAGTAAAGGAGGAATAATGCATCGGAAAAGAGATACTCGGAACCCCAATGAAAATCCTATCGTTTCCGTAGAAACGTATCTCGATTTAGAAGGACAATGCAGGGAATCCAGAGTATTTCATATGGACGCAAATTGTGTGTTAATTCGTCAATGTGAGGGAGCGGGGGATGCAGTAAAGGAGGAATAATGCACCAAAAAAGAGATACTTGGAACCCCAAAGAAAATACTACCGTTTCCGTAGAAACGTATCTCGATTTAGAAGGACAATGCAGGGAATCCAGAGTATTTCATATGGACGCAAATTGTGTGTTAATTCGTCAATGTGAGGGAGCGAGGGATGCTGTAAAGGAGGAATAATGCATCGGAAAAGAGATACTCGGAACCCCAAAGAAAATCCTATCGTTTCCGTAGAAACGTATCTCGATTTAGAAGGACAATGCAGGTAATTCAGAGTATTTCATATGGACGCAAATTGAGTGTTAATTCGTCAATGTGAGGGAGCGAGGGATGCAGTAAAGGAGGAATAATGTATCGGGAAAGAGATACTCGACTCCCAAAAGAAAATCCTATCGTTTCCGTAGAAACGTATCTTGATTTAGAAGGACAATGTAGGGATTCCAGAGTATTTCATATGGACGCAAATTGTGTTTTAATTCGTCAATGTGAGGGAGCGAGGGATGCAGTAAAGGAGGAATAATGCATCGGAAAAGAGATACTCGGAACCCCAAAAAAAATCCTATCGTTTCCGTAGAAACGTATCTCGATTTAGAAGGACAATGCAGGGAATCCAGAGCATTTCATATGGACGCAAATTGTGTGTTAATTCGTCAATGTGAGGGAGCGAGGGATGCAGTAAAGGAGGAATAATGCATCGGAAAAGAGATATTCGACTCCCAAAAGAAAATCCTAATGTTTGCGTAGAAACGTATCTCGATTTAGAAAGATAATGCAGGGAACCCAGAGTATTTCATATGGACGCAATTTGTGTGTTAATTCGGCAATGTGAGGGAGCGAGGGATGCAGTAAAGGAGGAATAATGCATCGGAAAAGAGATACTCGGAACCCCAAAGAAAATCCTGTCGTTTCCGTAGAAACGAATCCCGATTTAGAAGGACAATGCAGGGAATCCAGAGTATTTCATATGGACGCAAATTGTGTGTTAATTCGTCAATGTGAGGGAGCGAGGGATGCAGTAAAGGAGGAATAATGCATCGGAAAAGAGATACTCGGAACCCCAATGAAAATCCTATCGTTTCCGTAGAAACGTATCTCGATTTAGAAGGACAATGCAGGGAATCCAGAGTATTTCATATGGACGCAAATTGTGTGTTAATTCGTCAATGTGAGGGAGCGAGGGATGCAGTAAAGGAGGAATAATGCATCGGAAAAGAGATACTTGGAACCCCAAAGAAAATCCTATCGTTTCCGTAGAAACGTATCTCGATTTACAAGGACAATGCAGGGAATCCAGAGAATTTCATATGGACGCAAATTGTGTGTTACTTCGTCAATGTGAGGGAGCGAGGGATGCAGTAAAGGAGGAATAATGCATCGGAAAAGAGATACTCGGAACCCCAAAGAAAATCCTATCGTTTCCGTAGAAACGTATCTCGATTTACAAGGACAATGCAGGTAATCCAGAGTATTTCATATGGACGCAAATTGTGTGTTAATTCGTCAATGTGAGGGAGCGAGGGATGCAGTAAAGGAGGAATAATGTATCGGAAAAGAGATACTCGACTCCCAAAAGAAAATCCTATCGTTTCTGTAGAAACGTATCTCGATTTAGAAAGATAATGCAGGGAACCCAGAGTATTTCATATGGACGCAATTTGTGTGTTAATTCGGCATTGTGAGGGAGCGAGGGATGCAGTAAAGGAGGCATAATGCATCGGAAAAGAGATACTTGGAACCCCAAGGAAAATCCTACCGTTTCCGTAGAAACGTATCTCGATTTAGAAGGACAATGCAGGGAATCCAGAGTATTTCATATCGACGCAAATTGTGTGTTAATTCGTCAATGTGAGGGAGCGAGGGATGCAGTAAAGGAGGAATAATGCATCGGAAAAGAGATACTCGGTACCCCAAAGAAAATCCTATCGTTTCCGTAGAAACGAATCCCGATTTAGAAGGACAACGCAGGGATTCCAGAGTATTTCATATGGACGCAAATTGTGTGTTAATTCGTCAATGTGAGGAAACGAGAGATGCAGTAAAGGAGGAATAATGCATCGGAAAAGAGATACTCGGAACACCAAAGAAAATCCTCTCGTTTCCGTAGAAACGTATCTCGATTTAGAAGGACAATGCAGGGAATCCAGAGTATTTCATATGGACGCAAATTGTGTGTTAATTCGTCAATGTGAGTTAGCGAGGGATGCAGTAAAGGAGGAATAATGCATCGGAAAAGAGATACTCGGAACCCCAAAGAAAATCCTGTCGTTTCCGTAGAAACGTATCTCGATTTAGAAGGATAATGCAGGGAATCCAAAGTATTTCATATGGACGCAAATTGTGTGTTAATTCGTCAATGTGAGGGAGCGAGGGATGCAGTAAAGGAGGAATAATGCATCGGTAAAGAGATACTCGGAACCCCAAAGAAAATCCTATCGTTTCCGTAGAGACGTATCTCGATTTAGAAGGACAATGCAGGGAATCCAGAGTATTTCATATGGACGCAAATTGTGTGTTAATTCTTCAATGTGAGGGAGCGAGGGATGCAGTAAAGGATGAATAATGCATCGGAAAAGAGATACTCAGAACCCCAAAGAAAATCCTGTCGTTTCCGTAGAAACGTATCTCGATATAGAAGGACAATGCAGGGAATCCGGAGTATATCATATGGACGCAAATTGTGTGTTAATTCGTCAATGTGAGGGAGCGAGGGATGCAGTAAAGTAGGAATGGATGCAGTAAAGGAGGAATAATGCATCGGAAAAGAGATACCCGACTCCTAATAGAAAATCCAATCGTTTCTGTAGAAACGTATCTCGTTTTAGGAAGATAATGCAGGGAACCCAGATTATTTCATATGGACGCAAATTATTCTGTTAATTCGGCAATGTGAGGGAGCGAGGGATGCAGTAAAGGAGGAATTTTGCATCGGAAAAGAGATACTCGGAACCCCAAAGAAAAACCTATCGTTTCCGTAGAAACGTATCTCGATTTAGAAGGACAATGCAAGGAATCCAGAGTATTTCATATGGACGCAAATTGTGTGTTAATTCGTCAATGTGAGGGAGCGATGGATGCAGTAAAGGAGGAATAATGCATCGGAAAAGAGATACTCGAAACCCCAAAGAAAATCCTATCGTTTCCGTAGAAACGTATCTCGATTTAGAAGGACAATGCAGGGAATCCTGAGTATTTCATATGGACGCAAATTGTGTGTTAATTCGTCAATGTGAGGGAGCGAGGGATGCAGTAAAGGAGGAATAATGCATCGGAAAAGTGATACTCGGAACCCCAAAGAAAATCCTATCGTTTCCGTAGAGACGTATCTCGATTTAGGAGGACAATGCAGGGAATAAAGAGTATTTCATATGGACGCAAATTGTGTGTTAATTCGTCAATGTGAGGGAGCGAGGGATGCAGTAAAGGAGGAATAATGCATCGGAAAAGAGATACTCGGAACCCCAAAGAAAATCCTATCGTTTCCGTAGAAACGTATCTCGATTTAGAAGGACAATGCAGGGAATCCAAAGTATATCATATGGACGCAAATTGTGTGTTAATTCGTCATTGTGAGGGAGCGAGGGATGCAGTAAAGGAGGAATAATGCATCGGAAAAGAGATACTCCGAACCCAAAAGAAAATCCTATCGTTCCTGTAGAAACGTATCTCGATTTACAAGGACAAGGCAGGGAATCCAGAGTATTTCATATGGACGCAAATTGTGTGTTAATTCGTCAATGTGAGGGAGCGAGGGATGCAGTAAAGGAGGAATAATGCATCAGAAAAGAGATACTCGGAACCCCAAAGAAAATCCTATCGTTTCCGTAGAAACGTATCTTGATTTAGAAGGACAATGTAGGGATTCCAGAGTATTTCATATGGACGCAAATTGTGTGTTAATTCGTCAATGTGAGGGAGCGAGGGATGCAGTAAAGGAGGAATAATGCATCGGAAAAGAGATACTCGGAACCCCAAAAAAAATCCTATCGTTTCCGTAGAAACGTATCTCGATATAGAAGGACAATGCAGGGAATCCAGAGCATTTCATATGGACGCAAATTGTGTGTTAATTCGTCAATGTGAGGGAGCGAGGGATGCAGTAAAGGAGGAATAATGCATCGGAAAAGAGATACTCGACTCCCAAAAGAAAATCCTATCGTTTGTGTAGAAACGTATCTCGATTTAGAAAGATAATGCAGGGAACCCAGAGTATTTCATATGGACGCAATTTGTGTGTTAATTCGGCAATGTGTGGGAGCGAGGGATGCAGTAAAGGAGGAATAATGCATCGGAAAAGAGATACTCGGAACCCCAAAGAAAATCCTGTCGTTTCCGTAGAAACGAATCCCGATTTAGAAGGACAATGCCGGGAATACAGAGTATTTCATATGGACGCAAATTGTGTGTTAATTCGTCAATGTGAGGGAGCGAGGGATGCAGTAAAGGAGGAATAATGCATCGGAAAAGAGATACTCGGAACCCCAATGAAAATCCTATCGTTTCCGTAGAAACGTATCTCGATTTAGAAGGACAATGCAGGGAATCCAGAGTATTTCATATGGACGCAAATTGTGTGTTAATTCGTCAATGTGAGGGAGCGGGGGATGCAGTAAAGGAGGAATAATGCACCAAAAAAGAGATACTTGGAACCCCAAAGAAAATACTACCGTTTCCGTAGAAACGTATCTCGATTTAGAAGGACAATGCAGGGAATCCAGAGTATTTCATATGGACGCAAATTGTGTGTTAATTCGTCAATGTGAGGGAGCGAGGGATGCTGTAAAGGAGGAATAATGCATCGGAAAAGAGATACTCGGAACCCCAAAGAAAATCCTATCGTTTCCGTAGAAACGTATCTCGATTTAGAAGGACAATGCAGGTAATTCAGAGTATTTCATATGGACGCAAATTGAGTGTTAATTCGTCAATGTGAGGGAGCGAGGGATGCAGTAAAGGAGGAATAATGTATCGGGAAAGAGATACTCGACTCCCAAAAGAAAATCCTATCGTTTCCGTAGAAACGTATCTTGATTTAGAAGGACAATGTAGGGATTCCAGAGTATTTCATATGGACGCAAATTGTGTTTTAATTCGTCAATGTGAGGGAGCGAGGGATGCAGTAAAGGAGGAATAATGCATCGGAAAAGAGATACTCGGAACCCCAAAAAAAATCCTATCGTTTCCGTAGAAACGTATCTCGATTTAGAAGGACAATGCAGGGAATCCAGAGCATTTCATATGGACGCAAATTGTGTGTTAATTCGTCAATGTGAGGGAGCGAGGGATGCAGTAAAGGAGGAATAATGCATCGGAAAAGAGATATTCGACTCCCAAAAGAAAATCCTAATGTTTGCGTAGAAACGTATCTCGATTTAGAAAGATAATGCAGGGAACCCAGAGTATTTCATATGGACGCAATTTGTGTGTTAATTCGGCAATGTGAGGGAGCGAGGGATGCAGTAAAGGAGGAATAATGCATCGGAAAAGAGATACTCGGAACCCCAAAGAAAATCCTGTCGTTTCCGTAGAAACGAATCCCGATTTAGAAGGACAATGCAGGGAATCCAGAGTATTTCATATGGACGCAAATTGTGTGTTAATTCGTCAATGTGAGGGAGCGAGGGATGCAGTAAAGGAGGAATAATGCATCGGAAAAGAGATACTCGGAACCCCAATGAAAATCCTATCGTTTCCGTAGAAACGTATCTCGATTTAGAAGGACAATGCAGGGAATCCAGAGTATTTCATATGGACGCAAATTGTGTGTTAATTCGTCAATGTGAGGGAGCGAGGGATGCAGTAAAGGAGGAATAATGCATCGGAAAAGAGATACTTGGAACCCCAAAGAAAATCCTATCGTTTCCGTAGAAACGTATCTCGATTTACAAGGACAATGCAGGGAATCCAGAGTATTTCATATGGACGCAAATTGTGTGTTACTTCGTCAATGTGAGGGAGCGAGGGATGCAGTAAAGGAGGAATAATGCATCGGAAAAGAGATACTCGGAACCCCAAAGAAAATCCTATCGTTTCCGTAGAAACGTATCTCGATTTACAAGGACAATGCAGGTAATCCAGAGTATTTCATATGGACGCAAATTGTGTGTTAATTCGTCAATGTGAGGGAGCGAGGGATGCAGTAAAGGAGGAATAATGTATCGGAAAAGAGATACTCGACTCCCAAAAGAAAATCCTATCGTTTCTGTAGAAACGTATCTCGATTTAGAAAGATAATGCAGGGAACCCAGAGTATTTCATATGGACGCAATTTGTGTGTTAATTCGGCATTGTGAGGGAGCGAGGGATGCAGTAAAGGAGGCATAATGCATCGGAAAAGAGATACTTGGAACCCCAAGGAAAATCCTACCGTTTCCGTAGAAACGTATCTCGATTTAGAAGGACAATGCAGGGAATCCAGAGTATTTCATATCGACGCAAATTGTGTGTTAATTCGTCAATGTGAGGGAGCGAGGGATGCAGTAAAGGAGGAATAATGCATCGGAAAAGAGATACTCGGAACCCCAAAGAAAATCCTATCGTTTCCGTAGAGACGTATCTCGATTTAGGAGGACAATGCAGGGAATAAAGAGTATTTCATATGGACGCAAATTGTGTGTTAATTCGTCAATGTGAGGGAGCGAGGGATGCAGTAAAGGAGGAATAATGCATCGGAAAAGAGATACTCGGAACCCCAAAGAAAATCCTATCGTTTCCGTAGAAACGTATCTCGATTTAGAAGGACAATGCAGGGAATCCAAAGTATATCATATGGACGCAAATTGTGTGTTAATTCGTCATTGTGAGGGAGCGAGGGATGCAGTAAAGGAGGAATAATGCATCGGAAAAGAGATACTCCGAACCCAAAAGAAAATCCTATCATTCCTGTAGAAACGTATCTCGATTTACAAGGACAAGGCAGGGAATCCAGAGTATTTCATATGGACGCAAATTGTGTGTTAATTCGTCAATGTGAGAGAGCGAGGGATGCAGTAAAGGAGGAATAATGCATCAGAAAAGAGATACTCGGAACCCCAAAGAAAATCCTATCGTTTCCGTAGAAACGTATCTTGATTTAGAAGGACAATGTAGGGATTCCAGAGTATTTCATATGGACGCAAATTGTGTGTTAATTCGTCAATGTGAGGGAGCGAGGGATGCAGTAAAGGAGGAATAATGCATCGGAAAAGAGATACTCGGAACCCCAAAAAAAATCCTATCGTTTCCGTAGAAACGTATCTCGATATAGAAGGACAATGCAGGGAATCCAGAGCATTTCATATGGACGCAAATTGTGTGTTAATTCGTCAATGTGAGGGAGCGAGGGATGCAGTAAAGGAGGAATAATGCATCGGAAAAGAGATACTCGACTCCCAAAAGAAAATCCTATCGTTTGTGTAGAAACGTATCTCGATTTAGAAAGATAATGCAGGGAACCCAGAGTATTTCATATGGACGCAATTTGTGTGTTAATTCGGCAATGTGAGGGAGCGAGGGATGCAGTAAAGGAGGAATAATGCATCGGAAAAGAGATACTCGGAACCCCAAAGAAAATCCTGTCGTTTCCGTAGAAACGAATCCCGATTTAGAAGGACAATGCCGGGAATACAGAGTATTTCATATGGACGCAAATTGTGTGTTAATTCGTCAATGTGAGGGAGCGAGGGATGCAGTAAAGGAGGAATAATGCATCGGAAAAGAGATACTCGGAACCCCAATGAAAATCCTATCGTTTCCGTAGAAACGTATCTCGATTTAGAAGGACAATGCAGGGAATCCAGAGTATTTCATATGGACGCAAATTGTGTGTTAATTCGTCAATGTGAGGGAGCGGGGGATGCAGTAAAGGAGGAATAATGCACCAAAAAAGAGATACTTGGAACCCCAAAGAAAATACTACCGTTTCCGTAGAAACGTATCTCGATTTAGAAGGACAATGCAGGGAATCCAGAGTATTTCATATGGACGCAAATTGTGTGTTAATTCGTCAATGTGAGGGAGCGAGGGATGCTGTAAAGGAGGAATAATGCATCGGAAAAGAGATACTCGGAACCCCAAAGAAAATCCTATCGTTTCCGTAGAAACGTATCTCGATTTAGAAGGACAATGCAGGTAATTCAGAGTATTTCATATGGACGCAAATTGAGTGTTAATTCGTCAATGTGAGGGAGCGAGGGATGCAGTAAAGGAGGAATAATGTATCGGGAAAAAGATACTCGACTCCCAAAAGAAAATCCTATCGTTTCCGTAGAAACGTATCTTGATTTAGAAGGACAATGTAGGGATTCCAGAGTATTTCATATGGACGCAAATTGTGTGTTAATTCGTCAATGTGAGGGAGCGAGGGATGCAGTAAAGGAGGAATAATGCATCGGAAAAGAGATACTCGGAACCCCAAAAAAAATCCTATCGTTTCCGTAGAAACGTATCTCGATTTAGAAGGACAATGCAGGGAATCCAGAGCATTTCATATGGACGCAAATTGTGTGTTAATTCGTCAATGTGAGGGAGCGAGGGATGCAGTAAAGGAGGAATAATGCATCGGAAAAGAGATATTCGACTCCCAAAAGAAAATCCTAATGTTTGCGTAGAAACGTATCTCGATTTAGAAAGATAATGCAGGGAACCCAGAGTATTTCATATGGACGCAATTTGTGTGTTAATTCGGCAATGTGAGGGAGCGAGGGATGCAGTAAAGGAGGAATAATGCATCGGAAAAGAGATACTCGGAACCCCAAAGAAAATCCTGTCGTTTCCGTAGAAACGAATCCCGATTTAGAAGGACAATGCAGGGAATCCAGAGTATTTCATATGGACGCAAATTGTGTGTTAATTCGTCAATGTGAGGGAGCGAGGGATGCAGTAAAGGAGGAATAATGCATCGGAAAAGAGATACTCGGAACCCCAATGAAAATCCTATCGTTTCCGTAGAAACGTATCTCGATTTAGAAGGACAATGCAGGGAATCCAGAGTATTTCATATGGACGCAAATTGTGTGTTAATTCGTCAATGTGAGGGAGCGAGGGATGCAGTAAAGGAGGAATAATGCATCGGAAAAGAGATACTTGGAACCCCAAAGAAAATCCTATCGTTTCCGTAGAAACGTATCTCGATTTACAAGGACAATGCAGGGAATCCAGAGTATTTCATATGGACGCAAATTGTGTGTTACTTCGTCAATGTGAGGGAGCGAGGGATGCAGTAAAGGAGGAATAATGCATCGGAAAAGAGATACTCGGAACCCCAAAGAAAATCCTATCGTTTCCGTAGAAACGTATCTCGATTTACAAGGACAATGCAGGTAATCCAGAGTATTTCATATGGACGCAAATTGTGTGTTAATTCGTCAATGTGAGGGAGCGAGGGATGCAGTAAAGGAGGAATAATGTATCGGAAAAGAGATACTCGACTCCCAAAAGAAAATCCTATCGTTTCTGTAGAAACGTATCTCGATTTAGA